>NC_137340.1:9435318-10146316 GCF_965287045.1 Carcharhinus amblyrhynchos | reverse complement strand
AAATGCTCCTGCCTATTTGCCTTATTAAATGAACTGATAATTCAGAACAACTCTCTTGGATCTCTTCTTAGCCTTCCCTGTTTTGGTCAAAAGATTCCCAAACATGTCCTTGCAGCTAAAATTTCTAATTCCTTGGCTCTTCCTCTCTACGCCTTTCACGTTCTTCCAAAAGTAGAGTGCCAAAAGTTTGATACAATGTACTGAGTGTAACATTTTCACTGATTTGTATGGGCTTAGCCTCTGTTACAACCTATTCATAAAACCCAGAAGTCCTATTCATAAAACGACCAGTTCGTCCTGACATACTTTTTTTATGACTTTCTGCTCTTCCTTTCTTTATCAATATTTTAGATTGAATGTATATCTTCTCCCTGATTCTTCTCCTCGGATGGAATTTCTTTGCTTTAACATTCATTTGACATCTTATGACTCAATATACTAACTTCTCTGTGCCCTTATCGTATCTTATCTGTAATGAGAACGGTAATTAAGAATATTTTAAGTGCAACTCATTTTAAGATTATAAGATATTCTTTTCACCCAGAGGGCGTCTGGTAATTGTACTCATATTTGGAGACCTAGGTTCCAATAGTCCTTATTGCATTGATACTATTACATGTGGGTGTCCTTCGCACAATGAATGTGATCCTTGCTAAAAAAAAATGTTTAATGTATTTTGCGTGTTATAGGTACACATTGTTGTTCAATTAGCTTCCATTGCCTTCTATTCCAGCACCCAGTGCAAACACAGCTTAACCCAGAAAAGTAGGAAAAGTGCCTAAAACAGTTGACCCAAAGACTTTTCAGATATAATTAAGAACCTATTTCGCCTGTGTCTGATTCTGATCTGAACGTGTCAGTTTGGATATGATGGAGACCATAGGCGCATTTCACTCGTTTGCACTCTAAGCACTCTCGCCAGTGGGAAAACCGGAGTGTTTCCCGCTGATGTTAGCAGGTAGGATTTTCCCACTTTTACAATTTAAATGTATGCATCCCAGGAAACACACCATCCTGCCTGGAAATTTAGGCACCATTTTAAACTTGCCAAATAATTGCTTATTTACTTTCTTCCTCAAAATGAACACATTCAGATTAGTATTTGTAACATAGCAGGAAGAAAGGACATTAAACACAACCCTAAATTTGTTTGTTTCAGGGTGGAAATTATTGTAAAGGAATTGCATCGCGATGCATCAACTCTGTTTGGAGCCCTGGATTGGAGCTGAAAAGTTGCATGTGCCTAACTGTAAAGCTTCTTTAACCCATGTGATATATGCCTTTGGTTAAGTTTCCAGCACAGTCAAATTATAAATATGCTTAGACTGCAGCAGGATTGTGGCAAACATTGTAAAATTGCACTGAAGTCCCAAGAGTGCCATGAACAAAGCTGCAAGTGATTTGCGTTCAACAACAGAAAATTACTCTCATTCTTTCGAAGAAATATTGTACTTGTCTTGCATTGGTTATGTACATAAAAATATCAGACAGTACATCACAAAGATAAGAGAGACTTTTACATCTGAGTAGCCTTCAACATTGAGAAATATACAAAAGGACTTCATGCCAGTCTTCTCCTCATACAGTGTTCCTAACTTAATTGATTTATTTTGCTTTCCCCTCTTCTGTAACCTGATATTGGGTATCAATATGATTTTTCATTTAACCGCTTACATTCCTTGCATTCAACATTATATGACTTCCCTCATGCTCGCTCTTCCTTTTCCATCATCCTTTATAGGAAGTATTTTATGCGGCAGTGGCTCAGTGGTTAGTGCTGCTGCCTCATAGCTCCAGGTTCGATTCCCGGCTTGGGTCACTATCTGTACGGAGTCTGCATGTTTGTGTGGGTTTCCTCCCACAGTCCGAAAGATGTGCTGGTTAGGTGCGTTGGCCATACTAAATTTTCCCTCAGTGTACCCGGACAGGTGCCAGAGTGTGATGACTGGGGGATTTTCACAATAACTCCCTTGCAATGTCAATGTAAGCCTACTTATGGCACTAATAAATAAAACTAAACAGTGATTAGCACTGTTGCCTCACAGCGCTAGGAATCAAGCAATTAATCTGTGTCTCCTTATGAACCTCAGTTTTGTTTCATAACGCTCCCGTGAAGCACCTTGGGACGTTTCATCAAGTTAAAGTTGCTAAATAAAGTTGTTATATGTACTCACGATTGCCTGTTTTAAAACAATAAATAATGTGTGCATTAGTGAGATTGACATTGTGTTTCATGTGCAGCTAAGCAGCAAAATTCATCTATGTAGCAGTCAAAACAATCCAGTTTCTTGCAGCAGTAACATATTAAAAATGACAAACAGTAATGGTAAAACATGAAGAATAGGAAAGTGGAATGTTATTAAAACTGTCTTCAATATGAAGCAGCAGTTTAGGAAAGAAAGCAACAAATCAGAGGGCAGTAGTTAGATTTATTGTTTTCAGTCAAAAAGAAGCTATTTTACTGCTACATAAGAAACTTGTGAGACCTCATTTGGAGTAATGCAACAATTCCTTTTTTTAAGTTTATATTTTAGTGCCATAAATAGGCTTGCACTAACACTGCAATGAAATTACTGTGAAAATCCCCTAGTTGCCACACCCAGGTGCCTGTTCGGGTACACTGAGGGAGAATTGAGCACGGCCAATGCACCTAACCAGTTTTTTTTGGAGTGTGGGAAGAAACTGGAGCACCCAGAGGAAACCCACGCAGACACGAGGAGAACGTGCAGACTCCCCATAGACAGTGACTCAGATCAGGAATGAAACCTGGGTCCCTGGTACCTTGAGGCAGCTGTGCGAACCTCTGTCATTCTTCTAAAAAAAAGTACTAGGAAGTTAGATTCAAGGTCCTTCTGTAAAGATTAAGTTAGTTAGTAAATAATAACTAGCTTAAAAAGAATCAGGCAAAGGACCATGCAACCAAGTAGGATATTGTGTCCTTTGCATTTTATTCTACCTTTGAAGACACAAATAATGTGCACAACGGGAGATACTGACATAATGAGGTGCTTCATCACATGTTCTATAAAGCATAAGCTTTTGAAGGAGAAATCCCTCAAATCAAAAACAGTAACCTACTTAAGATTAACTGATCTTTCCTCCCTGGAATGATCAAAAGGTAAGAAGTGCAAACATAGTGAAGAAGTATGTCAACTTAGAATTTATGCTCCTTGGCATTCAGAAAAGGAAAATGGCTAGTTCACAAATTTCTCTTCGTATTCGGTTGAGAAGAATGACATGCAAAGCTATTGGAAAATGATTAGAAGCATTATCTGTTTGGTGTTGATTAATTTCAAGAGGGCAATGCAAAGATTTTTGCAACAAAACAACTGACTATCTTAGGTATTGAGATAATTGATTATCAGAATTTTCAAACATTGATGGAAGGGGAGGGGAAAGCATGAATTGGGTGGGGTTTATAAGGAGAAGCTAACACGATACAGCTTGTTTATGCCCACTGACGTTCTGCCTGATGTTTCGACTGCAGCCAGAACATTACCAGGGTTTTATTTAATAACTATATGATGCCATCTTTAGATGGAGACATGTTTTTGGAAAATGAGGGCCATATCTCATGTTATTCTGGTTACATGACTTAATACCCAAAACCAGCCAGTCTAAATTAAATGTGGAACGGACAAAAAAAAAACAGCATGGTGGCACAGTGGTTAGTGCTCCCACAGTGCCAGGGATTCGGGTTTGATTCCCAGTTTGGGTCACTGTCTGTGTGGAGTTTGCACATTTTCCTCATGTCTGCGTGGGCTTCTTCCAGGCGCTCTGGTTTCCTTCCACAGTCCAAGGATATGGTGGTTAGGTTGATTGGCCATGCTCAATTGCCTCTTAGTGTCAGGGGGACTAGCTAGGTAAACTTGTGGATGGGATTGTGGGGTCGGTGCAGATTCGATGGGCCAAATGGCCTCCTTCTGCACTGTAGGATTCTATGATTCTAAGCCACTGGTCTATCACTTTGGTAATAGATCAACACCACGGAGGGAAATCACCAGCCCCGCAGCCGCATGTTCCTGGGTGGCGGGAGGAGGCGCACAATTTACTGGTGGCAGGATTCTCTGGTCCCACCGCTGTCCATGGGACGCCCCATTGATGTCACTCCACACCACCACAAAACCCGAAGGAAGGGGTGTGCTGCCAGCAGGACCAGAGCATCTCATCAATGTGAACGATCAGAGAACGTCACCCCTCTCCCCAACACCGCCCATGCATTTATTTTCAACATTCCTCTCAAACCCCACAGGTTGTTCATGTTGTTTAATTCAATAAATCTTCCTGATACCTTTTTCTGAAACTACTACATGCGGGAGTAAACAAATGCGTCTGATTTTGTCTCTTGACTTTCAAAGTTAGTTTGAAAGTTGTGTCCTGGTAATAATTTAATTCCTACAGGGGACAACCTGTTATGGTTGCATTTTGCCAAATCACATGATAAGTAATGGATTTTTCAGTAATCTATGCTTGTTTTTAAACTGAAATATAAGAAATGTATTTTCTAAATTATACTGTTCAAAAGATAATAAGGTGCAACAGATCTTATTGTTGCAAATACTTTGAATGTTCCTTACCTCATGCCACCTTCAATTTTTTTGAGAAAATACAGCCACGTTATTTAACCAACATATTGTAGAGCACAAAAATTGTATCAATTATAGGTCAGAACATAATGTTGGTTACATTAACAGATAAGCATGTCTGTCAGATAGCTTAAATGGGCTGATGTATCTTTTAAAACAGGGGACAGAAAATTGTCATATAATATGATAAGCATTTGTTTGCAATTATCACCAAAGATTATTTCTAATCGTATAATCTTCTTATGGTTGTTTAGAAAGGTCATGCCAGTATAACAGTTAAAGTTAACAATACTCAGCTCACTGCATCTGTAATACACAGACACTATTTAATAATGGACATTTCCATGATTGAACTATTTATAAATTGGCTTTAAATGATGAATTTTAATGAGTCATAGAGGTTCACAGCACGGAAACAGGCCCTTCAGCCCAACATCCATGCCGCCCTAAGCTAATCCCAATTGCCTACATTTGGTCCATATCCCTCAATACCCACCTTATCCATGTAACTATCTAAATGCTGTTTAAAAGACAAAATTGTATCCACTTCTACTGCTGCCTCTGGCAGCTTGTTCCAGACACTCACCATCCTCTGCATGAAAAAAATTGTCCCTCTGAACACTTTTGTATCCCTCCCCTTTCACCTTAAACCTACGTCCTCTCGTTTTAGACTCCCCTACCTTTTGGAAAATATATTGACTATCTCGCTGATCTGTGCCCTTCATCATTTTATAGACCTCTATAAGATCACCCCTCAGCCTCCTATGCTCCAGAGAAAAAACGTCCCAGTCTATCCAGCCTCTCCTTATTACTCAAGCCATCAAGTCCCTGTAGCATCCTAGTAAATCTTCTTTGCACTCTTTCCAGTTTGACAATGTCCTTTCTATAATAGGGTGATCAGAACTGCACACAGTATTCCAAGTGTGGCCTTACCAATGTCTTGTACAACTTCAACAAGATGTTCCAACTCCTGCATTCAATGTCCTGACCAACGAAACAAAGCATGCTGAATGCCTTCTTCACCACTCTGTCCACCTGTGACTCAACTTTTAAGTAGCTATTAACATGTACTCCTCAATCTTTGTTCCATAACTCTCCCCAATGCCCTACCATTAACTGAGTAAGTCCTGCCCTGGTTCAGTCTACCAAAATGCATCACCTCGTATTTGTCTAAATTAAACTCCACCTGCCATTCGTTAGCCCACTGGCCCAATTGATCAAGATCCCGTTGCAATCTGAGATATCTTTCTTCACTGTCCACTATGTCAACAATCGTGGTGTTATCTGGAAACTAACTAACCATGCCTCATATAATCTCATCCAAATCATTAATATAAATGACAAGTAACAGAGGACCCAGCACTGAGGCACACCACTGCATCCAGGCCTCCAGTTTGAAAAACAACCCTCTGGCTTCTGTCAAGAAGCCAATTTTTGTATCCTTTTAGATACCTCACTCTGAATTCCATGAGATTTAACCTTATGAAACAACCTATCATATGGTACCTTGTCAAAGGCCTTGCTAAAGTCAATGTAGACAATATCAACTGCATGCCCTCATCTACCTTCTTGGTGACCCCTTCAAAAAACTCAATCAAATTTGTGAGACATGATTTTCCATTCATAAAGCAATGCTGACTGTCCTTAATCAGTCCTTGCGTTTCCAAATGCTTGTAGATCCTTGCTCTCTCTCAAAATACCTTCCAACAACTTACCCACCACGGATGGGAGGCCCACTGGCCTGTAGTTCTCCGACTTTTCCCTGCAGCCCTTTTTAAATAAAGGCACAACATTTGCCACTTTCCGATCTTCAGGCACCTCACCCATGATGATCGATAATCCAAATATCCCAGTTACGGGACCCGCAATTTCCTACCTAGCCTCCCACAATGTCCTGGGATACACTTGATCAGGTCCCGGGGATTTATGTACTTGATGTGCTTTCAGACTTCCAGCACCTCTTTCTCTGTAATATGTACGTTGCTCAAGATATCACTATTATTTCCCCAAGTTCCCTAACACCCATGCTTTTCTCAACAGTATATACTGATGAGAAATATTCATTTAGGATCCCACCCATCTCTTGTGGATCCGCACACAGATGACTTTGTTGATCCTTAAGAGACCCTACTCTCTCCCTTGTTACTCTTTTGCCTTTTGTGTATTTGAAGAAGCTCTTTGGATTCTCCTTTGCCTTGTCTGCCAAAACAATCTCATGTCCCCTTTTTGCTCTCTTGATTTTTCTCTTAACTATACTCCTACACCCCCGATATTCTTCAAGGGATTCACTTGATCCCAGCTGCCTATTCATGTCATGTGCCTCCTTCTTCTTCTTGACCAGGGCCTCAATATCCCGAGTCATCCAGGGTTCCCTACTTCTGCCTTTCACTCTAAGAGGAATGGGTTTACCCTGAACTCTGGTTAACACACTTTTGAAAGCCTGCCACTTATCAAACATCCCTTTGCCTTCCCACAGACTCCCCCAATTAACTTTTGAAAGTTCTTGCCTGATACCATCAAAATTGGCCTTGCCCCAATTTAGAATTTTAACTTTTGGGCCAGACCTATCATTCTCCGTAACTATCTTAAATGTAGTGAGAAGTATTTCAAGTTAAATTCAGGGTAGATCTGCAACCTTCGCTCCACTTTCCTGTATGTTGCTCATAGCTCTCAACTCCATTGCCGATCAAATATCTGTCTAATTCAGCCTCAAAAAACTCAATGACTCAGACTCCATGCACTCTGTGGAAGAGAATTCCAAGACCAAGTACCCTCTGAGGAAATCAACTCCTTCTCAGTCTCTGTAGGTAACCTCTTATTTTAAACTCAATAGTGGGTGCCAAGAGGCTGCAAGGCATTCAAAGGATGACAGCCAGCCCATCACTTTCCCAAGTCATGTTCTGCATAATATGGACAGGTTGGTATGGCAGTCACCAGCACACACCAAGCGAGGGTCTTAATTGGCCAGTTATTGTCCACATAAGGTCCCCAATCTGCCTCCACTGCCATAAAACACTTGGTGAGAGTGGGGAAGCCATTCTTTAAATATTTTAGTTGAAAAGGGAGAAGTAAAGGTTGGCACATCATTTGGGAAGATGCTCAGTGCGTAGGGGCAGCTGGCATGTCTCCTGAGATGTTACCATAGAACATTACAGCGCAGAACAGGCCCTTCGGCCCACGATGTTGCGCCGACCAGTTAAAAAGCAATGACCCTCTAACCTAAACCAAACCCTTTCCATCCATAAACCTATCCACGGATCTCTTAAACTCCCCCAAACTAGGCGCATTTACAACTGCAGCAGGCAGGGCATTCCAATCCCTCACCACCCTCTGGGTAAAGAACCTACCCCTGACATCCGTCCTATAACTACCACCCCTTAATTTAAAGCTATGCCCCCTCGTGCTAGCTCTCGGCCCAGCTCTGCAACTTGTCCAAGTCTCCCTGTAGACTAAGACACCCTTCCTCGCTATCTACCACACCTCCGACTTTGGTGTCATCAGCAAATTTACTAGTCCACCCAACTATACCCTCATCCAGATCATTTATAAAAATTACAAACAGCAGTGGCCCCAAAACAGATCCCTGAGGCACACCACTCGT
Source organism: Carcharhinus amblyrhynchos (assembly GCF_965287045.1). Lineage (NCBI taxonomy): Eukaryota > Metazoa > Chordata > Chondrichthyes > Carcharhiniformes > Carcharhinidae > Carcharhinus > Carcharhinus amblyrhynchos. The sequence continues at coordinate 10,138,129 of NC_137340.1, read as the reverse complement.
AACTGAACTCCATGACGAATACTTACCATCAACCACCACCTTCTGTCTCCTATCCACCAGCCAATTCCTGATCCAATTTCCTAAATCACCCTCAATCCCATACATCTGCATTTTCTGCAGAAGCCTTCCATGGTGAACCTTATCAAACACCTTACTAAAGTCCATATATACCACGTCAACTGCCTTACCCCCATCCACCTCTTTAGTCACTTTCTCAAAAAACTCAACAAGGTTAGTAAGGCACGACCTACCCTCCACAATCTCCACTGTTCCCACACCAGGCCTTAAGCTTACATAACACAGTAGCCATGCCCTCTTCATCCTTTGAATGCCTTGCAGTCTCTTGGCACCCACTATTGAGTTCTGGCATTGCTGGGACTGCTAGAGCAAACATTTATACAGAAACTTTCATGACCTCAGAATGCCTCAAACAGCTTCACAGCCAATGAAGCACCTTTGAAGTTTAGTGACTGCTTTTTTGAAAAAAAAACCTGTCTGCAGCCAATTTACACACACAAAGATCAATGTGAAAATGATCTGTTTCAGTGATACTGACTGAAGTGTATATATTGGTCAGGGCACCTGCCATTCTTCAAAACAATGCCATAGAATCTTACACTGGTCAGGGAAGGTGACAGCTTGGGTTCGTACCTTATCTGAAACATAGCATCTTTGGCACTGCAGCACTCTGTTCATACTGCACTGGAGTGTCCACCTAGACTTTGTGTGCAAGCCTCTAGAGTGGGGTTCAAACCCACAACCTTCTAAGCCAGCGAAGTAAACTGAAAGTCGTAGGATTGCAGCTTTGGCTACATGATTGGATGTTCAGATGGTTAATGGTAAGGAAACAGAAGGTACTAATTGTTTTGTTGCACGGGGGAGGAGAGATGTTGCTTCTTAGTTAGATAAATGAGAGTCTAAAACTAACTGCATGTTTATCACATTTGTAGATGACTGCTTCAGACTGTGTGGTTAAAAACAAAGGATGCATTTAGAACTTTGCAATTCAATTGGGAACATTGCAAAACAGATGGGATAGAATTAGTCCAAGGTGATGCAGAAAGGCGCCAGGGAGTATTAATGAACTCATCTCTGCAGCATCTAGATAATGTGGGCAGATAATTAAAAAACCTAGCTGAATGCTAGGATACAAAGGTAGGATTCGAGGAAACAGTTAATTTGCGTATCACTTTTTTTCAGCATAGCAAATTCTGTACAGCAAGCTTGAATGAAACTGAATCATTAGAAAATTGGAATGCTGCAAACTGAGCGGGCACATTTCTTCACCAAGGACAAGATTTTCTGATCATGCCCATTCCAAGACTGGAAATTCCTGCCAGAGGTCAATGGATCTTTAACTGGTCTATCAAATTATCCATCTCGTCCATGATATTCCCGCAGTGGGTAGGACCGGATAATTTACCTTCAAATTTCTCAATCTGTGCCCTCTTCAGGTAAGGCTTTGCAACAGTTCAGCTTCACAAATTATGTCCTGTAATTTTTTCACTAGGTATTCAGTCAGATCCTTGTTACAAATCTCAAAATTCCTTGGTACATGTAATACACATGCACCCAACTGCTAGCTAAATAATAGTATGATTTAAAGAACATTATAACAAATGCCTCATCTGAACTGGATATTATGATTTGGTACTTGGTACTACGGCCACAATTTTACCACCCCGCCTTCCACGAGAATCGTAGCAGGAGACCTCGGGCGGGATTTTACAGTTTCGGGACGAATGAGGAGACCATAAAACCCCACTCTGTCTCTTCTCTTGACTGTTCAAAGGTAGTTTGAAAACAATTGAGTCAAGGCCAGTCTGAAACTAAAAGAAAGTCGACTTTACTTGAAATTGATGAATAAACGGAAGGAAGTCTCACAATGAGATACATCTATTACTCTTCATAACGTAAAATTTAAAAAAAAATCATGGCCAGAATTTTATCATCCCCCTGGAGATTGGCTAGGAAGTGGGAGTGCTGGTAAAATGGCAGCAAAAAGCATCGAGAGATGTTTTTCCATTGTCACAAAGCTATTCTCCGAAGTAGAAACAGCAGCAGGACAGGGGAAGCCAAACTAGCCAGGTTAATTGGTCTACCAACGACCATTTTATGTCCTGCTAGCATTCTAACAGCAACATAAGAGCCCCCCACTCCCTCAGCTTCTCCAACTACCCCGATATGTAAGAAGAGCATGAGGTATGGCAAGACAGCCTCCTTGCAGCTTCCTAGAAGGGCACCATCCTTCTCAGGAGCTTCACGTTTCACTAAGGGCCTTTCGGTTGCATTGGACACCCCAGTGGTCCTGACACACTGTTGGAGGGTTTGCCTGTCCGATTACCTTGGCCTGCCTGCCTGGCTTGGCACATTTGAAACATTTCTTCCCACTGTTTGGGAGTTGGGGGGCGGGGAGGGGGGAGGGTGGAATGCTTCAGCATGGATCTACCTCTCTTTGCAACCTCAGGAGCCCTCTTGGTGACACTGCCAAGGCTGCCAAGCTGTTGCCCCTCTGATTGAGCCAGTTGCTTGGAAAGGCAAGTCACCATCTGTAATTGGTGATGGGGTTGATGGCAGCCTCTTAACTGGCCGATGCTGGTAAATTCCCCTCTGTAATTCTGTCATTCATCCAGATTTTGTCCTGATGGTGGAATCTGCAGGATGTCAGTAAAACTCTCGCTGATGTATGCCTCCCACCACTCTGGGTGGAAACATGATCACTGGTTAACTGTCCAGAACTAAATACAACTTTTGGTTGTGAGCAGTATGGATCCACGCTGTCATTGTTGAGCCTATGATATGTTTCTGATTGACTGTCCCACCACAGGGAGAGAGAGAGAGAGAGAAAACAAATATTATTTTCCATTTCTCCCTCAGCTGCCTTCATCAAGGACTAGCTTGCTGAGCTGCCAAGTTGTCACCTTCAGTCACATGCAGCACTCATTCAACGTAGAATCTCCTGGCTCCTGTAGTGCCTACTTAGCTCAGCGCCCTGCTGGCTGGGTGGTGCAGTGATTGAAAACTATCCCCTGTGAGGAGTTCATGGTGAAGTTGTTTCAGTCATTGTTTTTCCATGTTGAGGCCTGGGTCTTTTTATTTGCCTCTCCCAGGAGATTACACAACTCTGTGTGGGGAGGCTGAGGAGGTCCTTGTTCATGATACTGCAGCCACCATACTGCAAGGCAGACTTGATGAACTTTTCTTGGTCTTTCCTTGATTGGTGATTTTTGTACGTTTAGAAGTTGTGAATCATACTGAAAGATACAGATTAACTTATCATTGTTTCAACTACATAACAGTATATAAAGATGAACACGTTTCTGGTATCCATGTTGCTTCAGAACAGTTCATTAACAGCTCAAATCACACAGTGTCGAGCGCTTTTTAACGTGCACCTACATTCTCCCGAGTGATGCAAACCCAACATGATGAGTTTAATCATGAGAACATAAATAGAAGCAGGAGTAGGCCATCTAGCCCTTAGAGCCTGCCCCACCACTCAATAAGATCATGGTTGATCTGAAGTGGCTCAGTTCCACTTTCCCGCCCTCTCCCCATAACACTTAATTCCCTTGCCTACCAAAAACCTATCCACCCGTGTCTTAAATATATTTAGCGAGGGAGCCTCCACCACATCAACGGGCAGAGAATTCCAGAGATTCACCACCCTTTGAGTGAAGAAGTTCCTCCTCAACTCCGTTCTAAACTGCACCCCCCTTATCTTGAGGCTGTGCCCTCTAGTCCTGCTGTCCTTTCTGAGCGGGAAGAATCTCTCTACCTCTATCCTATCCATCCCTTTCATTATCTTATATGTCTCTATAAGATGAGTGATTAAATGTGACCAAAGTACAAAACGACAAGAGACTACCTGACATTTCCAGCATATGATACTTCTCACAATAATAGACGTTTTTGCATCCTTTGGTCACTTACTCTGGTTTGACATCCTATGGCTGAAGACTGAATCCAGTTCATTATCCCTTCCCCATAACCACGAACTCCATCCAGTTAAGAATAGTGGCCTATCTTTCCAACTTACTGGCCAAATCGGAGGATCAATAGCTTGACTGGCAGCCTTGGTAGTGGCACTGATAGAACTGGCCTCTGCTAAGGCTGCAGAGAAGTGGAGGGTCTTCCATGTTGAAGCACCCACAAAGGACAGTATAAAATTATTGAAATATGCCAGGCTATGCAGGCAGGCCCCAGTAATCAGAAGGGTGGACACATTAGCAAAGTGACAAAAGGGGTTGATGCCAGTGCTATCATGTGGCTCTTACTCAGCAATAACTTGCTCACTGATGCTCAATTTGAGTTCTGCCACATCCACTCAGCTCCAGACCTCTTTACAGACTGGGACAAAGTAGCTGAACACCAGAGACAAGGTGGGTGTGACTGCCCTTGACATCAAGGCAGCAGGAGACCAAGAGTGACATCAAGGTGCCCAAGCAAAACAGGAGTCAATAATCAAATTGGAGGGGAATTTGGCCGTACAATCATAGATGTGTAAGTAGAATAGTAGGGGGCTGAGAATACAGCCTTGTGGGGCACAAGTGTTAAGGATGATCGTGGGGGAGGTGTTGTTGTCTGTCCTTATTGATTGTGATCTGTGAGTTAGGAAGTTCAGGATCCAGTCGCAGAGGGAGATGCCAAGGCCTAGGCCACTGAGTTTGGAGATGAGTTTCATGGGAATAACAGTGTTGAAGGCTTAGATGTAGTCAATAAATCGGAGTCTAATGTAGGTGTCCTTGTTATCTCGGTGTTCCAGGGTTGATTGCAGGGCCAGGGAAACGGTGTTTGCTGTGGACCTGGTGCTGCAGTAGGCAAACTGTAGTGGATCCAGTCAGTCCAGGAGTCTGGAACTGAATCATACCATGATTAATTTTTCAAAGCACTTTATAATGATGGATGTCAGAGCCACCAGCCGATAGTCATTAAGGCACGCTGCTTAGTTTTTCTTAGATACTGGGATGATGGTCATCATCTTGAAACAGATAGGGACCTCAGGTTGTTGTAAAGAGAGGTTGAAGATATTTGTGAATACCTCTGCCAGCTGATCCATGCAGGATCTGACTGCACGTCTGGGTACCTCATCCGGACCAGTTGCTTTCCAGAGGTTGACCTTCAAGAAAGCTGCTCTGTCATCTGCAAAGGTGACCCTAGATACAGGTTCATCCAGGGCTTTCCAGGGTGGAGAGCACGTTCTCACTGACCTCTTGCTCAAAACGGGGGTAGAATGCATTGAGCTCATCAGGGAAGGGTGCGTTGGAGCCAGCGATTTTACATCCCTTCATCTTGTTATGCCTTGCAGACCTTGCCAGTCAGCGGGGGTGATCATGGCTAGCCTGAGACTCTAGCTTGGTCCGGTATTGTCTTTTGACATCTTTGATGGATCTTCTTAGATCGTATCGTATCAAACATTGTTTTAGCTCAGATTTTTATCATCAGTAGGGATCAATATCTTCCATTGGCATGTTTAACCTAACCAATTTTCCTAGTACTAGTTCAAATTTAAACCTGCCTTGAGATTAAAAACATGGGAATTAGGAGCAGAAGTAGGCAAATTCATCCCTTCAAACCCGATCATCCATTCAGTCAGATCATGGCTGATCTCTCTCCTGCCTCAAATCCACCTCCCCACCTCTCTTTTTTTATTAGAAATATATGCAGCTCCTTCTTGAAACCAATGATTCAGACTGCACCTCATTGAGGCAGCAAATTCCACAAATTTACCACCCTCTGCGAGAAATAGTTCCTCCTCATTTTTGCATGGCTATTTAGTATTACATTCCCTTTACAGGCACAGCTTATTGATGGAGTATAAAGCAGGAAAATCTTACTACATGTGTACAGTGTATTGGTAAGACCACACCTGAAGTACTGTGTACAGTTTTGGCCTTGTTCCTTAAAGACGGATATACTTGCATTGGAAGCCATTCAGAGAAGGTTCACTGGGCTAATTCCTGGAATGAAAATATTGTCTTATGAGGAAAGGTTGAGTAGATTGGGCTCATAACTATTAAAATTTGCAAGAATGAGGGATGATATTACTGAAACATACAAGAAGCTGAGGGGGCTTGACAGTAGATGTTGAGAGGATCTATCCGATGTAACAAGGTGCATCACACAATACTTTGGAGGATAACCTCTGTACAAAGACAGGACTTCATCTCCACAAGGACTGGTGTAGTCACTCTGAACAATACTTTCACGGGCAGATGCATCTGCGCAAATAAATTGGTGAAGATGAGGTAAAAATCTTCATTTCCTTCCTTCAGTTCTCCTTGCAGCTTTGCAGATCAAATCTGGAAGGTATGTCCTTCAGGACTTGGTCAGCTCAGTCAGCATTGATAATACCAAGGCACTCTTAATAATAGGCATTGAAGCACTCCATCCAAAATACACAGTGTTCCTGTTCTATCATGTATTGTTCATAATGGAGGAGAACTAATTCGTCAGTTCAGAGACCAGCAGGAAGTTTCCCTGAACTGATCCAGTCTCAGTGTTGAGGATTCCCAGGAACATCCCTCCTGGTTGTGCAAAGCTGCATGAATACATCTGGTGGTTCTTTCCTGCCAGTGACACAGGGCTCCAGGAATGAAGGTGATGGTGTCAGGACATTAAGTTACAATTTTGTAGGTATGACATGTCAGATAACCAGAGTATTCCTGGTATAGTTTCTTACTACAGGTGTAGAGTTGATGGATTTTAATAGATTCTTAAAACTGTGTATATGAATTTTGAGACAGGCTGTTGCTTGACTTACTCCATGAGACAACATTACAGGTGCCCAGATGGTAGTGAGGCAGATTTTGCAGGGTCAACAGAGCAGAGTGTGCCCTTTTCGTTTCTGGTAGCTAGGTGAATGCTGGATTGTCCATCCAGTTTTATTCTTATTTGACTCTTCTGTAGCATTTTCATACAACTGAATGCTTTGCTAGGCCACTTCAGAGGATAGTGAAGAGTCAAGCACATTACTGTGGATCTGGAGTCAAATGCAGGCCACACCAGCTTAGAACAGAACTTCCTTCCCTGAAGAACATTGGGGAACTACATGGCAGGTTTGCGATCGTTATTGCTAATACAAGCTTTTTATTCTTGATTTATTAATTAATTGAATTTCGATTCCACAAGCTACAAAGCTGTCAGGTAGCTGTGAAAAAACACTAGTTCACTTTTAGTAACTCAATGAAATTATCTGGGAAGCCACTCAGTCGCACTGAACCGCAGAAATTGAAATGATCCAAGAAAAACATCTTACAACTAGAGCAATCAGGGCAGCACAGTGAGTAGTACTGCTGCCTCACAGCATCAGGGACCCGGGTTCAATTCCCGGCTTGGTCACTGTCTGTGTGGGTTTGCATGTTCTCCCCATGTCTGCATGAATTTCCTCTGGGTGCTCCGGTTTCCTCCCATAGTCCAAAGATGTGCGGGTTAGGTGCTAAATTCTCCCTCAGTGTACCCAAACAGGTGGCGGAGTGTGGTGACTAGGGGTTTTCACAGTAACTTGCAGCATAAATGTAAGCCTACTTGTGCTAATAAATAAAATAAATAAACCTGGGATGAGCAAAAAAAAATGTCATCCTTGTTAGTGATCTTAACAATTTGTTTTTCTGATCAGTGCTAGTACCTCACATTTGAATAAGCGTAGTAACACTTATTGTCTCAGCAAATAACATGATAAACAGCCTCTTGGATGAGTCTGAGGAGGTCATCCATCACCGTAGAATATGGAAAAGTAAGGAGTCACAGGACATTCAGCAGAAAGCAGAGGGAATGAATCTAAGAAAAAATGAGCAACCTTACCAATTTTCAGGATTGGCTTTTCAGTTGACATTACATGTGCAATCATTAGATACAGCACCAAAATAATTCAAACCAGGATCAGGAGGTTATCAAGTTCAATTTATCAATATTTTTCTTTTGGCTTATTCTAATTGGTTGTGTTTGAGGTGCACTTCTTCTGAACCGACACATTTACATTTCCACTGCTCACTGCGTCCATTAATCAATGTCAGCATTCTCAGTGTTCGACCTGCTGTTCTGGAACTAACAACTTGTAAATTCAAATCTTCATGATTTTCATACTTAAAATACACCCTGTCATTTCATTTTTTTTCCCCAAAATGTTAAGAACATATTCAGGCAGTGCCATTTTCTAAAATAACACCAGCAAAAGGCAACACAATGAAATGCATCTTACAGTCTGCAACATTAAAGACAGATAACCTAAATTATGCCCAATGTATTCAAGTCAACCATTTACAACTAAAAGAAAATGATTTCCCAATTTTTCACTCCTAACATTTGACGTTAAATTGTAAATATCATTCATTATCATAAGGAGAGTTAAACTGGGGAATCAAATACATTATTACTCTTTCATTTGCAATGGATAAACCACAGTGTGTGCGTGCACTGGACAGAACATGTGAGAAAGAGAAATTGCACAGGAAGGGTTTACCAGACTATAATATTGTCACACAAAGATTAATTCATGCAACATTGCAAATCTATCAGCGAATTAAAACAACAATAAGGATATTACCTGTAAATATAAACACACCTTAAATCTGATTTTAAACATGACAGTTTTGTCATTGTGCTGTTGGATTTACAGTCTTTGTATTCTGAATATTAATATGCAGTTGGCCAATGTTTTTATGCAATAAGTAACTCAAAGTTCATATATACTCTTTTAAAATTCATCAACCCTTTGCCTGTAGTGAGAAACCATAACCAGGAGCACTCTGGGTTGTATATGTATTCCTTTTTTTAAAATATGCACATAAAAGTGTGGAATTTATAATCTTTTACTCCCGGCACCAAGCTTTGTCCACTAGGAATGCATATCAGGAATTCTTGGCCCTGCACTAATTTCCATTTATCAAAATTAAATTATAGAAAATCCTGTGGGATCTACTGACCTCTGTACCTGATTACTAAAATTGACGGGGTTCTGTATCTGGAATACAAATTCACAAAAGCTACCTTATGTACAAAAATGTTCCACTTTCATGCATTAGATTCTCACATCATAGGGAAAGTAGTGAACTAGAGAGAAAGGAATAGCAGACACTAAACGATCTCTGTTTCATACTTTCGCACCTCCTAAAATTTGGAAGTGTTGAGGATGAAATTGGAAGAAATAATCTAACTAAAGGAGGAGGGCAAATTAAATTCAGCAGCAAAACCAGCAATTGAAAATTTTGTCTGGTTGCGATCTTACAATTTCATCCTGCCCGACATTTGGCTAGGCGAGGTGATAAGATTGGGTGAGAGTCATAAAATCTTGTCATGGAAGATCGTCCCCTGAAGTTCATTCTCTAAATGGCAACACTTACATATAGAGAGCAGCAAACGTTATTTAGTTATTGACTTTAGTTATTGTAAAGTTTATAACAATTACAATTTATCTGAACCTAGTGAGAGCAAAAGCAACCTACAGCCTAGTGGCACGGTGGCAAAGGCAGTTACCTTCACAACTTGTACATTCCTCTATTTCCTTCTGAATTATAAATATTGTGGAATTTTGCAACTCATTTTTACGTCCTCGACTGGTTCCGCTTCATTGTCCTGTTTGAGTTTGGATTTACTGCTCCAAATAACATGATATATGCTACAGTTACGTATCAGTTTGGTTTCCAACTAACTTGGTGATTGGTCGGACACTGAGAATTGATTGTCAATTGCCAGTCACCTGAAGCCAGGGCATCTGGTAACTGAATATTGGGCGAGGAGGAATTCTTGGCCGATCACCCACGTCACCCAGTCGCCACACTCTGGTGCCTGTTTGGGTACACTGAAGGAGAATTCAGCATAGCCAATGCACCAAACAGCACGTCTTTCAAACTGTGGGAAGAAACCCATCCAGACATGGGGAAAATGTGCAGACTCAGCTGAGGCAGTGACCCAAGCCAAGAACTGAACCCAGGTCTGTGGTGCTGTGAAGCGGCATGGTGGCACCACTGTGCCATCATGCTGCCCTTGGGAGGGCAGGTCAGTAATGACCTGGTTATGAAAAACTTGATTGCCTTTGCTTGTGCTTCAGAGGTCCCTGTCTCTCGAACTTGCACTAGAAATTGGCAAATTGAGTATAGTTCCAGTTCGTGCAAGTATGTTATTGTATCAAAATCCTGAATGCTCATCTTGCATTGCGATGAAACAGAAATCAATTTGCAGTGAGGCAAGAAACAGTACAACTGTATCATATATCATGTTATCTGGAGCAGTAAATCCAAACTCAAACAGGACAATGAAGCAGAACCAGTTGAGGATATAAAAATAAGTTACAAAATTCCACAACATTAATGATTCAGAAGGAAATAGAGGACTGTACAAGTTGTGAAGGTAACTGCCTTTGCCACCATGCCAATAGGCTACAAATTGCTTTTACTATCACTGGGTTCAGATAAGTTGTAATAGTTATAAACTTTACTTTACAGCTTGTGATAATATCTGAGCCTCTTAATGGTATTTCAGTTCTGTAAAATCTTATTGTAACCATCCCCTTGTAACACTTCTACTTTGTATTTGATATTGTGAAATTTTTTGGTTCAAGTCATTCGCCTCAGTGGGACCAGCATGGCAAATGAAGTATTCATTAATGAAGTGAGACAGATCTTGTAGTAAATCACCGCATCTTTTAAAATCTCCCCTGGCATTGCTTGTGGCAAGTCAAAGGTTATATAACACAAGAAGATGTTGGAGAGAGCTGTACCTTACCCATGTAAGAATTTGGACCAAATCAAAAACGCTGTATATGTTGGAATAGAAATCATAGAAACCCTACAGTACAGAGAGAGGCCTTTCTGCCCATCGAGTCAGCACCGACCACAATCCTACCTAGGCCCTACCCCGAATTGCTACATATTTTACCCACTGATCCCCTCTAACCGATGCATCTACGGTCAACTTAGCATAGCCAATCAACCTAACCGGCACATCTTTGGACTGTGGGAGGAAAGCAGAGCACCTGGAGGACACCCACGCATACTACCCACAATACTGAAATGAAAACGGGGAGTGCTGGAAACATTCAACAGATCAGACAGCTTCTGTGCAGAAAAATCACAGAGCTAATATTTCAGGTCAATGGTGACTCTCCAGGACAGAATGGAAATAATTTAGAATAAAGGTAGTCCTCAAGTAATGCCTGAAAATAATTGAGTTTTGATGCTTAACACTGAACAGATTAACTGAGTAAGGAACAGCAAATGCAAGGCTGATTTTAGTGTATGAAAACTAGAAGACAATAATTTTATTATAATTATTTGCATATTTATCACTGAAAATGTCTAAAAATGAATGGCTTACATTAGTTTCAAGTTTCTGCATGTCCAAAAAGTAGGTTAATCTCACAATGTTTTGCCTTTTCTGAGTGGAGTACAAGGGAGTGGGGCTTGTAATGTTCATTAGATTCATAAAGGAAAATCATGAACTGTTACCTCTGACCAAAAGGAGGCAATACTTTCTGGAATGGAACTTGGCAGCACCCAGTCAGTAGGCACTAAGGCATTTACAGAAGACAAACAGTTATGAAGGCAAAAGCAATATTTCAAGCCGTAGCCAAGTAACTCAAATGGATTCATGTCCCTCTCAGAAAATGTTGTTTTGAGAATTTTTACAATGCTATATAGTCAATAGAGTGAAAAGATGTAGTTTGTGAAGAAAGATTTGTTCAATAGAATAATTACATTATGTTACTTGTGTTGCTAAATTTTCAGCTGGCTTCAAACTGAAGTTTTCAGAGCAAACTACATTTTCAGAGCAAAGTGGACTGTAAACTTTTATCTCTTTTGATAATTACCATTTTTACATGTTTTAGTTCAAAGTTTCTGAATCCTTGATTCATTTTCATCCCTTGTGAGCATAATAAAGGTCTCAGGCAGGAGAAAACCTCTCGTCTATCTAACCAACTATCAAAAAGGCAAGTGGAACATTGGTCTTCATCTCGGGGGTTGGAGTACAAAAATGAGCAAGTGATGCTTCAGATGTACCAAGCCTTGGTCCGAGAGCACCTGGGGTAAGGTGCTCAATTCACTAAAGATATACCAAGATTTGAGGGGGTGCACTGCAGCTTGATCAACATAATACACCTGTTACACCAGGGAAAGCCTTGGGAACTCCAGGCCAGTGAGCCTCATATCTATGGTGCGTAAATTGTTTGAAGGTATTTTGAAAGACAGGATCTACAGGCATTTAGAAATGCAAGGACTGGTTAGGGACAGTCAGCATGGCTTTGTGAGTAGAAAATCATGTTTCACAAATTTAATTGAGTTTTTGAAGAGGACAGTGCAATTGATGTTGTCTACACAGACTTTAGTAAGGCCATTAACAAGGTACCGGATGGTAGGTTGTTGCATAAAGATCTCATAGGATCCAGGGTGAGGGTATCTAAATGGAAAGAAAATTGGCTTCTTGACAGAATGTGGAGATGCCAGCATTGACAGAAGCCAGAGGATAGTTGTAGAGAGTTGTTTTTCAAACTGGAGGCTTGTGACCAGCGATGTGCCTCAGGGGTCAGTGTTGGGCCCACTGTTAATTGTTATTTATGTGAATGATTTGGATGAGAAAATAGAGGACATGTTTAGTGAGTTTGCAGATGACACCAAGATTGGTGGCATAGAGGATAGTGAAGAAAGTTATTTCCAATTGCAATGGGATCTTGATCAATTGGGCCAGTGGGCTGACGAATGGCAGATGGAGTTTAATTTAGACAAATGCAAGGTGATGCATTTTGATAGATTGAACCAGGGCAGGACTTAGTCAGTTAATGGTAGGGCACTGGGAAGAGTTACAGAACAAAGAGATCTAGGGGTACATGTTCATAGCTGCTTGAAAGCAGAGTCACAGGTGGACAGAGTGGTGAAAAAGGCATTCAGCATGATGGTTTCAATCAGTCACTACATTAAATACAGGAGTTGGGACGTCTTGTTGAAGTAAGGCCACACTTGGAACACTGTATGCAATTCTGCCCACGCTATTACAGAAAGGATACTATTAAACTAGAAAGAGTGCGGAAAAGATTTACTAGGTGCTACCGGGACTTGATAGATTGAGTTATAAGGAGAGGCTGAATAGACTGGGACTTTTTTCTCTGGAGCATGGGAGGCTGAGGAGTGACCTTAGAAAATAATGAGGGGCATAGACAAGGTAAATAGTCAATATATTTTCCCAAAACTAGAGGGCATAGGTTTAAGGTGAGAGTAGAGAGGTACAAAAACATGTCCAGAGTGGAAATTTTTTCACATAGAGGGTTGTGAGTGCCTGGATCAAGCTGCCAGAGGCAGTAGTCGAGGCGGGTACAATTTTATCTTTTGAAAAGCATTTAGGTAGTTAGATGAGTACGATGGGTATAGAGAGATATGGGCCAAATGCGGCAATTGGGATTAGTTTAGGGGTTTTAAAAAAAAAGGAGGCAGGGACAAGTTGGGCTGAAGGGCCTGTTTCCATACTGGAGACCTCTATGACTCTGTAAGCTGAATAATGTTGTTCCCCTTTGCCAGTGGAATCTGAGGAATGTTCCTTTTCCCTCTCAACAATACCCAATTCACAGGGTTCAATATAGATCTGCAACTCAAATAAGGGGGCCAATAATATTTCATGTGATTCAGTTACAGCTGCATTATATTGCAATACTCTATGCTGAAAACAACACGGTGATTAGCACTGCTGCCTTACAGCGCCAGGAACCTGGGTTCAATTCCTGGATTGGGTCACTGTCTGTGTGAAGTTTGCACATTCTCCCCGTGTCTGCATGCATTTCTTTCGGGTGCTCCAGTTTCCTCGCACAGTCCAAAGATGTGCAAGTTAGGTTGATTGACCACACTAAATTGACCCTTAGTCACAGGGACTAACAGGCTAAATATGCGGGGCTATGGGCTGGATGGGATTATGATCAGTGCAGACTCGAATGGCCTCCTTCTGCATTGTAGGGATTCTATGAAACTTTGTGCAGCTGAAAAATTTCAGTCGTTAAATACATTTCACCCAAGTGTTCCTCATCACAATCGCATCCCATCCAATTCCTCCACTTACAAATGGACATTAATCAAAAATGCAATCTGCCTAATATAAATTTTATCCGCACTGCAAATACAAAACAGTCCTATCTGATACTGATGATTCTGACAGTAATCATGTATATAATGATAGATTACAGCAGAAATTACAGAATAAGGAACAGTGAGTAATCATTTACTTTGCATATGAAGTTAAAAAAAAAATCAGTGGATTAAGGGTCAAGCAGTCAATAACAATTTAATTTCATTTGTGTTTCTGGCTAACATTGTGGACTATTGCCATTGCCAATTACTAAGGATATCATTGTGGTTGACATTGGAGTTTTTCAAATAAATCAATGATTAATAATTGTTCTTTGTTCAGTTTTGATTTTCTTTTAGAAACAAGATTTGTATTATAATTGTTTTTCTCTAGCATGTGAGCAATTTGCTTTTTGTTTCCAATGTTTAGTTAATCTTTTTATTCCATTAGTCTCCTCCATTCATTTTCCTAATTGTTTGTTTCTGTCACATCTGTTCTGACAAGGCCACTTTCAAGTGCTTCCTTTGTCTTCCATTTTCCTCAACCAAGAATTTCCCACTACTGTGGTTTGTGCAGGACCCGTAACCGTGTCCATTCCGTTTCCTACACATCTGCCCTCCACCCTTCCTTTTCCTTCAAGAACCATGATTTGGTTCCCTTGTCCTCGCCTTCCATCCTACCATCTTCTGCATTCAACAGATCGTCCTCTGCCATCTCACCGGGAGGCACGGTAGCACAGTGGTTAGCACTGCTGCTTCACAGCTCCAGGGACCTGGGTTCAACTCCCGGCTTGGGTCACTGTCTGTGTGGAGTTTGTGCATTTTTCTCGTGTCTGCGTGGGTTTCCTCTGGTTGCTCCGGTTTCCTCCCACAGTCCAAAGATGTGCGGGTTAGGTTGATTGACCATGCTAAAAATTGCCCTTAGTGTCCTGAGATGTGTAGGTTAGAGGGATTAGTGGGTAAATATGTAGGGATATGGGGGTAGGGACTGGGTGGGATTGTGGTTGGTGCAGAGTTGATAGGCCAATTGGCCTCTTTCTGTACTGTAGGGTTTCTATGATTTCTGCTACTTCCAACATAATACCACCACAAATTGTTTTCCCCTTTTTCTGCCAACCCTTTCAGTATTCCAAAAGGACTATTTCCTCCATAACACCTTGGTCCACCCTTCCATCACCCACAACACACCCTCCCTTTCCAAATAAGACTTTCAACAAATGCCCTTTTTCCTCATTCTTTCCCACCATCCAGGGCCCCAAACACTACATTCAAGGAAAACAGCAATTTAGTTGTCCTTAATTATACTTATTTGTATTTTCAGTCAACTTCGTATACTGTTTTTGCTGCTCATAATGCAGTCTCTTTTATTCTGGGGAGACCAAACAAAGATTGGGTGACCCCTTGACAGAATATACCTCTTTAATATGCCAGTGTCTGGTCACCTATCACTTTAATTCTCCCTCACTCCCTCATTCTGACCTTAGCCTCCTTTGCTGTTCTAATGAAATACAACATAAGTGCAAAGAAAAACATCTTTTCATTCAATTAGGCACTTTTCAGTCTTCCAATCTCAACACTAAACTCAACAATTTCAGATGTGAAAGAGCTGAATGCCAGAGGTGAGGTGGGAGTGAAAGGTCTTGACAACAAGGCCACATTTGACCGCGTGTGGCATCAAGGAATCCTAGCACAACTACAATCAATGGATATCAGGGGGTAAACTCTCCGCTAGTTGGGGTCATACCTGGCGCATAGGAAGTTGGTTGTGGCTCTAGGGGGGTGGGGGAGTTTTAGTCGTCTCAGCTCCAGGACATTTCTGCACGAGTCAGTCGGGTACTGTTCTAGGCCCAACAATCTTCAGCTGCTTCCTTCCATTATAAGATCAGAAGTGGGGATATTTGTTGATGATTGCATAATGTTTAGCACCATTCGTGACTCCTCAGATACTGAAGCAGTCCATGTTCAAATGCAACAAGATCTGGACATATCCAGGCTTGGGCTGACAAATGGAAAGTAACATTTACACTACACAAATGCCAGGCAACGACCATCACCAATCAGAGACACTCAAACCACCGGCCCTTGACATTCAATGGTATTACCATCGCTGAATACCACACTGTCAACATTCTTGGGGTTACCATTGACCAGAAACTCAACTGGACTCTTCACATAAACCCAGTGGCTCCTAGAGCAGGTCAAAGGCTAGGAATACTGCAGAGAGTAACTCACCAACTGATCCCCAAGGCCTGTCCAACAGCTACAAGACAAAAGTTAGGGGTGTGATGGAATACTCCCCACTTGCCTGGATAGGTGCAGCTCCAACAACACTCAAGAAGCTTGACATCAACCAGGACAAAGCAGCCTGCTTGATTGGTACCACATCCACAAACAACCACTCCCTCCACCACCAACGCTCAATAGCATCAGTGCATACTAACTATGAGATGCACTGCAGAAATTCACCAAAAATTCTTGGACAGCACCTTCCAAATCCATGGCCACTTCCATCTAGAAGACAAGGACAGCAGACGCATGGGAACACTACCATCTGCAAGTCCCCCTCCAAGCCACTCACAATCCTGACTTTTGTTCCATCACAGTCTCTGGGTCAAAGTCCTGGAATTCCTTCCCTATTGGCACTGTAGATCAGCACGAGAACTGTAGCATTTCAAGAAAACAGCTCACCACTACCTTTTCCTGGGCAACTAGGAATGGACAATAAATGCTGACCTGCCAACGATACCCATGTCCCACGATTGAATAAAAAAACATAACCACTGCTCCAATTTTTGAGACAGTAGCAGTTGATAATAATTTTGTTACTCCTGTTTACACCATATCAGCCCATCTTCTGTTACTTTTCTTGTTCTATTCCCATCTTCTTTTGCCTTGTCATTTAATTTGATTTTTTATCTTCCACACTATCACGGACCTGCTCTTTTGTTTTTTTCCCCCTCTCCCCCTCCACGTCTCTGTATTTGTTTAAAACCTGCTGTCTCTTCACTTTTCTAGATCTGAGAAAAGGTCGTTGACCCATGCTGCTTTGCCTGCTGAGTATTTCCAGTATTTTCTATTTTACTAACTTTTCATTTTTAGTTTGAACTGCAACTCCATTGGTGAGGGCTTGAGAAATTTGTTCTGAAGTTATTTCTAGATCCTGTACAATGATACACTGCATGACTAACATGAACAGAATGCATGCTCAGAGATTGCCAGATATTTGACTCGCCCACTGCAAATAAGGAGTACTTTGCATTGTTTCCTTCAATGGCCATCACCAAATAAATATGTATTAGTTTTTTTTCAAAAGACCAAAAGTAGCCAATACCAAGGATTTACCATGCGCATGTTTTCCAGATGACACCTGTTACTAATACAACAGGAAACTAAATATCTGATCTACTAATAATCTCCAGCATAGGAAGTGTGAGTGTGTGGAATTCACTACCATAGAGAGTTGACGAGGCCAAAACATTGCCTGATTTGAAAAATAAATTAGACATAGCTCTTGGGGCTAGAAGGATCAAGGGATACGTGGAGGGGTGGGGGGGCAAATCAAGATAGTGAATTTGACGATCAGCCAAGATCATAATGAATGTGGAATATTGCATATTCCTAGTAAATGCTAGTTTCAGGAATATTAATATAAATATGCAAAACAAGTCCCTAAAACAGTGCAGTTGATCAGCATTTAGATAGCTACAAGCTTAACTTATCAACTAACAACTTCTCTGTACTTCTGAGTGTCCAGCAGGACTTAAGTAAAAGAAAGCCAAAGACAGACAGCTTAATTAATATTTCTGTCCATTGTGGACTGCGGTGATTTGGAATTCCTAAAGTTGTTCAACTTAGGCATTAGAAATAATCATCAAAGTCAGCGAAAGGATTATTGAAAAGCTAATAGGATCAAGGTAACAAGGGTTTCATTTTCTCTTGATCTATTTCATTCTGAATAACAGGGTTACTTGAAGCCTAGACTCCAAGAGAGAAGTTACGACAAAGTCAAAGAGGTTAAATCAAGAAATATTGTGACATTACTTTGAGAAGAGGTGCATGATTTGGAAACTCAAGTTCCAGTGATTCTGTTGTAGAAATTCTCCCTTGATTTGATACGTTTTCAATTTGTGGATATTGGCAGGAGCTTTCTTCCTGGCATAGATAGTCAGAATTTTCTGCCATAATCCTTTCTAGTGCATGCAGAGACCGTACAGAGCGGGACGGTACATCCCTGGTTCATGACTTTGCGATCTTTGTGGTGCGAATGTTTCTGCTACCTGCTCTTGCTGTGCATCGGGACATTGACGTAGAAGCTATCAATGGTTATTGCTTAAATGGAAGCACTGTACATCATTACTGCCCTTTCAAAAATACCAATCAATGACAGATTATGTATTTGCATGTTAATGGTTAAAGATATTACGTGCAGATAAAGGTTATCTTAATCAAACATTTTACAACTTGGGAGCAAAAACTTTGCTGAGAATAATTGTGTGGTAAAAAGTTATCCATTGTGAGGGAAACATTGATTCATTAAGACTCATGCAATCAAGCATGCATCATCTCAATAATTCATTTACATTAAAGTATTCAAAGCAATCCTCCACATTTTGACATAGTAATATTATGCAGCAAGTATAGACAAGGTACAAACAATAGACAAGGTGCAACTACGTATAATGCACACTTACTGGATCGGTGAGCTCAGGTAAATTGGCCTTGTATGTAAGAGGCCGACAATCCCTTGTATTATTGACCAATTCACATGGGAGGAACTTTGGGCCAAGGTCATCTCCATCAAGTACATCTACAGTCAGTGTTGTTGTGCTGGTTCTTCTATTACTTGGATTTGGAGCACGGTCCTACAAATTGATCAAGAAAATCTGAATGTGTTACAAAATAATGACATTCAGCACAATGGTCTATGCCAGTCATAATGCTCCATACAAGCTTCTCCCCTCCCTACGTCATCTACCCCTATCATCATATTGTTTTATTTCATTTTCCCTTGCATACCCATTTAACTTCCTTTTAAACGCACTTCAACTATTCTTTGTGGTAGCAAGTTCCACACTGGCATATTTGTTCTTCTCAATGCAATATTATTGTCCTTAATTATTAGCTAGAACAGCTCTAGCAAATGTTGATAAGCTGATGTTATAATCATTTAATTGTGGGAGAGTATTTGCATCAGTGTGTGCTGCCTAGTTTCACCTGTCTGTTGCATCAGATGTGTCTATAATTTTCTCTTCCTGATTTGAAAATTCTAGTCTTTGTTTTTTCCTGTTCCCTAGACTGTTTTTGTTGGTTGATACAAAGAAAAATGACCAAATCACAATCAATCAGATGCTACAAAACAAAGAGAACCAAAGCTGAAATCATATTTCATACAGTTGCCATGGTAGTCCTCGCCCGACTAAACCTAGCAATCATCCACATTATACATGCACGGTTTGTTGTAACTATGGAGTTGCTGTGCGTGCATCACAATAGTTTTTTGGAATCTCCCTGAGCATCCAAAAGCTATATTCTTAAACAACATCAGGCTTTGAATTGAATTGAATTGAATTTGAAAATTCAGCTCCAATTTCTGGCCAAAATTTGGACTTGAATTCTCTTCTCACCCTCCAGCAAGCCTCCAAAGATTTACAGTTTTCCTCAGTTTCTGGATCTACCCACATAGTGGAAATGCATCACCCTTTTCAGTGAGGTTCCAAACAAAATATAAATATTTATTATATATTTATGCCTAATGTCCTATCTTTAGAATTTCTCCTCTTCCTCACCCTCACCCTATATCAAAGTCATCAAAGTTTTCAAGATTATCACATGGCTTTGCTCGTCTTATTGATTTTAATTCCAAGAGCAGCTAATATATTTTGTTGATAGAAGAAAGAAGAGGTAACCTGTGTGTTTACTAGCACCACAAACACATGCACAACTGTAGATCCAGGAAAGTACATTGGTCCACTAGCCTCACTCAGACAGACAAATCATAGTACCTGTATCCATCTTCAAGATGGAAAGTAGAGGAAACGTTTGTTGGATTTTGAATTGCACAACCAAAAATAGCAATTAAAGCAGAGACCATGGTAACATTCAACAATTATTTAGAACTTGTTGAGGGAAAGGAGAATGGAGCAATGCTGAAACAGGCCAGATTACAAGGGCTTTCTTATGTGAAGGATAAATATCAGCATTTACTGGTAGTATCTGTGCTGCAATTTCTGTGAGATCTCAGAGAAGACTACTGCAGTCCAAGCCCAATCACAGCCAATATACAGATCCTCTGCTAACCTCATACCCAAGCGCAGTCTCACTTTGGGCATTAGCTCAAGGTTGACAATTCTGACACAAAATTTAATCGTTTGCTGTGACAATTCTTTGCCTTTGTTTAAAGTTTACTTATCAGTGTTACAAATAGGCTTACATTAACACTGCAGTGAAGTACTGTAAAAATACCCTCATGGCCACACTCCTCTGGTGCGTGTTCAGGTACACAGAGAGAATTCTTCGCGTGGCTGATGCACCTAACCAGCATGTCTTTCAGACTGTGGGAGGAAACCAAAGCACCCGGATAAAACCAACGCAGACACGGAGAGAACATGCAGTCGTCGCACAGAGAGTGACCCAAGCCAGGAATCGAACTCAGGTCCCTGGCGCTGTGAGGTAGCAGTTTAACCATTGTACCACCGTGTGATGCAGTAGTTCAGCCCCATCTCCAATGACACTATAGATGGGAATTGAAGACCAAGTGTAATCTGCAGATCCAAGGAGGTTAGTGAAAGAGCGTAATGTTCATCTGTCCTTACTTTTGATGAATACTTTGATTTGATATTATTCATAACTAAATAACAAAATAGTAGCTTGGGGAGCAGGGAAATAGAAAACAACCATTTTTCTGCAGTACAGGCTCAGGAAATGGGAGATATAAAACTGAGATACTACAGTGCCACAACACTGCATGAGAGCATAATTAAGAGTTTACAGAGGCAGCTTCTATTATAAATGTGCATACAACAATTTATAATAGAAAAGTCTGAGTCAAGAAATGCATGTTGATATAAGATTTTTAATATTTATGTATATCCCACTTTGATGAACTGTCATTCATTGCATGTTCATTCTGCTCAAATTTCCCGATTGCATATTTTAGTTCAGAAGCAGATGAGTCACGCAGATGATACGTTTTTTCTTCCCTGCTTTGCTTGATATATTAGATTTCACTTTGGACAAAATCCAGGTGCAAATTTTACCCGCAATGACTGTGGTATTAGAAGTGCTTTTTACCCCTTCAAACTTCTGATCTAACTCATTAGCATGTCTTCGAATGTGAAACAGGACAAACAGGCAAAGTCTTAGGATTTAATTGTGCTTAAAAATACGATATATGAGAATGGTAACTTTGTGCAGGTTGATTACTACAATTGAAAATTGGGTTCTTACACAAAGTAAGCCTTTTTAGACAGTCTAGTCTGCCACCTTTGAGAAGCCCAATCCTGAATGGCTGAAAATGACTTATAAACAACATACAAACCTATTTGCAAGTGATACTGATGTACAGTTGTGAGTTTCCTATATATTCAAACGCTTTTAAAACATACTGATTGGATTTCTTGCACCCAAAAGGCCCAGTTTGCTTTTTAAAGCCTCCTCAAAAGCCTATAAACAAATTAGATCAACTCACCAGTAAAATTAATGCATTTTGACCGTCTTGTGCAATGCTTTTTAGACTCCAAAAGTCCGTGAAAATTCGATTTGAGGTGAACCTAATTTTGGAGTAACAGGTGGGTAGACAAGAGACCTGTCTGAGATGTCGGTTGAGTGAGCAGTTGAGAATTTGATTCAGGTGGTAGGTTCTGGTCAGCTCTTCTTAAGTTTAAATTACTTTCAAACATTGTTAGTTGAATAGCCTAGTTGAAGACAGAGCTGCCTGGATTGGCTGTTATCTGTCAATCAGCTGAAAGTAAAGTGTGATAATAACGATCGCAGAAAATTGAGCTAACTAGTGAATGAGTAATGGGGAGGATTTTCTGGCCCTTCCCGGTGGTAGGATCTTCCGGTCCCACCAAACGCGACGCCCCCCTCATGGTGTGGCCGGCAAGCAACGCAAATGGCCATTGACTTCAACAGAATTGGAAGATCCTGGTGGTGGCCAATAGCAAACCACTGCCACGGCTGGAAACGTCCAAGTGGGGAACAAACAAAAGAGAATTTGAGGAGTTAGAGGCCAAATTAAAATGCAGAACATCAAAGGTACCCATCTCTTAATAATTACCCAAGCCATGTGCAAACTGGCATTGGGTCAACTGGACACAGAACTAACACATGGCTTCAACAGTGGTGCAGAGATAAGAGGTTTTGATTCATAGAGCCCTGACGTCACTGTTCAGGGAAGAGTGAGTTATCCCATTGGGATGGACTCCACTTGAATTTAGCTGGGACCAGTGTCTTGGTCAATCTTATAACCAGGGCTGTTGACAGGGTTTTTAAACGAACTGAGTTAGGGGAGGGTCTAGATAAAGGGAGGTTTAGAAATCCAAAGAGAAAAGTCAAGGCATCAGAACAGTATAACAACGTGGATTTTGATAAGTGGAGAAAGGACAAGGTTTAACAAAATTTGTACATAGCAGAGAATTAAAATTAAAAATTGAAATTAAGGTTATTTTTGAATATAGTGAAGAATCCAGAAAAAGACAGGTAAACTACTGGCACAAATATGGATAAATGATTTATATTTAATCGTCTTTACAGAAAGATGGTTTCAAGGCGATCAAGGGTGGAAACAAATATCCCAGAGTACAAAATATTCAGGAAAGACAGACAGAATGACAAAGGAACAGGGCTTTCCTTGAAGGTAAAGGATGACAAAAGGACAATACAGAGAAAGGAACTGGCCTCAGAAGATCATGAAGTAGAATCGGTATGGGTGGAGATTAGGAATAACAAGAGACAGAAAGCACAGATGGAGGTAACTGAGAGGTGCTCTAACAGTAGTTATACCATTGGGCAAAGCATTAAACAAGAAATTATTGGAGTTTGTAACAAAGGCACTGTAATACTTGTGGGAGACTTTAATCCTCATATAGGCTGGGACAATCAAATTGGCAAGAGTGGCCTACAAGAAGAGTTTGTAGAATATTTTTGTGACAGCTTGTTGGTGCAATGCATTGTGGAGCTGACTAAGGATAAATCTATCTCAGATTTAGTACTCTTTTTATTCAGCACCTTCCAAACCCACGTCCACTCCCATTTAGAAGGACAAGAGCAACAGATACCTGAGAACAACACCACTCGGAGGTTCCAACCCAAGTCATCCACCACCCTGACTTGAGAATATTTTGCAGTTCCTTCACTATCGCTGGATCAAAACCCTGGAACTCCCTCCCTAATGGCACTGTAGGTGTACCTACACTTCAGGGTTGGCAGCGGTTCAAGGAGGCATCTCACCATCACCTTCTGAAGGTCAACTAGGTATGGGCAATAAATGCTGGCCTAACCAACCATGCCCACATCCTACAAATGGATTTTTAAAAAGTTGGACTCAGGGCACTACCCTGCAGTGATGTCCTGGAGCTCGATGGCTGACCTCCAACTACCACAACCATCTTCCTTTGTGCCAGGTATGACACCAACCAGCAAAGGCTTTTCCCTTTGATTCTCATTGACTCCAGTTTTGCTAGGGCTCCTTGATGTCTACTCGGTCAAATGCTGCCTTGATATCAAGGGCAGTAACTCTCACCTCGTCTCTGGCATTCAAGCTCTTTTGTCCCTGTTTGAACTACAACTGGAATGAGGTCAGGAGCCGAGTGACACCGGCAGAATGAAACTGAGCGTCGCTGAGCAGGTGACTGCTGAGGAAGTGCCACAAGATAGCGCTTTTGATGACCATTTCTATCACTTTACTGATGATCGAGAGTAGACTGATGGGACAGTATTTGGCCAGGTTGGAATTGTCCTGTTTCTTATGTACAGGACATTGCCCGGTAGATACCAGGGTTATAGCTGTACTGGGACAGCTTGGCTAGGGGCACAACAAGTTCTGGAGCAATCTTCAGGGATAATTTCTAACATTGTGGTAAAAGATTATCTAGAAAATAGTGATTTTAATACTGTTGAATTTTCCACGTTAAGTTTAGAGGTGACATGTTCAAATTACAAACAAGAATCTTAAACTTAAAGCCAATTACATGGATCTGACAGGAGAGATGACGAAGATTAGTTGGAAAATTATTTTATTTGTTCATGAGATGTGAGTGTTACAGACTGAGTCAGCATTTATTGTCCATCCTTCAGGGCAGTTAAGAGACAACCTCATTGCTGTGAGTCTGCAATCACATGTAGGCTTGACCAGATAAGGATGGCAGATTTCCTTCCCAAAAGGACATTAGTGCACCAGATGGATTTTATGACAACTGACAACAGTTCTGTGGTGATCCTTAGACATTTAACTCCAGATTTTTACTGAATTCAAATTTCACTATCTGTCATAGTGCCACAAAAACAGAAAGTGCTGGAAAATCTCAGCAGGTCTGACAGCATCTGTGGGGAGAGAATAGAGCCAACATTTCTTGTCTAGGTGACCCTTTGTCAGAGCTCGAAACATTGGCTCTATTCTCTCCCCACAGATGCTGTCAGGCCTGCTGAGGCTTTCCAGCATTTTCTGCTTTTGTTTCAGATTCCTGCAGTATTTTGCTTTAACCTGGCAGTGCCAGCCTGATCTGGTGAAGTGCCAGGTGTGGGCCCTCTGGGCGGTTCCATGGGAGGAGTTCCCCTGCGATTCATCGAGGAGGGGGCAAATTTCTGCAGGCAGGAGAAACCCCGAAGAATGCAGTGATGGGGGAATGGGGGTGAGCAGTTGCCCAGATTCTTGCTGGGGGGTGGGGTGGGGTGGGGGGAGGCGGCGGTGAGACGGCCATCACTTATGCTGTGGGGGATGTGGGAGTCCTGTCACTTGTGCTCTGGGAAGGTCGGGGGCCCCAATGCTTGTGCAAGGGGTCATAATACGTACTTTGTGTGGAGGACGGAGAGGTGCTGGGGGCAATTCGGTGTCACTTTAGAGATGGCATCCCAATTTCTGTGGAACCGGTCCTGCCAGGGTGAAGACGTAAATCCTGCCCACAGTTTCTTTCTTCTCCGAGGGGCTCAAGATCTGGAGTGAAAACTGATTTATGTAGCTGTGGAGCTTGACACTTTGAAATAATATGGGAAAATTCATTCAGAGAGCTGGTATTAGTATTTTAGGACGTGTAGAGGATTGGTCAATGGATAGAAAGGAGAGAGCGGACATTGATGAGGCTTTTTCATGTTGATGATCAAGGATACGATTCTAAGTCGGGATTCTATGATCAGTGGCAGAGCCTCACGTATTTACAATTTACATTAGAGCCTAAGTTGAAGAGACAGACAGTAATATATCTAAGTTTGATGACAATACCAAGCTAGGTGGGAAGGTAAACTGCGGGGAGGATAAAAAGAGGCTGCAAAAAGATACAGACAGATTCAGTCAATGGACAACAAGCTGGCAGATGTACTATAATGTGGAGAAGTGTGACATTATTCACTTTGGTTGTAAGAATAGAAAGGAGAATTTTATTTTAAAGTTGTGAAACTTACAAGTGTTAATGTTCAAAAGGGTTTGCGGCATTTTTGTTAAAGGAATGCAGAATGTTTGCGTGCAAGTGCAGCAAGCAATTAAGGAGGCAAATAGAAGGTTGGTCTTCATTGCAAGTGGATTAGAGCACAGAATAAATAGGTCTTGGCAGAGTTGTGCAGGGTTTTGGTAAGATCACATCTGGAATACTGTATGCAGTTTTGATCACCACTTTTAAGAAAATATATACTTGCATTGGAGGCCTTACAATGAAGATTCACTTGATTGATCCCTGGGATGAGGCAGCGATGAGAGGTTGAGTAAATTAAACTTATATTCTCTGGCGTTTAGAATAATGAGGTGTCCTCACTGAAACTTAGAAAAATCTCTTGAGGTTGTTTGATAAGGGAGAAATTGATAAGATGTTTCCACTGGTTTGGCAATCTAAAACATGGTGGAATGGTAACAGGATAGAGGGTCAATATTTCAAGACTGAGATGAGGAGAAATTATTTCACTCAGGATTGTGGATCTTTAGAATTCTCTACTTCAGAGGATTGTGGATCTTCCAACATTGGATAAATGTAAGGCAGGGGTAGCCTCGCAGGGAACTGAAGGATATGGGGAGTGGGAGGGGGCGAGGAAATGAAATGAAGCCCAAGGTCAGCCACTGTATGGCACAGCAGGCTTGACAAACCATATGGACTACTCCTACTACTATTTCTTGTGCTTCAGGTTCTCTGATCTTGTGCTGAAAAGTCAACACTATCAAATGAAAGTGATTAAAAATGTTCCTATATATTTATCAGTGCCAAGTATATCACCAAAATACATATTAGAAATAAATAAAGATATTCATGAACCTTAGAAATCCATTTTCATTACAAACCTACTCCATCTGAGGAGGTGAAGCTGAGGAAACATTATATTCCCCTAAAGGCAAAGATGACACAGCCTTTTGCTGCCGTTGCTATCTCTTTCAGTGTTTTCTGCAGACTGCCAAGGTCTTTTTGGGTCTTCAGATAAAAACTTGTTATCTCCAGCCTGTTTCAGTCACATGGCCACTCAGAGTGGCTGAGCTGAAATCCATTGCTGTACAATGAACAAAATGGGTGAGTTGTTCATTTTCGCTCAGGAAAATTGATTTATGACCAGCCTTTATTGTTAGGGATCTAACTTAGAGGCATGGAGTTTTGACCTGTGTTTTGCATAAATCCCCAAACAGTAGTAAGTGCGAATTCTACAGATTGCATTTGCCTTGACATTCCACAAGAAGGCCCCCAACCAAAACAATGCAATTAGAAACATTCCAGAAGCTTCAATCGCCTGTGTTGAAGTTGCAAAGATCACCTGCCCCTTGGCGACTATTTTAACATCTCATCAGTATCCATTTTAAATAAAAGACAGCTCCAGAAACTCTATACAAACACTGAGTCCATAATGAAACTTATAAACATGGCATGCCTTTACAGGGCATAATACATCTCCACCATAATGGAAACAAATAAGATCTTAATGATATATATACATTTACATTGCTTTCAAGGTATCAAGAGAAATATGTGTAATTACACTCATTTTTGCATTCCATAAAAATTTATATTGTAATTGTCTAACAGTCTTTTTTCATTTTCCAAGTTCAGTTTTCTCACCATCTGTTTTTTTTGGGATGAGGCTCCAGTGTAATTGAATTTCTTCAGGTTTTGCTTTAAGACTTACATTCAAAAGTTTATTGCCTTCTAGCCTGGTTTCCATTTTTTAAATTCCCAGTTATGTCTTGCCTAGTGGGCAGAGGCAACTAATCGGGCATTCTCAATCTTACTGAGGAAGGTGGAAGGGCAGAGAGATCTTGGGGTTCATATCCACAGATCTCTGAAGGTTGCACTCAAGTGGATAGAGCTGTGAAGAAGGCTTATAGTTTATAGAAGGTTTGAGTTTAAGAGCCATGGGGTTATGCTGCAACTATACCAGATGTTGGTGAGACGACATTTGGAATATTGTGTTCAGTTCTGGTCACCTCACTATAAGAAGGATGTGGAAGCATTGGAGAGAGTGCAGAGGAGATTTACCAAGATGCTGCCTGGTTTGGAGGGTAGGTCTTATGAGGAAAGGTTGAGGAAGCTGGGGCTTTTCTCTTTAGAGCGGAGGAGGATGAGAGGCGACTTAATAGAGATTTATAAGAATGATGAGGGGGTCAGGTAGAGTGGACGTGCAGAGACTATTTCCTCGGGTGGATATAGCTTTTACTAGGGGGCATAACTATAAGGTTCATGGTGGGAGATATAGGAAGGATGTCTGAGGTAGATTCTTCACTCAGAGAACGGTTGGGATGTGGAATGCACTGCCTGCTGTGATAGTGGAGTCGAACACTTGAGGAACTTTCAAGCTGTTATTGGATATGCACGTGGAGCACACCAGAATGACAGGGAGTAGGATAGCTTGATCTTGGGTTTGGACATTGCTCAGCACAACACTGAGGGCCGAAGGGCCTGTGCTGTGCTATACTGTTCTATGTTTCTTAGTGACAAAGAAGTCTGCTAGCTCCCCACACTTGTTGTTGGAGAGGAGTTGTTGTAAACATAGGTATTACTACTGGCTTTTTGTTCAGCTGTGATTCTTCACAGCTAAATGAAATTTGGCGTCAAATGATAATGTCAAAAAACTTTATGGTCCATCGCTGGCCGTTTTGAAGGTTGGAGAAAGGTGGGTGGCTTATAAAATGCAATGAGCGGCCTGCCCATTGCTTACACACCCACCCTTACCTGCCTCCATTTAATGGAAGGTGGTGGAGAAGGTGGGTTCTCCTTTGAGCCTATTATTAACCACTTGCATGCCTCTCTGTGCATCATTTTACCCGTGGCAAAGGAAGGATCATGTGAGAAGACCAGCATAACCCAGCGAGGACCCCACGTCCCCTTCTTCCGTCGGGTAAAAGATATCTAAGTCTGAGATCACGTACCAACCAACTCAAGAACAGCATCTTCCTTGCTGCCATCAGACTTTTGAATGAATCTACCTCGTATTAACTTGACCTTTCTCTACACCTTAGTTATGACTATAACACCACATTCTGCACTCTCTTCTTTACTTTTCCCCTATGTACTCTATGTACAATATGCTTTGTTGTCTGTATAGTATGGAAGAAACAAAATACTTTTCACTGTATACCAATAGCTATGATGATAATAAATCAAATCAGCAGCTTTTACGGGGCGAGCTGGTGTCAGACAAGTAGGGGGACATCCTCTCTTCCCCTCTCCTACTTCATCCTGCTCACTGAGGCCTGTCAGCCAGTTCGCCCTGGATTACCTTAAGTTTAGCCTCCAGCGGTAGCCATTGCTCAAACCTGCCACTTCTGGGTCGGCAGGGCCCAGAAATGGATCAGTTGGCTGCTATCCAAGGCAGCTTTCCTCCAGAGGTGGGGGTCTCACTCTTTACCCACTGAATGTTAACTGTTTGCAGAGCAACTGACATCGAGAGGGATGCATTCGAGTGGATTGGTGGAAAAATCCACCATTCGGAAAATCCTGCCCTGTATGAATTACACATCTTAAGCTCAATTTTATTTTCAGAAGACTTTTCAATACGAATATGAGAAATAATAAAATGGCTCACAATGGCACTAAAACTCATGTTGTTGCAAAGATTGCCTTAGACAGTTGAAATGTCAACCGTTTACATGATCCATATTTCAAAGCACAATCATTCTCAAATAGACGTGTCAGTTAAAATTGTTCCAGGAAAATCTTGTATGCACTTGACTTTGAGAATTCTATTCACTTCTGAAATACTTATTTTCCACAAACAGAAATTGTTTTGTTTGCTATCACTGCTTCACAATTACTATTTTGTTAAAAGCTACAAGTGGCTCTGAAGCTTTTAGACAATAATTCAACATCAGTTAGTCTGACAACATCAATTAAACCGCACACAAAAGTTATACTACATTTCATAATGTTAAATCTACTGGACAATATGCAATTGTTACGATGAGTAATTGAAATTCTTCGAATAAATATCTTACATTTGCTTGAACAATGACATAGTAACGTGTTTTCTCTTCATAATTTAGCCTTTTCCTTAAAACCACAGCTCCTGATAACGTGAGCGGAATACCAAAGGTCCGACTGGATTCCTAGGAACACAAAGGCAAAAATCAACATTTTCATTTTTCTCCTGTCAGGTATTATTCAGTGGCATCAACAACAAATTAGATCAATGCATGCTATCTTAACATTTCACAAAATATGATTCGATCACCTCACAACTTAAGAAATGTAGAAGAATAGGTAAAGTCACCATAGTCACAGGGGATCATAGGCTGCTCTCCCCATTGTGGGGGCAGAACTGACTGGTGGTGATTTAACCTGAGGATCAACCTCAGGTGAGGGGCAAGGTTGAGAAGGTGGAGCCTTCATGCATAACCTCAGCTGGTATGGGAATTGAACCTGCGCCAGTTTTCTATTTGCTGAATGAGTGGCTTAATTAACTCTAAAATACACCATTCTACCAATCCAATATCAAGAATATCTTGTTCATTAACTTTTGATATCGTACGGCAATCTTTTTGAAAGCTCCAGAACAAGAACTGGGGGCAGGATTTTCCAATCGTGCGAGCCCCAAAACTGGAAAATCATGCTCGAGGTCAACAGCCTGCGGGATCTACAATTCCTGTGGCAGGCGGGATTGGAAAATTCCTCCCTCACCCCATGCCTTTTTTCACAATCAACTAGCCAATTGCTTAAAAAATTAAAGATGGATATTTGTCACCAGGGTAAATGTGTCCCATTGTAATGGTTGGATGCCTTAATCATCTTTTTAAAAATATATTTCTATCTAAAAAAGGACTCATATTCAAAGCATTAGCAAAAAAATAACTAATTTGAAATGACTTGGAGCCAGATATAAAACTATAAAAATTGTATTTCTTTATTAATAATTAAAATGAATACAGTCCACACAATTCTTCAAATGGATTTGTGTTTAAGTTCTGAAAATAGAGAGACAGTGGTCAGATTTCAAGCCTGCAAAGCTGGTTCTCTGCCAGACACTGCTTGGAGTTGCGCTGAGAGGAAAAATCAGCTTGAAGAAAGATTTTGAAAGTGAAAACTTAAACAATGCCTGGCAAATAATGTTTGAAGGCAATCACTGGGATTTCCTTGGGGGTTTTTGCATGACCGTCCATGGTAACTTCAGTGCATGATCAACACAAACCATTTTCATGCATCCGCACAAGTTTTCTCCCAAGCTGAGAGACAATGCCCAATGAAATTCCAGTTGAAATTCAGCAAATATAGATAGTAGTTTCGGGCACTGGCTTTCGAATCTCTTGGTAGCTAAGGACGATTTTGAGACGTGACCCTGGCAGCCGACACTGAATCCAGCAGGATAGGAGGTGACCATTTGGCCCATCAGGCCTGTACCAGTTCTCAGAAAGAGCTATTTAATTAGCCCCTCTTCCCCACTCTTTTCCTCATGTGTCTGCAATGTTTCCCTTTCAAATACAGGTAAAATTGTCTTTTGAAAGTTGCTATTGAAAATCTGTTTCCAACGATCTTTCAGGAGTCCATTTCAGGTCACAACAGTCTGCCTTATAAACAAATGATTCTTCATTTTCTCTTTGGTTCTTTTGCCAATTACTTTAAATCTGAATCAGTGCTTCTGCCAGTAGAAATAGCTTCTCCGCGTCTATGCCATCAAAAGAACTTTGAATCTGGAATGCCTCTATCAAATTGCTCTTGACCTTTTCTGATGTAAAGAGAGCAATCTCAGCTTCTTTCATCTGTCCGTTCAACTGAAACCACTCAACTACTCTACCATGTCTGCTCCCTCTCTATAATTATTATGCTTCTTGTAGTGTAATGTCCAGGAGGATTAAACACAACATTCAACTAATACTGAAGTAATGTTTTAGAGAAGTTAATAATTAAACTAACAGCGTACCTGTGATTGTGACACCCACCACTGAATCACAGAACTGTCACAGTGCAGGAGGAGGCCATTTGATCTGTTGTGTTCGCACCAACTCTCCAACTGAGCAGTATGACTTAGCGTCAATCCCCTGCCTTTTCCCCATTTTCCTGCAATTGTTGCTATTCAAATTAGCATCTAATGTCTTCTTGAATTAAATTGAGGGAAGACTAACTACAACAACATTAGGCAGGATCTGGAGTGTGTAGATTGGGTAAGGCTGTTTGAGGGTAAATCAACATCTGACATGTGGGAGTCTTTCAAATGTCAGTTGATCGGAATTCAGGACTGGCATGAGCCTGTGAGGATGAAGGATAAGTGTGGCAAGTATCAGGAACCCTGGATGATGAGGAATAGTAGCAGCTTTGTCAAAAAATAAAAGGAAGCATTCATAAATCTAGAAGTTTTAGGGCAAATGAAGCCCTTGAAGAATATAAAAAACAAAGGAAAGAACCCAAGGAAGGAGATAGGAGGACTAAAATGGGTCATGAAAAGTCCTTGGCAAACAGGATTAAGGAAAATCCTAAGGCACTTTATACATATGTAAAGAGCGAGATGGTAGCCAGGGAAAGGGTCGGTCCACTCAAGAGTAGTGGAGGGAATCAATGCATGGAACCAGAGGAAATTAATACTTTGCCTCAGTATTCACCAAAAAGAGGGACTTGATGGATGAGGAGCCTTGGGGTGTTTAGATATTCTGGAACATGTCTATATGAAAAAGGAGGAGATATTGGGTGTCTTAAAAAGCATTAAAGTAGCTAGTCCCCAGGGCCTGATGGGATCTACCCCAGGGAGGCAAGGGCAGAAATTGCTGGCACCTTGACAAAAGTCTTTGTATCCTCATTGGCTGCAATGTTTCAGAAGGGCAACAGGGATATTCCAGGAAATTATAGGCCAGTGAGCCTTACGTCAGTGGGAGAGAAATTATTGGAAAAGATTCTTAGGGGCAGGATTTACTCACATTTGGAAACAAATGGATTTATTAGTGATAGGTAGCATGGTTTTGTAAAGGGGAAGTCATGCCTCACTAACTTGATCGAGTTTTCCGAGGAAGTGACGAAGATGATAGATGAGGGAAAGGTAGGCGTTGTATAAATGGATTCGGTAAAGCCTTTGACAAGGTACCTCATGGTAGACTGGTATGAAAGGTGAAGTCACATGGGATCAGAGAAGAGCTGGCAAGATGGTTACAGAACTGCCCTGGCCACAGAAAACAGAGGATAACAGTAGAGGGTTACTTTTCTGAATGGAAGGCTGTGTATGTGGTGTTCCATAGCAATCAGTTCTGGGACCTTTATTGTTTGGAGTATATATAAATGATTTGAAGGAAAATGTAGTTGGTCTGATTATAAGTTCGCAGGTGACACAAAAATTGGTGGAGTTGCAGATAGTGAAGAGGGCTGTCAGAGGATACAGCGTGATATTGATCGGTTGGAGACTTGGGCAGAGACATGGAGTTTAGTCCTGACAAGTGTGAAATAATGCACTTTGGAATGCATGTAGGAATTATACAGTAAATGGTAGCACCCTTACGAATAGTGACAGGCAGAGAGATCTAGGAGTACATGTCCACCAATCACTGAAAGTGGCAATGCATGTGGATAAGGTTGTCAAGAAAGCATACAGCATGTTTAACTTCATCAGTCGTGGCACTGAGTATAAAAATTGGCAGGTCATTCTGCAGCTTCACAGAATCTTCATTAGGCCTCATATAGAATATAGTGTACAATTCTGGTCACCACACTGCCAGAAGAATGTGGATGCTTTGGGGAGGTTATAGAAGAGGTTTACCAGGATGTTGCCTGGTCTGGTGGGCATTAGCTATGAGGAGAGGTTGAATAAACTAGGTTTGTTCTCACTGGAACGACGGAGGTTGAGGAGTGACCTGATAGAGATCTACAAGATTATGAATGACATGGACAGACCGGATGGTCAGATGGTCTTTCCTGGGGTAGAAAAGTCAAGTACTAGGGGACATAGTTTAAGGTGAGAGGGGAAAAGTTTAGAGGACATGTGCAAGGCAAGTTTTTTTTTACACAGAGGGTAGTGAATGTCTGGAACACGCTGCCTTGGGAGGTGGTGGGAACAAGTACGATAACAGCATTTAAGGGGCAACTAGATGAATACATGAATCGGATGGGAATGGAAGGATACGCACTCCATAATGCATACTGTTTTAGTTTAGGCAGGCATCATGATTGGCGCAGGCTTGGAGGGCTGAAGGGCCTGTTCTTGTGCTGTATTTTTCTTTGTTCTTTGAATGGCTCAATTGAACTTGCCTCCACTACACTTACAGGCAGAACATTCCAGTCCTGAACCACTTACTGTGTGAGTTTTACTCATGTCACATTTGCTTCTCTATCAAGTCTCCTCTCTGCCTTCATCTCTCCATAGAGAACACTCTCAATCTCTCCAACCTATCCTCATAACTGAAGTTTCTCATCCCTGGCACCATTCCTATAAAACTCTTCTGCACTATGTCCAATGCATTCACATTCTTGTGTCGCGCTGGGAACTGTGCATAGTATTCCGGCAGAGGTCTCAGCATAACCTCTTTGCTCCAGTCCGCTATGCTCCTGTTAATAAAGCCCAGAATACTACCAGACGAATTTCTATGTTCCGCTCACCACAGGAATCGTAATGGGTGAGAGGCTGACCATGGAAAAGTCCATTAATCTCAGGTAGGATTTTCCAGTTTTGGGGCGAACGCAGTCGGAAAATCCCAACCAATATGTTTTATTAACTGCTCTCTCCATCTGTCCTGTCACCTTCAATGATCTATGCGCATATACACCCAGATCGCTCAGCTCCTGCACCACTTTAAGAATTTTACCCCTTATTTTATATTTTCCCTCCGTGTTCTTCGAATGAAAATTTATCACCTCACACTCCATCACAGTGAACTTCATCTGCCAACATTCCTACCGATTGTATAATGTCAGCAGAGGCTTATGCCAGTCAGGACAACAACCAGCAACTTGAGTTGCCCACTGTTCTAGCAAGCTACAAACAGCAGCAATTTGTGGCTGGTGATAGAGGTGCTGGGTAATATTTCTCCTGGATTTGTGCCCCTAACATCCTTATTTTCTCTTGAAGAATGTGCGTCGTAGATCTGCCCCAAACCCATTTCACTCATTTGACTATTTGGAGGCCGTTCGGCTTCATCTCAGTCAGGATATGGGCACATAAGCAAGTCGCTGCAGAGTTGAGAAAACAGGAAATCCTGATTTCGGGGATTCTTCATCCTTAAACCTACCTCAACAGCCTTGTTATAGGTGTGTGCTTATTGGTTTTGTTTACGTACAAAGTCACAAGGAACTCTAACTTAGATCAATGAGTCATGCAAACTTGGTCCCAAAGTTGTGCTGTGCAGTTTCCAACCACTGCACAGTTGGAAGTTAGATACCTAACTTCACCTGCAAGCATACATTTGGAGAAAATAAACAAACCCACTGTTTAATACGTACCGGATCATTTGGATTATACTGAATAACATATTCAATTTGTCCATTAGGACCATCATCGATGTCAGTGGCTCCATTTCTTCCAGAGAAACCAGTGAAGATAGTTGTCCCAACTGGTGTCAACTAAATAAAAGAGGAAAAAACAAAATCACAAGATTAACAATTCATATTAAAATTAAATTCTGCATACCAAATACTTACTGATAATATAAAACATAAATAGGGATATGTCTGAATGGCATTGCCAGGCAAGGACGTACTGTAAGTTATTAACCATCTCTAAACCTGGAAACTTGAAAGTGCTTGAGCATAACCAAATTTAATTATTCTATTTCATATATAGAAACAGCATTAGTCCAGGAATCTAAATAACCATCGTGCTATTTGGCATAGATTTTGAACACATCCAGGATCTCAGAATTGGGCATCCATGAGGCACTGTGGGCCACCAGCTGCAACACAGAGTTGTATTCATCTACAATCTGTAACTTCATGGCTCAATATACTGCCCAATGTACCACTACCATCAAAACCCGGATGGCCTACCCTGGTTCAAAGAAGAGTGGAGGAGGGCCTGAGCAGCACCAGGCATATCTAAAAATGAAATATAAATCTGGTGAGGTTACATCACAGAATCTTTAGAAGCATCAACAAATAGAGGGATCTTGGTGTGCATGTCCACAGTTCCCTGCAAGTGGCACACAAGTGGGTGAGGTGGTCAAGAGGTTGTACGGCATACTTGCTTTCACCTGTCGGAGATTGAGTATAAAAATTGGCAAAAAGTCATGTTGCAGGTGTATAAAAATTTAGTTGGCCACATTTGGAATACTGCTTATAGTTCTGGTCACCACACTAGCAGGAGGCTGTGAAGGCTTTGGAGAAGGTACCAAAAAGGTTTAACAGGCTGTTGCCTGGTTTGGAGGGTATTAGCTATGAGGAGAGATCGGATAGACTAGGTTTGTTTTCACTTGAATGTAGGAGACTGAGGGATGCTCCAGGACGGGAGGTCAGAGCAGGCCCGGGAATTGCTGTAGGGGCCATGATTGGGCCGTGGGGGAGGAGTGGGGGGAGTGGCGGGGGGGTGGGTCGGGGGGCGAAAAGGGAGGCTGGAGGGGCAGCACTCAGTGGTCCCAAGCTGGCCAGTGATTGGGCTGGCCAGCAAACGGGAAAACTGACAGATTGGGACCAGTGCGCATTCACAGAGTTCCAGAACTGTCAAACTCCGGTGCAAATAGGCCTAAGTTTTTAATGAGAGTCACAACTGGGACCTCTGCAGTGCACAGAGTACGGAGATTCAGGTAAGAAGCTGAACTGACAAAACAGTTGGGATTTAGAATAGTTTTCCTATCAATTCAGCGCTTTTGGGAGAATCACCCCCGATATTGTCACTGTTCCTTCATTATCGTCAAGTTAAAATTCTGGAACTCCCTTCCTAACAGCAGTGTGGGTGTGCCTACACTACATGGGCTGCAACAGTTCACAACCCCATTGTCATGGGCAATTAGGGATGGGTATTAAATGCTGGCCTAGCCATCAAACCTCAAATCCAATTAACGAATACATAAAACCATAATGTTCATATATTTTACCACCTGCATGGCTTGATGTGAGAAAGCCCAAGGTCTAACAATTATGCAGCTTGAAAAGTAATGTTCCTGACCTGACTGCACATGAAACAAAGTCAACCTTGATGAACATCTCATCCTGAAGTGCTTGCTAATGAAAAATATCAGCAACTTGACAGGTATATCACTCCAGGCTGACCCAAGAAAGAAATGACTGATAAATTTTAGATTAGGAACAACGTGGTCCTGAATGGAACAAGTCACTGTGCTAAGATTCTGAAACCTGTTGCTCATTCAGAGAGACAGGTCTGATGCACATGCCTTCTCAGTAAACCGAACACGTTCGAATCAATTCTCTTTAAACATCTTGTGTGTTTCGCTGACATTTTCAATTCGCTATGTATTCTCAAATCTGAATGCTATTCTATCTACAGGACATGGTTGCCTTCAACCACATAGGTAATTTCACGCTGGCGATACAACCAGTTAGTCAACATCTGGCTCTTCAATGGAAATAGTGACTACAGAGATCAATGAGCAAAAAAGTACAAGGTGAACGGAGAAAACAAAACTGGAGCATATCCTGGAGGTGCAAGCCAGCTTCACAATATTCAAGTTTACATCCTAGCCTGACTCCATCTCAAAGGCAAATGTTTCTACTTGAGTGCGCAATAATTGTGCTGCCGCAAATTTCTCCAGTGAGTTTTCAACATGCACCACAAGTAACATGCAACTGAGGCATTGGAGATGTCAAATTAAATAAAGGAGCACAGGATTAGTCCAAGAGACGTAGATAAAGTGTTTGAGCGATGCAAGTGGCAGACTTCTGTTGAGTAGAGGTCTCTCCTAGTTACTGGCTACAGCATTTAGGGATTTGGACCTCGCAGGCTGTGTTTGCAAACAGAGACTGCACTTTGATCAGGATTACCTAAATAAATCATTTGACATTGCAAAACACACATTGCAATTTCAGGGGACATGCTGGCCACCCAGACCTATGCAGTCATTAACATTTATCTGTACTGCAATTTGTCATTGGCTGCATGACATGGCCAGTCACATTTTCCAATACACATTATACAGTACAATTACTTTACCT
Source organism: Carcharhinus amblyrhynchos (assembly GCF_965287045.1). Classification (NCBI taxonomy): domain Eukaryota; kingdom Metazoa; phylum Chordata; class Chondrichthyes; order Carcharhiniformes; family Carcharhinidae; genus Carcharhinus; species Carcharhinus amblyrhynchos. The sequence goes on along the minus strand of NC_137340.1, from coordinate 10,100,397 downwards.
GATTCAGAAAATCAGAAACTGACAAATAAATATCATTCGATCAGAACACCAGAAGCCGGAAAAAAATGAAATAAGAAAATAGCTATTCCTGTATGTTTTCTTTAAGCTCCAGAACTAGTTTGAAAACATCAGCTATGACAGCCCATGACATGAATCTACCTCCTCTCTGCCCTGTAGTTTCTGGAGCTGGTGCCTTGTTCTTGTTTCTGGGCTCCTACACTACCAGAACTTGTGATTGATTGATTGTTATTGTCATCCTTGGTAGAGTTCTTCAAAGAGTCAAGGTTTGGAGTATTGTGTGGAGCTTTGGTGTACTTATCTGAGGAAAGATGCCCTTGCTACAGAGGGAGTACGGCGAAGGTTTACCAGGCAGATTCCTGGGATTTTATATTAATCCAATGATGGGGCATGGGTGTCACTGACTGATCAGCATTTATTGCCCACGAAGGGACCACTTAAGGGCCTTAACGGAGCAAGCTTGGGCTTCCTGTCCAAAGCCCAGTTCAGCCCACTGTAAAACATGTACGGATCAGAGTGAGTGGGATCCCAGAGGAAATCCCACCGATGCAATTTCATGCTCCCCACCCTACCTCCACCTTCTCAAAATCTGCTAGAGGTGTGTTGGGGGTGGGGGGGGGGATATAAAATTCAGACCACTAGGAATAAGACTGTTACATATCACCAAGATCTTTTATTATTTTTTACTTCAATAAGTTTCAAAGCTGAACAGTTTTACTCCCAGGCCTAAACTGCAATAAATATTCAGCATTAATCTCAGTTCATTTTAATCAATAATAGTGGAGAGGCAAAAAAAGCTTCGAAAAGCCAAGGGTCAAAATGTTTGTATGCCTCAGTTTGCTTGCAGATATTGCGTTTTCGTCTGAAAGGAGTCACCAAAGAGAAGCACCTGCATCAGAAAGTCAGCAAAAGGAAATTGCAGATTGTCTTTTCATGGAGACTTAGCCTGCATTACATTTTTGGCTTGCAATTTAGTGCTGGGATTAACAGCTCTGGGCTGGGATAATATCTGTCACTATTTAATTTAATACTAGCTGACTGGAGACAGGCTCAAGTAGCAAAGAGTCACCAGCTGACAGTAACTTCACGTTCATCCTTCAAGGGGTTTAACTAGTATTCCATGTTTCAGATGTTCTCCCTGTGGACAAGGTTTTCTGAGTGAGAAGGCACTGGAGGAAGCACTTATGGAAGCCACAGAGGAAGCAGTGGATTGGATCTCAAACAATGAGGAGACAGACCACAGGAAAGGAATAGAGAATCTGGGGAAATGGTGAAACAACAATAATAATCTCTCCCGCTGTCAGTAAAACGGAGGAGATAGTCATTGTAACATATTGAGCACGGCCAATGTATACAATCATTAAGAGAGACTTCAGACCTTTTTGGAACAAGGAAGTTATTTACTGAATTGAGAAATTTAGGTACAAGAGATTTATGCAGCACAAAGTCTGCTGTGGGGCAGAGCTCCAGTTCTACACGCTTCCAGAACATTCTGCTAAGAGAGGACTCCACTCTCTATTGTGAACACTCACTCTCGATTTCCAAGGGTCCCACAAATCAAGTGACCCTCTATTGCTGTATGTCTTAAAGAGACAGACAATCATGTGTACGGCAGTCATCGACAAAAGTAGTGGAGGACATGCCCCTGTCCACATCAATGGTGATGAAGTGGAAATGGTCGAGACCTTCAAGTTTTTAGACGCCCAGATCATCAACAACCCGTCCTGTCCCTCCACGCCATAGTTAAGAAAACTCACCAATGCCTTTAATTTCCCAGAAGGCTTAGTAAATTCAGCATGTCTGCTACGACTCTCACCAATTTTTACAGATGCACCATAGAAAAAGTATCCTTTCCACTTTTATCACAGCTTGGTATGGCTCCTGCTCTGATCAGTACCACAAGAAAATACAAAGGGTTGTGAACGTAAACCAACCCATTTCACAAACCAGCTTTCCATCCATTGTCTACACTTCCTGCTGCCTTGGAAAAGCAGCCAGCACATTGAAGGACTCCATGCATCCCGGACATACTCTCTCCTACCTTCTCCCATCAGGAAAAAAAATATAAAAGTTTGAGATCACGTACCAATTGACTCAAGAACAGTTCCTTCCCTGCTGCCATCAGACTTTTGAACAGACCGACTGTATATTAAGCTGATATTTCTCTACACCCTATCTGTAACTGCAACACTATATTCTGCACCCTCTTCTTTCCTCCTTCCCTATGTACTTTACGAATGGTATGTTTTGTCCGTATAGTGTGGAAGAAACAATACTTTTTGCTGTATCTCAATACATGGCACAATAATAAATCAAATCAAATCAAATCAGTGGTCAGCACTTTCATAAATGTTATCCCACAAATAATTGCACCAAAAAGACAAAACTCAAATCAGTGAAAACAGTAATTTCAATTAAACTTGCATCCAAGAAACACCTTTCACAACCTCTCAGGATATCTCAAGGTACTTATAATCAATGAAGTACTTTTGAAGTGTTGTCACTGTTGTAATGTAGGACAATTACAAAGGAAAGAAAAAAACTATGATAATTGCTATGGATGAGGCTCACATATGGGCATGGTTTGGAATAAATCATAAGTGAGAATGAATAAATTAATCTTGAAGGAACACACAGTTCCCCTGATTTCTCTATCTTGCCAGTAACTCACCTTGTAACTCCCCAAAGCCTGTCCACCCTCTACAAGGCACAAGTCAATAGTGTGTTGGAATATTCTCCAATTGCCTGGATTGGTGCAGTTCCAATAATAGTCAAGAAGCTCGACACCATCTGAGACAAAGCAGCCCGCTTGATTGGCACCCATCCACAAAGAGTGGGACAGCATAGAACATAGAACATTACAGCGCAGAACAGGCCCTTCGGCCCACGATGTTGCGTCGACCAGTTAAAAAAAAACAATGACCCTCTAACCTAAACCAAACCCTTTCCATCCATAAACCTATCCACGGATCTCTTAAACACCCCCAAACTAGGCGCATCCACAACTGCAGCAGGCAGGGCATTCCAATCCCTCACCACCCTCTGGGTAAAGAACCTACCCCTGACATCCGTCCTATAACTACCATCCCTTAATTTAAAGCTATGCCCCCTCGTGCTAGCTTTCTCCATCCGAGGAAAAAGGCTATCACTGTCCACCCTATCTAAACCTCTGATCATCTTATATGTTTCAATAAGGTCCCCTCGCAGCCGCCTTCTTTCTAAGGAAAACAACCTCAAATCCCTCAGTCTCTCCTCAGAGGACCTCCCCTCCATACCAGGCAACATCCTGGTAAACCTCCTCTGCACCCTCTCCAAAGCCTCCACATCCTTCCCATAATGTGGGGACCAGAACTGCACACAATACTTCAAGTGCGGCCGCACCAGAGTTTTGTACAGTTGCAACATGACGCTGCGGCTCCTAAATTCAATCCCCCTACCAATAAAGGCCAAGACACCGTATGCCTTCCTAACAACCCTATCTACTTGATTCCCAACTTTCAGGGATCTATGTACACATACACCTAGATCCCTCTGTTCATCAACACTATTCAGAGTCCTACCGTTAGCCCTATACTCTATACATCCATTATTCCTACCAAAGTGAATTACCTCACATTTTTCCACATTAAACTCCATCCTCCACCTCTCAGCCCAGCTCTGCAACTTGACCAAGTCTCTCTGTAGACTAAGACACCGTTCCTCACTATCTACCACACCTCCGACTTTGGTGTCATCAGCAAATTTACTAATCCACCCAGCCATACCCTCATCCAGATCATTTATAAAAATTACAAACAGCAGTGGCCCCAAAACAGATCCCTGAGGCACACCACTCATAACTGAACTCCATGTCGAATACTTACCATCAACCACTACCCTCTGTCTCCTATCCGCCAGCCAATTTCCTAAATCACCCTCAATCCCACACATCTGCAATTTCTGCAGAAGGCTTCCATGGTGAACCTTATCAAACGCCTTACTAAAGTCCAAATACACCATGTCAACTGCCTTACCCCCATCCACCTCTTTGGTCACTTTCTCAAAAAACTCAATAAGGTTAGTAAGGCATGACCTACCCTCCACAAAACCATGCTGACTATCTCTAATCATTTCATTACTCTCCAAATAACTATAAATCCTATCCCTAATAATTTTTTCTAAAACCTTACCCACAACAGAAGTAAGACTCACCGGTCTATAATTCCCGGGGAAGTCTCTGTTCCCCTTCTTAAACAATGGGACAACATTCGCTAACCTCCAATCTTCTGGCACTATACCGGTGACCAACGACGACCTGAAGATCAGAGCCAGAGGCTCTGCAATCTCCTCCCTTGCCTCCCAGAGAATCCTAGGGTAAATCCCGTCCGGCCCAGGGGATTTATCTATTTTCAAACCCTCAAGAAGAACTAGCACATCCTCCTTGTCAACCGCAATATTGTCCAGCATGGTAGCAGTGATTAAGTTTGATTCCGAGCTTTGGTCACTGTCTGTGTGGAGTTTGCACATTCTCCTCGTGTCTGTGCGAGTCCTGTGATGCGTAGGTTAGAGGGATTAGCCGGTAAATGTGTGGGGATATGGGGGTAGGGCCTGGGTGGGGTTGTTGCCAGTGCAGATTCAATGGGCCAAATGGCCTCTTTCTGCACTGTAGTTTTTTTTTGATTTTATGAGTCACTTCTTCCATTACCCATCACTGCACAGTGGCAGTAGTGTGTATCAGATGCATTACAGGAACTCATCAAGGCACCTGAGACAGCACCCATGACCACTCCATCTAGGAGGACAAGGGTAGCAGGCACATCAGAACATCATGAGTCCCCCTCCAAGACACTCATCATCTTGACTTGGAAATATGTCATTGTTTCTTCACTGCTGCTGAGCTAAAATCCTGGAACACCCTCCCTAACAGCACTGTGGGTATGCCTACACAAAAGGAATGGCAGCAGTTCAAGCAGGCAACTCAACACTACCTTCTCAAAGGAAATTAGGGATGAGCAATAAACATTGACCTAGCCAATGATATCCACATCCCTTGAATGAATAAAAAACTCATTTCATGGTGTACAAAGATTCACCAATCTAAATCGTGCAGCTGAAAATTAATACATGTACCATCCTTGCATGTCTTTTCTTTCTATATATGCATAAAAAATGAAAACTGATGAGGGATGCCAAGTGTCTTGATTTATTTTGCATTTGTAAATCATTTTGTTGGCTCCAATGTGTAAAATTATGAATTTGGTGCATAATTAATCAACATTGGCATCCAACTTGATTAGCACAGACCAAAAGGATGGAAAAATTAGACTCTTCATGAATCAGCATGCTGAAAGTCTTTGAAACAGAGTGGGATTTTCAACTGATGGTCCCAGCCAAATCGGCAGAACCATTAGAGGGTTGGAAATCCAACGACAGCTGTGGTGGGCTTCACAGTGCTTTCTTAACTGTGGCACAACATTGGCATCTCACCTCCATTTTTCCCAGCCAACCTGAGAAAGCAGGCACGATAACACGTTAGATCTCCCAAAGAAAATATTTTGAACTGAACTGGTTTTTGCAGGGGTCAGAATGGCTGAAACTGCACATGAATATTGAGGTGGAAACAACCACAGAGACAGAGAGCAGAGCGGGAAAGACCCCTGCTTTGAAATTTGACCTGTCCGAAAGATGGGAGAGGGAGGATATCTTCTCCAACCACGCATGCCTAGGTGGAAGTGGCTGAGCAGAAGTATGATCTGAACAACCCTGAAGACAGAGAGCCAAGAGGATCCAGGATCTCAGCAGGGTGGTTAAGGTGAGCGGTCTCACATTGTCAGGTACCAAGTTCCACAATTTGACTTTTCCAGATTTCCTTTGAACATTACGCCTTGCAGTTGCATTTATTTCACTCTCTCCAGGCACCTCACATCCATCCAAACACTCTCACTCATTCTATTATCACTTGCAATTATACTTCATAGTCACCCACCACAAAAGTAGGCCTTCCACGCTATTCACACAAGCCATTTTCCACATTCACAACTCTCTACATTCCCTGAGAAAAGGGAGCAGTTAACCTCATGGAGAGATTAAAGACCCGGCTTAGCATTTTGAGATTGTGGTCCTCCCATAACAGACATCTTAACGAACACTAGTAACATGCGCCAATAAGAATATAAGAATTAGGAATACAGTCGGCCATTCAGCCTCTCAGATATACTCTACTATTCAATAATTTTGTGCTTGATCTGATCATAGTTTCAACTCCAATTTCTGTCTCCGCCCCCAGATCCCTTGACTCCCAAAAATCTGTCTAATTTCATCCTTGAATATAGTCAATGGCCCAGCCACAGTTTGACTTTTCCAGCACTGCTTTGATCATCACACCTTGCAGTTGAAACGAGGGAAAATAGATAACCCCTTTGACGGATGCTCTGAGGAGATTCCAAAGATTAACAACCTACTGAGGGAAAATACATACTCACTCCCATCTTAAACAGGAGACCTCTTATTCTAAAACTGCGCGCTTAGTTCTGAAATAAAACAATAAAGTCGCCATAGTCCCAGACAACCATAGGAAATGACTGGGGGCGATTTAACCTGAGGTTCACCGCACCTCAGACAAGGTTGAGAGATGGGCCTTCATGAATAATCGCAGCCGATACAGAAATTGAACCCAAGCTGTTGGCATCGCTCTGCATCACGAACCAGCTGTCCACCAACTAAGCTGACCAACCCCCATTTCTAGATTACTCCCACAAGGAAAGATATCCTCTTAACATCTACTCTGTCATGCCTCGGAATTTTATACGATTCGATAAGATTACCTCTCACTCGTTTGAACGCCAGTGTTTATGAACACAAACTCATGCTTAGACAACCCTTCATCCAAGAACCACCTTCCCTTGCCTTCAATGAAAGCAAACCTCCCCTCAAATATGGAGATGGAAGCTGTATCGCCAATGCCTCGCCAACGTACAGTTGTAGCCAGACATCTCTACTTTTATAATCCATTCCTCTTGCAATAAACCTCAACATCTGCCTTCCTAATGTCTTGCTGTGTCAGTATACTAACTTTTCCATGTCTGAGGACACCCAGGTCCTTCTCTAGCACAGCATTTTATAGCATCTTTTCACTTAAGTAAATTTTTCTATGCTTCCTTTCAAGATAAATAACTTCACATTTACCCACGTGATGCTCCATCTCTCCAATTTTTGTCAACTCACTTAAACTTTACAGACACAAGATCTCTACACAACTTTCTTTCCAACTTGCCTTTGTGATATCAGAAAATTTACCTACAATGAACTGTGCACAATAATTACAGTAGATTTATGTAGCTTCCTCATAGTAACAGATAGTCAACTTTAAAATGACTCATGAATCCAGACTCTGTCACCGGTTAGCTAGGCAGTAAATATATTGCTCCCAACAAATGTCAGCTTATCTTTTGTGGCTTATTTTATGCAGCTCCTTATCTAATGTCTTTTGTCAATCCCAATAAACTACATCTCATCTTTCCCCTTAATCCACCCTACTGGTTACTTTTTTAAAGAGCTCCAAGATTTTTAAACCTGATTTTTGTTTCATAAAAATATATTGAAACTGTCTGATCATGTTTTTCGAAATGGCCTGTTATTATCTCATTAAAAATGGATTCCAGTATTTTCCCAAAGACAGATGTTAGGCTAACACACCTACAGTTTCCTGCTTTCTGCCTCCCTCCTTTTTTGAATAGTGACATTAAGTTTTTGGTTTTCCAAGGTACTGGGACATGTCCAGTTTCGACAGAATTTTGAAGATTACAATTAATGCATCAAATAGATCTGCAGCCATTTATTTTAAGGCCCTGGAGTAAAGATGATTAAATCCAGGGAATTTCCCAAACTTTAGTCCCATAAGTTGCCCTAGTACTTTTTCTCCAGTGAAAGTAACTATTCTCCAGGCAATTGCTTTCGGTTCCTCCTAACCATTTTCCATTTGATTTTCTACTGTCCTTGGGATGTTTTTGGTGTCTTGTACCACGAAGACAGATAAAAAAAACTTTGTATCTGCCATTTGCATTTTCCCATTATTAATTTCCAATCTTATCTTCTAAGGTTCCAAGGGTTATTGTACACTCTTCCTTTTTATCTGCCTGTAGAAGCATTTAGTCATTAATCTTCGTATTCTAATTTCTTCCTTTACATATTTTTAGTCATCCATTATTGGTTTCTAGAATTTTCCTAATTGTGCACCTTTTCTTTCACTATATTTAATATTCTTTGTTAGCTTTTGATGATTCTTCCTTCTCAAAAAGTGTTTCCTTCAAATGGAATATATTTTTTGCTGAGAGTTATGAAGTATCTCCCCATATGTTTGCCATTGCTCATATATGCCTTCACTTTTAACAAACTATTCGAATCTAATTCCTTGTTGTTACACCCTTGTATTTGCCTTTATTTTCAGACATTAAATTCAGCCACATTTTTCTCTCCCTGAAAAGAAATGTGAAATTCTCCTATGTTATGATCACTCTTCCTCAGAGGATCCTTTGCTGTGACATCATTAACTAATCCTGTAATATTATACATTTCTGAGCTAAAATAACACATTTCTTAGTTGATTCCACAATATTGTTTTGTGAAACAGTTGTCAATATACTCAACAAACTCATTTTTTGGGGCTAATTTGCCAATTCGCTTTTTCCAATCTACATGAAGATAAAAACCACCCATGTTTCAAGCCTCAATTATTTAATCTGTACTTTGCCCTAGAGTGCAGCTATCTTTAAGGGGGCCAAAAACTTTTACTGTCAGTGACTTTTTTTTTATTACCTCCACTCAAACTGATACTGCATCTTGATCTTCTGAATAAAGATCTTTTCTCACTACTGTGTCATACTTATCCTTTATTTTAAAGAAACTATCTTTCCATTTCATTTCTTCAAGTCCTTAAGAAATATCAAATATTCTTGATATCCAGTTCCCAGCTTTGCAGCCATATCTGCACTGGTTATCATACCATACCCAATTTATTTATATTTTTGTCATCGACTCATCTATGTTATTATGAATGTTGCATACGTTCAGATAAAGAGACCTAAATTCGAAGTGTGGGATCTTCTGGCTGTTCCTGCCAGTGGGATATTTTGGTTCCACCGGCAATGATGGGTTCCCCGTCAGTGGAGGGGGAAAACAACAGGACACCCCACTGACATCGATGCGACAGGAAGATCCCACTGCCAGGCAATGGCAGACAGCTTGTATGCTCTGTTACTTCCTGTCACATTGTGGTTCTCATTAACCATATCACTACCCTGTACTATTGCTATGTGTTTCCACCCTAACTGTCTGAATCTCCCCTCAGCCAAGCACAGTCTATAGCTGTAGCTTATCAATTTGCCACGACACCAGTCTCACGGTTGTTCAAGTGAAGCCTTGTCTCAATGGAGCAGGTCCATCTTTCCCCAATAGCGGCACCGGTGCACACTGGGAAGTCTGGTCATGGGAAGTTACAGATATTGACAAGGACCTGCCATTCAAACAGGTGATAGATTTAACATTCAATAATGTAAAATTCCAGAAATACAAATTAGACAGGGCGGATCATGCATTCTTTAGTGTTCCCATTCAGGGGAAAACAGTTGAGGAAGTGTTACTGAGCATGCAAACCACCCAGTTCGCTCTGCTTTTTTGGGGAGTGTTTAACTTCCTTATTATCTGTGTCGGTAAACATTAAAAACAAAAGGAACGAGGACAAAGCCGTGATACAGAGATGGTTCCACCAAAACAAAGGAAGAACTCTTATCTTTTCCAGTAAGGAATTTGCCAGAGTCTAATGGTTAGATCTTCCCACCCTGAACCAGGACAGAACGGAGACAGGATGGGAAAAAATAACCATGCTGGTGGCCAGCATACCGACTCGCTGCTTCCGATCTCGACTCTGACGATTTTCCAGAGGATGGTGCGGAGCCCAGGTCGGGTGGGAAAGCAAAGTCACTCACCTCATTAATTGGGTGGATTGAGGTCACTGGGGAGCTCGTTAATAGCTCACCTTCTGATCTCCTGTGAGTTTCATAGGGGTGGGCAGCCACCAAGTGTTCTCTGAAGCTGACCAGCTACAATCTGGTAGGAGCAGGGGTGGAAGCGCTGAAATTGTTCCATTTATTAAAAAAAAAAGTGAAAATTTGACCAATAATATACGGAGCAAGATTATTGATCAGCCTTTGCCTATCTTAATCCCAGTCCTAGCTCTCCATTTAGCCTGGCCAGTTTGAACATGAAGATTCTCCCATATTCTTTTTTGTAAGTACCCCAAACCGATAGCAGCCATAGCAATGATTGCCAATTTCAGCCAGAAAAATGGCCCACTTCTCTGCTATCACACCTCTCTATTTCAACACCTCCATCCCACTCAATAATTGGGTAGCAAACCCATAGGTAGGTTACGAAGTTTAAAGTTTATTTATTAATGTCATAAATTGGCTTACATTAACACTGCAATGAAGTTACTGTGAAAATTCCTAGTCTCCGCACTCGGCACCTGTTCGAGCACACTGACGGAGAATTTAGCATGGCCAATGTCTTTCAGACCGTGGAAGGAAACCATAGTACCTGAAGGAAACCCATGCAGACAGGGGAGAAAAGTGCTAACTCTGCACAAACCCTAAACCTGGAGGGCTCTCGGCTTGCAAACGAGCCCTCTCGATTCCAGTCCCCAATTGGAAAGTCCAACCCTGAGGCCCCATTAACTCATGGGGGAGGTTTTTGGAGCAGCAGGACAAAGGATTTTGGTTGGGTGGATTCGACCACGTGTTGTGCAGTATTAACGTCACCGCATCCATCCTTTATTTCCCCACAGCCTGGGATCCAGTCTGATTAAGAGGGCTGGCTCCCTGTCAGGCAAGGAAAGCTTCAGCTCCTGAGTCCCATCTCCATTACTCCTGGTGTCAGGTTTAAACTTTTTTATTTAAATTCACACATCACCCAACTCCAACCTGTTTTTCCGTGGGTGTAAAGGTCCACCTGAATGACTGTGGCAAGGGATAATTCAGCCCAAAGATAAAACAGTCAGTTGAGTTGAAGCAGATCCAAACAATCTTGTCTGTGGAACCTGATTATCTTCTTGAGACTAAATGACTTGGTGACATCGGCCTACCTTCTAAAGAAGCTTTGCCGCTTTTGTCTGAACTACCACTGCATGTGATCTGTCTCGTTAATAATCTCTCAAAAATATAGCACTGATGCAGATCTTAACTGCATCACCGGCTGAATCTTACATTTAGAATTTGCTACAGAGATAAAGGCAGTAACTGTACAGCAGGCAAACATTTCATTTGATCATATTCCAAGAATGCAATTTTAAGATTCAACTTATCACAAACCCAAATGACAGGTTACATTAGATGGCAGAGATGAGATTAGCTGCTGTATCCCTAGTCATTGGTCAACACACATGATACTGCTTTTGAATGTCATAGCTTCCATGAATTATATTTTCAGATAGCTTACTTCAACAGTTCTATCAAACTCAACAACTTAATACAGGGTTATTTTCACCTTAAATAAAATATAGTGCCCCAAAAATTAGCTACAGGTTGTTGCAGAAAGTAAACTTTTTATAAAGGCTTCCTTGTGTGTGGTACAGGTCCCCACTTTGATTAGACTATCCTTCAGATTTGCAATTACTATTTCGTTCTGACTCGAAGCAAACGGAGATGTGTCGAAGCGAGGTCAATTTCTACACTTCTCCACGGATTTGTTTCCATTATTTTGTTCTTCCTCAAGCAACTTAACAAGTACAGAATTCCTTTCATTCCCACCAGAAACTGTACTAGATTCCTAAATCATTGCGCAATTTTTTAAGCCTGTATGTTGTTTTGTTTTCAACCAACATCAATGGTCCCATACAAACCTAATTCAGTAGTAGGTCAGAAGACCCCCATTAGCTTTTGATGAGCATATGATATATATCTCACCCAGCTGTAATTCAGTGTTACAAAAGGATGTTCAAATTCATAAGTTAATTCAGTCAGCTCTGAGTCATATTCAGCTTCACCACTTCTCTGATTACCGGGTGAGAGGCAAATTGATTTTTTGTTATCATCCATTGATTTTGACTAGGATAGTTGGACAATCTGTTGATTAACCTTTTGTGAAATGATAGGTGTTCGTAGAACATAAATAATTGCAGGTGATTGAAGTACTTCATGAAATTCATAATATAAGGGCAGCACGCTGACACAACGGTTCGCATTGCTGCTTCCCAGGTTCAATTCTGGAGTTGTGCGGAGTTTGCACATTCTTCCAGTGTCTGTGTGGGTTTCCTCCAGGTGCTCCAGCTTCCTCCCACAATCCAACGATGATGTGGAGGTTAGGTGGATTGGCCAGGCTAAGTTGATCCTAGTGTCAGGGCATTAGCAGGGTAAATATGTGGGGTTACTGGAATGGGGTCTATGTGGAATCATGATCAGTGCTGACTCGATAGGCCGAATGGCCTGCTTTTGCACTGTAGGGATTCTATGATTTGGTTCATATCTTCTTTGTTATTTGAGAAACATTATAAATGTCTCTCTGAAAAAAATATTCAAGGGTAATCAAGCAGAATCAACATGCTTTTCTCAAAGGGAAGACACATTTAACCAATATTTAATAGCTCTTTGAAGAAGTAATATAGGCTGTTTTTAAAGGGGAACTAGTGGTTGTACTGTACTTTTATTTCCAGAAGACATTTGATAAGGTGCCATATCAAAGGTTATTGAGAAAAATAAAAGCTCATGGTGTAGAGGCAACATTTTGGCATGGATTGAAGGTTGACAAACTAACAGAAAACAGAGATTAGGCATAAATGGTTCATTTTCCTGATTGGCAAGATATAATGAGTGCCACAGTGATCAGCGCCAAGACCTCAGCTTCTTACAATTAATATAAAGGAGTTGGATGAAAGGATTGAAGGTATGCTTGCTAAATTTGGTGATGATAGAAAATTAGGTAGGGAAGTAAGAACTGATGGGGACACAGGGTGGCTACAAAGATAGATTAAATGAGTTGGCAAAGATCTGACAAATGGCATATAATGTGGGAAATGTGAAATTGTCCATTTTGGCAGGAAAAATAAAAAGGAAGCATATTATGTAAATGATGGAAGATCGCAGAACTCTGTGGTGCAGGCTTAATTCTAAAATGGGGTACTTGACGTGCATTCAACCACGAAGGGAAATAAAAATAAACACAGGAAGATATTATAAATCCATTGAGCTGTCAATTGAAGTCTTTTTCAAGATACCGTACATCAAATCTGTTAGAGCTCCAGGAGTTCCACATTGGAATGAAGTGTGTTCCAAAGAATTCAACTTGAGCCTCAGCAACTTCCAAACAAAGCTATGTGCATACATTGGGGTCGAGTAGCCAGTCGTGCAGACCTGAAGCACCATAATCTTTCCCCCCTCCCCAAACCCCCACCACCCTCTGCCCCACCATATTAAAGTGACATATCCTCTCTGTTAAAGGGGTCTGTTCTCACCTGCAGATTCTGACAGAGCAAAAGGAAAATCTCTGCTGCAGAATGGAGAGTTGCAATGTTTTAAAAGCTTGCCAAGTAACTAGAGGGCATGGAAATTAAGGTGACCAGATCAGAATTTTCACAGCTGACAGGCAAGAAAACAGATAGTGATCACAGGGCTGTCTGAAGTCACCATATCAGGGATAATCTTCCAAGTCTGCCAGGATTAGAAGGGGCAGTCCACCCACCAGACCCATAGCACAAGGTTAAACTCTTGCACCCAGCCTGAGCTCACCCAACCCCCAGGGACCCTTGAGGAGCTCTTGCTTTGCAGCTGGCAGCAGCAGAAGGGCAAATGGCCAGTGGACCTAGATCCTTGAGCTCCCTTGGCGCCCAAGGCACCTTGCCAGGGTATCAGTGCCAAGGTACCCGGCAACAGTGTACAGTTGGCACTGCCAAGTGCATGGCCTGAAGAGGGCTGAGTAAGGGGCTGGGCTGGGACAGGATTGAGTGGGGAATCTGAGGGTGAAGGAGGTCTGATTGGATGTCTCAGGGAGAAGAGCACCTGAGCAGAGAGAATGAGAGGGGGTGGGGGGGGTGGTGGCGAACTGGTCAGTCTGAAGGGGGAGGACAGCTGAATGAGGGGGGGTCTGAGAGAGGGGGCACAGTCAGGGGAGGGGGATGGATCAGGTAACCCTCATGCCTGTAACATGTGGCGGTGGTTACTTATTATTTATTGGTGGGAGGTTGGAGAGGCCTCTCTTTGGTGAGGGGTTGGTGGTGTACCCCCAGTCTTTGTGAGGACACCATTTCATCTTTTGTGGGGAGGGAGGCCTATCTCTGAGTATGGAGATCGGAGGAGCCATTTAACATGGTGACTTGATCTCAGAACAGTGGGGTTGGTCAACAGGTTGCTCTGTACTGTGCACTGTTAATCATTATAGTCAATAAGAAAGTCAATCAGTCGATCGTGCAATTCACGGGCATGTCTTTCTGTTTGCAAAGGATAGAGCTCTATGGGTGAATATGTGTCGCTGCTAGTACAGTGTGAATCGCACTGTGGTTGTTATTGTAATTCTTAGCACAGTCAGGATTGTTCAGTAAGTATTTTCCATACATTAGCGTCCACTTGCCAATCAATCAGCACCTTCTTCTTATGCAGTAGAAATTGTTGTTCCCCAATTTGTATTCTTGTGAATCTGTCCTAATGAACACACAATGAAAAGCTTCAAAAGCACATCTCTTTTCTTTTCAGCAGGGCTGTCTATCTTCATCAGCGAATGCACTTACGTGACGGGAAGAAAAGAAAGAACACATTTGCACTCATGTCATGCCTTTCACAAACTCCTGATGTCCCAAAACATTTCCAACCCCAATGAAATGATTGCAAGTGTAGAGTCTGTTGAATTGTAAAGAAACAGCAGGTTTGAGGGCAATTCTGACAGTGCTGGAGATGGAGTGACAAGTTGCCAGTGAGAGAGCTGTTGGAAGTGCAAAAAATGGGACAAGATCCATTGAGCAAAACAATTAACCCATTAAACTTGTCCTAATTCACTTTAATTTTTGTTAATCAAGCCAAGAAATAGCAAACACCTCTGGACATTTCACAATGAAAACATCCTTATTTTACATTGTTTGAAGGACATCAAGAAGTCTTTGTCATACATCAACTACTTATCAAAGTAGCATTGCAGACTTCAGTTGATGACTTCAATCATTTATAAAGCGCTCTCTTTAAATTATTTCAGCCTGCAAATTGCGATGAAACACACACACACAAAATGTTTTTATCTCTAAGGGGAGAGTTGGTTTATTTGCACCCATGATTACAGTTTAACATGGGCACTGATGTGAAATGGTTACACTAATGAAAATGATTCCAGAAAATGATTACCAATTTTGACAGGTGAAGAAAACAAAACAAAACTGCAGCTGATTTTTTAATTTAACCCCAGCAAAATCAACTCTTCATTGATATCCAGCCTCAGAATGCTCAAACGTTATTTCACTTCCAGCAACTAAATGCTTCTCCAATATTTAGCTCAAATTGTGATTAGCGGTGGTCATATGAACTTAAGAACTAGGAGCAGGAGTAGGCCATCTGGCCCCTCAAGCCTGTTCTGCCATTCAATAAGATCATGGTTGATCTTTTTGTGGACTCAGCTCCTCTTATCTGCCGGCTCACCATAACCCTTCATTCCTTTACTGTTCAAAAATTTATCTATCCTTGCCTTAAAAACATTCAATGAGATAGTCTCAACTGCTACCTGGGCAGGGAATTCCACAGATTCATAACCCTTTGTGAGAAGAAGTTCCTCCTCAACTCAGTCCTAAATCTGCTTCCTCTTATTTTGAGGCAATGCCCTCAAGTTCCAGTTTCACCTGCCAGTGGAAACAACTTCCCTGCTTGTACATTATCTATTCACTTCATAATCTTATACGTTTCTTTAAGACCTGCCCTCATTCTTCTGAATTCCAATGACTATAACTCCGGTCTACTCAGTCTCTCCTCATAAGACAACCTTCTCAACTCCAGAATCAAACTAATGAATCTCCTCTGCACCCCCTCTAGCGCCAGTATATCCTTTCTCAAATAAGGAGACCAAAACTGTACACAGTACTCCAGGTGTGGCCTTACCAGTATCTTATACAGCTGCAACATAATCTCACTGTTTTTAAACTTCATCCCTCTAGCAGTGAAGGACAAAATTTCATTTGCCTTTTCAATTACCTGCTTTACCTGCAAACTAACTCCTTGAGATTCCTGCACAAGGACACCCAGGTCCCTCTGCACAGCAGCATGCTGCAATTTTTTGCCATTTAAATAATAGTCCATTTTGCTGTTATTCCTACCAAAATAGATGACCTCACATTTACGAACGTTGTACTCCATCTGCCAGACTCTCGCCCACTCACTTAGACTCACTCAAACAATCAACAGAATTGACCCACTGTTGCGGTTGTAGATTCCTCTCTGGATGATCAGTTGGGTTCTCTCTCTCTTCCTCCTTTTGATAATTGGTGGGGCCTATTTCCTTCAACCGTAGTTCAAGTCTCCAATGTATTCAATCCTTTATACCCTTTTCTGAGGGGATGGATTTAGTCTATCATATTGACAAGCCATACTTGTCTATAAACTTTGTGTCTACTTGATGATTTATTCCTGCTTATTCAACTGATTTTCTTGTGTCTTCTGAATGATTAAAATGCCTGACGGAGGGTCATCTAGACTTGAAACATTGGCTCTACTCTCTCTCCACAGATACTGTCAGATGTGCTGAGATTTTCTAGCATTTTTCTGTTTTTGTTTCCAGCATCCGCATTTTGCGTTTATCATTTTACTCTGCCACTAACACAGTGGCATGTGAATTCGACTTCAGACTAGGACCATGTCTCAATTCCAGAACAAATAGTAACTTAAAGATTTCTTCGAAGATTTCTTGAAATTTAGTTTTCGAAAAGTTACTTCAATAACTCATCAGTTGGTCACACTTTCTATCACGTCACTGTTTTATATCACAGCCTGTTTCAAGGTCTGAAGATTTAATTTCCAACACAGCAGCAGTATTTTCAAAACTTTTCAAGTTCTGAGTTCATTTATTTCCAGACATACAAGCACACTATGTTCATTCAATACTTATTTTGTTGGGAAGAATTAATTAGTCTTATGGTTCTACGTTTTCAAGTGGAATAGTATACTGCTTGAAATAGTCTGATGTAAATAGAACTAAACATTCAGATTCTCCAAGTGCCTCTTCCTGTAAATATTAAATTCATGGATATTCAAACCAATTCAAAGAACATATTTTTGAGAAATGCATACCAGATTATCCATCATCTTGATTTGAACACTGACCTCATTAATTTCCACATGGTATCGTGTTTGTTGAAAAGATGGTGAGTTATCATTTCGATCTCTCACTATAATTCGCACTTCATGTTTGATGATGCTTCCAACTCGCAAGTTCACGCAATCGAGCACAACCACAATGGACTGGATACTTGAGGGAGGCTATTAATAATAAAATAAAGGGAAGATTTCAGAGCCAATATTTTTCCAAGATCTCTTCCACTATTATCAATCTCATTGGAAACATTCCAACAGCTGATGAGAAAGGAGCCAAACAACTCCTGATTGAAGTTATTCACAAGTCATTTATAACTTCTCAGTGCAAAGATCAAATGGCTGTTTTGAACTTACCTGATTAATGTTAAGAAAACATATCGTTGTCATAATGCGCGCAAAAAAATTAGCTTTTTCTGGATCTCATGAATTTTTAGAGGGCTGGAGCACATTTATCTTTCTGGCAGTTAAACTCTTACTATGATTCTAATTTGAAACTTCGTAGTCCTCAAATGCATTATTTTCCTTGTGGTGTGGACATACGATTACTGTTGAAGATTACCTGCTTCAAAATATCTTTTGCTCCATCTGTTACAAACATTTTCTGGAGGTTTGGAGGCACAGATTTATGGTCTACAAAAATCTACTGTTAATTTTTAATTACCTGTACCAACTTGTATCCAATCCTTTGATCCCTCCATTACTATGATTACAATTTTAACAATTTTCACTTTCTAATCAATGGCTGTTATGCTAAGGCTGGCTCACCAGTTAAACTGCAGTTAAAAAGAACTTAGTGCCAATTCAAACCAGTATGAACAACTCTTTTGCTGAGGTTATTCCAGCCCATGTCGCAATGGGTTTTTTTTTGGTTACCGTGCGACTCTGGCATTAATATTCTGGACATTCAGAAGGATGAGGAAGCAGCGACACCCTTGAGCTTAAACAACAGGAAGGTGAGTGAAGCTGGGAGAAGCAATATTCAACTGGTGAGAAATTTCAGTTCTAAATACAGCTTCAAAATCAATAGAATTTTGACTGAAAACGGACAGGGAGTAACGATTTACAGACGTTCATACTAAATGAATTGAGAGATTAAAATGATAAATGAATAGTGCATAAGGGCATGCTCATAGTAGCACCATGCGTACCTAAAAATGAGATGCCAACCTGGTGAAGCTGCAACACATGCAATATGTGCATGACAAAAAAGCATAAACAGCAAGAAATAGACAGAACTAAGCGTTCCTACAACCAAGAAAGCAATTTGACACTCGTGCTTCTGTCACATGCAGTCGTGAATGATGGTGCACAATTAAACAACTAACTCATGGAGGAGAGTCCACAAATACACCCATACTCAATGATGGGGGAATCCAGCCCATCAGTGTAAAAGACAAGGCTGAAGCATTTGCAATCATCTTCAGTTGAAAGTGCTGATTAGATGACTTGAAGATGCCAGTTTTGAACCAATTTGATTCATTCAATATGATATCAAGAAAGGGCTGAAGGCACTGGATACTGCAGAGGCAATGTTTGCTGACAATATTCCGACAATAATGCTGCAGAACTAGATGTGCCCCTAGCTAAGCTGTTTCAGTACAACACTGGCATCTATCCGTCAATGTGGGAAATTGCCCTGGTTTGTCCTGTACACAGAAAGCAGGACAAATCCAACTCAGCCAATTCCATCAGTCCACTCTCAACCATCAGTAGAGGGTATGGAATCATCCCTACAGTGTAGGGATGATATGATTCTGTAGTATAATTCCTTGAGAAGATTCCCAAGTCAAAAACGCTAGACATGAATGAATTATCTTGCATAGAAATATGATTACACAGTGGAGTATTTAACACAACAACATTTTATTAAATGGCCTATATTTGACTGTACTTAGAACATGTGCGGTACAAACTGTAAATTAATTAATCATAATGCTGATTTTCTTCTCAGTACACAGTACAATGCTGTATTTAAGAGCGTTCCTACAGTGTTGAAGGAGGCCATTTGGCCCATCGACAACAATCCCACCCAGGCCCTATTCCCATAAACCCACATATTTGCCCTTCTAAGCCCCTGACACTAGAGTCAATTTAGCATGGCAATCAACCTAACCCACACATCTTTGGACTGTGGGAGAAAAATCAGAACACCTGGAGGAAACCCCTGCAGACATGGGGAGAAAGTGCGAACTCCACACCAACAGTAATCCGAGGCCGGAATTGAACCTGGGTCCCTGGCACTGTGAGGCAACAGTGCTAACCACTGTGCCACCATGCCACCCATATTTACAGTCATAGCTTGGCTATGAAAAATCAACTTAATACAACGTAGATCCATTCAGAAATCAGATGGCAGCAGGGAAGAAACTGTTCTTGAGTGGGTTGGTACCTATCCTCAGACTTTATCATTTTCACAATGGAAGAAGGTGGAAGAGTGTATATCCGGGGTGAGTAGGGTCGTTGATTATGCTGGCTGCTTTTCAGAGGCAGCAGGAAGGGTAGACAGACTGAATGGATGGGAGTCTGGTTTGCATGATGGACTGGGCATCGTTCCTCACCTTTGTAGATTTTTGTGGTCTTGGACAGAGCAGGAGCCATGCCAACCAGTGATACAACCAGGAAGAATGCTTTCTGTGCTGCATTTGTAAAGGTTGGTGGGAGTCACAGTGGAGATGCCATATTTCTCTAGCCTCCTAAGAAAACAGACACATTGGTGAGCTTCCTTAACTATTGTGTCAGCGTGGAAGGACCAGGACAGATTGTTGGTGATCTAAAGACCTAGAAGCTTGAAGCTCTCAAAAATTTCCACTTCGTCCCTGTTGATGTAGACAGGGACATGTCCTCCACGATGCTTCCTGAAGTTGATAATGATCTCCTTCATTTGTTGACTTTGAGGGAGAGATTATCATCATTGCACCAGTTCAAAAGTTTCTCTCTTTCTTTTCTGTACTCTGACTCATCGTTGTTTGAGATCTAACCCACTACGGTGCTGTCATCAGACTTGAAGATGGAGTTGGAGGGGAATGTGGCCACATAGTCACAGGTGTGTAAGGAGTATAGTAAAGGGCTGAGGACACAGCCTTGTGGGGCAGCTTGAGGTTGATCATCGAGGGGATGTTGTGCTTATCCTTACTGGTTGTGGTCCGTGGGTTAGGAAATCTAGGATCCATAGAATCCATCCAATCACAGAGGGACGAACCAAACCCTGTGGCATTGAGTTTGGAGATGAGTTTTGTTGGAATAATGTTGTTGAAGGCTGAGCTGCAGTCGATAAATAGGAGTCTGACATAGTTGTCTTTGTTGTCTTGGTATTCCAAAGTTGAGTGTCAGGCCAGGGACATGCTGTGGACCTGTTGTGGTGTTGGGCAAACTGTAGTGGACCCGGGCAATCTGGGAGGCAGGAATTGATTCATGTCATGACTAACCTTTTGAAGCACTTCATAATGATGGATGTCAGAATCACTGGATGATAGTCATTAAGGCACGCTACCTAGTTTTCCTTTGGTACCAGGATGATGGTCGTCTTCTTGGACCAGATCGGGACCTCAGATTGGTGTAAAGAGAGGTTAAAGATATCTGCAAATATCCCCACCAGTTGGTCCATGCAAGATCAGGTGTTCCAGATCTGAGCCCATCCGGGCCAATCATTTTCCATGGGTCGACTTTCAGACTTTCATCTTGTGGGAGAGTCTAGGGCCAGAGGGTGCAATCTCAGAATCAGGGGTCACCCATTTAAGAAAGAGATGTGGAGGAATTTCTTCCCTCAGAGGGAAGTGAATCTGTGGAATTCTTTACCTGAGCTGTGGAGTCTGGGTCATTAACTATTTCAAGGCTGAGATAGACAGATGTTTAATCAGGTAAGGAAATCAAGGATTATGGGGATAAGGTGGGAAAGCAGAGCTGAGGATTACATCAGATCAGCCATGATCTCGTTGAATGGCAGAGCAGACTTGATCGGTCAAATAGCTTACTTCTGCTCCAATGTCTTATGATCTTATAAAAACTGTGGCTGCAAGAGCAGGTGAGAACTGGAATTCTGCAGACAGTGGCACACTGGTTAGCACCACATTTAAAGTTTATTTATTAGTCACAAGTAAGGTTTACGTTAACACTGCAATGAAGTTACTTTGAAATTCCCCTAGTCACCACACTCCAGCGCCTGTTCAGGTCGATGCACTTAACCAGCACATCTTTCAGACCGTGGGAGAAAACTGAAGCATCCAGAGGAAACCCACGGATCCACGGGGAGAACGTGCAAACTCCACACAGGCAGTGACCCAAGCCAGGAATCAAACCCGGGTCGCTGGCGCCATGAGGCAGCAGTGCTAACCACTAGTTGACTCTCAGCTTGGCTCAGTGTGTGGAGCTTGCATGTTCTTCCCGTGTCTCCTGTGTTTCCTCCAAAGTACTCCGGTTTGCTGCCATAGTCTGAAAGACTTGCTGGTTAGATGCATTGGCCATGCTAAATTCTCCCTCAATGTACCCAAACAGGTACCAGAGTGTGGCAACTCAAGCATTTTCGCAGTAACTTCATTACAGTAAATCTACTTGTGACACTAATAAATAAACTTCAAACTTAATAATTCCCCGAAGCCTTTCCACCATCTATAAGGCCCAAGTTAGGAATATGAAGGAATAACTCTCCACTTGCCTGGACGATTCTTGCTCCATCAATACTGAAGGAGCTCAAACCATCCAGGTCAATGCAGTGTGAATTCTACTGTAAATGGAAGAACCCTTAGGATTCTGGGCATGCAGGTCCACAGTTCTGTAAGGAACCAAGGTGATTAAGAAGGTATACAGCTAACTTGCCTTCATCGGCTGGAACATTGAGTACAAGAGTTGGCAAATTATGATGCAGCGATATAAAACCTTGGTTCAGCTGCATTTGGAGTATCACGTACAGTTCTGGTTGCCACACTGCCAGAAGGATGAGGAAGCTTTGGAGAGATTGCAAAGAAGGTCCTCCAGGATGTTGCCTGGTCTTGAGGGCACTGACTATGAACAGAGGTTGAATAAACAAGAATTGTTTTACCTGGAAAAATGGAGCCTGAGAGGAAACCTGATAGAGATCTACAAAGTTATGAGAGGCAAAGACAGGGTGGATTGTCAGAGGCTTTTTCCCAGGGTGGAAGTGTCAATTACAAAGGGGCACAGGTTCAAGGTGAGAAGGGGAAAGTTTATGGGAGATGTGTAGGGATGTTTTCACGAAAGAGTGGTGGGTGCCTGGAACACGCTGCCAGAGGAGCTAGCGGAAGCAGGCATATTAGCTACATTTAAGAAGCATCTGGATGGGTACATTAATATGAACTGAGTAAGGGCAGAAGGTTTTTTTTCACTTTTGTCTGGGTATCATGATCAGCATGGGCTTGGAGGGCCCAAGAGCCTGGTCCTGTGCTGTACTTCTCTTTGTTCTTTGTTTGTTATTTGTTGTAGCTCACATGATTCACACACAATCTACCAACTTCAACATTCATTCCTTCCACCACTGATTCACTGTGGCAGCAGTCTGTACAATCAAAAAGATGCACTACAGCAACTCACCAAAGCTCATTCAATAGCACCTCCCAAACCTGTGACCTCTACCACCTAGAACACTCAGAATAATGAGAATGACGCCACCACCTGCAGGGTCCTCTTCAAGCTACCACACACACACATCACCCTGACTTAGATATGTATCGCTGTTTCTTCGCTGTCACCAGGTCAAAATCCCAGAACTCTCTTCCCAGCAGCATTGCAGGTATACCAACACCACATGACTTGAAGTGGCTTAAGGCAACAACTCATCACCACCTTCTCAAGGACAATTAGGGATGGGCAAAAAGTACTCGTCTACCCAGCGATGCCCACATAGCATGAAAGAATATAAATAAGCAAATAAAGAACTTAATACACATTCCTCACTTAGCCCTGCATCGGATATACGCAAATGTATTCCTCCTTTTCCCTCATGGAAGGCAAATGCAATGTTAGCATTCATTTCAAGGCTCTGGTCAGAATACAGTTGAATTATTGTGAGCAATATTGGGCTCCATATATTAGGAAAGATATGCTGGCTTTGGAGAGGGTCCAGAAGAGGTTTACAAGAATGATCTCGGGAATGAAAGGCGTGACGTATGAGGAGCATTTAAGGACTCTGGGTTCTCAATCGAGTTCAGAAGGATGGGAGATGATCTCATTCAAACTCACAGAATATTGAAGGGCCTGGATAGAATGGATGTGGAGAAAATGTTTCCATTAGTATGAGAGAATAGGATCCAAGGGCACTGTCTCAGACCCCTTCAGAACTGAAATCAGGAGGAAATTCTTCAGTCAGATGATGGTGAATCTGTGGAATTCATTGCCACAGAAGGCTGTGGAGGCCAGGTCATTGAGTGTATTTAAGACAGAAACAGATAGGTTCTTGATTGGTAAGGGGATCAAAAGTTGTGGGGAAAAGGTGGGAAAATGGGATTGAGAAACATATCAGCCATGATTGAATCGCAAAGAAGACTTGATGAGCTGAATGGCCTAATTCTGCTCGTATTTCTTATTGTCTTATGATCTTTGTCCACCCTTGAGTTAGAGGCTGGCCATAGCAATGGTAAATGTGATAAGGGAGATAAAACAGACTAGTTGCATGAATTGTGCATAAGAGTAAGTCAGTAATTCAGTAATCTTAAAAAGAAAATCAAGCATGGATGATCCTGGCAAGGGCAAATTTCTTGTCCATCTCGAGTTTCCCTGGAAGGGTGTGGTGCTCTCATAAGAACGTAAGAAATAGGAGCAGGAGTAGGCCATCTAGCCCTTCGAGCCTGCCCCACCATTCAATAAGATCATGGCTGATCTGAAATGGCTCAGTTCCACTTTCCCGCCCTCTCCCCATAACCCTTAATCCCCTTGCCTATCAAAAACCTATCTACCTGCGTCTTAAACATATTTAGCGAGGCAGCCTCCACCACTTCAACGGGCAGAGAATTCCAGAGATTCACCACCCTTTGAGTGTAGAAGTTCCTCCTCAACTCCGTTCTAAACCGCCCCCCCTTTATCTTGAGGCTGTGCCCTCTAGTCCTACTGTCCTTTCTGAGCGGGAAGAGCCTCTCCACCTCTATCCTATCCATTCCATTCATCATCTTGTACGTCTCAGTGAGATCTCCCCTCATCCTTCTAAACTCTAACGAGTACAAGCCTAGTTTATTCAGCCTCTCCTCATAGCTCAACCCCCTCAACTCCGGTATCAGCCTAGTGAACCTCCTCTGCACTCCCTCCAAGGCCAAAATATCCTTGCGTAAATGCGGCGACCAAAACTGCACACAGTACTCCTGCTGCGGCCTCACCAGTGCCCTGTACAGTTGCAGTAAGACCTCCCTACTTTTATATTCAATCCCCCTCGCTATGAAGGCCAGCATCCCACTCGCCTTCCTGACCACCTGCTGCACCTGCAGGCTGGGTTTTTGCGACTCGTGCACAAGGACCCCGAGGTCCCTCTGCACCGTAGCATGCTGCAGCTTTTCGCCATGTAAGTAGTAGTCCTTCCTACCATTATTCCTACCAAACTGGACAACCTCACACTTGCCAACATTAAATTCCATTTGCCAGTTCCTCGCCCATTTGCCCAGCCTATCTAGATCCCTCTGCAGACTTTCCACACCCTCCGCACAATTTGCTGTTCCACCAATCTTTGTGTCATCAGCAAATTTTGACACCTTACACTCGGTTCCCTCCTCCAGATCATCGATATAAATGGTAAATAGCTGAGGCCCCAGCACCGACCCCTGGGGCACTCCACTATAATGGACTAAGTTAGAGAATTCTAGGATTTAACCAAGAACGATCAATGATCTGCGTCTAAGTCAGGAAGGCATTCTCAGCTCACAGCTGCTTTTATTTTTCTTGGAAGAGGAGATTATTGGGAGTGAGAAAGATGTTGCAGAGGTAAGGTTGATGAGTTGCTGTATTGTATCCTGTAAACAGGCTACAGTCACAATACATCAATACTGAAGAATCTGGGCATGGAGTTTAGTGACAATGGTTCCATTCAGGAGGCCCGGATGATTTCGAGCTTTGAGATGTATCCATGCAGATGAGTGGTAAGCATTCTGTTGCAGTCCGGATTTGAACATTGGAGTTGGTGGAAAAACTTCTGACTTTGTTTATCTTTCTTTTATTTTGTTGATCTCCAAGCCCCATTCCAAAACATGACACATAAATCTAAGTTGACATTTTGGTGCCGTAATGACAGTGTGTTACAGGGTCAGAGATGCTGTCTTTGGGACGATGTGTTTAACTGAGGATCCATCTGCTTATTCAGTGGATATAAAGGATCCCACGCAACACAAATTGCTAAAGACTGAGGTGGGGTGGAGGGGGAGGGGTGTCTTTCAATATCATAGCCAACATTTATCCCTCAACCATCGCAATCAAAAGCAGATTACCTGATCATTCATCTCATTGGCATTCACAATCACATTTTAATGTGATGTTTTAAGTTACCTTTCAACTTTGGTTTTGGTTCGGGCTGTCCCCCTGCCCCCCCCCCGCCGCCCCACTTCCTTTGGGGAGTTGCTCCTTTTAATTTGCCCCTAAGTTAATTTGAGTTTGTTTATTTGGTTGGTGTCAAAAGAGACACAACAGTGACTCTGGTTTAAAATACAATTAATTGCCTGTGAAACATTGAGAATTCCTGAGGATTTAAAATTTCTATATCAATGCATTCTTCCTTTCTCTCTGCAATTCACACTGAACAAATGGAGCCAAGAATCAGGATTAAAGTTTCACCTTATTAAATGTATTATATTTAGTTCTACATCAATTATGCTTGAAGCTGTTTAGTTTAATGAAGCTTTTGTTTCTTTTCTTCATTTCTAATGTATGCAATGATTTTTTTTAATCTTTGAATTCAATGTTATTTCTTTCCTAAAGTTTTTAATAAACTTCCCTAACGTTGAAAGTATTTTCTGTCCTCTGATTCCATACTGCTGCTTTTTGCCTCAACATGGTTACAGCAGCATCCCCTATTTGTCCCCAGTTAACTTAATTTGTTCCAATCTGGATGAGTCCGACTGATAGCTATGCCCCCGACTGTACTCCTCTTTGCTCTGTTAAATGGGATCAATTATTGTACATAGTTTGAGACTCCCACTCAGCTCAGCCAGGAGTATAAATGACCAATTTCTTCCCAGCTCAAGAAATACCAACAGATTCACACTAGTTATCTTTGCTTCAATCACGCTGATTTGTTTTTTTTATCCGCCAACATTTGCAATCAGACATTGTTCCTACTAATAAGACAGTTCCGAAACAAAGGCAACTCATCTCTCTTCCCATGGATAAGGAGTAAAACTGTGGCTTCAATTTGCATATTAACATGTACATTCCATCAATTTATTCAATTCCAGATGAGTAACTGAATCTCACAAATACAAAAGAACCTCAATTATCCACCACATTGAAAGGGGGCACTCATGTGGATAATTGAAATCGACACAATTAAGACTTCCCAAAATTTGGTCCGGCACCTGGGGTATAGCAATATGCTTGGTACAGCAATGGCAAACACAATGCAAATAAAAATAGATTTTAATCTTTCTTGAAATGGAGTCATGTTATACAAAAGACTGCTGTTAATAGGTTGTGTAATAACACAACACCTTGTACAAGACATGAGAACTGTGAAAGGCAAAAATGCTGTAATTCCACTGCTTATTTTTGCAGAATGATGCACCATCATCATTTGCAAAAACTAAATCTGGTAAAGTACCAGACACCATCATACCAAACACCACCTTGCTTGAAATTCCATCTCCACACATTACCCACTGCACCCCGCCCGAAGTTGGTTAACAATCTACTTCAGTATATCAAACAAATCAGATGGGACATGGGTGAAGAAGGGTAGTCCAGATCACTAAATATGTTTAATTTTCCATTCTTAACATTTTTTTCATGGCACGAAGGCAGTGTGTATTCAAAATCAAACTTGCATTCATACAGCACTTTATCGTGCCCTCAGGACATCCTAAAGTACTTTACAACTCGTGTTATTTTTAAATAGAGACACTGTTATGCAGGTAAAAGTCACAGACAATTTGCGCTCAACCAGGTCCCATAAAGAGCAAATTAATGGTGACCAGTTAATCTGTTTTTGATGGCTTTGGTTGTGGAAAGAATCCAGGAAATCAGGAGAATTGGCAACATTTCTTCAGAGTGCCATGGGATCTTTCACATCCAATAACCCATCTAAGCCTCGGTACTTCACTGTGTCAGCCTAGATTAAGTGTTCAAATGTGTAGTGGGACTTGAATCGACAATTCTCTGACCCGGAGGTGAGAATACACTTTCGTTTGCAGAATTAGCTGGCAAAACTATATGCAGGCATACTGAATTGTTCATATCAGTGAAACATAAATTTAAATCCATCTTCCTGCTTGTGAAATATTGCATATGAAATGAGCGCATTCCAAAAATAAACCTCCCAATCATACTACTCATGAGAGAATCATAAGTGGCTCGGTCGCAAAATGAATACAAACTCTTTAATCATTATGGAACTGGCAGTGGCCTACAATAACTACTTGCATTAATGTAGTGCTTTTAATGTGAAAAGAAGTGTTCCAAGGCACAGGTGCACATAAGCAAACTAAATTAGACCAGAAGGGAAGGATTTGCTGAAGTGACTGCAGGCTTGGTTGAATCAATAGATTTTGAGGACGTTTTTAAAGGACAAGAGACAAAGGCTGGGATTTTCCACTCCCAATCTTCTCGGATGAATTCAGCAACAGGAGCAAAACATTCCACGAGGCGCCCAAATCACATTTTGGTGGCGGTCCTGTCCACGCACGTGCTGGGACAGTGCCAGAAAGCAGTGCCATGGGGACGTTCCACAGAGGCGGGGGGGGGGAGGGGGGGTTGGTGTGTGGTATTGCGGCAGAGTGGTTAGCACTGCTGCCTCGCAGCGCCAGGGACCCCGGTTTGATCCCTGGCTCGGGATACTGTCTGTGTGGAGTTTGCACATTCTCCCCATGTCTGCATGGGTTTGCTTTGGGTGCTCCGGTTTCCTCCCACCGTCCAAAGGTGCGTGGGTTGATTGGCCATGATAAATTGACCCTAGTGTTAAGGGAATTAGCAGGGTAAATATGTGAGGTTACGGGATTGGGGGTCAGTGCAGGCTCGATGGGCTGAATGGCCTCCTTCTGCACTGTAGGGATTCCATGGGCCTGATTCTTGCATCGCGACCTTGAACTTTTCTGGCTTGTCAGGTCCGGAGAATCACATGTCAAACATTTCGCAGGATTCGAGCGTGCACCGGAAACGCATGCGCGTGTCCCAGAGCCAGAGAACAGTCGCAGACCTCACTGGAAACTGCCGGGAAGAAAGATAAGTCATTTGAATCTTTTTTAAATGTATTTTAAATATATTTTTCATGTGATTATCAGGCCTGGCATGGAACTTGCCGGGCCCGATAGCATCTCCCATCCCGCCAGGAATATTTCACGCCGGAGGCATTTAGAGTAGCTCTCCACATTCAGGGAACTAGCAGGAGGCCCCACTGGAATGAAGGAGGGGCAATCAGGGCCCCCCCCCCCCAGCAGTTCAGGTGGCAGGGGGTGTCCCCTGGGCATGGGCACCCTGACAGTGCCAGCCTGTGCCCCCGGCAATGCCCAAGGGACAAAGCGCCTATGCCCGGGGGCATTTTGGCATTGCACACCAGGCATTGGTTGGACAGTGCCAAGGAGGTGGGCCTATTGTGGGCAGGGCCTAGGGGTGATTGGAGGGGTTGGGGGGAGGGTCCTGCTGCCACTCTGTGTTACGATTGGCCTGGACTGGAGGGAGTGCAATGATTGGAGCGGACGGGGGTGGGGGGGACGCATTCTGCTGGAGTGAGGGGGATGGAGGGAATCGCCACTGCTTTGGCCGGCCGGAGGGGGTGGGGGGGCGGGGGGGTGGGGGGTGCGGCATGGCTGGACATCGGGCTGATCCGGGAATTGTTGTGGGTCCCGTGATCGGGCCGTGGGGATGGGGCTGCTGGCCAGCCCAATCACTGGTCAGCAAATGGGAGGCTGAAAGATCAGAGCCACTTGCACGCACGGAGTTCCAGAACTGTCAAATTCTGAAGGCTAATAGTTTATTGCGATTGCTGGTCAGGCCAGGATTTCTTGGTCTTCCACAGAAGACCCTCAAGAAAGTAGACATTTCTCCCTCACCCCACAGAACATGATAAGTGGAGAAAAAAAATAATAATTGTGAAGTTAAAAGACAATGGACGTGATCTTTCCAGCCAGTTCAGCAAGCCAGGATGGTTGTGCTCGAGGCTTTTGAGGCGGGCAAGAACCAGTCTCACATCGGAAGTCATCCTGTCGGCACAATCAGCTTGTGTCCAAAATGGGCGCAAAGCCAATTTCTATATTAATGGCATACTTTGCGAAGTTGAAACTCCAAACGGATTTTGACACGCAAGCCATCCTACTTGTTGGAGAGTGACAGGTGCACCTCTGAGCCCGGGGAGTGGTATATAGAATAAGGATGTGAAAATATAAGTGAGAACCCATGATCTTATCGTCCACCTCGCAAAATTAATGTGAGTTCCATCTCTTATACCCTTCTGCTGCCTCCATACACTTATGCCATCTCCTATCTCTTTCAGGTACAGCAAAGGAGCAGCCAAAGCCACCTTCAGGCAGAGTGGTAGAGAGCAGCCCAACAGCAGTTCTGAGGAATTCTCATCGGGCACCTGGAAGATGCGTCGCGGTTTTCAGCTGCACCCTCCACCCAGTGCAGAGACGCACACCTCTGTGGGGTTTAATATCAGAGAGGTTTCAGAGTCACAAACTGTTGAGCACCTCACATTTTGTGAATTACAGCAGGCCATACCTATCCTGACTGCGATGGAACAGGAAACCCTTCAACAACACAGTGACACTCAATGAGCTTCAATGATTGACTAATTGGAGGTGAGTGGCCAAGAAACTTGATGACAGCAGTAGACAGTGCACTGCCATATGGCACTTAAGTTGCTGTCACCACATTCTGAAACGCCATGATGTGCAATATGTTGTGTTTATATGCATTCCCATTTTCATTAATTCATGTATTTAATCCCTTTCAAACAGACCAGAGGAGCTCAAGAGGGAGCAGATCAAGGAATCTTCAGAGGAGGGTGGATATTTTGATAATGCACCATCGCATGAACGAATGAAAGGTGCACTTAGGTAAAGTACATATGTCTGAGTGGCTGCTACATTAGAGATGGATGATTACTGAATAAATGGTAAAGTGAACAACACATTGGAGACAGGGACAGCATTGAAGAATCTCTACTGAAAAGCACAAATGTGCTGAATTTGGGCAGTGGGGCTCCCTGTTCTCTTCTGGCCATCTCCTCAATCAGCATTGTCTAAGTTGCTGTCCAGATGCCTTTTAAATATGGAGCCCAGATATGGCAGTGGGGAACAAGCATCCAGCCCATCCTGCCATGCAAAACACTGGGAAACCCTTGATTGCATAACTGATGAGGTCAGGGTCGCCATACAAATTTCTGATGGCTTCCACGGGGGAAACTATCCCTATTTCCATTCCAGTCCCTGCCATCAGACTGAGAATAGAATTTTCTGTTATGGGACGAATTTTTTGTTATGGGAAGTTAATAATTTCTACATCTTTAGGATTTACCATTTGAAGTGCTAAAGCCAACTGTTGCCCTTTTGCAACCGTATCTTAATTACACCAAAGCATGTAAGATTAGCAGTTTCATTTCCAGTTTCTTTGTCCATCACTTGGACTGATCAATTTCACGCCATTGGGTGCACCTTGGAAAGTTGTCCTCAACGGCTAAAACTCTTTCTGATGATGAGATAGACGGGCCTGGGTTCAGATTTGACAGCTAAATGGGAACAAGCACATGATATTTGGCTCTCCATGACATAGGATCACCATTTTCCCATGAAAATGAGAAATAATCTTGTCTTATGTGACAATTAGTGGATGAAAAATAAAAGACAAAGAAAGATTACTCAACAAGTCAGGACGTTCAACTCCTTCACTCCTCACATTGATGAAGAAAGTGTAACATAAAACTGAAGACATAAATGTCAATAAAGTAGAAAGTAACGAAATTGGCAAACAATAAAAGAAGCAAAAAAGACAGCCTATGGAACATAACCGTTCACTCTGTATCAGATGAAAACAAATGCAGGTATGAAAGCAGCTAAACAATCTAGAATGATATAGGCTTCAGCATTAAAGGTAAGCAGCACCTCAACACAACAAGAAAAGAAAAATCATGATTTAATAAAGGAACAATGGCGAGTAAAGAACCAAAATGCCGTATTGAAACATCAAGTGACTATAACATTTTAAAACATTAAGCACAGGCATTTTACACATAAGTCAAATGAAGGTGAAATTATTTAAATTTTGTGATGAAAAAGTTCACTTTAAAAGTTATTGGGTAATATTTGCTTACTCATGCATCCCACAATGTAAAAGGCCAACACATGCAAATTGGTCTTGAAAGGATTCTCGCTGAGCACATGGAAAGTGAAAGTATAACAATTTAGGGGCATAAAAAGTTACCCTCCAAGTGAACATTTAACACAATATTTCTTTTTCCAAACACAAACTTTTGTCATGGGACCTTAACGATAACTTACATCTCTGTCCAGAACTCGGCCAGTACTGTTCAAATAGAGTCTCTGATTGACAGCATCCAGAAGCACCCAGTAGTCATTGTTGCCTCTCAACGATAAGGCGATGGTGGGATTTGATCCGCCTGCATGGCCTGTAATCTGTAAATTATCCACCAGAAGCGTTCCTGTTTCACACACAAAAAAAGTTTTTAAAAATACGATACAAACAAACTTTAATGAAATAAGATTAAACAATCACTTGTCTTCCATCCCTGTATCAGAGAGTAAGTGACGACAATACAATTACTAATGAAAAATGGAGGAGCAAAATATTTTGAGTTCACAGTCATAGAATCCACAGTGCAGGAGGCCATTCAGCCCATCAAGGCTGTGCTGACAACAAGGTCCCATCCCTGCCCTTTTGTGGACCCTCCCTTAGCAGAATGACAGGTCAAACAATTGAATGCAGAAGTAAATATTTTCACCATCAAAATAAACAATAGGAAAACTGGGAGAGTTGTGAATCAGATGTACCTCCATGCCTGATTGTCTGGCCTGCCTTTCTGTCAAGTAAGTTTCCACAGCTAGAATTCCCAACGTGGAAAATGTATCACCATCTGATTGATATTATTTTACTTACAAGTTTAAAAAAATGAAATGGAGGGTAAAATATTTATTCAATCTCAATGTTAACTTAAACTACTTGGGAGAATCGGCCAACCTCTTTGAATTCAAGAATACATTATAAATAATGTGTTCGGACTAATTGCATTAAATAGGGCCAAATGTTATTGGCCACCAGGCTGCATTGCAAAAACTACTTTTCAAATAAAAAGATACCTTTGCCATAATTACTAAATTTCATACAATTTCAGAACGGTCAAAGGGTGTCTTAGTTTTAATGCTGCACTGAGTATTAATAAATCTATTTATATGAAAGCAAATTTCATGGCCCTGTCATTTTCTTCCAATTTTATGTAAAAATCCTTAGAAATGTTTGGATGCCTATGGTACTAAAACACATAATTTACGCACGAACCTCAATAGCATGTCGATAATAGAGTTGAAATACAACTCTTATAAATATATTAAATGGGGCATCTTATCAGCCAACACTCAAGCAAAGCATTTTGCATTTCAGCTGAAATCTATTTTGAACATTCTATCACAGAAACTTTCATTAACAAAACAAAGTTGGAATTATTGAGCATTTCAGTGAGAGCCATCACTCTCATTCCATCAATTCTAAGGCATGGAGAGATTTCCCCCCAGAGACTTAATATCTGATCCAATATTGCAAATGTAAATTCAAACAACTGGATAAAATATTCATACAAAAGCTTTATAAATCAACAAAACAAATGATTGAACTCCACTTTGTTAAATTATTTTTCCAGCTATTGCCTAGTGTAGGCTGACCATTTGCCCCTATTTTCCCAGAATATTACCTGGATGAGGTACTGTGCCTCCACAAGAGCTCCTTCTTTGTAACGTTATTTCACAGGACATTGGCGACACTGGCTGGGCCAGCATTTTTATTGCCCAACCTGAGTTAGATCATAGATCATAAGATCCCCACAGCACAGAAGGTGGCCATTCGTCCCATCAAATGTGCACTGACCACAATCCCACCTGGGCCCTATTCTCGCAATCCCTCATATTTAACCTGCTGATCCACTTGACATTGGGGTTAATTTATCATGGCCAATTAACCTAACCCGCACATCTTTGGACTAGGGGAGGAAACTGGGGCTGCTGGAAGAAACCCACACAGACACGGGGAGAATGTGTAAACTCCACACAGATGGTGACCCAAGGCCGGAAATGAACTCGGATCCCTGGTGCTTTGAGGCAGTTGCCCTTGGTGGTGTTAGGCTACCTTCTTGAACCTTTGCATGCCCTGATGGGTAGGTAGATCCACTGTGCTGTAGGAAGGGAGATCCAGAATTCTGACTCAGCAACCACAATGGAACGGCAATATATTTCCAAATCAAAATGGTGTGGGGTTCAGAGGGGAAAGTTGCAGGCGGTGGTGTTGCCATGAGCCTGCTCCCCCTGTCCTAGGCAGTGGAGTGCATGATACTGCCTAAGGAGCTTTGGTGAGTTGTTGCAATGCCTCTTGTAGATGGCACACACTGCTGCCACAGTGCAGGGAATGGATATTGACAGTGATGGATGGGGTGACAATCAAGTGGGCTGCTTTATCCTGGATGATGTTGAGTTTCTTGAATGCTGTTGGAGCTACACTCATGCAGATCTTGGCCTTGGAGATGATGAGCAGACTTTAGGGAGTCAGGAGCTGAGTTACTTGTTACAGAATTTCCACCTTTTGAACTGCTCTTGTAACCACAGTATTTACATGATTCAGGAAATTTGCATCCAAACAGAGCCATGTTTATTGGTATGCTGAAAATCAATGATTATCGCATCTCATATGGTCTAGCCTAATCAAAGTGTGGCATTTATTCTCTTGACTGCAGTTGGCAGTTTAGGTGGGGCATGTGGCTTAGGTTTCACCTAAGAAGGAGACAATTGTTTTTGCAAATTGTAACTGGACTTAGAATGAAAGGGGGAACAAAATCAATGGAGAAGCTGAGGGCTTGTGGGTGAATAGTTTTACTTTATCCCAGAGACCAACAAAATGCAAAGATCGGATCAAACGATTCATTTTTAGTCAATAAGCCCTCATTTCTCCCACTGGGAAGAGGTTTCTGAAACCTTCTGAGGCAAAAGGGGTGGAGTTACCCCCCAAAGTTTCTAAGTATCATAACAGCATGAAAATGGGAGTCCTCCACGCTGGTCTACTGGGGAAGCTCAGTGCAGTCTTCTGGCACTCTGTCTATTTCTTAGACAGCTGGGGGTTTTGTGTTGGTGGGGGATGGCGGAGGGTAAATACACAGGAAGCTGGCACCACAGGGCACTCCGATCAGCTAGTGAACTGGGAGACCTCCTCCCACCCCCCTCCCCATGCTCACTGGACCCCACCCCATCACTGATGACATTGTCAACCCACCCACACGGAGGCTGGTCACGTATCATCAGGACCTCCTCATGTGTCACCTGATAGACCCCCAATATGCCCCCCCTATCCTTCACAAACCTCTCTGCCACCCAACCCTGCATGATCATCCCTCCTTCCTTGGCTCTCCCCCTGCCCTTGCACGACCATCTACCTTGCACAGCCACTCTCCTTGCATAGGCAGCCCCCTCCTATCCTTCCGCATAAGTCCCCCCATCATTGTTCCACCCCCACTCAGGCCCCCACACTCAGTTAGGCCCCAGCCCATTGGCACTGCTCCTGGCACACTGCCAGGTTGGCATTGCTAGGGTTGCACGACCACCCAGGGGCTTCAATGACCTTCAATCTCCCAGGTGCCGCCATGGCATCTGATCCTCAGTACTGCAGAGCAGTAGTGATTCTGGCCAGCGTGACGCCTTGCCAGCCAAAGTGCATGCATCCAGAAGGACAGAAGCAGCCATGCCAAACCTCACTAAGTGCATTGAAATGTAGTTAATTCTATATAAATAGGCTTTGTACACTTCCTGGGCATGAAGCCAGCCTTGCCAGTAAATCAAGGCCAAAACATTTGGCCTCTCAGGACTCACCACACTGATTGACCAATGTGTTGATCTGATAAGACTATGCCCTTTACTTTTCATACATTCTATGGAAAATATCAGTCTAGTTGGGACAATGAAAAGTTAGGGTGTTCAGGGCGGAGTACAGGTAATGCAGCATCAACTGAAATTGCTACAGATGCAATCCCGACTGAACGACAGGTGATCTGTGAACAACTTTGAGCACCACATCTTGTAAAGCCTTGGAAGTATTCTCTGTATATTTATGAGAACAATATTGGAGCTCCAAGTGTTAAATTACAAGAAATAAATATACAGTCAAGGTTATTTTCCTGGAATTTAGAAGATTAAGGGTGATTTGATAACAAGAACTGTTAAGGTGAATGGAGATAAATTATTCCCACAAGTACTGGTGTTTAGGACTAAGTGACAGCCTAAAAATTAGGAAAACACTTTTAGACACTAAGGGTGAAAAGTATCTAGAAATTGCTTTATACTTTATATAAGTTTTATCCTCAATTATTGTTAATTTTAAATCTGAGCTTGAGAGATAGCACTCCAACGATTGAGAACATGTGTGATCATCAGCAGCTGATGGTCCGAATTATCATCCATTCCATGCAGTTCTTCAGGTTTACCTTATTTTTACATTTTATCATTGAAATCATCATCAGTTAAGGAGATTTGGGACGAATTGAAGTATTTCGAGTTAGTTAGCAGATCACACTTGATCTCGTTGAAATGGTGGAACAGGCTTGAGGGGCTAAATGGCCCAGTCTTGTTCCTGGTCTCGGAGGTGACCCAGGATGCCTTTAAGAATGGCGAGCAAGACCGGATTCTGGGATTCCTGGCCCAATTCCCAGACTGCCCTGCTTTCAGGAGTATCTTTTTAAAGTTGTGGGCTGATTAGGGTCAAGCCCTGCACTCTCCTCCGGGCCAGCTCCATTGAGGGAATGGGCATGTCCCAGTGTTCCTCAGTTTTCATAGGTCCAGGCCAAGTTTTAAAGGTTTTGAGTCACAAACCATAGTCTGCAGGTTATCTTTCATTTTACCTTTCGAAAGGTGAATTCAAAAGTTTGTTCTCATAAAAACATAAGAACATAAGAAATGGGAGCAGGAGTAGGCCATCCAGCCCTTCGAGCCTGCCCCGCCATTCAATAAGATCATGGCTGATCTGTCGTGGCTCAGTTCCACATTCCCGCCCTCTCCCCATAACCCTTAATCCCCTTGCCTATCAAAAACCTATCAACCCGCGTCTTAAAAATATTGAGCGAGGCAGCCTCCACCACTTCAACGGGCAGAGAATTCCAGAGATTCACCACCCTTTGAGTGAAGAAGTTCCTCCTCAACTCCGTTCTAAACCTCCCCCCCTTTATCCTGAGGCTGTGCCCTCCAGTCCTACTGTCCTTTCTGAGCGGGAAGAGCCTCTCCACCTTTACCTTATCCAACCCATTCCACATCTTATACGTCTCAATGAGATCTCCCCTCATTCTTCTAAATTCTAACGAGTACAAGCCTAGTTTATTTAGCCTCTCCTCATAGTTCAACCCCCTCAACTCCGGAATCAGCCTAGTAAACCTCCTCTGCACTCCCTCCAAGGCCAAGATATCCTTGCGTAAGTGCGGCGACCAAAACTGCACACAGTACTCCAGCTGCGGCCTCACCAGTGCCCTATACAGCTGCAGCAAGACCTCCCTACTTTTACATTCAATCCCCCTCGCTATGAAGGCCAGCATCCCATTCGCCTTCCTGACCACCTGCTGCACCTGCAGGCTGGGTTTTTGCGACTCATGAACAAGGACCCCGAGGTCCCTCTGCACCGTCACATGCTGCAGTTTTTTGCCACGTAAGTAATAGCCCTTCCTACCATTATTCCTACCAAAGTGGACAACCTCACATTTGCCAACATTAAATTCCATTTGCCAGTTCCTGGCCCATTTGCCCAGCCTATCTAGATCCTTCTGCACTCTCCACACCCTCCACACAATTTGCCGTTCCACCAATCTTGGTGTCCTCATGACTGCCAAGGCCCTAGCCTGCAAACCTTCCCTTCCCCTCACTACCATACTACATCTCCAAACAACTGCGATGGCCCCTCAAACCACTATGCCAAGTTAAGACCCACCAAATAACTGCTTTGGCCATCCTGCCCCTTATACAACCCCTATGGCTAGTTAAATATGGGCCTCAAACCAGGCATACGTAACAAGGCTTGTTTGAGAGCCCAGAAATCCATTCTAAAACACAATCCCCAGAGAAGTACGCTTGAAAAACTGCCTTCAAAAGGATTTGCCACACTTGTAATCACCTGGAAAAGAATCGACTGCATCATGCTCAATATGGAGCTAGTATTTTCCATTTCAAGTGGAAGCGGGAAATCTATAAAATAACATGAGTGGACTGAACATAAAACTGTTCTGACTTTACATGCTCAATTAAGTTCTGATATTCTTTTTCCCCGCAAAGTTCAACAAACACAAAATAGGCTGTGTAGACAGTAACCATGAAAAGCCAATGTTCCTGAACAACAGTGTTCTTGAATTATTTATAAATGATATCTGGATATGTTTCAGTCATATGATGTCACATAGAAACAATTATAAGCACAATTGTTCTGCATTTGTAATGTGTACATGCAACATTAAATTATAGCTTGCTTAAAACTTCTGCCTTGCTACTTATACAACCTATATTTTTCATCCACGCTACTTTGCAGTATTCTTAGCCTGTGATTTCTTGTTTCAGTTTTAGTAAGTATGATCACTCCAATATAGTGGGTTTGTTTTGCGAAATTTACTGTATTGTCTGTAAAAGGATTGGACTGGGGTACCTGATGTTGGGAGACTTCTTACTGTAAAAGGATTGCCAGAGACAACATACCAGGGTGGATTGTGGTTACACTGTAATGCTGTAACTGCTAAACTGCTAAAATTTCATTCCACTGGAAACAAATGGAATGAGTTTTGCAATTGACAGGTATTCCACCTCCTCGACATTCAGTTGGTATTCGGTCCACAGACTGTTTAGATCATTGCCCAGTACCTTGGCAGCAGCCATGATGCCTTCATTGTACAACAGCCTGCCACACCATCTGCAGCTAAGCCAACATGACAAACCAAAGAGTGGCTATTGGGTGACAAGTGATATCCTTTGACAACGTTGGCTAACTCCATGATGCAACTCAGGCACCTGCGGACAACATGCATTTAACAGAATTATGCTGTAACACGAATGTGATAAAGCAGACCCCTGTGGTGCTTGAATAATACCTCTGCTGCGTGGACTACTCCAGAGGAGCCCTGCAACACTTGGCATTGTGTGTATATTTTCCATGCTCTTTTGCACGTTGCATAACCTGACCATCACCCTTACTCTCAGGTATACAGCGAGAGCCAAGAAGGATCAGACAGAGGAAAAGGAGGAGAAGTAAGAAGGAGGAAGCAGTCAATCAACATAGCCTTTTTTGGCTGGGCTGTCTACAATT
The DNA here is from genome assembly GCF_965287045.1 of Carcharhinus amblyrhynchos. Classification (NCBI taxonomy): domain Eukaryota; kingdom Metazoa; phylum Chordata; class Chondrichthyes; order Carcharhiniformes; family Carcharhinidae; genus Carcharhinus; species Carcharhinus amblyrhynchos. Next base: position 10,061,404 of record NC_137340.1, on the reverse strand, counting down.
GACTCATCCAGCTGTGATACCAAGACACTCAGTCCCCACTCACCAACAGCTCCACACTTTTACTATGATCTGTTGTTCACCATCCACTTGGCCACAATGGCCAAATAAAAGCATTCCAGACAAAAATCTGCAAGTCAAACCATGTTGGGGCCAGATCCATGGTCCAGAAATAGCTATGGCTTTCTGACAGGTCTGCCATTACATCAAGCATTGTGTGTATGCCATCAGCTTGTTTCAACATGCTGCTAAATCAAACATCCCATCTAAATTCCCTGATGAGAGAACATGTGTGTGATTTCATCTTTCAAGGATTTGGCACACATTCTGTTCTTCCCCTCCCCGCTTGGGCTGCAGCATAATTCAGCCTGTTGACCCACCATGAGCAGATCTTTCTGTTGGGTATTGCACAGGGTACGACTAATTCATTCTCAATGACAGGCAGCCATTATTAACCTAACTTTAGTTCCACCTCCTCGACAGAGAGGCCAACTGGAAGGGCTCTACACCACATTGGCCTCTAAATTTTGAATGGTACTAGCTTCTAAGCTGATGGTTGTGAATGTCAGATTATGTGATGGTGTTTCTCCTTCACGGCAATTTTATTCCAATAGCCTTCAGTCACTTAGGTCACTGCCTGGTTAGGTGACAGTACTTGGGTTTCCGAAAGTATAATAGCTCAAGGTCGCAAAGAGGGAAAGGGGGCAGTGGTGTTGGGGAGGTAAGAGGTGCACACATATACCATCTGAAGTTTGTAAATAATAAAATTTGGGATGACAGTGAGTGAAATGTGAGAAGCTAGGTTTGGTTGAACCATACATCTTTACAATGATTTCAGTCCCTTCGCTGAACACAGCCTCAGTCCTGGCTACACTAAAAACTGCCAGCGCTGTCTCCTCCATGTGGGAAATGATATGCAATTGTGTCCCCCCTCCCTCCCCCAACTTGTTGGGTATTATTAATTCCAATTTGGGCCACCTTGTCCTGCAAGAGAGGGAGAAGTAGGTCACCGAATGTTGTGCAATGTGCCTGGCAGAGTTGAAAAGCTGGCACCGTGGGCAAACTTTGAGTGGCAGCTTGCAGCAATGATAATTGTGAGGATGGGATGAGGGTATAAATGAATGATTAGTAGGCAGCATAACACTGGCATCACTATGAAATGATGGGGGTCAATCAAGTGTTGCAATACTTGCACCTATTTTCGGAGGCTGTCCCATTTTCCCCGAAATACACATTTTCCCTGCTCACACAGCTCCCATACCCTATGCTGAGTGTGCCATGCCGCTGTCTTTCTGGAACAGTGGAAAAACCAACAGAAAACATCTGCTCATCTGTCGGCATATGAATGACAAGTTATTATTTGGGAGGCACAATGGTTAGCACTGCTGTCTCACAGCTCCAGTGATCTGAATTCAACTCCTGGCTTGTGTCACCGTCTGTGTGGAATCTGCACGTTCTCCCTGTGTCTGTGTGGGCTTCCTCCAGATGCTCCAGTTTCCCCTCACAGCGCTGGCAGTTTTTAGTGTAGCCAGGACTGAGGCTGTGTTCAGCGAAGGGACTGAAATCATTGTAAAGATGTATGGTTCAACCAAACCTAGCTTCTCACATTTCACTCACTTTCATCCCAAATTTTATTATTTACAAACTTCAGATGGTATTTGTGTGCACCTCTTACCTCCCCAACACCACTGCCCCCTTTCCCTCTTCGCAACCTTGAGCTATTATACTTTCAGAAACCCAAGTACTGTCACCTAACCAGGCAATGACCTAAGTGACTGAAGGCTATTGGAATAAAAATGCCGTGAAGGAGAAACACCATCACATAATCTGACATTCACAACCATCAGCTCAGAAGCTGGTACTGTTCAAAATTTAGAGGCCAATATGGTGTACAGCCCTTCCAGTTGGCCTCTCTGTTAGGTGCATTGGCTATGCTAAATTGCCCATTAATGTCCTGGCATGCTAAAGTAAGAGGGATTCATGGGGTAAATATGTGGGATTGCGGGGCTAAAGCCTAGGTGGGATTGATGTCCCTGCAGATATGATGGGCCGAATGCACTGGAGGGTTTTTATGGTTTTTAAGTACCACTCACTACAACATCCAGATCATTGTCTCAGATACTCTATTGCTCACAATTAAATCCAGAGATTTTAAAAATCAGAACAATTAACATGTTAATATTAAATTGCAATAAGCATCTCAAATATTGGACAAATACAATGGTACAATACAAATTCATAAATTTAATTCAAGTGCAAAGCAGAATCCACTTTGCCCCAATTTGCGTGTTAATTATGTGTGCATACTTCAAGAGAATCTCAGTTGACTTTAGTCTCAGGCAGGATTCTAGCTTCATTGACATGATGACTACAACAGTGATTGAAAGCAGACTCCCTTTCCAGTAAGAGTGGTACAGTGGTTAGCACTGCTGCCTCAAAGCGCCAGGGACTTGGTTTGATTCTGGCCTTGGGTGACTGCAGAGTATATATGTTCTTTCTGTGTCTATGTGATTTTGCTCCAGGTGCTCTGGTTTCCTCCAACAGTCCAAAGGTGTGCTGGTTAGGTGGATTGGTCATGCTAAATTGCCACTTAGATTACTAACTTGGCACAAAATGTTCTTTCAACTTAAAAATACAAGACACAGTGAGTCCACAGCATAAATGGACTCTCATGAGCGCTAATTGTAAATCTCACTCAGTGTGCACAGGCTGGCTGGTAAGGTGCATGCAGAAGACCATGTATTTGCACATTCTCACAGCACTTAACTTAGGTTCTTGTTGATACCTTCAAAGGCCCCCATGGAGTGAAACGATAATAATATTTGCTGCAAATGATCACATTATGTTCAGTTTATTAAATGATTGGAAGTTTTTGAAGGTTTATTCTTGATTACTTTTAAAATTGACTGAATGACAAAGGAAAACAAGTAGACATCATCTGGGTCTGTTGTATTCCCCTTATTCTCAATTTATTCACCCACTGTCTGTAGCAACATTGATTAATTTTTCTAAGATTGCACCATGATCACATTAGTAACGGCAGAAGGAGCTTTGTTTCACATCAGGTTATGCTATCACTAACCTGGCAGTGGGATCTAAATGGCTTTAGACTGTATAAGTATGCACATCGTTCCGTGCCAGCTCCGCATGCACCACAGCCTTCCCTCACCCCCGGCCTTCCTTGCTCCCCTCCTCTTCCTCTCACCAACATTATCCCTGTGCTTTTTTTTTGGGACACATCCAAGAACTGACACCTGGCCAGGTAGTGATGTGAGAGGCTGAAGTCCGTTGAAACAATAGTCATGAAGAAAGAACACCAATCTCACACAGAGAGCATGAGAACCTAACTAATTTTAAAAATGCAACCAGCAAATCTCATTTGTGATAATTACCAATATTTTAATTCACACAAATTGCTAACCTATTTGAGCAATAAGAAATGCATGATGGAATTATTTTGTACACAAATTAAAAATCTTTGTACATACAATTTAAATATTTAGACAATCAAGTAATCAACATTCTGCTGAATTTTGTATTATTTACATGGATATGAAAATGATTTGATTCACATCTCCCAGCTCTTCAATATTCACCCTTTAACTGTATTATTTATCAATTGACTGATTCAGATGTGTTTCTATTCACACCATTATTCCACCTACCATTCATTCAATTTGATCTTTCTTTATGCATTACACTCCCTTCATGAATTTACATCTTCCTCCAAATGCGGTTTATTTCTGTTCAATCCACTTCATCCTATTATTATTCTCAATTTATTTGTGAAAGCTTTATTATCAATACTTCCTTAATCCATTAGAAGAGCTTTAAATTTATTTTTGGTACTATGTTAGGAAAACATGAGCAGAGTGTAATGGTTATATTACTCACTTATATTATCTTCTCATTTCAACCATGTTGACTTTAGAATGATGTAGAGATGCCAGCATTGAGCGGTGTAAGCACAGTAAGAAGTCTCATGACACCAGGTTACAGTCCAACAGGTTTATTTGGTAGCACAAGTCACAAGCTTTTGGAGTCTCAAGATTTACATTATCTTGTAAATTGAGTTTGAGTCTGTATATGACCTGTTTGTGAACACAAGTCCTCACTCACCTGATGAAGGAGCTTCAGACTCCAAAAGCTTGTGGCTTGTGCTACCAAATAAACCTGTTGGACTTTAACCTGGTGTGAGAATTCTTACTGGACTTTAGAATTTGCATGGAAACCTATTCTGGATGTTATTTTCTCCAATACTCCATCTCCACTCCATTCTATTCCATACACATTTGGTTTGGAACCTTTGCAAGGTGAGTGTGTATGAATACATGTACGTGTGGGGGGTCAGGGAGGAGGGGGCGTGGAGGAGAAGACAAACCCTGGTCTTGGTGCTATTTTCCCTGGTACTGCATCTCCACTCTGTTCTATTCCATAGCCATGTGGTTTGGAACTTTGGTGTGAGGATGTGTGTGCGTGTGCGTATGTGTGCACATGTGGGGTTTGGGGAGGAGGGGCAGTATAGGGAAGGTTGTGGGGGGGAGGGGGGGTACGGAACACACCTAGTCTTGGTGCTATTTTCCATGGTACTGCATCACCACTGTGTGTGCATGCATGTGTGTGTGCCTGTGAGCGCGCGTGTGCGTGACCCTTCAGAACCAGAAGCTTTGAGGTGCAAAAAAGTGGCCGTGGGCAGGGAATAAAGACCAAGAGCCACAACAGCCTCCTGGCTGATTCTCGACCCCACTGATTTTCAATTTTCTTTGTAAGCCTACTTGACCCACTGCCTAGGTCTCTACCTTGCGTCACCGGTGACTTGGAGGGGCTGCTGAGGCTTCAGGGCTGCTGGGCTGGCATTATCAGGACAGTGGGCATGCTAATGGCCGAAACATCCATGGCAAAATTTCCAAGCCAGTACTACTGGTCAGCATGTATGGGGTTGGGGCCTACTTTTCACCCTGGTGTCTCGAAACCCATAGTAAAATCGAGGCTTTCCTTCTTAGAGAGTATTTAACATTTGGAATGGGCTTTTGATTAGAGCAGTGGAGATTTGTTCAGGTTAAGTTAGGTGACACAATAGGTTTGTAAAATGAAAATGTTACTTCATTCCATTTGATGAGCTAAGCCGTGATGAATGGCATTTCTCATCTGAATGCATTCTCACTGATTGAATTGCACTCCTTTTGATTTGTTTATTTTTCAATATTTGACTGGCAAATTAACTCGCAAATGCTTACTCCAGTAAATCACAAATACTTGCTTTTCCAACATGTGATGCTGGTGGTGTGACATCCCCAGAAAGGGGATCTGAACCCATATTTCCCAGGATTAGTGTCTTAGGAAAGTGGGATGTGATGTCAGTGCAGCAGGCAGAAAGCTTTTAATTATGTAGATGTAACCTCGAACTTCAGAAGCCAGCCAGAATATAGCAACCCTAGGGGTCTATTAACAGTGATGGTAAATTTGACAAAGAGCACATTGCCTCAGTTGTTACTTAAATATTCCCACATTTCAAATCTATTTTATTACAACACATGCATAATCATTGATTCCCAATATTTTTACTGTAACAGATTCCTGCAATTCTATAGAATTTTATCCATCTCCCATCTGAAATTGGCGGAAGGTCAATCAATTCCTATGGAATTCCAGGGCTAATTTTCAAACCACGTCCTTCTAGCCGTTGATCGTTACCAGTCAGGACTGCATGTCAGGAACCTGAGTACATACACATGATGAAAATCATGCCTGATTTTGTCCGTGTTCCTCTGCTTCCGGGCAAAGGCTCAAAATATTATTGACAGATCCAAATCGATCAATTCATGGGACGTGAGGGTTGCTGGCAAAGGACAGCATTTACTGCCCATCCATAATTGCTCTTGAGAAGGTGGTGATATGTCACCTTATTCAACTGCAGCAGTTTTGGAGAGGTGCTGGTCAAGTGGTATTATTGCTGGACTATTAATCCAGAAACTCAGCTAATGTTCTGGGGACCTGGGTTTGATTCCCACCACGGTAGATGGTAGGATTTGAATTCAATAAAAAAATCTGGAATTACTAATCTACTGATGACCATGAAACCATTGTCGATTGTCAGAGAAACCCATCTGGTTCACTAATGTCCTTTAGGGAAGAAAACCTGTTGTCCTTAACTGGTCTGGTCTACATGTGACTCCAGAAACCACTGCAATATGTTTGATTCTCAACTACCCTCGGGCAACGAGGGGCGGCCAATAAATGCTGGCCAGCCAGTGACACCCATGCCCCAAGAATGAATTAAAAAAAGTCTGTGGAAAAATAATGTGGTGCTGGGGAGCTAATTCAAGGGCTTAGATCCAGGAATGAAGGAGGAAAGGCAATATGTTTCCGAGGTAGAATGGTGTATGACTAGGAAGCTGTGGCCTTCTTGTCAGCCATACGTGTGAGGAGTTGAGGGTTTGGAAGGTTGCTGTCAGAGAAGCCTTGAGACTTCAGAGTTGATGTAATGCATTTTGTAGATGGGATACGCTGCACCGTTCCTGAATGGAGTAAATGTTTAAGGTGGTAGGTAGAGCGACAATCAAGTTTGTTGCTCTGTCTTGGATGGTACTGAACTTCTTGATGGTTTTTGGAGGTGTACTCATTCAGGCACATGGAGAAAATTCCATCATACCCCTGACTTGTGCCAATTAGATGGTGAAAAAGGGAGTCAGGAGCGAGATAAACACTGCAGAATACTCAACCTGCCTGTCCTCAGAGCCACAGCTTGGATGTCAGGTCCAGTTCAATTACTGGTCAGTGGAAAGCCCAGGATTTTCATTGTGGGGAAAATGCAAGATTATGTTTGATTTGATTTATTGTCAAATGTATAGGGATACAATGAAAATTATTGTTTCTTGCACACTATACAGACAAAACATACTGTTCATAGAGTACATAAGAGCGAAGGAAAGAAGGGGGTGCAGAATATAGTGTTACAGCCAGAGCTAGGGTGTAGCAAAAGATCAGCTCAATATAAGGTAGGTCCATTCAAAAGGGAAGGAGCTGTTCTTGAGTTGATTGGTCAGTGTGCTCAGACTTTTGTATCTTCTTTCCCCCGACAGAAGAAGGTGGAAGAGGGTGTGGTTCCTGATTACGCTCAATGCTTTCCCGAGGCACCAGGAAGTGTACATGAAGTCAATGGATAGGAGGCTGGTTTGCGTGATGGACTGGGTTACGTTTACAATCCTTTGTAGCATCTTGTGGTCTTGGTCAGAGCAGAAGCCATGTCAAGCTGTGATACATCCAGAAAGGATGCTTTCTATGATGCATCATAAAATGCCAACAATTTCAAACCAGGGACCAAATGGTTTCAATCAATTGGGGGTGCATGGACTTAACAGCAAACTGAGCAGCTGTTGTGCAAGAACTGTGAAGAAGGATTTGTCAGGACAATTGAAAGACATGCTTCAAAACACCCCAAGCTCAATGAAAATTGGATTGAAACTATCACACCCGGTAAGGATCCTGAGCCACATGGCACCAATGTACAACAGTAAAAAGTTAAAATAACTAACAATAAAGAAAGACGAATGTTATAACTTGGCTCTTTAAAAAAATGGATTAATTGAATTAAGCAGTGCTACAAGACTACACAATATAACTGTCGAACTTCACATTATTTAAAAGGCAATCAAGAAAATAATTAGAGCTGATTCAGCTGAAATACAAGAGTGAGTTAAACCAAACTAATAAAGTGAATCAATCTCTCAGATAAAACCATATTAGAGTCTTAAACTGCAGCATCAACTAAATTAATTGCTTTGATTAAAATTACAAAAAGAATGTACAAAAAGGCAACAATGACCTAACCAAAAATCATGAAAATGTTTACTGCAGAATTATAGTCATTTATATTTCCCATCACATCACTGAGTTTAGACCAAATGCCCATAGTGGAAGGCAACTGCATTTTACAAATTAATATATTCCATCAAAGATTTCTGCTAACATTTTAATTCCTGCACAACCAGAACAGACTTTCATCAAAATTTAGGCACTTCTGATCAAGTCAGTTTAATTATTGTATTGAAGATACAAGCTAATTTTGAAACAAGATCATTATTTTGATATATTAAAGGCAATTAATAAGGCCCAATTTCTGACAGTGCAAAAAGGTGGTAAGGTTACAGAAGTGAAACCCTTTCTGCCAAAGACATTACCATCCTAACTTTAAGGGAACTCTGTTCAGTACTCTTGAGGGAGGGTAGTGGCACATGGAATTATCACTGAACTAGTAATCCAGAGATCAAAGGCAATGCTCTGGGGACCCAGATTCAAATCCTGCCACTTCAGATGACGAAATTTGAATTCAATAAAAAAATCTGGAACTAAAAATTTAACGATGATTATGAAACCATTGTCAATTGTTGTAAAAACCCATCTGGTTCATTAACGCCCCTTTCAGGAGGGAAATCTGCCATCTTACCTGGTCTAGCCCACATGTGACTCCAAATTCACAGCAATGTGACTCTTAACTGCCCCCTCAAGGTCAATCAGGGATGAGCAATAAATGAACGAATAAAAAAAATCAAAAGCAACATGGATAATATAACAGCTGAGTTTGGTATCTGTTCCACATCTGTTTCATTTCTATGTAAACAACACAATTTTTCCCACTGATGGAAAACTAAATAACTTTTGCATAAATACACATTCCAATACATTCTGCCTAAAGATGCCTGTTTACAAACACAGGAGGAAAATCAAAAGCAATTAACATTCACTCAAGCAAAAATGAGGGATGCATAATGGGGTTTGAACGTATTTATGATAGTTTTATCAAGGAAGTTGGAATTTTATGTTTTGAAACTTTAATTGAGTTTGTTAGCCATTCATCGGTTCAATAAAAATGTCCTAATTTGAATAAAAAAATTAAACTAAAATGTATGTATCAGTTTTAATTTCAAAAAAAGTCTCACTTCACAGGAGAAACAAAATAGATTTGGAACCAGATAGGAAAAGATGACAGAATGCCAATTTGAAGACTTGGATTGCGAGAAGATTTCTGATATAGAGTCAGAGAAGAATTTAAGGAGGGAGTTTCATCGTCACTGTGCTGATATCCACAAGAACAACAAATAACAAACAAAAACACAACAGATAAAGATTTGAAGATATGTTAACTGCTAGGAATGGAAAGGCTAATTGCAAGGTTGCAGTGAGAGGTCCAATTCATTTTAAAAGAGGACCTAATTTAAATACAGCTAATAAGCAGTTCACTTCAAACAGTTCCGAAAGCCAGTTGGCCCATCAGATTTTGGAATAGGTTGTAACCAGAGCAGATGAGGATCGAGAAAATGTGGCCCCAGGTTTGGAAATGATCCTGCTGAGTACTGTTTACCTCTTGGTACTTAAAGTCTTGGGAGACAATGACGTTTCTGATGTAGAATCAGAGGAATTTAAGGAGGGAGTTTCATTGGTGCTGTGCTGATATCCACAACAAATACAAATCAAAAACACAACAGATAAATATGTAAAGATATTTTAACTCCTAAGGATGACTGCCCAGCACTGCTCAGTCGGCTACTTGCTTTGCATAAATCTACCTGAATTTGCTGTTGTTGATATAAAATAATTTTTTTACATATTATATTTCAATTTTTATTTTCCTCTGGAGACCTTACATTACAGGACTTCTTGAACAGTACAAAAGGGGAAAATGTAGAGAGAGTGATTCCACGCACAGTTACATTATTCCATATTTTTCTGGGATATGTTGTGTTAGCCTTCTCCAAAGCAATTACACAGTAACAGACATAGCCCCATCCTACTAACATAATGCCAATTGCTGTTTCCCTGTAATTAAGCCAATTTTCATGCTGCTGCTACTTAAAAAGTGACAGCATTGGTAGCCTGGCAGTGAAGTGACTTATTACTCAAAGACTGTGGTAGAAAACAGAAAGTTAACATCAAATTTTATTCCATGTTGTTATTTATCCTTTACAGTGAAATCTATAATTTTAGCTATAATTTTATGGTAACTAACTTGGGGGCATTTCATCTGCTCCAAATCACAGAAGGAACCAAAGCAATTTTTACTCATTCACTTATTTGCTTGAGTCAATTGCTTTTCTTAATCTTTCTGTCACAGACATGCAAGTACTTCAGCTGATCATCGGTGTTTGATGCAAAGCTAAACCGTAGATTAACTTTTAAGTTACACTACCAACGGCTACGGATGAATGCTCTGCAGTTTCAGCTCTCAGGTAGGTGCTGAGTGCCTTAATTCACCACTATGTTGCTGCACCATATTCTAATTAGAATAACTGAGGGGGAAAAAAATAATTGCAGTAAGTTTGCAACTGTGAGACCAATGCAGGAAATACTGGGATTTTAGGCAAATATCACCAACTGCACAACTGCAAGAAACTCTGGACCAGTGTCACTGATCCTTCGCCATTACAACTATTAAGACACCGAGGAAGCAAAGATCGAGAAATATATACTTCGGGGTATTTTGTAATCACAAAATTGCGAATCCAATTTTTCTTCATTCCAACTTCCTGGGACGGAATTGTCCCAGAAATAAATAAACTTATCTATAGAGTAAGAAATTATTTTATATACTGAATTAAACAAGTTTCAATAATGACAGATTATGACTATCACAGTGATGATAATTGGAAGTTGTGTCACATCTACTAGAAATCTCTATTTTACCAGTGTGTAAAACATACACTTATTTCATCTTTTCAAGATTTATCTGTTTCTGGTTTTCCTGAAACAATGCACTGAAACGTTTAGCTACAACACAAGTCATCTCCTTTAGCAACTGAATGCAGGTACCTGAGTTTTGTCATTTTTAAATAAAGAATATGATAAACGTAACTGGCCACTATATGCAATCAAAATGATTCACTGATAGAATACAAATCATAGCCCCATGAATACTTCAAACGTTTTCTGAGACAGCTGGCTATTTTTTGATAAAAATTGGCCTATTTCAAGGTTTGGATAAGTGGTGAGTTTTAATTTTTATATTCGGGTTACTTGGAACAGTTGGTACAAGTTAATAGGATGATTAGTGAATCAGGTCACCCATTCACATCTCTTATCTGATTCGAAAATGAATAGTCTGGCATTTCCATTACAGTCCAATAATTTCACATCTCGGGCTGAATTTTCATTCTGGCATCCCACTCCCATGAAAAGTAGGCTGGAAATCTACAAATGCTGGTGGCTTTTAGGGACAGCATTCTGACACAAGCCTGTGAGCTGGACTGAAAATCGGGTCAGCGTTGGGAGGTTGCCCATAACTAAAGTTTTGTGTCCCAGAGCTGATCTTATTTATTAGTGTAAGCCTACTTGTGACACTAACACTGCAATGAAGTTACTGTGAAAATCCCCTAGTTGCCACACTTTGGCACCTGATCGAGTACACTGAGGGAGAATTTAGCATGGCCGATGCGCCTAAGCAGCACGTCTTTCAGATAGTGGGAGGAAACCGGAGCACCCGGCGGAAACCCACGCAGACACGGGGAAAGCATGCAAACTCTGCACAGCCAGGAATTGAAACTGGGTCCCTGGTACTATGAGGCAGCAGGACCAACCACTGTGCCACCATGCTGCCCAGTGCCCACAACAAGCACTGATTTAGAGCCCACCACCCCCAATCCATCTGTCACGAGCCACTGAAAATTCAACTTTTCTTTAAGAAATAGCCAAACTGAACACCCAATTACAATTATGGCCTGAAAAAGGCCAGATGCAACATCACTGTGCCCTTCCATTTAAAGATTATACTACGGTCGGAATTCTCCTGTCTTGCCTGCCAAGGGAATTGTAGCATGTGGGGTGCAAACCATGCAAAGGTTATTGACCTTGGGTGGGATTCTCCAGTTTGGAGGTAAGCGTGGCCAGAGAATCCCATCCCATGTGTCTACAATTAACATTTTACTCTATTTTCTTGATAACCAGCTAATTATATTAATAACCCATCTGTCAAAATCTCCAGATCTCATTCCTATCATTACCAAAACACGTTCACAATTTACATGCACTCCATGTTAACTTTTCTATCAAATCTCACAAACTTGCACTTAATTTTGTTGACTCAGAATTGCCATCTCTACATTCATTGACCCATTCTGTCCAATTGGATTATCCATAGCCAATATACCCAATGTGGTATGGTACTGTTGCTCCATCCACAGATCCTGCCAGACCCACTGAAGACTTCAAGCATTTTTGGTTTTTATAGTGGTGTTGCATTCAATTTACACATGGACAATACAAAATCCAGACCATTCACAAAAACCATAACATTATCTCCCAACAGCACCTAGAGGACTAGAAATTTAAAAAGTGCTGGAAAAATTCAACAGACCTGGCAGTCTGACTGCTTCAGAGCACAACTGAGTATGTTTGACAACTGGATCACTTGGAATTGTCTACTTGGGTCTGCAGTTTTGTGTTCCTACTCCCCTTACCTGTGTTCTTTGTTGGAAGCATTCTGTGCTGCTGATTTCCTGAACGTTACCTGTGGTGATGCTGGCAGCCTCCAGGCAAACCTGTGTTGCAGCAAAGACATCTGGCAGGAATTAGGCCTCACATTGTCAAAGGGTAATGTCTGCTTCAAGCATCAAGGAAGTCTCTTGTTTGTACTTCCAGCATGTTAACTGATGCACTTCTTGCCCACCATCGTACGGTCTCAGATACAATTTTAAGTTGACATAGCAAGTCAGGAAAGAATGATATGGACTCAAAACATTAACTCTCTTTCTCTCTCCAGAGATGCTGCCAGGCCTGCTGAGTTTATCCAGCATTTTCTGCTTTCATTTACTACAGCAAGTTATCTTTTGTTGCTGGAAAAGTTACGACTGTGCACACGTACAGAAATTATCTTTGTGCCTTAAAGAGCAAGACTTCTTCAACACTAATCTAACTCAGGATCTAGCCAATATTTATACCTTACTTGTTATATTGTTCTTATCCTTAGTACATCAGTCAATATGTGGCTCTGTGGGATTAGTGACAATGAAGATCGATTAATGTGAACAATTCCAATGCATAGCTAGTTAAACTCAATTGCTAAACAGTGAAAAAATACTGCTTAAAATTGCATGATTATTAAATTACATTTATCAAAGTGTGCAGGACATGAACTGTTTTTGTCTGAGTAAATGGGAGCAAGGGAACATACTGAATCCACATCTAGGGTTGCCAGCAGTGGTTTTATTGTTTTTGGGGATTTGACCACATGATATTCAATCAGGTGACACCAACTGTGATATTTAACCACTATTTTAGTCAGGCGACATTTACTGTGGGCTACAAACTTTGTTGCATTTTACCTAGTTGAGTGGTGAATTTTGACCAAATTTTATAGTGAGATGAAGCACATGATTAATAATTTAAAAAAACAAAATAATTAAGATAGGCATAAAATATTAATAATACAAAACAACTCTACAGCATTGACTATAAGAAGAAACACCACGTCATTGCAACTGATATAAACATAAGAACTAGATGTAGGAGTAGGCCATTTGGCCCCTCGAGCTTGCTCCACCATTTAAGAAGATCATGGTTGATCTTTTCATGATTCTTTTGAATCACACCTGAAGTGAAACATCTCATGCTTACCCTCGCCAAATTCAAAATGCAAAGCTTATGATCCAGGTTTCCTCCATAAAACACTTTGAAGTTTCTGACCTGAACCGTAACAGTAATCTAGGATCAGGTCAAAGGTTATAAAGAAATAAACAAAGTTTACAAATACTAGATGGGATTCTCAGACTGTTTGCTGATGGCAGGTTTCTCTGATCCCACCGGCAATGCACCCTCACCAATGAGGTTCCCAACTGCACAGGGTGCCTTTAATAGGAAATCCCATGACATTGCCATGGAGATCAAAATAGCAGAATCAGAGAATCCCGCCACCAGTGAATGGCACACACCATCTTGCTGCCGAGAAACATGCAACTGGGAGGTCAGAGAATCCCACCCATTATTTTCAAAGGCTCAGTCTCAAACAAGTTTGTCATTGTCAGAGAAATTTTAAATATCTATGAATTCTTCATCATGCAACAATAAGTAATATATAAATAGATACTTTGTCTTAATCAACTGTTGTAAATAATGGAAAATGTATCGGCATTCAAAGATTCATTGACATTAATAGAGTTAGTCAAATAATGTTGAGGAATCCTTTACATCATTAAACCACAGTGAAATTTTAAGATTCCATTTTGACTTAAGTCATAAAGATAAATCAAGGAAATTGAGGCCACATGTTTCATTTTTTTCCAACTCAGATCATTACCTGTTTGTAGAAATTATTATACCTTTGAATCTTTTTAAATTTTATTTATCGCTAGGTAATTTCTAATCTTGATTTTTCATTTTTTAAACTTTTAAACATTCTAATGTGAAGTCTGCAAGCTCAAATACAAATTTAATATTACTGAATATTATGTAAATTTAATTTTGGAGGGATTTGGACATAGCACTGACTCACAAATGGATATGTCCATCTAAACATTACTCATCTATTTATGCTTTGTTACTCAAAGCAGATGATAGATGATTGGCAAATATGAGCCAATTATTTAAATTTGACATAAGATTCTTTATATATTGCGTTTTAAGCAAAAAGTTCAAGGAAAATGCAGATTGTTGTCCAATTGTGCATTAATAATTTTCATTCATGATGCTTCAAAATGCATGAGTTGATATTGCTGAAAAAGAGACAATTTTGTTGAAAATTTTCATCCTGCACTCACCAGAACAATTCACAGATGTAAAAGGAACAACAATTTATACTTTGAGAAGAGAATGCTGATTGGTTGGCAAGTGGACTTCGAATGCTAGAGCCATTGCCATGGAGATCAAAATAGCGAGGCCCAGCACACTATTTCTAACTAGGTCATGTGGGCTGGTCATTACTCAGATTGAATTGGCCATATTTTTGCTAAATCTGAGGCAGGCAGGGTAAAGTACCATATGACTTCATAAACATGTGTAATTGAGACCACTCCAACGAACTCTGCAACAGACTCTGGCCAACCATCAAATCCATCTCCCCTCACGATGAGAGCACTGACCTCCACGCCCAGTTCCTCCAGGACCCATCCTGCTCTACATCAAAGTTTTATTAAGTAAAAGAGAAAAGAAAATGTTTTTAAACTTTCCCCACTTCAAGCTTAGCTCCTGTTAGATACCTTATGGGAAATCATTGATAGGAGTTGTGGTGAAGTAAAGTATCATGTCTTTTTTTAAACATGTCCAGTGTGAGCAGAGGGAACAGTGGAGAGAAATGCCAATCCTAGTGTAGGAAATGAGTTGGATCCACTCGGTTTGGTGAAGTTAAAACAAAGACACAGCTGCTTTCTTCGTTGGAGAGAGTTTATTCAGTTAATTCACAGCCAACGCTGTTCCAATCCCAGTATCCCAGCTATCTCCATTTTTAGGTATACAAATATCTATCGCCTGTTTAATAATGTAATTGCCATTAAACCTTAACAACGTAATTAATAAGACTTTGACGTAGAGTAGGATGGGTCTTGGAAGGGCTGGGGTGTGGAGGTCAGAGCTCTCGTCATGAGGAGAGATGGATGTGATGGTTAGTTAGAGTCTGCTTGGGAAATAAGGCCAGAGTCTGTTGGAGAGTTCACTGGATGGGTCTCAATTACAGATGCTCCTCAGGCAACTTGGATCATGGAGACACATGCGGAGGTATTTATTTTCTGAACCCAAGTCTTTGCCTCAGGGAAGCTGTTAAATTCCACAATCCTATTCTCCACGGTTGTGTCATCATATTTAACATACCCAACCACCTCCTTGGGTTGGGTTGGCTGTATGCTCAAAATACATTTCCAGTTAAACCTAAAATTGGGCAGGTTTAGGGTGGCACTAGCATTGGAAATAGATTTCTGACACTGACTATCCCAGAAGACCCAAACCTGCCTGTGTTTCTCAATTAAAATTCATCCCATTCACTCTGCTTTTCTCACTCCACAGATGTTGCCAAATCTGTTGATAATTTTCAGAATTTTTTGCTTTTAATTCAGATTTCCAACATGGATAATGCTTTTGCTTTGTGTTAATACATTAATTTGACCTGGCTTATGTTACAAGCAATGTGCTGTATTTTACAAGTGATATGTCATCAATGTTAATTCCTTTTTTACATGCCAACACTTTATTTGTTGGCTTGTACGCTTTTGTTAGTTCATTCTCCTGTCTACTCTATCTACGCCCCTCATAATTTTATACATCTCAATCATGTCACCCCTTAATCTCCTCTGCTCCAAGGGAAACAACACCAGTCAATCCAATCTCTCTTCATAGCTAAAACTCTCCAGTCCAGGCAACATCCTGGTAAATCTCCTCTGCACTCTTTCAAGTCATATCACATCCCTCCTGTAATGTGGATTCCAGAACCATACACAATACTTGAGCTGTGGCCCAACCAACCTTTTATACATTTTCAGTATAACCTCCCTGCTCTTATCATAGAACAACCTCCTCATCCCAGGACCAACCAAGTGAAACTTCACTGTACCTCCTCCAAGGAAAGTGCCATGCCTTTTAATCTATTCACCCTGTCAACCTTAGCCAGCTCTCCTTTCACCTTTCTTGTTTGTGTTTAAGATTCTTATTTTGAACTTGAGCACGGTGCTCTCAAACTTCAAAATGTTACTAATTTGTTTATTAGTGTCACAAGTAGCAGTGTCACATTAACACTGCAATTAAGTGACTCTGAAAATCCCCCAGTCGCCATGCTCCGACGCTTGCTCAGGTACACTCAGGGAGAATTTCACATGGCCAATACACCTAACCAGCACACCTTTCGGACTGTGGGAGGAAACTGGAGCACCCAGAGGAAAACTATGCAGACACAGGGAGAACATGCAGACTCTGCATCGACAGTGATCCAAGGTGGGATCCAACCCAGGTTCCTAGCACTGTGAGGCAGCAGTGTTAACCACTGTGCTGCCCGGTTGAACGCCACATTGTCACCTTTTTCCCCATATGAACCTTTACTACTAATTAATCTAGGCCTGAAATTCTCAGAGTGGCAATCAGACAATGAACAGGGTTGGGAGAGGATGGGGGGTGGGGGGGGTCCCTTGGAAGGTGTTAGTGGTGGAGGTGGGGGATCCCATCAGGTGTGACCCGGTGTGGGTCTGTACAATTATTACCCAGAAGTTAGAAGTCGTTTTAATTCTTCTAACATTCTCTGGGTAATTATTGATGTGAGGCAGTCGGAATAATCTGAAACATGCGATTAAAATCACATTTTCGGATGATTCACAATGCAGGGCAGTAGCCCATCAAAAAGTTTGCACTTCCCAGGCAATTGCTGTGCAAACCTTACCCTGCAACTTCGAGGGGCAGGGGACTCCCTAGCACAGGTTTGGGATACATCATAGATACACTATCCTGGTATTTGCAAATTATGGTCCTCATACACAATACTAGTTTAAAATAGCTTTTCCCCCTAATTGGTTCCATGACATAACATTCGAGGAAGCTGTGCCAAAAGCATCCTGCAAACTCATTTTTCAAACTACCTTTGCCAATTTGACTTGTTCAGTCTGTATGATGATTAAGGTTCCCCATAATTATTTCACTGTCTTTGATAGAAGCTTTAATTATCTTTTCCTTAATTTTCACTCCCAATACTCAAACCAGAAGTCCACATGCTATTCACTGTATAAGCTTTGATACCAATCGTACATTTGCCTCCTATTAGATTCAATTTGTGTTTTCTTCTCTCACTATCACGGATGAGTTTGAAGTAATCTTAACAATCATCATTTTCGATACCATTTACAATCACAATTAGTTATACAAAAACTTCTGAGCCATCGCTTTTCAAGTCGGAAAATGTTCGTTCAGTCATTTCATCATAAACATTCATTACCGGCATCATGATTTCCTGAACAGTTTTAGACCTTGAATGTTCTCTTGTACCTGAGCGACTAAAATTGAATACTTCCTCAAAGTGGATAGTTTCTAGTTTGCCCTCAATGAGTGTGTTAAAGCAAGGTTTATTTTATTCATTTACCAGGTGAGGGCATTGCTGGCCAGACCAACATTTATTGTCCATCCGTAGTTGCCCTTCAGAAGGTGCTGGTGAGCTACCTTCTTGAACTGCTGCATTTTCTGAGGTGTAGGTACACCCACAGTGCTGTTAGGGAGGGAGTTCCAGAATTTTGACTCAGCAACAGTGAAGGATATTTCCAAATCATGCTGGTGAGTGACTTGGAGCAGAACCTCCAGATGGTCATGTTCTCAGTTATCTGCTGCTTTGGACTTCCATCTTGAAGGGCTCGTGGGTTTGGAAGGTGCTCTTAAGGAACGTGTTGCGTTCCTGCAGGACATCTTGTTCAGCGATACTGGAGGGAGTGAATGTTTGGAGAAGAGGTAGCAATTAAGGTGCTGCTTATTATTAAACAGTGACCTCTGGTTCTAAATTCTCCCACAAGAGGAAACACCCTCTCTCTACATCGACCCTATCAAGAGGCCCCAGAATCATATAGGTTTCAATCAAGTCACCTCTTACTCTTCTAAACGTCAGCAGGTTTAGCCTGCCTGTCAGGATAGGCCTAGCCGATCCAACCTCTTCTCATAAGATAACTCACCTAATTCATGATGCACACTGTTCGTCAGTGGTAGAGGGATTGAATGTTTGTGGATGTGTGCCAATCAAGCAGGCTGCATTGTCCTGGATGATGTCAAGCTTCTTGAGCATTGTCGGAGCTGCAGTTGTCTAGGCAAATGGAGAGTATTCCATCACACTCCTGATTTGTGCCTTGTATTTGGTGGACAGGCTTTTTGTTGATTCAGGAGGTGACTTACTCGCCGTAGGATTCCTAGTCTTTGACCTGCTCTGGTAGCCACAGTATTTATATAGCTAGTCCAGTTCAGTTTCTGGTCAATGTAACACCCAGGCTGTTATTAACAAAGACTAGGATCTGTTCATTTTCACACTACATACAAAAACTAGCAACAAAACATCGAATAATAGACAAAATTACCCATCTCAACCCTAAGAAAAGATTCTATTGATGGTAAGCCCAGCCTGTACTTAAAACATTGCTGGAATACCATTTATCCTCTGGTGGTCAATTGTTCAAATTCTAGTAAGCACTTCACCAATAAACAAAAGAACTTTTAGAGCAGGTATGAAATGAATCTCACAACTGGATATTCATCATTAAATACCTCTGCTCTCAGCAGGGTCCCACTATGAGAACCTCCAGGACTTGCATGAGGAATCACTGATTGACCTCCCTGTAGAACCTGTTGAATATGAGCTGCCTGGGCGCTGGTAATTAACTAACAAGATGGAGCTCGTATTCCGAACCCTGTACAAAGCAGGCCCCTGTGTGTGTCCATTAATGCATTGTGTTGGTTGGGATCTGCTTGTTATCAGCACAGACTTATGGTCTTTGCTTTCCTTTGTTTTTTGCAATAAAGCACTGTTCCATCACAGCCGACTCCTGGAATTATTATGCCCATGTATTTATTTTACGTCAGCGGTGGCAGAATATTGGAGGACCGATTGAAATAACAACAAACTAAAACTACCCATGTGAAAACAATGTTATAAGCCAATACAAATTTCATATTAGCATTTGAATTATGCTTCCATCACATTTTCTGTTCCATCACTTTAGTAACGCATTGTTTCTCAGTTGGTGCTTTCATGTGAAAGAATAAGTCTCTCAAAGTAAATGGAATATTTATGTAATTATTTAATAGTCGAGCAATAAACAGTAATCACAATTACCAAAAACAATCAAAAATGTAATTATTTCTAGGAAGTGTTCACTGTTAAACCGGTTGTCTTGCATTTTCCGTTGCTTGGATACAATAAATTAATATAAAATTTGGGATGCTTACCGGCACTATTGACAATGCATTTAGATTGAATTAGGAATCATTGAGTTATCTCCAAGAATTCCTAAGAATCTTTAATCTTTGAGCTCTTGGGCAGATTGCATATTTTTCCATCCTTCCCTTATTTCTCTTAAAACATTGTGACAAAATTACACACCTATATCCAACTGAGAGAGTTGGATATAGGTGTGTAATTACATTGATGTAATATAGGTATATAATTACATATATTACAGTGTAATATAGGTCAGTATATCCAAGTGAGAGAATTGAATATACTGACTTGGTCGTGTCTCTCCGAGTAAATAGTAAAATAACTTGGGTGGTGTCCGAAGAATGGAGGATTGCAAATATTAAACGTTTTTTTTTTAAAAAGAAAAAAGACCAATTAAAGCCCTGTCAGTTTCATGTCAGTGATGGAAAAGCTAAGAGAGACAATGACCCTTGGCGAAGGGCAATACACTTAATGTTGTATTTCTGGACTTTTCCTGAAAGCGTTTGGGAAATCATCACTTATTAGAATTGTTAGCAAAACTGAAGCCCATTGAATAAAAAGGGAAGTAGCAGAATGGATACAAAATTGCCGAAGTGTTAGAAAATTAAGGCGTGGTGAATGGCTATTTCATTTTTGGCCTGTGACATGGTATGTAGTCAAGTTGTTAGGATTTAGTGTAAGACTGTTGCCCCTTTTGATGCGTGTTAATTTGACTTTAGGTACCGGGCACAATGTTAAAATTTGCAGACGAAACCAAATTTCAGATACAGTAAATAGTGACAAAAACAGTACCACAGTTCAAGAGGAAACACTGGTTCGTTGAATGACAGTTAAAACTTAATACATAAATGTGCACAGTAACCTATCGAGAGGGAGAAATAGGAGAGACGATGTCAAATAAATCACTGAGCAGCTGAAAAACTGTTCTGAGGGAGGAAGGTGAGCAGCTAGAAGTTGTGGTCTGTCTCGATTTTAGTTGCATAAGTCGAAAAAGGTCCTGCAGAAAACTTTGGGAGCTAGAAAGGAAATTAATGAGCAGGATTTCAAACGTAGTGATCCGATAGATCACCCACTCATACAGGAGCAGAAGAATAGTAATGATACATGTGTGGCTGAAAAGATTATGTAGGAGGAAGGGCTTTACATTCCTGTCTGTGAGGACCAGTTCTGGGGAAGGTATATACAGCTGGATAGTTTGCAATCCTGATGTGGACGTGTCAGCGTTGGACTGGGGTAAACACAGTAAAAAGTCTGACAACACCAGGTTTTAGTCCAACCGATTTATTTGATCGCAAGCGCACAAGCTTTCGAGGTTTCCCTCTTCGTCAGGTGAATGGAGAGTTCTGGCCTCGGACAGAGCATATGAAGCACAGACAGTTTAGAGATTACTGAGTAGAATGCGAATCTTTACATCTAACCTGCTGTTCAAGTCCTAAAGTGGCTGACAATGTGTGTGGAAGGAGCACTGATCACAGGTTAAAGAGATGTGTATTGTCTCCAGACAGCACAGTGAGTGAGGTTTTGCAAACCCAGGCAAGTAACAGGGATTACAGATAGTGCGACATGAACCCAAGATCCCTGTTGAGACCGTCCTCACGTGTGTGGAACTTGGCTATCAGTCTCTGCTCAGACACTCTGCGCTGTCATGTGTCGTGAAGGCCGCCTTGGAGAACGCTTACCTGAAGGTCAGAGGCTGAATGCCCGTGACCACTTAAGTGTTCGCCAACAGGAAGGGAACAGTCTTGCCTGGTGCTTGTCGAGCGATGTTCATTCATCCGTTGTCGTAGCGTCTGCATGGTCTCCCCAATGTACCATGCTTCCGGACATCCAAGGCAGCCTTCACGACACACGACAGCGCAGAGTCACTGAGCAGAGACTGATAGCCAAGTTCCACACACATGAGGACGGTCTCAACAGGGATCTTGGGTTCATGTCGCACTATCTGTAACCCCCGTGACTTGCCTGGGTTTGCAAAACCTCACTCACTGTGCTGTCTGAAGACAATACACATCTCTTTAACTTGTGATCACTGCTCCTTCCACACACATTGTCAGCCACTTTAGGACTTGAACAGCAGGTTAGGTGTAAAGATTCGCATTCTAATCAGTAATCTCTAAACTGTCTGTGCTTTATATGCTCTGTCCGAGGCCAGAACTCTCCATTCACCTGACGAAGAGGGAAACCTCGAAAGCTTGTGCGTTTACTATCAAATAAATCGGTTGGACTAAAACCTGGTGTTGTCAGACTTTTTACCTAGTTTGCAATCCAGCATGGTAAGGACTAATATTGTATTCCATAGGTTTGCTAGTGCAGTTGAGTAAGTTTTAAACCAGTTTAGGTTGAAACTTGAGCACAGACACTGAACAGCGAGAAGCAAATCAGGAAATTAAAGGGAGGAAATTAGTTAGTGAGGGAGGTATTTAACATTTGGCTCTCAGCTAAAGAGCCAATGAAAGCCACACCTCCTTTAGGAAAGGCCTGCCAAATTAAGGACCCGATCAGTCACGTGAGTAGATAACGGCCGTCCTTCCCTGGATCAAAAGCACCCTCAGAGTGGAAAGCCTGTCTTTTGAGCTGCTGGCCAATTTCAGGCAGGTATTGGTGCATTACAGGCAGTGCATGTGGGACTGATGGCAGCTGCTGGCACTGAACCCGTTTGAGGCTCAGAATCACTGGTGCTAAAGCAAGTGAGGGCAGCATGGGGTTAGAGTCACAAGGGAAGGGAGGTGTCAGCGGCAAGTGCAGGAAGTGGTTCTCAGCAGCCTGACACTATATAAGCAGCCACCTGACTTTCCAAAAACACCAAATTTGGATTTGGGTCTTTCTATTCCATCATCCAAGGTGTTAGTGAATACAATGAATAGCTGAAGCCCTTGCACAGATTATATTGCCGAATGTGAAGGGCCAGGGCAGGATTTACATTGGCAATGGGGGATGGGGGGCGGGGGGGGTTCTATCCATCGGTGGGAGAACCAGTGGGAACCCATTGTTTGAAGATCTGATTAAACTATCAGATAATCAGGCACCTCATTACACAGTGTGGAGCCTCGATTCAGATTAAGTCCTCACTTGCGCAGAATGCCCACTCCGGAGAGCTGTCCAATCAGGGGCTAGCAACTCTCCAGTGCTAGCAGCGCCACTGGGAGCGATAGCCAATGACAGCACCACATTTAGGCCTTCACCAGGGATCCTCAGTGGAGAGAGGCAAGTGTAGGCATGATGGGGGGTCACAAGGAGGGAGTCACTGGTGAGTTGTGGCTGGGTCGGGGTCGAGAGCAAGGGTAGTTGTTTTCAGAGTGCCTTTGAGGGAGGAACCTATCCCTCTCATAGGTCACAGACAAACACAGAAGAGTTTGCCGCGTGGTTTCTGAACATGGTGAACCTCCAGCTATTATTGGTATACAACCAGCACCAATAGCATGAGGCTCTTTAACGGCTACTTAATGGCCTCAATTGGTCTCCCAGGGGTGGGAAAGTTATCTTCCATTATTCCTGTTCTGAATTTGACTGGGATTGGGAGGCGGAAGATTGTGACACCCTCCTACCTCATCAAATGGATTCACCTCTACTCACCACCTATGAACTCGCTAAATTCCACCCATGCTGTCTTCAGATTGGTTGCCTGGTTTACTGTATTACAACAGTGATTAAACTTCAACTGTACTTCACTGGGTTACAAACTGCTTTCCAATGACCTGTCAGCATATTCAGCTACATGTTACAAGTGTTCTTCCTCTTCCAGGACTTCTAGAGATTCTGGACCATATGAATGATGAGTCACAACCCATGCGGCACTGCCAAAATTAGAGATGAACCCAACATACGCAAATCAAGTGCAAACTGGAGCTCTGGCAAATTAGTCATCATTGAGCCTGTTGTATACTTCTATAAATCAGGTGCAATGATGTTCAATTTATGTTAATTTTGTATTAAATAGCAAGAGCTGCCTGGGAACAAAGGGTCCCATGGAGGCAGAATACTCACCTGTGTAATGAACACTGAAGGTTTTAAACTATTTACAGTCTCACAGCCACTTTAAATTACTGAGCAGTAAGCTGGTTAAAAACACTGTATATTCAATTCTCATTATGGGTAATTGAACTAATTTATCCCAAGCAGAAAGAACATCGGGGCAAGAATAAGCGCAAGTGTTATTACTAAACCTATTTTCGAGCACGGCTTCCACTGGCAGCGTAGACTTCATTCCAAAATTATAAACAAGGCAGAAACTAATGGCCCAAATCTTCCGATCAGCATCCACTGCGCCTGATACTGATCAGGAATCTGTGCACTTAGTTGGTTCTGTTTTAAGAGGATTCGGCTTCTGATGCAACCCACTGAAGTATTAATGCAGCAGAGAACAACAAAGATCAGCACATTTTACAGCACACTAACAGGCCCTTTGGCCCTCCAAGCCTATGCCGATCATGATGCCCTGACTAAAATAAAGAAAAAAAACTTCTGCCTTTATTCGGATCATATGCCTCTATTCTCTCCCTCCCTTCTCCCTTAGAAGACTAAGGAAATTTGGCATGTCAGCTACGACTTCCACCAACTTTTACAGTTGCACCACAGAAAGCGTTCTTTCTGGTTGTATCACAGCTTGGTATGGTTCCTGTGAATGAACCCCATTCCATCACACAAACCAGCCTCCAATCCGTTGTCTCTGTCTACACTTCCCGCTGTCTCAGCAAAGCAGCCAGCATAATTAAGGACCCTGTGCACCCCAGACATTTTCTCTTCCACCTTTTTCCGTCGGGAGAAAGATACAAAAGTCTGAGGTCATGTGCCAACCGATCTAAGAACAGCTTCTTCCCTGCTGCTGTCAGACTTCTGAATGGATCTACCTTGCATTAAGTTGATCTTTCTCTACTCTCCAGCTATCACTGTAATACTACATTCTCAGAGAGCAGCAAGGAGAATCAGCACAGAAGATGTACCTGTTCCCCTTCATACCGCGCTAGCTGCTGTAAGGTACATTTAAATGCCCAGTATTAACAGAAGAGTGGATGGTTGGTTGCATAGATAAGTAGGTGAGATAAGAAGGCAGGGTGGGTGAAGTGTTCAGGATGGCAGGAAGACAGGGTGCCAGGTAGATGAGGTGGTGAGCCTGCAAACTGATGGAGGTCGGGTGGTAAATGGGCAGTGTGGCAGGTGAGTGACATAGTTCGGGAGGAGTAGTCTAGTCAGGTATGGGGTTGGGGGGGTGCAGGTGATGGTTGGGGGTTAGCCATTGTTCGGATGGTTAGTTGGGTCTGCTAGGGGAGGAAGTCAGGTAGTCGAGGGGGTTGATGTCAGGGGAAAATGCTAGTGATGGTGGGGTTCAGATCTGTGCTTACCCAGGAATTAGACTAGGATTTTTCTGAGTAACTTTTGCAAAGGGTCCTGAGGATGAGGGGAATTGGCCATTGGAAGTTCAAATTTCCTGAACAATTGCCACAGGGGTCAGCATGTCTGAATTTTCCACAGGATCCCAATGCACATCCTGGGTGATATGTCTGGTGTCCGAAGGTCCAGAGACCGGAAATCTGGGCCATCAATTTAAATGCAGTTTTGAATATAAAATGTACAAACATTTTGCATCCAATTTAAAAATACACCGAATCTGACCTTAAAATGTAATTATTATACAATTACTATTTAATTTCCTACAGTTGCAGAATCGCCAGTGCTGATTTATTACCCTTGGCCATTACTTGGATAATTAAGTTGCTATCACTGCAGATAAGTTTTCTTTAGCCAGGTGTCTCAATATAATGACTAAACTGCTGCACAATAAAGTTGCACAAGGGAGGGCACAAGTAATTAGCATTTCTATTTGTTACCATACGGAGAAAGAAAGAATAACTAAAATCAATATTAGTTTTTAGAAACAGTAAATATTCCTTGCCTGAGGAATTAGTCACAAAAATGTGTCCAACCACTCCATTTTTGTAATTAAACTCAAGTCATTGCATTGTGATTTCACAGAATCCCCACAGTGCAGAAGGAAGCCACTCGGCCCATCGAGCCTGCACCGCCAACAATCCCTGCTTCGTCACTTCCTACCATAGATTTTCCTCACTGTTACATCAGAGGAGACGAGGTGAGCTCTCCAGTCCCACTCACGTCCTGCAACTTCCTGCTCAACCGCAACTGTGTAATTGGAACTTGCTCAGACACAATAGACATGGGCCCATCTTCGGAATTCAAACAGAGCAAGTAGGGGAATCTGCAGCATTCACCTCTTGATTTTCACGGGGCCCCAAAATTCCAGGGGGGGTGGGGGGGGCTCTGGTGGGCCAGTACAGGAAGGTCTGAAGGAGTGCATGGAGCATGCTAAAATTGGAATCTAGTAATTTACCAATGTCCATCCACAACTGGATCCAGATACCTCCAACGATACATTTGCCGCTGTCCAGGTGGCAACCTCTTCTCCACTTTCTTTCCAGTATTCTACTCTGATCAATAGCGTGTACATGCCAAATCATGCTAGTAGCCCAGGCCAGGAAATTCTATTGCTTTGCTCCCTTAACATCTAGGTTATGCTACACCTATCTGTATGGGAGGGATGTCCGAGGTAGATTTTTCACTCAGAGTGGTTGGGGCGTGGAATACACTGCCTGCTGTGATAGTGGAGTCGGACACTTTAGGAACTTTCAAGCAGTTATTGGATAAGCACATGGAGCCACCAGGGAGTGGGATAGCTTGATCTCGGGTTTGGACATAGCTCGGCACAACATTAAGTGCCGAAGGGCCTGTACTGTGCTGCACTGTTCTATGTTCTATCTGGCGCACATTAGATATGACGCAGGACAACAGATCCTCTTTTTTTTTGAGCAGTTCACACAATGGCATTTTGACGTGCATGTATCAATACAACTGTAATGTGAGGCTCATGCTGAAATCCTGATACAGTGCTGGTAAGAAACCGTAATGATGAATTTATAGCACCTTCTTGGATACTGTTACTGTGGCAACAATACTGATTGTCTGACAAGTTTAACACATTACAATGAAAAACTCTCAAGTATCCATTTATTTATATCACACTTAACATATGAAGTGCATTTATTTATTGAAACTTACTACAAATACCTACATTTATCTACTACTCCTTAGGTGGTTTTGCAATAGAAATTTCCAATATTAAAGGTGCAACACTGCTATACACAATAACAGTTACTTTATAGTGACAGCATATCATTCTCTGATTTCATAATCTTGTAACCAGGTTCTCTCAACTCATACAAAGTTCTTCGATTTTTTTTTCTTTCAGATATCATTTTCTCAGTAACTAAATTTCCCAATGTCCAAAAGAAGGAAAAGTTTGAAAGATCATATTTCACAATAACATTATTACATTTATCCAATAAATTGGCTTTTGTGATTTCAGTGCCTTCATTCAAGTCTTCATAAAAGGCCTACACTTTTAACAAGGCCTGGTTTTAAATCCAGCAATATTTTTACACAGATTGTGACTGTGAGCTGATTTCAAATAAGACAGAATTACATAAATTTCAGCACTGAAACAGGCCAGTTAGCCCATTTTTTTTATTCATTCCTGAGCATCACTTACAAGATCAGCATTTATTGTCCATCCCTAATTGCCCTTGAGATGGTGGTGGTGAGCTACATTCTTGAACTACTACAGTCCATGTACTGTAGATACATGCACAGTGCTGTTAATGAGGGAGTTCCAGAAGTTTGACAATGAATGAACAATAATTTATTTCCAATCCAGGGTGGCATGTGACTTGGAGGTGAACCTTTTCTGAACTGCTTCTGACATATTCACATCCTTCCTTAAAGGATGAAACCAATACTGTACATAGTCCTCAAGATGAGGTCTCACCGATGCCTATAAAACTGTAGCATAACCTCCCTACTTTTGTATTCAATTCCCCTCACAATAAAAAAAACATTCTATTAGCTTTCCAAACAACTTGCTGTACCTGGATAACTAAAATTTTATGCTTTATATACTAAGACTCCCGGATTCCTCTTTATTTCAGAGGCTTGAATGTGCAAAGAATGACGTTCCCGTGTATCTGCTGTCTTTGCCCCCACCACCCCTCTAGGGTTGGTAGAGATTATGGGTTAAAATGATGCTGTTAAATGAGCCTTGGTGAATTGCCATAGTACATCCGATTGGTGGTGCATATTGCAGCCATTGTGCTCCACAGGTGGAAGGACTGAATATTTAATATGAACATACATAATAGGAGCAGGATAGGCCACTCAGCCCCTCAAGCCTGCTGTACCATTCAATAAGATCATGGCTGATCAAACTGTAACCTCAACTCCACATTCAAAAGTTTGGTGGCAGCAGGGAAGAAGCTATTCTTGAGTCGGTTGATACGTGACCTCAGATTTTTGTATCTTGTTCCCAATGGAAGAAGGTAGAAGAGAGCATGTCCGGGGTGCATTGGTTGCAATCAAAGTTCAGCAAAAACAACTAAATCATATCCCCATTTGTGACACTCAAAACATTACCATGATCAATTGGTGCACTACAGATCCATCTTATTGTATATTCTCAGCTTTAAATATAAAAGGAAATATGAGGAAATATGCAAGTAAAGGAAGATAGGTAGGTCATTGTCTTAGTTTTCACATAATAAAGTTTATTTATTATCACAAGTAAGGCTAACATTAACGCTGCAATGAAGTTACTATGAAATTTCCCTTTCCCTGTTGCCACACTCTAGCACTTGTTCAGGTCAATGCATCTAACCAGCATGTCTTTCAAACTGTGGGAGGAAACTGGAGCACACAGAGGAAACCCACACAGACACAGGGAGAATGTGCAAATTCCACACGTACAATGACCCATCCAGGAATTGAACCCATGTCCCTGATGATGTGAGGCAGCAGTGCTATCCACTGTGCCACCATGCCGCCCTAATAATGGACCAAATTTTGAAATTTTATTCCCAAAGCTCGAGTATAAATCCCAGAATACACTTAAAAAACGGACTTCTCAGTCACTGCAAATGAGTGATCCCGATGACATTCCCACATGGTATTTTTGTAAAGCTGTAAATCCGTTGTTTCCCCTTGAGCTACTTGTGTGCAGCTGGTTTAATAGTTGAAGTTGTTACTTCAACAATTCTGTCCCGTAAATTTATCACTAAACATTGCAATCTTTGAAGTTCGTTAATCACACCACAACTTGGCTGGCAAGCATGAAGTAGCTTTATAACAAATAAAGATGTTTTGCACTTTAGGGATACAACTTCACAGATCATAACATACACTTAGGACAAATCCTGACATGACTGCTTGCATCATCAGATGATCAGGACGCATTTTCAATGTACTGATGGTAGTCAACAATCCAACAGGGGTTTAAAGTTTTTAAAGTGAGTTTATTAGTATCACAAGTAGGCTTACATTAACACTGCAATGAAATTACTGTGAAAATCCCCGAGTCACCACACTCCAGCACCTGTTCGGGTACATTGAGGGAGGATTTAGCATGATCAATGCATCTAACCAGCAGAACATTCAGACTGTGGGAGGCAACCAGAGCACCAGAGGAAACCCACGCAGACATGGGGAGGAAGTTCCAACTTTGCACAGTGACCCAAGCCGGGAATGGAACCTGGATCCCTGGTTCTGTGAGTGCTAACCACTGTGCCACGATGCCTCAAAGGTGATGGCCTAGTAGTATTATCGCTGGACTATTACTCCAGAAACTCAGTTAATTATCTGGTGACCTGGGTTCTAATCCCACCATGGCAGATGGTGGAATTTGAGTTCAATAAAAAAACGTCTGGAATTAAGAATCTACCGATGACTATGAAACCATTGTCGATTATTGGAAAAACCCATCTGGTTCACTCATGTCCTTTAGGGAAGAAAATCTGCCATCCCCACCTGGTCTGGTCTACATGCAACTCCAGAAGCACAGCAATGTGGTTGACTCTCAACTGCCATCAGAAATAGCCATTCAGTTCAAGGGATGGGCAATAGATTTTGGCCAGCCAGCAGTGCCCTTGTCCCAAGAATGAATAAATAAAATGTTCCATTCTTCTTTTCAACGTTGATCTATTTAACAAATTTGGCATGGGCATCAGAGTGGCAGAGCAATCGATTACATATCTGTGAATTCTAGTTGCTTTGTTGCTAGGATTAACTGGTCAGTTTTTCTCTCGCTCTTAGCATGATGTTGACAACAATGCTGAGTTGGAATACCCAATAGCCAATATACATTGCAATGGATATAGGAGCCAAGGTACCTCAAGGAGGATACTATTGTGCAAAGCCTGGCAGTTACTGCTATTTAGTCAAGTCATCAGTTTCATGCTTCTTTGGAACAATTGAAAATTGCTTTACTGCACGTAATCAAGCTAAGAATGTCATTGAGCAGATAATGCAGCACCAATGTATTACATGTGACCACAATAATACTTAAGTTATCTTAAGTATCTGCTGAATTCTGTGCTGTGGAATATATCATGTCAATTCTAAAAACTGCAAGTGGGAGAATGGAATTAGTCTTGAAAGTGAACGCCAGTAACTGCCATTGGAGCTGCCTTCTAGAAAATAATATTTTAGATTAGTACATGCTCGGTGTTCCAGGGTGTCACATTATGTAAATAATTCAGGTTCTTTACATTATAGTGGCGGCTCATTGATGAGATCTTGAGGCTTGTGCATTTAAAAGTTAACATCTTAATTGGTAAACTTCAATTATTTACAGTTGCAAGAATGGTCTTGCATGGTGTTGCTCCAATTGTGAAGGCTAGCTGCTTACAGAGAGTTCTTCTTGACCATTCTCCAATTACAAAGGGTCATGAATGAAGCCCATTCTATCACTCAAACCAGCCTCCCATCCATTGACTCTGTCTACACTTCCTGCTGTGTTGGAAAAGCAGCCAGTATTATCAAGGACCCCACAAACCCCGGGCATATTCTCTTCCACATTCCTCCATTTGGGAAAAAGATACAAAAGTCTGTGATCACATATCAACTGACTCAAGAACAGCTTCTTCCCTGCTGCCATCAGACTTTTGAACGGACCTACTTTACATTAAGATGATCTATCTCTACACCCTAGCTATGACTGTCACATTACATTCGGCACTCTCTCCTTTCCTTCTCTATGTATAGTATGCTTTGTCTTATAGCATGCAAGAAACACTACTAATACATGTAACAAGAATAAGTCAAGTATGGCTACATACATAACTTTATTATCTGTGCCACTCTCCAGAGCCACATTAACCCTTGCTCTGCTGAACACCTTATCATAGATCATAGAACCCTACAGTGCAGAAAGAGGCTCATCGAGTCTGCACTGAACACAATCCCACCCAGGGCCTACTGCCACATCCCTACATATTATACTCACTAATCCCTCTAACCTACACATCCCAGGACACTAAGGGGCAATTTCTTAGCATGGCCAATCAACCTAACCTGCACATCTTTGGACTGTGGGAGGAAACCCAGGGCGCAGATTGGTCGGTAGGACTGCTGAGGAACAGTGGAGGATCTTTAAGGGGATCTTTCTTGATGCTCAGCAGAAATTTATTCCAATGGTAAAGAAGGATCGTAGGAGAAGGGATAATCAGCCATGGTTAACGAAGGAAATAAAGGAGAATATTAAATTAAAAGCTGATGCGTTTAGAGTGGCTAAAAGTAGTGGGCGAGTAGAGGATTGGGAGAGTTTTAAAAATCAACAAAGAATGACTAAGAAGTTGATAAAGAAAGGAAGGATAGACTATGAAGCTAAACTAGCACTAAATATAAAAAAGGACACTAAGAGTTTTTATAAATATATAAAGAGGAAGAGGCTGGCTAGGGTGAATGTTGGACCCTTAGAGGATGAGAGGGGGGATTTAGTGGTGGGGGATGAGGAAATGGCTGAGGCCTTAAATAAGTTTTTTGCCTCGGTCTTCACGGAGGAGGACGTGAATAGTTTGCCGGGTATTAAAGATAGAAGGATGGTAGGAGTTGAGGGCCTGAATGCGATCACTGTCACTAGAGAGGTAGTGCTCGATAGACTAGCGGGACTAATGGTGGACAAGTCCCCAGGACCAGATGGAATGCATCCCAGGGTTCTGAAGGAAATGGCAGAGGTGATAGTGGATGCCTTAGTGATTATTTTCCAAACCTTGCTGGATTCCGGGGAAGTGCCGGAAGATTGGAAAACGGCTAATGTTACGCCGCTGTTTAAAAAGGGTAGCAGGTAAAAGGCAGGGAATTATAGGCCGGTTACTTTAACGTCTATTGTGGGAAAAATGCTTGAATCCGTCATCAAAGAAGAAATAGCGAGGCACCTTGAGAAGAATTGTTTGACAGAGCAGACGCAGCACGGATTCGTTAAGGGGAAGTCGTGTCTGATGAATTTATTGGAATTCTATGAGGATGTGACTAGTGCGGTGGACGGAGGGGAACCGGTGGACGTGGTGTTTCTCGATTTTCAGAAGGCGTTTGATAAGGTGCCACACAAAAGGTTGTTACAGAAGGTTAGGTGGCATGGAGTTGGGGGTAAGGTGTTAGTGTGGATAGAGGATTGGCTGTCTAATAGGAGGCAGAGAGTAGGTGTCAATGGGTGCTATTCTGATTGGCGGTTGGTGACTAGTGGAGTGCACCAGGGATCGGTGCTGGGGCCTCAGCTATTTACCATTTATATAGATGATCTGGAGGAGGGGGCTGAGTGTAGGGTGACGAAATTTGCTGATGACACCAAGTGGAAAAGCAAATTGTGCGGAGGGTGTAGAAAGACTGCAGAGGGGTCTAGATCTAAGTGAGTGGGCAAGGGCCTGGCAGATGGAATATAATGTTGGCAAGTGTGAGGTTACTCACTTTGGCAGGAATAATAGTAGGACGGACTACTATTTAAAGGGCGAAAAGCTGCAGCATGCTACGGTGCAGAGGGACCTGGGGGTCCTTGTGCATGAGTCGCAAAAACCCAGTCTGCAGGTGCAGCAGGTGATCAGGAAGGCTAACGGGATGCTGGGCTTCATAGCGAGGGGGATTGAATATAAAAGTAGGGAGGTCTTGCTGCAACTGTGCAGGGCACTGGTGAGGCCGCAGCTGGAGTACTGTGTGCAGTTTTGGTCGACGCACTTGCGCAAGGATATTTTAGCCTTGGAGGGAATGCAGAGGAGGTTCACTCGGCTGATACCGGAGTTGAGGGGGTTGAACTATGAAGAGAGGCTGAATAGACTGGGCTTGTACTCGTTGGAGTTTAGAAGGATGAGGGGAGATCTTATTGAGACGTATAAGATGATGAAGGGGATGGATAGGATGGAGGTTGAGAGGTTCTTCCCGCTCAGAAAGGACAGCGGGACTAGAGGGCACAGCCTCAAGATAAGGGGAGGCAGTTTAGAACGGAGTTGAGGAGGAACTTCTTCACTCAAAGGGTGGTGAATCTCTGGAATTCTCTGCCCGTTGAAGTGGTGGAGGCTACCTCGCTAAATATATTTAAGACACGGGTAGATAGGTTTTTGGTACGCAAGGGGATTAAGGGTTTTGGGGAGAAAGCGGGAAAGTGGAACTGAGCCACTTCAGATCAGCCACGGTCTTATTGAACGGCGGGGCAGGCTTGAGGGGCTAGATGGCCTACTCCTGCTCCTAATTCTTATGTTCTTAGAAACCCACGCAGACACAAGAAGAATGTGCAAACTCCACACAGACAGTGATCCAAGCCAGGAATCAAACCCAGGTCCCTGGAGCTGTGAAGCAACAGTGCTAACCACTGTGATACCGTCGCAATTCGTGTATGCAGGCACATATCATCACATGCCCCTTTCTCAAAAGCTTTCTTCTCTCCTAACAGAGAATGCAATACAATGCTTACTTCTTGTCACAATGCAACATGATCATAAGAGTTGACGGTCCTTTCACATCTCAATCTGTCATGTGTGAAGGATTGGTCATGGTAATCAGTGTTTCTAGTACTTAGGTCATGTGATAACATTTCTTTCTCTGCAAACAGGATATTGTAATCTGAAAATAGCTTTGCATGCCTTTCTCTTTATTAACTCATCTTTCAAAGATTTGACTGTATCCTTCATTGCTTTAGTTTGTTGAGCAAAAAATTCCTTTTCCTCAGTTACTTTCTTAAGTTCTTGTTTTATAATTGACAGTTCATCCTTGACAGATAATAAATCAATTTCTAAAGGTTTTATTAGATAAATTGATGTTTGTTTCTTTTTCTTTCCAGTATTTCAATTTAGTGCTTTTTTCAGCTACTATTTTATCACATTAGTAGATCCGTGTGCTTTTTCATTAGGGTGATCACTTTGGCTATCTTATTCTGCCACATCATGTCAGTTTTTTTGTATGTGATTTGTTGATTCTGTTGTCAATTTCAATATTTTACCTCCAGTTAATTTTTCATTGTCAAGCTTTCTTCTTTGTCACTTCATTTGGAGGTCTTTGAAACTGTCTCTAAACTGGCTGTCAGCCATTTCACTTGTTGCTTTAGTGTCTCCTCCAGAGCTTTAAATCCTTTTGCTGATTCCTCCTTACATTCAATCATTTCTAATTTCATTTGAGGTCTTAAGTTTCGATGTTTTACCATCAGGTTCTTACTGGATGTACACAATTCACAAATGGAAACTTCATTTCCACTTGTCTTAACTTCAACAAAATTCTTTTGGCTTCACTGTTGGCTAGGTCTGTCTCCGATGAGTTATCGATCTGTTTCCATCCTGCAATTCTCTTTTTATCCTGCGGCCATTTGTTGTCTGTTGGTGCCTCTTGGCTGAGATCTTTCATTGCCTTCCTTCTGAGGTCTCTCACTGCCTTCCTTTTGGCATCTCTTGTTGCCCTCCTATTTATGGTTTTGTGCTAACCACTTTGTGAGGTCTTTGACTGCTTCCTTTCCAAGGTCTTTGCTGCTTCTCATTTGAGGTATTTATTGCCTTTGAGAACTCTATTTGGAGCTTCCTGTTCATAGCCATTTTTCTCCTCCTGTGGTTGCCACATTAAACGCATTGCTACATTTTTATTATTATATGTTTTTTTTTCAAGCTGTAACTGCAGCTTTTGGCTTTCTCTTGCTATTATTTTTACAGGTTTTACAACGGATTTTACTGCATCTGCCTTTTGGTATCTTCAAATTACTGAGCCTCTTGGCATTGTCACCTATTCCAAAACGTAAGTACAGTTACTTTTCTCTATTTTGCTCACCCTTCTCATGGATTCCAACCTTTGTGATGTTCTCTATGTTATTCACCAATCTTGTAAATGTCTTTTCTGACTCCACATTATTCAGGGTCTGATAGTATTTCTTCTTAGGTATGCATCTCTCCAGTGAGACTTCAATGTTTCATACCTTTGGATACTGTTTTGCACTCTTGCATTTATCATAGAGGAATCATAGAAACCCTACAGTACAGAAAGAGGCCATTCGGCCCATCAAGTCTGTACCGACCACAATCCCACCCAGGCCCCACCCGCTTATCCCTGCATATTTCACCCACTCATCCCTCTAACCTACACATCTCAGGACACAAAAGGGCAATTTTAGCACGGCCAATCAACCTAACCCACACATCTTTGGACTGTGGGAGGAAACCGGAGCACCCGGAGGAAACCCAATCAGACACGAGGAGAATGTACAAACTCCACACAGACAGTGACCCAAGCTGCCATCTTTGTTATTGTTATCATTGATCACGATGGTACTATGACCAAAATGCTTTCTATCACCATGTTATTTTATGTGCGTAAAATGGATTATTTATACTGGAGTGATGATGAACATCAATATATCATACTGTGGTTCTTCAGATCATTCTTATATACATATTGCATATTTTGGAGCAAGGTGAAGCAACCAAGGAGGAGGAACTTGGAACTTCCCCTCACAAGAAATGTATAGAGCAGTTTGTTAAAATTTCTAGGGTCACAAAATGTCCAAATACTTGGAGGTAAGTCACTTGCATCCTTTTCATTAATTTTCATATGGCATTTGAGCTAGTATCTTTTGCAATCTAAATAAATAGCAGGAAGCCTTGGAGACAACTGCCCACATTATCAGCTTTATACCATAGTGAGTGTGAGATTCAGCGAAACTAGAAGATCCGAGCAGTGGGGCCTTAGCTGTTTTGTACCTTCAGGGACAGCTTTAAAACATCTGTTCCAGGATCTTCCAAAGGAATATTCTTTTTATACATGGCAGTGTATTACCAGTGGACTCACGAGAAGATTTAGTGCAGTGTATGTGACCTTTTGCAAAGGGAATAACAATGCAATAGGTAGGGCATGCCTCCAAAACAATATTATAGCATTGCATGATCCAGATTGATTTGATTTGATTTATTATTGTCACATGTATTAACATACAGTGAAAAGTATTGTTTCTTGCGCGCCATACAGACAAAACATACCATTCATTGAGAATGAAACAAAAGCGTGCAGAACGTAGTGTTACAGTCATAGCTAGGGTGTAGAGAAAGGTCAACTGAATGCAAGTAAATCCATTCAAAAGTCTAACAACAGCAGGAAAGAAGCTGTTCTTCAGTCGATTGGATATCGAAAGATATGAGTTGGATGATGCAAGAGTTTTCCCTCAAGTGTTTAATGTTATAGTAGATGCCAAATTCATGTTGGAAACAGTTCCTCAGGATCACTGTTAGAAATTGGTTGAGTCACAGAAAACAGAGTGTAATGATAAATAGCTGTTTTTCAGATTGGAGGAAGGTTTGTAGTGGAGATCCCCAGGGGTCAGTATTGGGTCCCCAGCTCCTCCTGATTTCTACTAATGACCTAGAATATGGTGTTCAGGGCATGATTTCAAAATTTACAAAATGCTAAGGTTGGAAAAGTTGTCAAGTAGTCCTGAGCTTCAAAATGGCATAGACATATTGGTGGGTTGGGTAGATTAGTGGCAGATGAAGGTCAATGCAGGGAAGTGTGAGGTGATTCATTTTGGGGGAAGAATGTAGAGAGTACAAAATAAAGTGAGAAACTCGAAACAAGATGCAGGAACACAGGAATCTCAACTGTATATGTACAGAAATCATTCAAGATGGCAGGGAGTGTAGAGAGAACAGTTAATAAAGCATATACTGTCTTTGGCTTTATTAATAGGGGCATTGAGTACAAAATTAAGGAAGTCATGTTGTACTAGTATACTACCCTAGTTAGGCCTCATTTCAAGTACTGCATCAAGCTGTGGGCCTACACCCACCTGTTCTTCACTATTCTTGAGGGGAAATAAGTTTCACTGCTTTCATATTATAGCATCACTGAAACCCTACAGTGCATGAGGAAGCCATTCAGCCCATCAAGTCTGCATCAACCACAATCTCACCCAGGCCCTATTCCCATAACCCCACATATTAATCCTGCAAATCCCATTTAGCATGGCCAGTGAACATAACCTGCACATCTTTGGATTGTGGGAGGAAACCGGGGCACCAGCAGGAAAGCCACGCAGATATGGGGAGAACGTGCCAAATCCCTCACACAAGGACCTTGTTCATACAGCTGTGAAAAAACAATTCTGGTGCAAAGCAGCAGAATTGTACTTCTTGAACATCAAGATGCTTGCATATTAAAACTAGCCTCTGTTACCCAATCCACCGTTCTCAAACAAGATACCCATTAAATAGCTGATGAGCAAATTCTAAGGCTCGGGAAAACAGCTGCTGGTAAGATGGAAAGAACATGAATTAATATATCAAAGGGCCAGTTTCTAACATTGTTGGATGGTAGAGGAAGTCGCTGAAGAGAGATGTCGTTGTTAAAAAGATTGAATTTGTTTGCTTGGATGTTGGGGGCATGCACCACCCTCCTAAGATAACTAAATTTGTTTTATGTCTGATTTTTCGGTATTTTGCAGGCTGTTGTCGAAATGAATGGAATTCTCAAGCTTTCTATATTAAGTAAGATTTATCATCACTCTAACCCTTCTCTGTTTGTAAACCCTGTCAATAATGCAAGTGCAGTGACAGATTCAAATGAAGCCACTTAATAGAGTTAAACTTGGAAACAGCATCCATTTTGTCAAAAATAGCTCGAACCGGTCTTGACGAAAATTAACTTCTATAAATTACATTAACTGGGAATGCATCTGGATGTTCCACTCAGGCAAATTAATGTATTTTGAAAGCTGCATTTAAATAGTTTATTCTTCACTAGATGCCAGCTGGTTCAATAGGTATCAGTGCCACCTTGCAATCAGAAGGTTATGGGCTCAAGGCAAACTCTAGGACTTCAGTGTATAATCTAGGCTAGCATTAGTTATAACCTGGTGCCTTCTACCTGTACAAGGAGACGTGAAAAATTGAATGGCTCTATTCAAGGGCAATCAACTCATTGAGAAAGTTCTGGCCTTAGTTTCACTGGTATAAATTAAATCAATACATGACAAGTTTAATTACTTGCCCCATGAGTGAGAATGGTTGGTTCGAAATATTCAGTAGAACAATTGGATGAATCTGGAATTCATCACTTGCGCTATTGACAATGGCCAAAATGTGGACAACATTTTTCTTGTCCTACCAAAGCACTGACTTTAAGATGCTAACTTCTTACTGTTAAACCCCTCAAAGGTCTCCATTCACCTCACTGCATTAATCTTTTATTAGACATCCAAAGAAACCTACACACACCTTTCCGCCTCAAAACATTAGTTTAGTCATTGTTCCTTATTTACTGTTCCCTCTGCTCCAGCACTGATTATTACATTCTCAGCCACTGCAGCCCACTGGAACCACCAACCCTAATTCCCGCATATTGCCAACTTCCCAATCTAATCCTGGAAACTTCATAAGAAGCTTTCACGTTTAGTTGTATTTTCCTGCTTTCTCTCCCACAAAATCCACCCCACCAACTTATCCCATTTTACCTTCTTTTGTATTATTTGACAGATATTGTGAATTGATGTAGGGTAAATAAGGTTAGAGTGATAAGTGTCTGGCTGAAATTGGTGGGGGACGAATGAGTTCTGATTCTTGGGGCATTTGCATCAGTACTAGGAAAAGCGGGAGCCATTGGGTTGGTCTTCACCTGAAACATTTTGGGGGCCTGTGATCTCGCAAGTCAAGAAGGTTTTAAACTAACTGGAAAGGGAGAGGGGTTATGTAAGGGAAGATTGAGGAAATTAAAGAGTACTGATAAGAATATAAATCAAGGTAGCAGTAAAGTTAATGATATCCAACTCTGGCAGAAAGGGACAGTGATTGCAATTATAAGGATGTGCCAGCATAAAGAATCGTAGAATCCCTGCAGTGCAGAAGGCAGCTATTCTGCCCTTTGAGTCTGCACTTTCTCTGACAGATGGTCGTACCCAGAACCAACACCCCCCACCCCCCCCCCTTCCTGTCCTACTCCTGTCTACCATGGTTAATCCATCTAACCTAAGCATCTTGGAACACTAAGTGGCAATTTTATCATGGCCAATCCACCTAACATGCACAATTTGGACTGCAGGAGGAAACCAGAGCACCTGGAGGAAATCCATGTCGACACAGGGAGAATATGTAACCTCCACACAGACCATCACCCAAGGCCAGAATTGAACCCTGATGCTGTGAGGCAGCAGTGCTCACCACTGTGCCACTATGTTAGAGGGCTGGTGTTTTCAAAAACAGTAAAAAAAAAGGTGAATTAAAGGCTCTGTGTCTGAAAGCTCACAACATTTTCAATAAAGAAGCTAAATTGTCAGTTTAAATAGAAATTCAGAGCCATTGCATAGACATGGCTACAACAAAATCAAAACTGGCATCTGAATATCCAAGGGTATCTGACCTTCAGAAAGGACTGGAGGCATGAAAAAGGTGGTGAGATAATTCTGTTAATTAAAGAGGGCATTAGTATTGTAGTGAGAGGTGGCTTTAGTTCTGAGGAACAAGAAATAGAATCAGTCTGGGTAAAACTAAAAAAACGAAACAGTAAGGGGCAGAAAACATTTGTGAGGACTTGTTAATAGGCCAGCAAAGAGCAGTGGTAATGTAAATCCCATTATAAATCAGGAAATTACAGGTATGTGTAACAAGGGTAATACAGTAATCATGGGGGATTCCAATTTACACAGACCTAATTAGTACTAATGTTGTGAAGGATGAAT
This sequence comes from Carcharhinus amblyrhynchos, assembly GCF_965287045.1. NCBI lineage: Eukaryota > Metazoa > Chordata > Chondrichthyes > Carcharhiniformes > Carcharhinidae > Carcharhinus > Carcharhinus amblyrhynchos. Next base: position 10,021,520 of record NC_137340.1, on the reverse strand, counting down.
CCTCCAGAGGTCCCCAGCACCACAGATGCTAGTTTTCAGCCAATTTGATTTACTCCACATAATGTCAAGAAATGTTTGAAGGCACTGGATATTGGAAAGATTATAGGCCCTGACAATATTCCAGCAATAGTACTAAGGATTTGTGCTTGAGAATTTGCTGCATCACTAGCCAAGCTCTTCCAGTACAATTACAAGACTAGCATCTATCTGGCAATGTAGAAAATTGCCCAGGTATGTCCTGTACTCAAAAGCCAGAAAAAAAAATCAATCCAGCCTATTATCACCCCATTAGTCTACTCTCGATCAAGTAATAACAATGCTATCAAATGGTGCTCGCTTACCAATAACCTGCTTACTGACATTCAGTTTTGTTTCCGCCAGAGTCACTCAGCTTCTGACCTCATTTACAGCCTTGGTGCAAACACGGACAAAAGAGCTGAACTTCAGAAGTGAGGTGCGAGTGAGATTGACTGTTCTTGACATCAGGGCAGCATTTGACCGAGACTGGGACCTAGCAAAACTGGGCTCGATGGAAATCAGAGGGAAAACAATCTGCTGGTTGGAGACATACCTTGCACAAAGGAAGATGGTTACAGTGGTTAGAGGTCAATCATCTGAGTCCAATGTCATCCATGAAAAAGTTCCTCAGGGTAATATTTGGGGCACAGTTATCTTCAGCTGTTTCATCAGTAACTTTCCTTCCATCATAAAGTCAGATGTGGGGGTATTCACTCATGTTTGCAGAATGTTCAGCACCATTCACCATTCCTCAGTTAATAAAGCAGTCCATGTCCAAATACAGCAAGACCTATACAACGTCCAGCCTTGGGCTGACAAGTAGCAAGTAACTTCTGTGCCACACAAGTACGAGGCAACGACCATCTCAAACGAGAAAGAATCTAACCATCGCATCTTGGCATTCAATTACATTAATATCACTGATTTCACCACCATCAACATCTGGGAGGGATTACCATTGACCAGAAACCGAACTGGACCAGCCATATAAATACTGTGCCACAAGAGCAGGTCAGAGGCTCGGAATCCTGCAGTGAGTAACTCATCTCCTGAGTCCCCAAAGCCTGTCCACTATCTAAAAGGCACAAGTTAGCAGTGTGATGGTATATTCTCCACTTACCTGGATAAGTGCAGCTCCAAAACACTCAAGGAAGCTCAACGTCATCCAGGACAAGACAATCCACTTGATTGTCATGCCTTCCACAAAGAAATAACCACTCCGTTACCAACAAACAATGACAGAAGCATGCACCAGCTACAGATGCACTGCAGTAACTCACTAAAGCTCCAGAGATAGAATCTTCCAAACCCATGACAACTACCATCCAGAAGGACAAGGGTAGCAGACAGATGGGGACACCATCACCTCGAAGTTTCCCTCCAAATCATTCACCATCCTGACTTGGAAATATACCCCTGTTCCTTCCCTGTTGCTTGGTCAAAATCCTGGAACTCCCTCCCTAACAGCACTGTGAATATACCTACACCAGAGGATTGAAACAGTTCAAGAGGGCAGCTGTTACCATCTTCTCAAGGACAATAAGGGATAGACAATAAATGCTGGCCTAGTCAGTAATGGCCACATCCTGTAAAAACGTATTTTAAAGAAAAGATGTTTTTCCAGAGCAGTACATTGAGGAACCAACCAGAGAATGGGCTATTTTTGCCTAGTATTGTGCAAGGAGAAAGGGTTAACGAATAAGCTTGCTGTAAAGGAGCCTTTAGGAAAGAGTGGCCATAATATGATAGAATTTTACATTAATCATAGAATCACTGCAGTGAAAGAGGCCATTCGACCCATCAGCCAGGATTTTACTATCCGACCTGCCAAGGGAATTGGAGTGTGCAAGTGGTGTATCATAGAAAGTCCATTGACCTAGGATGGGATTTTATGGTTTCGGGATGAGTAAGGCTGTAAAATCCTACCCATTGTGTCTGCACTGACATCTGAGAGAACACCTTACCCAAGCCAATTCCCATGCTCTACCCCTGTCACCCCACACATTTACCTCAGTAATCCCCTTACACATCTTGGAACTGAGGGACAATTTACCATAGTCAGTTGACCTAATCTGCATATCTGTGGATTGTGGGAGGAAACTGGAGAAAACCCATATAGACACAGGAAGAACGTGCAAACTCTACACAGACAGTGACCCAAGGTCGGAATCGATCCTGGGTCCCTCGAGTTGTGAGGCAGAAGTGCTAACCTCTGTGCCACCTTAAGCTTAAAACTGATGTATTTCAATCAGAGGCAAGGGACTTAAATCTGCACAAGGGAAACCATTAAGGCACAACGGCCAGTTTGGCTTTGGTAGATTGGGAATCTATGATGAAAACTATTGTAGGAGACAATATGGTCAAAGAAATCTGGCCTGTAAACAAATTATCTTCATAGAGGAAAATACTAAAAACCCCACAAAAATAATGGAGAATCATGGAAACAGTAAGGAACTGAAAAATATGAGTATTAAAAGTACTAGAGATATTAATGAGATTTAACAGAAATAAATCCCTTGGACCTGACCTGAGTTTTGAAAGAGGTTGCTGCAGAATTTCAAAATTCTATCGACTCTAGAATGGTTCTGGTAGATTGGAAGGAGGCAAATATTACTCCACTATTTAAGGAAGGAGAGCGCAAGGAAACAGGGAACTACAGACTTTTTAATCTGAGATCAGGAATATGAAAAATGCCATAATCTACAATAATGGATGTGATATCAGGACGCTTACAAAATAAAGGTAGGATTTGGCACCCCCGCGCCCCATCCCTGTAACCGCCCCCCCATACTTACTCTTCTAATCTACACATCTTGGGACAATAAAGGGCACTTTATCAAATTCACCTAATCTGCACATCTTTGTACACGGAAGGAAACTGGAGCACCCGGAGGAAACCCACGCAGACAGGGGTAGAACGTGCAAACTCCAGGCGATCATACAAGGCTAGAATTGAAACCAGGTCTCTGGTTCTGTGAGACACTATGCCACCATGCCACCCCCTTTTTTTCCCACCCGTATGTTCTTTTGTTTATGTTCTTATTGCCAATACTCTTTGCAAGGTTTTATGACATCTTTCCATAAGAACATAAGAAGTAGGAGCAGGAGTAGACCATCTAGCCCTTCGAGCCTGCCCCGCCATTCAATCAGATCATGGCTGATCTGAAGTGGCTCAGTTCCACTTTCCCACTTTCTCCCCATAACCCTTAATCCCCTTGCCTACCAAAAACCTACCTACCCGTGACTTAAATATATGTAGCGAGGTACCCCCCACCACATCAACGGGCAAAGAATTCCAGAGATTCACCACCCTTTGAGTGAAGAAGTTCCTCCTCAACTCTGTTCTAAACTGCACCCCCCCTTATCTTGAGGCTGTGCCCTCTAGTCCCACTGTCCTTTCTGAGCGGGAAGAATCTCTCTACCTCTACCCTATCCATCTCCTTCATTATCCTCTACGTCTCTATAAGATCCCCCCTCATCCTTCTAAACTCCAACAAGTACAGACCCAGTCTATTCAGTCTCTCTTCATAGTCCATAGTCCACTTTCCATAAGTGGAAAATATTGTAGAAATGTTGATGGCGTTTCAGAAAACAATATAACACGAACGGCACGGTAGCACAGTGGTTAGCACTGCTGCTTCACAGCTCCAGGGTCCTGGGTTCGATTCCCGGCTCGGGTCACTGTCTGTGTGGAGTTTGCACGTTCTCCTCGTGTCTGCGTGGGTTTCCTCCCAGTACTCCGGTTTCCTCCCACAGTCCAAAGATATGCGGGTTAGGTTGATTGGCCATGTTAAGAAATTGGCCCTTAGTGTCCAGGGATGCATAAGTTAGCGGGATATGGGGGTAGGTCCTGGGTGGGTTTGTGTTCGGTGCAGACTCGATGGGCCGAAGGACCTCTTTCTGCACTGTAGGGTTCTATGATTCATAATTTTAAGATAAGGATTAAAATGAGCTCAGCAAGTTAAAAAATGCATTTGCTGAGGCAAAAGACGGTACTAGACCAATTCAGGGCAAAGAATATGAATACATGGAAATGTGAAACCAAGAGAAATATAAGCTGTGTGTGCTGGAAAACAAAAAGAAAATTGCATTAAAAGAATGACATACCATGATATAAGATTAGCTACACTCAGATGGTGTTAAATCATTCCTGACAGTTATTTAAAATTAATGAATAGATGCACGATCTGTGACATATCAACATTCCTTTCATGGATCTGTGTCATTTAACAATATAAACGGTAGCAGCAAGTTAAAATGAGGTAATAAATAGTACTTGCACAGAGCAAAACCACTTGAGAATTAAACCAAATTAAGTTAGTTTTACATGTTCGTTCACGCAGTCTACAGATTTAAAGCATTGCTTTGGTCACCAGTATATAACTACAGTTGATCAGACATTGTGAATCCGTATGCACATTTTTAAACAATGCAATTTCAGAATATCAGTATTGAATTTTTAATCAGATTTTCAATCTCTCTTAAATACATGGTATAATGAGCCTGTTCCATGAGGCCAAGTTCATGATAAGCATGGATATATCACAGTGGGTCAGGTCTTAGTTTGGAGAAGTCTGTTTACACTAAAACGTAAATCGCCTGCAGCACCACACCAGGGACAATTACAACTAAGTGCAGTATTGGTGTAGCCAATAGCTCAAAATCAAATATGGTCATGGGGCTATTTTTGGTCATTTGTAGATCGACAATAGGCAACTTTCTGTTCTTGCTGATAAAACGGCATGACTAAAAGTTCACAATAAAAACAGCTAGCTTAGCATGGAAAATCTGAAATTGTCATTTTGCGTCAATAAAGATACGGGGCTGTGAATTAAACATGTGCCTATTGTTTGGAAATGTTAATACAGCCTCATAGCGTAAAAGTGCAAATACATAATTCATACGGTTGTTTTGAATGCTTAATAAAACAGCTAGTGGAATGTTTCTCACATATATCACTGATTCAGAATGAAGGGTGGGATCGGGAAAAAACACCATTTATTCACTAAATAGCAGCTCAAATTGTTAAATGCAGTTTCCAGTCAAAAGGTCACTGGTATTCAATTGTAGATGGATTCTGTTACAATGCATTTCCATGATCACATGGAGCAGGAAGTATTAAATGCTGTCTGAGTGAGCAAGACCTATCTGGAGCAAGGGATAAAAGCATTCACTCTTTTAAAAAAAAGAGGCAGACGGGTGAGGAAACTATTGCTGTATCAGATGAGGGCTTTGATTCACTGGTGGTTTTCTTTTTGACAGAGGCAGAAAGAGACCACAATAACAAGAAGACATTTGACCCTGATGGTTACTGAGAGCATAGAGAAACTTGTGCAAATAGTAATTAGTATATAATTGGACAAATCAATGAAAAGTATGCTCTGACGATTCTGATCTCACTGAAAGCGATGATAGCAAAAACTGCCATTGCCTCGTTACTTAACTGCTTTAGTTAAAAAATGATCAAAAGATAACTGGCATGTCAAGAAACAGATAGCAAGAAATGACAGCTTGGTTTGAAAGATTTGTTTATGATTTACAAACAGCCAAGATCACCCACAAGCATCGTCACCTCTGCTGGATGTAAAATATATTAGGTTAAAACAATATCGTGGAAATTCATTTTTTTTTACTATATTAGCAAACATATTAGGGGAGGCAATGGCTTAATGATATTATCGCTAGATTATTAATCCAGAAATTCAGCTAATTTTCTGGGGACCTGAGTTCAAATCCTGCCATGGTTGAATTTGAATTCAATAAAGAAAAATCTAGATGACCATGAAACTAGTGTCAATTGTTTGAAAAACCTATCTGGTTCACTCACGTCATTTAGCAAAGGAAATCTGCCATCAATGCCTGGTCTGGCCTACATGTGACTTCAAAGCCACAGCAACGTGGTTGACTCTCAACTGTCCTCTGAAATGGCCCAGCGAGCCATTCAGTTCAAAGGACAACTCGGGATGGGCAATAAATGCTGGCCAGCCTGCAACACCCATTTCCCATGAATGAATGGATAAAAAAAAATTAAGCTTGGAAACCGGATGCCTTAAAAGGCTCTGAGGCAAGGCACAAACATGAGCAAGACACAAATGTGCAACACCTAAATTTTTTGGAACCTGCCCAGTGCCCAATGGACTTCATCATAAATTTGAAGTTGAGCTCAGTAGACTGGAAGATTTCAATATCGTAAAGCCTATTCAATTCTCAGAACAGGCTGCACCCATATTTCACTATCCTCAAATCGGATCACACTATCAGAATCTGTGGGGGTAATAAATCAGCAGTCAATAGACAAACTCCAATGGACAGGTACCCTCTTCCTAGAATTAAGGAACTCTATTCCAAACAAGCCGGAAGCTTAAAATGCTCAAAGTTAGACGTCAGCCATGCCTAACAACAGCTGGAGGTGGATGAAAACTCACAGAGGTTGGTTACCATCAGCACCCACAAGGGTTTATCCCAGTACGCAAGTTTACCTTTTGGAGTCTCAGCAGCTTGTGCCTTTCTCCAATGTATGATGGACAGTCTACTACAAGGCATCTCAAGTGTAGCAGTTTATCTCAACAATCTAATTACAGGAGCTGCACCTGAAGAACACAGATCAAACTTGGAGGAAGATTCTGTGACGATTGAAAGAAGCCAGTGTTAGGTTGAAATGGGAGAAATATGCTTTCCAGGTAGATGAAGTCACATATTTGATGTTTAGGGCAGATGCAAAAGGTTTACAGCTTTTGCAAGATAAACTTAAACGAGGTTCCACAGCCAAAAATCACATTAGGCTTAAATTAGTTTCTCGGTATGGTGAAATGATTATGATAGATTTTTACACAAAGGGCCTGATTTTACCATTTGGAGTCTGAGGGCTGGATCCGGGTACAATACAGATCTGAGCCCAGAATCCTCTTTGCAGTGCACCCATATGCTTTTTGCCAGCTCCAGTCCGATTTGCACTGTGGGCAGGGCTTAGTGCTGCCGGGGCTCTGAACTGCACGTGCACAGTTAGAAAAAAATCTGAAGCAGTGTGCCCAGGTCGAGAAAGAAAACAAAACGAAGAAATGAACAAGTCAGTCTGCAACCTACTGGTGTTGCCTCACTCAAACCCACTGCCGGCTTCACATTCCTCCTGTCGCACCCTGATTGAGTAAAATCATTTTTAAAACATATATTTTTACTGGTCTTTTCTTTTTGGTTAAAGTTGTTTCTTTTTTTTAAAACTAAAGACATTTTTAACAAAAACAAGCTGTGATCACCAGATCTACAAAGTAAAAGTGAGGAAGAAAAGGTAACTCGGAAGGACCCCTCTGTGGTGGTTGGTTTGAGACAATACCAAGAGGAAGGGAAAGCAGGACAGTATTAAACCCTCAGAGATAAGCTTGAAATAACCCACCTGTTGAGAATTTCTTACTGTTCCCAATTCAACAATTGTATGACACCATCAAGAGTGCTGGAGTATTGTCTGATATCATCAGTTAAAATTATCATTAACTCTTAGAACCACAGGCACGAAAAGTACAGACAAGATCATTTTCCCCATTCTGTCTGCCTGTTATTTGCTAAATCAATCTATAATTAACCTCGGTGCACTGCTTCCAATGGTGTTCCTTCAGCGTCCCTTACTTCAACTGTTTACCCATCTCACTTCAGCTTCAAACTCGTCTTCAACGCTCCACAAATAATGCTCCACACGATGACATTACCTTTGTGTCTGCTATTACCAGTTACGAGTCTCATAAACAAATATCTTTGAAGGAGATGTTTAAATCCTGCTTTTAGCACAGTTGACCCAATATTGGTTAAAACCTTCATTAAGTACAGAGATATTTGGAGTCTAAGGGGCGGATCCGGGCGTAATACAGATCAGAGCCCGAAATCCTCTTTGCAGTGCGCCCATATGCTTTTTGCCAGCTCCAGTCCGATTTGCACTGTGGGCAGGGCTTAGTGCTGCCAGAATGATCGGAGCTCTCAACTAAATCAGACTGAGGACTCCCTTCTTAAAATATACCTGGTGTTAATTCATAAACCTCTAAATATTCAAAAACTTGGATAATTGAATTACACCATTTTCACTTTTGCAGCCCACCACCTCCCATCCCCAGCAGCACACCTGCAAGTGTTCACTTGCTTTCCCCTCAATGCTAATAAGCAAACTGCATGGAACTTGCTGGAATGCTCTGTCAAACCGCCTGCAGCTGATCCCCTAATGAAGGCAGCTCCATGAGAAGCCCCAGAATGGACAGGCAGGCAGAACAGAACCATGAGCGGACGACCAGCAACAACGCCCCCCCCTCCCCCCCCATTTTCCAATGGCAACTGGGGAGGCTGCTGGATACAGCAGAGGTGAGGTGGGCCACCCTCTTCCTCCCAGTGAATATGTATCCTTGTGAGTGGCCAGGTAGACCCTGGAAAGAAAACATATTGACTTTGGTGGATCATTCATGGGTCTTCTGTTTCTTATATTAGTAGACGCAAACTCAAAGTTGTTGGATGTCCAGTTGATGAAGTCCACAATAGTCATCACTGACAAATTGAGAAACATTTTTGCTATTCGTGGCATCCTGGAAGTCTTAGTGCCAGACAATGGTACATCATTCACAGCAGAGAAGTTTCAAAAATTTGTCAAAGCAAATGGTATTTGCCATCTAAGGTTAGTACCTTACCACTCAGCCAACAATGGGTTAGTAAAACCATCCGTACAAATATTCAAACCATGGATGAAGAAACTAATCAATAGGCTTTCACCTCTACGTATAACCAGTCCTCTGTTGTCTTATGACGCTACACCATGTGCGTTCACAGAGGGCAGGCCAGCTGAGCTGCTAAAGGGATGCCAGTTAAGTACACATTTGGATTTGCTAGAATTGGTAGCAACAAGCAGTTTCCGTAACCGAGACTACACCAGCTACTGAGGAGGATCCCAACCCCAAATGATGAGTTTGACTTTCGCATCTGTCTGACCTGGTTCTTCATTCCCAGAAGCGCCAAGCACAGAACTGAGATGTTCTACCAGGGTTCAGAAGTCTCTGCACCAATTAAACTTATAATGAATTTCCCTAGGATATTCCTGATATCTTCTGCAACTTGTTGGCCAATGTTAATAATCTTTCTTGTTTCCTCCAAAGGTGAATTCAAGAGTTAGTGGTGGAAGGAATGCGGTAGTGTGGCCTCTTTAAGGGGGTGTTCCTTGACAGCCAAGAGATGCTATGGAGTGTCGAGGTGGGAAGCCAAGGCAATCGGGGACAAGGGCACATATCCTGGGGGGCGGAATCCTCACTTGGAGTCAGGGAACAGCATTGTACAGTTGCATATTTTATTCTGCCTGATCCCTTTTATGGTAAATACTTATTTATTGTTGGCAAACAAAACATCTGTTACTTTGAGTCACACCAAGTCGCCCTCATTTTGTTACAGACTGGGAGCGAACAAATAAACCTCAATCAAATCTCAAGCACTAAACAAAATCATTGTTTTCTCTTTCAGTCCAATACAAGATTACGGCCGGGGTAGCATTAAAAGTAATGAGCAGGTCCAACATTTGATGTTCCAGTGAAGGACGGCAGCTCCAGGCTAATGTGGGACAGAGAATTGTGCTGACATTGTAACCTCATCTGTATCAATTTGAGAATAGTTTTTCACTGGGACTAAATGACCCGTGAATTTAGGAGTGCAAAAATAAGGTTGCAAAACCGCAAATAATAGTAAATGAAATTTGGGTCTTTTTTCTAAGGTTTATTTTGTATTGGAGGGTTTTTTGACATTTGAATTGGGTTTTTTTTTCACTCTCTGATGGTTTTATTAACAGCCAAGGGCATGGGTCAAATTTTTGGTGATCCAACAGAAGGGAGGGAAGAATTGGGCCCAAATTTACTGAAACAGACTTTATGCAGGGACAGTGAAAAAATTTACGCCAGTCGCTACATATTCTTGCCCACAATAATCTATGCCAAAACTTTGGTGCAGGACTTATTTCCCTATAATAAAGGATGGCATCAAGCATTAAACAAGCACAAATATAGCTCCACCCATTGATGCTGTAATGAGGGGCCATCCAGACTTGAAACGCTCGCTCTATTCTCTCTCCACAGATGCTGTCACACATGCTGAAATTTTCCAGCATTTTTTATTCAGATGATTTGATTTATTATTGTCACATGTATAAGCATACAGTGATAAGTGTTGTTTCTTGTGCGCTACAAATTCCAACATCTGCAGTATTTTGCCTTCATCCATCAATTGATGTCCATTTATGTTACAACGGTAATTGCTATTGTTAAAATAGAATCACAATAGTGCAGAGTGATATTGACCATTAGGCCTATAGTCAGTGACTTCAGGAACCTTAGTGGAAGACATGCCTCTGTTTACATTAATGGGGACGAAGTGGAAATGGTCGAGAACTTCAAGTTTCTAGATGGCACAATGGTTAGCATTGCTGCCTCACAGTACCAGGGACTTGAGTTCAATTCCGACCTCAGGTCACTGTCTGTGTGGAGTTTGTACATTCTCCATGTCTGAGTGGATTTCCTCTGGTTTCCTCCCACAGTCCAAAGATCAGCGGGTTAATTTATTTGGCCATGCTAAATTGAACCCAGTGTCGAGCGGAATTAGCAGGGTAAATATGTGGGCTTATGGGAATAGGGCCTGGATGGGATTGTGGATGGTGCAGGCACAATGGGCCAAATGGCCTCCTACTGTGATTCTATGTAGGGATTCTATGATTCTAACGTGCAAACTCCACACAGGCAGTCATCCAAGGTCAGAATTGAATCCTGGTCCTTGGCATTTTGAGGCAACAATGCCAACCACTGCACTATCAAGCTGCCCTTTAATCTGCTCAGAAAATAAAACATATTGTCTGTATCAATATTGCTGTTGTGAGGCAAAGTGTTCCGACAATAAACAAAGGTTGTAAAAGGCCCTGTAACAACAGACGCAAGTGTTTTGTTTCTTTTAGAATAATAAATAGAGCATTCTGATATTTCACAACAGCTCTGCTACATCCCTTAATGGTTTGTCAATAACCTTGCATTAGGTAGGGAAGATAGTATGTAATAATTAACTCCTGGTTTGAACTCAACCACGCAATTGAGAAACCTGGCACCTTAGCAAAAGGTCCACTGGACAGAAACTCATTTGTACTTGCATTTGAAAAAACAATGCCTCCACTGTTATCCCCAGTAACAAAGATAAATTTGCACGCTTTCACCAGTAAATCAAATTAGGCAGAATCAAAGAGCCCCTGTTAAAGTCTGAATTATTTAAAATTAGGTACTAAAATTGACATCCCTACCCGAGAGTGATATTGACCAGGAAATTCCTTAGAGATGTTTCCAATCTATTTAAACTACTTCAGCCGAAGCTTTACTTAGAATTAGATATCATACGCAGCAAAAAAAAACAGGCAATTCACCCACGTAATCCAGGCTGGCATTTATGCTACATTTAAACCTCCTCTCATTTTTCAACTTCCGCCTAATATCCCCTTATCCCTCATACATTTATCTAGCTTTCCCCTCAAATGGATCACTCTATTCCTCTAAACCACTCCCTGTAATGCTGAGTTTCACACTGCAATCAGATCAGCCATGATCTTACTGGGTGGCCTACTCCTGCTCCAAAATTCATATGTTCGTAGTCTATGGATAAAATATGTTTCTGCTGAATATTTCACAAACTTGGTGGTTATCTTACAGTGATGGCTTCTAGTCTTGCCCTTCTCCACAAATGGTTACACTCTCTCTGGTCTACCGAGCAAAACCTTTCACAATTTTAGACATCCATTTGGCTATTCCACAGACTTCTCTTTTCAAGAGTAAAGAGACCCAGCCTGTCTATCATTTCCTTATTAGGTAAATCCTTGAGATCAAGTAACAACTTTGTAAATTTTCTGCAGTCTCCAGTGCCTCTATTTCCTTTTTATAATCGAGACAGATATACTCTTCAGATGTACTCTAAACTATTTTTGTATTTTTCATTTATTCGCAGGACGCGCACAGCGCTGGGAAGAACAGTATTTATTGTCCATCCCTAATTTCCCTTGAGAAGGTGGCAGTGGCTGCCTTCTTGATAACTGTGTGGATTGCCATGACCAGGATTATAGCTCCTCATCCCAGCGTGCTTCCCTCCAGCAGATGCGATGGGCCATTTAATTTCCCATTTACTTTGGCAAGACTGGTGGGTGAGGCCATAAAATCCTTCACCACGAGTTTCCATTCTCACACAGGTTGATCTACATAAGGACTGCGACATTGCTGATCTAAATGACTTTTGTCAACAAGATGCCCTTATATGACAATCTGGTAATTAACATAATTTACATGAGATTGATATTGCATAATAAAATTAATTAATGCATAAAAGGACAGAAGGTCAGTGGCGAGCATTCAATAACAGGACCAGCTTACAGCCTGAAGAAACAACAGCTCTCCCTGCCAAAAACAAAACCATGACTAGAGGTAAGGAACAATATAAAGCTAAGGAAAGGTGTACATGAATGAAAAATACAACACGTTATGGTAAATAGGATACATAGATACGATAAATAGAGATACAAAGAGGACCACCTCACACTTGCCAACATTAAATGGCAAATGGAATTTAATGTTGGCAAGTGTGAGGTGGTCCACTTCGGTAGGAATAATGGTCGGAAGGATTATTACTTACGTGGAGAAAAACTGCAGCAGGAGACGGTGCAGAGGGACCTCGGGGTCCTTGTGCACGAGTCGCAAAAACCCAGCTTGCAGGTGCAGCAGGTGGTCAGGAAGGCGAATGGGATGCTGGCCTTCATAGCGAGGGAGATTGAATATAAAAGTAGGGAGGTCTTGCTGCAGCTGTATAGGGCATTGGTGAGGCCGCAGCTGGAGTACTGTGTGCAGTTTTGGGCGCCGCACCTGCGCAAAGATATTTTGGCCTTGGAGGGAGTGCAGAGGAGGTTTACTAGGCTGATACCGGAGTTGAGGGGGTTGAGCTATGAGGAGAGGCTGAATAAACTGGGCTTGTACTCGTTAGAGTTTAGAAGAATGAGGGGAGATCTCATTGAGACGTATAAGATGATGAATGGGATGGATAGGATAGAGGTGGAAAGACTCTTCCCGCTCAAAAAAGACAGTAGGACTAGGGGGCACAGCCTCAAGATAAAAGGGGGGCGGTTTAGAACGGAGTTGAGGAGGAACTTTTTCACTCAAAGGGTGGTGAATCTCTGGAATTCTCTGCCCGTTGAAGTGGTGGAGGCTGCCTCGCTAAATATTTTTAAGACGCGGGTTGATGGGTTTTTGATAAGAGAGGGGATTAAGGGTTATGGGGAGAGGGCGGGAAAGTGGAACTGAGCAGCGACAGATCAGCCATGATCTTATTGAATGGCGGGGCAGGCTCAAAGGGCTAGATGGCCTACTCCTGCTCCTATTTCTTATGTTCTTATGTTCTTATGTTCTTATAAAGAGCAGCAAAGGAAAACAAAGCAGATAGTGAGAGCTTCAAAAAAGCTATATGAAAAGAACCATGAAGTAACAAACTCAAAACAAAACATTTTTACAATTATGTTAGGAAAAAGAGGGTGGTTATGAGCAGGGTTAGAACATAGAACATGGAACATTACAGCGCAGAACAGGCCCTTCGGCCCACGATGTTGCGCCGACCAGTTAAAAAACAATGACCCTCTCACCTAAACCAAACCCTTTCCATCCATAAACCTATCCACGGATCTCTTAAACGCCCCCAAACTAGGCGCATTTACAACTGCAGCAGGCAGGGCATTCCAATCCCTCAACACCCTCTGGGTAAAGAACCTACTCCTGACATCCGTCCTATAACTCCCACCCCTTAATTTAAAGCTATGCCCCCTCGTGCTAGCTTTCTCCATCCAAGGAAAAAGGCTATCACTGTCCACCCTATCTAAACCTCTAATCATCTTATATGTTTCAATAAGGTCCCCTCGTAGCCGCCTTCTTTCTAACGAAAACAACCTCAAATCCCTCAGTCTCTCCTCATAGGACCTCCCCTCCATACCAGGCAACATCCTGGTAAACCTCCTCTGCACCCTCTCCAAAGCCTCCACATCCTTCCCATAATGTGGGGACCAGAACTGCACTCCAAGTGCGGCCGCACCAGAGTTTTGTACAGTTGCAACATGACGCTGCGGCTCCTAAATTCAATCCCCCTACCAATGAACGCCAAGACACCGTATGCCTTTCTAACAACCCTATCTACTTGATTCCCAACTTTCAGGGATCTATGTACACGTACACCTAGATCCCTCTGTTCATCCACACTATTCAGAGTCCTACCGTTAGCCCTATACTCTACACATCCGTTATTCCTGCCAAAGTGAATTACCTCACACTTTCCCGCATTAAACTCCATCCTCCACCTCTCGGCCCAGCTCTGCAACTTATCCAAGTCTCCCTGTAGACTAAGACACCCTTCCTCACTATCTACCACACCTCCGACTTTGGTGTCATCAGCAAATTTACTAATCCACCCAACTATACCCTCATCCAGATCATTTATAAAAATTACAAACAGCAGTGGCCCCAAAACAGATCCCTGAGGCACACCACTCGTAACTGAGCTCCATGTCGAATACTTCCCATCAACCACCACCCTCTGTCTCCTATCCGCCAGCCAATTCCTAATCCAATTTCCTAGATCACCCTCAATCCCATACATCTGCAACTTCTGCAGAAGCCTTCCATGGTGAACCTTATCAAACGCCTTACTAAAGTCCATATATACCACGTCAACTGCCTTACCCTCATCCACCTCTTTGGTCACTTTCTCAAAAAACTCAATAAGGTTAGTAAGGCACGACCTACCCTCCACAAAACCATGCCGACTATCTCTAATCAATTCATTGCTCTCCAAATAACCATAAATCCTATCCCTAATAATTTTTTCTAAAACCTTGCCCACAACAGAAGTAAGACTCACCGGTCTATAATTCCCGGGGAAGTCTCTGTTCCCCTTCTTAAACAATGGGACAACATTCGCTAACCTCCAATCTTCTGGCACTATACCAGTGACCAACGATGACCTGAAGATCAGAGCCAGAGGCTCTGCAATCGCCTCCCTTGCCTCCCAGAGAATCCTAGGGTAAATCCCGTCCGGCCCAGGGGACTTATCTATTTTCAAACCCTCTGCTTAAAAGCTGACAATAATAATGCAAATTAATGTAATGAAGTGGCAGACATGTTAAATGTTTATTTTGTGTCTATGTTTAAAATAATGGAGTGGTCAACAGACAGGACATAGCAAGGAACCTAATAATGAATCAAGAACAGGAACTCAGCCGAAGAAATGAGTGGAATTCTCATCCAAGCCCTTGCAGCAACTTTTATTGTGGCAGAGGCAGCTCGCCATCGACCTCTGGCAGGATCTTCCAGTCCTGCCGAAGTCGATAGCAATCTATATTGCTTGTCCATGCTGCCATCAGGGAGCCTGCGGTGGGGGCCAATCCCACCAGATGCTGCTGGCAGGAAGGGTTGAAGAATGTCTTCCAATGTAACCAAATTAACATTAATGAACAACACACTAAAAAGTGACTAATCGAATGGGACCGCATGGCTTTTTACACGGGACTTCTTTCAAAACATTTCAAATACATTAACCAAGACCTTCCAAAAGTATCTTAATTCAGAAACAATTCTTTAGATTTGACTATTTGCCATGTCGGTTCAATGTGTGATTTGGAGAGGAAAGCGGACGTGGTGACGTTCCTATGTACACTCTGCTCTTGTTCTTCTAGGAATGGAGACCAAGTGCTTTGGAAGATGCTGCCACAAAGTCTTGAGAAGTTGCTGCACTGTACCTTTTAGATAGTTGCAGCTTCAGCCATTGTATGTCAGTGGTGGGGGCGCGATTGGGCCGTTGATCAAGTAGACCACTTTGACTCAGATGGTGCCAGGCTTTTCAACACTGTTGCAGCTGCACCCGTCCTACGCACTGTGATATTTGATATGGAACCTATCCCTTCCAATCTTAGTCCAGGCACAAGTTCTGATTTAAAATCGAATAGACAGTCACAGAGAGAGATGATTTAAGTCGGTGGTGCAAGCTGAAATTGAAAGTAGGAATGAGAGCTGCCATTTAGATATCACAACATGTAAGAAGTCAAGCAGAACAACAATTGACAGCAGTTGATGTAATCCTGCATCTTTCCTGAAATGAGAAAGAAATGCATTTGTGGATGTCACCTAACATGAAATAAAATGTAAATTTTGTTGGATAGAAGCTTTGCAATGTTAACATTCGTTTTATATGGGGATCAAAATTTTGGCATGTGTTGTTAAAATGTGTATTTAATCTTCTCCGAACACACATGCACACACACAAGAATTTTAATGTGTCCAAAGCCTCTTCAGTTATCCTCTCCGAACCACTTAGACACCCGCCCGTGGTCCTTTCTCTCAAATTTTCTTGTCCTTGTTTATTTGCCTTCTTTGCGAGAGACCATCCATGACCCAGTAAAGTCGGTGGATGGATACCAACTATGACACAGTCAGAAGTCTCACAACACCAGGTTTAAGTCCAACCAGTTTATTTGATAGTTTTTCTGGTTGGACTTAAACCTGGTGTTGTGAGACTTCTTACTGTGTTTACCCTAGTCCAACGCCGGCATCTCGACATACAAACTATGACCCAGAGACACGAATGCTACTTTCTGGATAAGAAATCTAAAAGGAAGAGGACAGTGTCAGTGGATAGAAATGTTGTTCCAATGATCTGATATGTAAGTGACAGGTCTCCGTCCTGACCTCAAACCTGGCTTCCATTTCCCATTTTTAAATGATTTCTTTCTCTGCATCTGTTCCATCTTAGATTTTACACTGAAAACTTGGGACTGGAGTCGGAAATCAGGTGGGAACAGTGTACTGCAAAGCTATCAGCTATTGCCAGGCTCCTACGGCACTTTAGTTTAAGCATTCTATTATGTAAGGAGTGCAAGGTAATTCAAGCAATTGTTGACTTCTGTATCGGCCGCTAGTACTGATATAAAATCAAACAGTTCAGTAGCACAGCTGCCAACAGATAAAGCAATATTGGGGAAGTTAGCAAACACTGTTAAATTGAAATATGTAGCCAGTCCAATCTGTCTCAGTTTTCAGTAGCATGGTGTAATATGATACCATAAAAGAACTGTTAAAAACCAGAGTGTAATATCACTGTAAAATTATAACTCTCCTGGTTCAGGGTAAACAATTCACTGATTTCATTACTTATGTTGATTTTTCTAAGCTACAGAGTTCAAAAAAAAATAATTCAATATCATAAGAGGACACAAGAGAGTACATTCAGCCTGGATGCAGAGCAACATCCACACTTCCCTCAGATTCTTTGTTGTCACAATATTAAAATTCTGGACACTATCTGCCTTTGCAATGGTTGACCTTAATCACCCTGAGCCTCTGCAGCCTATGTTAATGGGGACTGATTCTCATTATCACTGCGTGCAGTAACTAAGGCAAGGGCAGAGGTCGTGTGGTGTGGTTGGTGGGAGCAGAATGGGGAGACTTACGATACTGCAGGCATCCTGAATGCGATGGCAGCAGAATGGACCAGCTAGCCTTCTCCTGCCTGTCAAGTTTTATGCTCGTATGAGACTTGCATTGATGTTTTTACGTTGACACAAGAAAAAGTACTGAAGCACATCAGCGCAAAAGTGACAAGAGAAGCACCACCAATGACATTTTAGGTTGAGTTTTGAAACTCCCTTTCGGAAGGCTACATCCACAGCTGTTTGAGAGTTGAAAACGTGCACCTTAATTTAGGCCTGCAAGTTGCACCAGGGCATCAGAATCCTTTTAATGATTTTGGGGTATGGTCAACTCCCAACATTCGCAGGGGTTCTGGTCCCTCGAAATCTTGTGACGGGTAAAATTGCAAACAGTGAACTTGAGCATGTGTAGAGAAAGTATGTGCATAGTGCATGCTTTCTAGATGGGGAAGACATGGGAAAGGTGAGAGTGTAACAGTCTTACAGTTTAGCGTAAGATTCTAAATCACAAATGAGTGAAGTTTTGAGGCTGTGCACTGCAATTTGGTGTACATACACATTCAGGTGGGTAAACCAACACGCAATGGAGGAGGTCGCGAATGATAGGAGTTGACTGTATTCTGATATCAGCATCCTAGATTCATCACCCACCTTGGATGGGTATTGCATCTTAGAAGATGCTGTGGCTTTGGAGGTAGTCTTTTCTGAGGACAAGGCTTTGTTCAGATATCATTCCAACATTAAGGGACCTCTTCGCAGGTTTTGACTTAACCTCACGTTCTCTTTTCAAAGAGATAAACTACAAGTTACCAGGTTCTGAACTTTAAATCTATTTTCTTTACTTAACACTGAAGTGAGGAGAAAGCCAATTTTTCAAACAACGCTGATAAATAAAAAGAGCTTGCAAGTTAGCTCAATTTTGTCAAGAATAAACAAACAATGATTACTTCCAAGTGCATTCCACTTAAGTTGCTGCAGCCAGCTTCCATTCCAGTCTTGCAGTGCTATAATTAAATTGCAATCCTTCACTCCCAATTCATGCCACAGACTTGAAGACAGTACAGACATGAATTTTCCAACTTAAATGCAAGAATGTATGGTACAAAGTGACCGGAACTGACACTAATGACTGTTTAAAGTAGGAATTTATTCTGTTGTATTATAGTTATAACCAAAAGCTGTTACGTGCATTTTCATTTTCAGTGCTCCCCTTGAACATTCAAGAAAAATGTGGCATGTTGACTGCAAATTACAAACCAGCAACAAATTGATCTTTATTCTTCATTCAGTGATTAGTTGACTGTTGATATTTAGATAAAAATTTGTCTTAACAGAACTGGATTCCATATTATCTTTTTCTGATTGAATGATTTTGAAGACTTGAACAGAGTCATAGAATCCCGACAGTGCACGATGAGGCCATTCGACCCATCGAGCCTGCACTGACAACAATCTCACCCAGGCCCTAACCCCGTATTTGCTAATCTTTCTGACAGTAAGGGGCAATTTAGCATGGCCAATCCACCTAATCCGCACATCTTTGGACTGTGGAGGAAACCCACACAGACACAAGGAAAACATGCAAATTCCACACAGACAGTCACCCATGGGCGAAACTGAACCCAGGTCCCCAGCACTGTGAGGCAGCAGTGCTAACCACTGTGCCCCCACCATGCCAGGAAAAGACTCAAGACAGAGTGACCAGGGATCACCAGTTTAAAATTGTCACCAAGTGCATGAGTAGAGAGATTTGAGGGGGGATTCACTGGCCTTGTTCGCCGATGGCGGGAATCCCAATTGCCCACTGAATCGGAAGTTGGGGCTAAAAATAGGATTCGGGCTATTAGGATTCATCTGACCTGCTCCGCCAGCCAGCCCCGATCAGGTTTCTGCCCAGAGCAGGTGGAAACCCAATTAATATGCAAGTATGCTAATTGTAACACAATTAGCAGGTTTGACAGCCTATTTCACCAGTTCCCAGTCATTCACACGCCTCTTCAGCAGGATCTGCATCAAGTGGGCTTTGGTGTTGGCATTTTTAATGTGGAGCTGGCATGCTGGACTCCAAAGGTTCAGGGGACCACCACCAACCCATCAGTAAAGAGGAGCATCCTCCCATCAATCAAATAATATGGGCAGCATGGTAGCACAGTGGTTAGCACAGCTGCTTCACAGCTCCAGGGTCCTGGGTTTGATTCCCGGCTCGGGTCACTGTCTGTGTGGAGTTTGCACATTCTCCTCGTGTCTGCATGGGTTTCCTCCGGTTGCCTCCCACAGTGCAACGTTGTGCGGGCCAGGTTGATTGGCCATGCTAAGAAATTGCCCCTTAGTGTCCAGGGATGCATAGGTTAGAGGGATTAGTGGGTATAATAAGTAGAGAAGTGGGGGTAGGGCCTGGGTGGGATTGTGTTCGGTGCAGACTCGATGGGCCAAAGAGCCTCTTTCTGCACTGTAGAGTTCTATGATTCTGTGAAATAAAGGGTCATCACCTCCCATCCCACAACATGCAGGTGTGAGGGTAATTTGATCCAATCCTTGATCCATCAGTCCTCTTCCCCTCAGACCCCCACTGAGCTCCCTCCCCGTCAGACAGCCATGCTGATCCCCCCAGTCCTGCTTCCTGCTCAGGTCCTCCCATCTGCCCCCTCCTCTCTTAGGCCCCCACTCAGGCTCACCTTCAGGCCACGTGTCCAGGCAGGGTCAATGGTGCACTGTCCCTTAGAACTTTAGCAATGACATCATGACCTGGTGACTTGGGCCCAAGGGGGAAGGGGGGGGGTGTGAAGGAGGTAATTGCATTGGATGGCATGGTGGCACAGTAGTTAGCACTGCTGCCCCTCAGCGCCAGGGATCTGAGTTTGATTCCTGTCTTGGATCACTGTCTGTGAGGAGTCTGCACATTCTTCTTATGTCTGGGAGGGTTTCCTTCCACAATCCGAAAGACATGCTGGTTAGGCGCATTGACTATGCTAAATTCTTCCTCAGTGTACTCGAACAGGTGTCGGAGTGTGGCGACTGGGGGATTTTCACAGTAACTTCACTCCAATGTTAGTGTAAACCTACTTGTCTCATTAATAAATAAGCTTAACTCCAGTAACCACAACTGTCAATGAGACTTAGAGTTTTTGTAAACATTGTGGTTAGGAACAATGGAAGCACTTGAGATGCATTCAAGCATGAAGGGAAACATAAATCAACACTGCTGACAGGAAACTAAGTAACAATCCATTAAGCAGTGAATGAAGACTTATCTCAAAACACTGCATGATGAAAATGACTGTGATCAAAGATTTTCAATGGAATATTGAGGGTTTCAAAGGTTTCAGCTTGTTAGGAAAGCTCAGACACTTCAAATAAAAGTTGTGTAAACACACATTGGTGCCAAGTGAACAGTTGTGAAATTGACAGCTCAGCCGGAATTTTACCATTTTGTTTCTAAGTGCTAGGCGGGTGTGAAACTGAGAGTTCCAGATCCATTTTTTGGGCACACTTTCAGCCCCGCCATATGCACTCTGACTGTAAAATTCTGAGCAAGTCTGTTGCTTGCTGCAGAAGCCTGTGGGTGGGGCTTAGCATACCCAAAAGCCTGCAAAGGGAGCTAGTGTGCATGTGCAGACCTCTGACACTGCACATGCACATTAATAGTTGCAGGGGTCGGACAAAGAAAGTTGTCAGGCCCCTGCTGGTGCATGCAGCTTGAAGCAGCTCCCACCCTGCATTCATGGGAGCCTGTGGCCAGAAATGCAGCCCACATCAACACCCCCCCCCACCCCCCCACCCCCCCCCCAAACTACCAATCACAGAACCTGCCCACTATTACTGATTGTGGGTCTGCCGCTCTCCCTCACCAACTGCATATGCACTGTCCTCCTCCCATCGATCTCTGCAGAGTGGCAGCACGCCCCCTCTTTCTCCCTCCTTCCCCCCACAGATTCCTGCAGCGTGGCAATGGGTCTCCTCTCCCTATTCGCACCCCCCCCACTCAAGAACTGCCACCCCAATTGGCCCTGTCCCCATTGGCTTCTCCCTCACTTGCCTCACCCCCTGGCTGATCAAAGTGACCTGGCCATTTCAGATATTTACAGCTGATAGACAGGGATGAAGATTTAATCATGGAGCTGCCTGAAATCACTATGATGTGGAGATGCCAGTGTTGGGCTAGGGTAAACACAATAAGAAGTCTCACAACACCAGGTTAAAGTCCAATAGGTTTATTTAGTAGCACAAGCTACTCATGACTTGTGCTACCAAATAAACCTGTTGGACTTTAACCTGGTGTTGTGAGATTTCTTCCTGAAATCACCATGCCAGGGGTGATCTTCAAGTCTTCCAGGATTAAAAAGGGGAAATCTCGCCATAAGACTCTCAACACGGGGGAGAGTGGCAAGGTCTACTCTTGCCCTCAGCCTGAGCCCATCCAGCTCCCAGGACCCTTGAAACACCCTTCCTCTCTGGCCTGGCAGAGGCAGAGAGTAAAAGGAACTGGACTCACCTCCTTGACACCCCCCTTGTGGCCCAAGGCACTAAACCAGAGTGTCAGTGCCAAGGGGCAGCACACCAATTTGTGCTGCCAAGATGTGTGGGTTGAAGGAGGGCATGACTGTGGAGGCTGACAGCAGGGGAGAGCTGGGGATCTGAAGCAAAAGGGAGACCTGGCGGGGGGCATGTGTGAAGGTAGGGGGGTCAGGTCAGGTCACCCTCATTCCTCTAGGGTTGGTGGGGGGGAGGGGGGAGACAATGAACTGTTATTTAAGTGACAGGGTGGTTGGGAGGGGGAGGCCCATCTTGTCTGAGGGGTTGATGGTGCTCCACTGGGCAGCAGGTGATCACTATTTTGGTTTTTTGGTGGATGCATACCTGTCTCCAACCGTAGAGATTGAGATGTTCTTCAAAAGGTCTCCCTGATCTCAGAGTGGGGCTAGCTAGCTGCATTCTTGGGATGGGCTCATTTGTATCTTTCTGGAGGGTGGATTCCACCAGGGATATGTTGCCAGTGCCAGTGGGAAATATTCTGCTTTTCCCACTGGTGGGGATATTTAGTCCAAATTCAGAAGAATCACTGACATTATGACTAAATCTTACAGCACAAAAGGAAGACATTTAGCCCATACCCAAACTTGTGCTGCCAACATTGTACAGGGCTGTCAGCTGAGGGCTTACTGGAGATTTACAATGGTTCAATACAGCTTCCTTGTTTAGCTATTTAACACTTTTACTTATGGTACGAAATACCCTTAAATCTCTTAAGAGTCATACAGTCATAGACGTTTACAGCATGGAAACAGGCCCTTCAGCCCAACTTGTCCATTCCACCCTTTTTTTAAAACCCCTAAGCTAATTCCAACTACCCACATTTGGCCCATATCCCTCTATATCCATCGTGCCCATGTAACTATTTAAATGCTTTTTAAAAGATAAAATTGTACCCGCCTCTACTACTACCTCTGGCAGCTTGTTCCAGACACTCACCACCCTGTGTGTGAAAAAATTGCCCCTCTGGACACTTTTGTATCTCTCCTCTCTCACCTTAAACCTATGCCCTCTAGTTTTAGACTCTCCTACATTTGGGAAAGATATTGACTATCTACCTTGTCTATGTCCCTCATTATTTTATAGACCCCAATAAGATTACCCCTCAGCCTCCTATGCTCCAGAGAAAAAAGTCTCAGTATTTTCAGCCTCTCCTTATAACTCAATCCATCAAGTCCCAGTAGCACCCTAGTAAATCTTTCCCACACTCTTTCTAGTCTAATAATATCCTTTCTATAATAGGGTGACAAGAATTGCATTCAGTACTCCAAGTGTGGCCTTACTAATGCCTTGTACAACTTCAAAAAGACACCCAGCTCCTGTATTCAAAATTCTGACCAATGAAACCAAGCATGCCGAATGCCTTCTTCACCACTCTGTCCACCTGTGACTCCACTTGCAAAGAGCTATGAACATGTACCCCCAGATCTCTTTGTTCTGTAACTCTCCCCAACACCCTACTATTAACTGAGTAAGTCCTGCCCTGGTTCAATCTACCAAAATGCATCATCTCACATTCACCTAAATTAAACTCCATCTGCCATTCATCATCCCACTGGCCCAATTGATCAAGATCCTGTTGCAATTAGAGCTACCTTTCTTCACTGCCCACTATGTCACCAATCTTGGTGTCGTTTGCAAACTTACCAACCATGCCCTATATTCTCATCCAAATCATTAATATAAATGACAAATGACAATGGGCCCAGCACCGATCCCTGAAGCACACCGCTGGTCATAGGCCTCCAGTTTGAAAAACAACTCTCTACAACCACTCTCTGGCTTCTGTCAAGAAGCCAATTTTGTATCCATTTAGATACCTCACCCTGGATCCCATGAGACTTTATGCAACAACCTATCATGTGGTACCTTGTCAAAGACCTTGCTAAAGTCGATGTAGACAAAATCAACTATGCTGCCCTCATCTATCTTCTTGGTTACCTCTTCAAAAAACTCAATTAAATTTGTGAGATATGATTTTCCACTTACAATGCCATGCTGACTGTCCCTAATCAGTCCTCGCCTTTCTAAATGCCTGTAGATCCTGTCTCTCAAAATACCTTCCAACAATTTACCCACCACAGATATGAGGCTCACTGGCCTGTCGTTCCCAGGCTTTTCCCTGCAGCCCTTTTTAAACAAAGGCACAACATTTGTCACTCTCCAATCTTCAGGCGCCTCACCCATGATTATCAATGATTCGAATATCACCTGATCACCTTATTATCATGTCTCACCAACTTCAAAGATTTCTGAATATTCAACCCCTAGTCCCTTTACTCTTGTAAACATCTGCCAAAATAACATTGCTTTTGTACTGCTTCTCCATGCTGTTCCTCCTTAAGTGCATCATTTCACAATTATCCAAATTAGCTTGCATCTACCTGTCCATTTTAACAAGCTATGTCCTCCTAAAGTCTGCTGCCATCCAGCTCACTAGTTATTTCTTTGTCAAGTTTTCCAACTTTGAATAATACTTTTTGAATTCAAGTCCAGATAAGTTATGGTAAATATGGAAAGCAAAAAGTCAAATTTCACCCGGGGGTCCCAGATGCATAATTCTCTCTAATCAGGAAAGTAACAGGAAAGGCGCGGCACGATAACGCAGTGGTTAGCACTGTTGCTTCACAGTTCCAGGGGCCTGGGTTCAATTCTTGGCTTGGGTCTTTGTCTGTTGGAGTTTGCACATTCTCCTCATGTCTGCATGGGTTTCCTCCGATTGCTCCAGTTTTCTCCCACAGTCCAAAGATGTGCGGGTTAGGTTGATTGGCCATGCTAAAATTGCCCCTTCGTGTTCTGAAATGTGTAGGTTAGAGGGATTAGCAGGTAAATGTCTAGGGATATGGGGGCAGGGCCTGGGTGGGATTGTGGTTGGTGCAGACTCGGTGGGCCAAATGGCCTCTTTCTGCACTGTTGGGTTTCTGTGATTCTATCAATTCACCACTGTACTTCACTTCCTGTGCCTTTGCCAACTACATAACACATTACTGTCCCTTTAACATCATGTGCTTTTATTTTCTGAATAAATCTGTTATGTTGCAATTTTTCTAACACCTTTTGAAAGCACAGATATGCATCTAGTGCACTACCTTAATAAATCCTCTATGTTAACCAGACATTAATTGCATTGATCAAATTACTGCTGCTGTCTCTTATTAACCCACGTTTCCCCAAGTAAAACTTAATTTTGTACCTAACAATGATCACTGCCAGTTTTCCCATCACGAACGTTAAACTGATTGGCCTAGAACTACCAATTTTATTTCTCTTCCTTTTTTTGGAAAGGAATATAACATTTTCAATTCTCCACTCCTCTGATGCCTTTCCTCTATCCTGGTTTCCAAATTGCTCCATATCTCCATTGTATCCTCTCGCCCTACAACTCTCCATGATCTCTGCAATTTTGGTTTCTCGTGTAATCCAGTATTAATCACTGAATGATTGCGCCACAAGGTTCTTATTTCCCTACCTAGTCCTTTCTGCTTCTCTAGCTCTTCTACTTGTTTGAAACATGACCATATTTTGGGTTAACTCTTCTAATATTGAGGCTGTCTCGTGACGCAATAGGGGGTGTACCTGCCTTTGAGCCAGAAGCTCTGGGTTCAAGTCCCAACCCAGGACTTGATGGCCAAGGAAGGTATATTCAAAATGTGGCCAAGCAAGTTGAGTACCAACCTGAAAATCCATCCAACACATCAATGTCAGGTGGTCAGAGTGGGAAAGACTCCTGGCCAGCCACGCTTGATGTGGAGTGGGGCCCCTCAAGCTATAAGCCCTGGTGACAGACTAGAGACCTGCTCCAGGAATTACTAGCTGTAGAAATGGACAAAAGTCTGCCTTAACATACCACTCGGTGCAGGAAGAGAGTTGGAATGGAATGGAAATTCTAATATTTCAAGTGTCTATTAAATTTAGTTAATAACGCGCCTGCGAGGAACCTTGGTTATTTCACTGTATTAAACACACGAATGAAATGCAAGTTCTTGTTGTTGAACTGTCTCCAATTTGAAAGCCTACTATTGTTCATTTACTGATTTCCTGGCTAGTCATTGTGTGTAGTTCATTTGTTTGTACTAAATCCCTTTTCAAATCACTGAAACTGGCTCCTTTCCAGATAAGTATTTTCAACTTTGATTTTTTTTGCTGCCTTCTATAATTACTTTGGAGCTAATTATATTGTAATCAATAAGACCCAGGTGTTCTCCCACTGCATCACTCTTTGCTTGCCCGACTTAATCCCCCCGAACTAGATCCAGTACTGCTTTCTTCATCTTGGGCCAGAAGCACAGAAATAGGTCAGAAATATGAATAGAAGTAGAACTACTCTGTCATTCAATAACATCAGGGCTGAACATCAAACTCAAATCCACCTTCTCGCACAATTGATATTTCCCTTGGTTCCCTTAGAGTCTAAAAATCTTATCAACTTTCATTTTGAATATGGTTAACAACTGGGCATTCTGTAATACATAATTCCAAAGATTCAAAAAGTTCTGAGGGGGAAAGAAGTTCGACTTATCTTATTCCCAAACAGCCAACCCCTTTTCTGGATCTACGCCTCCTAATTCTACTCTGTGGGTGAAGGAAACAACCTGTCAGCATCTATATTGTCAAGCTGTTTCAGAATATTTTGGTTTCAATGAACTCACCTCCCATTCGCCTGAACTCCAGATATTATAGGCTCCTTCCACATAATTACGCAATACATCCCACATACACTTTCCAGGCAAAGGATCAACTTTCTAAACATATGAACATCTGAAATATGAGCAGAAGCAGGGCAATTGGCCCCTCAAGCCTGCTCTGCCATTCAACAACATGACAGAGCCACAGCACGAGGATGAGCTTTTCATGGCAAGTTGCTGACAGCCTCCTAAAGCAATGCCTTCTTCTATGTGGACTCAGTGAGCATGCAGTGTCAGTGGTTATTAAAATGGCTGTCACTAAAGGGCAACCATTGATTGTCAGCTACTCCGTGGTGTTGTGTGGTCTCTCCTACAAGGAAAGAAAGATTTATGACAGTGAGAAATGGATTGTGTGAAGAGGAGCATACAACACCAATTGTACGGTGGGCTGCTCTGCAGTGGATGGTGTCAAATGTCTTGAATGTTGTCGGAGCTACAGCCTTCCAGGCAGGAGGACACTACTGGCACAATGGTTAGTATTGCTCCCTTACAGCACAAGTGATTCGACTTCAGACATTGGAGTGTGGAGTTTTCTCATTCTCCCCATGTCCACGTGGGTTTCCTCTGATGCTCCAGTTTCCTACCACAGTGCAAAGATATATAGTTTAAGGGAATCCGCCAGGGTAAGTGTACAGGATTATAAAGATAAGGTGGGGGAGCTGGAAATAAGATACTGTTTTGGAGAAGCAGTGCAGACTTTCTGCGCTAAACGGCTTCTTTCTGTACTGTAGAGATGCTATGGGAATCTATGACCTGATCACACCCCTGATTTGTCCAGTTTAAATCAAGATTAAAGTCCTCCATGGCTTTTGCACTCATCAAAAATTTGTAGGTTAGTTGCTGATTAATTTATACTGACTTTGTATGAGCCTGTAGAGTGCTTAGTGATTTGCAGAGTTGGTGAAGTCAACAGTGTACAGTTAGTATCAAGGGTTAATAAATGGGCTATGCTAATACATGATGTAGATGATGATGTACATCAGTAAGTCATGCATTAGACTCAAGAAAGAGAGAGAGTTGAGTCATTCTGAGAGGCAACATGCTTACTATGTAACCTGCTCAAATGCAGTACTAATAAAGAAATGGTGAGCAGATAACAGAGCATGTTTACTGTCTGTCTAAGAACCAAACCTCATGCCAACGGTCCAAGGTAGAAGTTTTGTTGCATCTGGAGAAGGCTTGGGTTGTGAGTTCAAGGATTCTGGGCAGACGTCTTGCTTCCATTTATGGTTGGTACAATTACCATCAGCTTCAACATGAGAAGGAGATGGGGGAGGGGCTGCAAAATAGAAGTCAATCTGTCCACAGAGGGAAAAGGGAGAGGGGGAAGGGCTCTGAGCAGGAAACATTATTTCCTCGAATCTTAACATAAGAAATAGGAGCAGGAGTAGGCCACCTATCCCTTCGAGCCTGCCCCACCATTCAACAAGATCATGGCTGATCTGAAGTGGATCAGTTCCACTTTCCCGCTTTCTCCCCATAACCCTTAATTCCCTTGTCTATCTTCCTATATCATTTGTCTTATGTGCACTGGGGCAATGTGTACATTATCTATTGTTTTGGGGGCTAAGACCTCACATTCTATGTTTCATTTTATAGAAACTGGATTGTGAAGGTGATGCTAGCCCAGAATTACTTTGCATTAGAATTCTTCCAGGCTGGAGCAGTGCCTATTCCCCATTTAAAGAGAGTTAACAAATCTTCATTACAGAACACGTTTGTTGATTGCATTTTCTGTCAACAGAAAGAAGCACGTGGGCTGTGCGAGTGGCTTTGCCAGGATGGCAGGCTTCTCCAGGATGAGGATGTCATCAAATGCCCACATGCAGCTTGGCAAAGACATATTGTAATTGCAAAGGGTAGCACTCTCTGAATGTATATGTCTTAATTCATGGTGGGTTGCTGTGTCCTCCAGAATCTGGCTATCATGGAGACACAACACTTGTTACCAGAGATAAGTGAGCAACCCAGAAGGAGGAGGAGGAGAAGGGGCAAAGAGGTGCAACAGGAATGAAAGGAAGAAAGGAGGGTTCAACCAGTCAGACTATTGTTGATCACTTCATTGAAGTGCACTTGCACTGAATGCAATCCCAAGTCCTCATTGCACCAGTCGCACACCTTACCATCACAATATCATTTTATCACAACGCTTAAACAAAAGTCACCATGAAACAAATATTCCAAATTAATTCATCCAACATTCTGTACAAAAATTAACACATCACCTTTATGCTTTCCCTTTGTGCCTGCCTTTTTGGCTGAGTGATCCCTTGCAGTGCAACACCAGGAGCGACATTCATTGCTAGTGGAAAGCTGCCGAGTTTCAATGGGGGAAAGCCTCAGATGGCCTTTTAGAAGGCCCTTGAACAGCTCTGTGCCTAGAAAGCCTGGCTTCAGACTGCAGAATCTTGGTACGAGCAGCAGCCGAGACTGGCTGGCTGACAGACACTGACTGAGTAGCAATGATGGGAACTGCTATTTATCCTGAGGGAAAACACAGGCTTGTGCTCCAAGGAGCTTCTGGGACTCTGCTGAGGCATGGATTGCTGGGCTGTTGAGCGTACATGGAAGGCTCTTTGAGCAATGCTATCCATAGCCACGAGCAGCAGTCTTATTCCGATGGCACCAAGTTGGGCTTGTACGGCAACAAGCTGAGATTTCACATCCACAGTTTGAGCTTTCACTGCAGCATTCATACATTGGGTGGCTTCTGCTTCTGCTACAAGACCACCCAATTGCCGATTTTATAAAACTCATGAAATAATATGTAAATGATTGAGAATTTAACAAACTCTACCTGACAATAAATGATCTACGAACATTAATATAATATGCAGAGTGCAGCTGACCTTTTCTTTTCATTTTGTAAATTGAAGAAACCTGCATTTTGCAACATCTTGTAATAATTTGTATACTGCAATAAGCACGATTGTGCAATCCTTTTATCATGTTAAATCTTATTTTTATTTTATGATTGCATATAAAATTTGTTTTGGATTATGATTACTTGTTTTATACGTACTGCCGTCACAATTCAGCACCTGATTTATTGAGAAATCATCACTGTAGCAATTATCTATCCATCTAGAAGGGAAGCTAAGACGTTGGCTGTCAGATGCTGAATCATGGGTGGGTCTGTGAGTGCTCTTGTGCTCAGAAGGAAAGGTTACAAGCTCTGTGCAAAACTCTATGACAATTTGATGCTGGACTCCTTGAGGCTCTCTGACATGCATACTGACACACCTAGCATCCCCGTCAGCCTTTTCCTGTTCTTCGCCACACAAAAAGTGCTGAACTGAGCCCTCGACACCAGAGTTTAGGCGTGACCTCACCATTTGGGACACCTGTAATATTTCTTTACCCCCAGGAATATTTGCAGGCCCCTCAAGACCAGTGACTCACCATGTGCAGATCCCAACTCTCTGTGATGTTGTATCCTGAGCTGATGCTTGCAAATGTGAGATCAGCAATGGCGTTCCTTCTTCACCAGTTTCTTGTTTCTCTTGGATTCAAAGTTCCTGCCTTGGTGCTTGACAAGGAGATCATTTACTAATGTTCTGGGGACCCGGGTTTGAATCCCATCATGGCAGATAGTGCAATTCGAATTCAGTAAACAATATCTGGAATTAAGTATCCACTGGTAACCACTGTCAATTGTTAGAAAAACCTATTTGGTTCGTTAATGTCCTTTAGGGAAGGAAATCTTCGATCCTTACCTGCTCTGGCCTATGTGTGACTCCAGAGCCACAGCAACACGGTTATCTCTCAACTGCTCTCTGAAGTGGCTGAGTAAGCCACTCAGCTGCACCACCACCTTTTCAAGGGCAACTAAGGATGGGCAATAATTGCTGGCTAGCCAGCAATGAACATGTCCCAAGAATGAATAAAAGAAAACTAAAGTAAAATACAAGAACTGCAAGATGAAAATCCAAAACAATTGAGTAATAAGGAGGAAGTGGGATGTGGGAAGGTGGGTTTGACATGAGCATACAAATGAACAAACATAGGAGCAGATGTAGGCCACTCAACCCCACAAGCCTGCTCCACCAATCAATCAGATCATGACTGGTTTGATTATAATCTCGAATCCTTTTTTTCACCCACCTTTTACACCCATGCTTATCAAGAATGTATTCAGCTTTGCCTTAAATATATTCAAAATTTAACAAAAATATGTTCAAAGACTCTGCTTCCAACACTTTTGGGGAAAGGAGTTCCAAAAACTCTCGACCATCCGAATTATTTGTCTCACTTCTACCTTAAATAGGTGACTCCTTATTTTCAAACCATGACCCCTAGTTCTTGACTCTCCCACAAGAGAACATCCCACATCCACCCTGTCAAGACCTCTCAGGATCTTAAATGTTTCAATCAAGTTACCTCTTACTTTTCTAAACCCCAGTTGATAAAAGCCCAGCCTGTCCAACATTTCCTCATAAAACAACCATCCCACTCCAATTATTAGTCTAGTAAACCCTCTCTAAATTGCTTCCAATTAATTTACATGCTTTCTTAAATATGGAGGCCAAGACTATAAACAGGATTCCAGATATGGCTTCACCAATGCTTTGCAGAACCAAAGCATAACCTTTCTACTTTTGTAATTAATTCTCCTCCCAATAAACAATAATATTCTATTGCCTTTCCTGATTACTTGCTGTACCTGAATAATAACCTCTTGTGATTCATGCACTAGGCTATCTAGATCCCTCTTCATCTTAGTGCTTTGCAATCTCTCACCATTTACGGAACATGTTTTTTTTTATTCTTCTGGCGTGGTGGCATGGTGGCGCAGTGGTTAGCACTGCTGCCTCACAGCGCCAGTTCAATATTCAGCTGGGGTCATTGTCTGTGTGGGATCTGCACTTTCTTCCCATGTCTGTGAGTGTTTCCTCTGGGTGCTCAGATTTCCTCCCAGTAAACAGCTGGTTGGATTGATTGGCCAGAATAAATCGCCCCTTAATGTCAGGGAACTAGCAGGGTAAATAGGTGGGGTTATGGGGGTAGGGTCTGGGTGGGATTGTTGTTGGTGCAAATGGCCTCTTTCTGCACTGTAAGGATTCTATAAAATGGAAAATTTTACATTTTCTCACATCATACTCCCTTTGCCAGATCTCTGCCCACTCATTTAATCTATACCTCTTTGTCGCCTTGTGTCCTTTTCATATCTTACTTTCCAACCTATCTTCACATCACCAGCAAATTTAGCAACCATACCTTTGGTCACTTCATCCAAGTCATTTATATACAGTGTAAAATGTTGAGGCCCCAACTGTGGCAGATGACTTGTTACATCTTGCTAACGAGAAAGTATCCCATTTATACCTAACTATCCAATCTTCTATCCATGTCAATATGTGACATGACCTTTGATGTGGCACTTTATCAAATACCTTTGAAAATCCAAGAAAAGCACATCCATCAGTTCCCTTTTATCCACAGCATATGTTAATTCTTCAAAGAACTCAAATAAATTGGTAAAACATAATTTCCTTTGCACAAAATCATGTTGAATTTGCCTGATTGAGTTGAATTTATCTAAGTGCTATATAATAGCTTTAATAAAGCTCCTAACATTTCCTAATATTTTCCCTATGACAGATGTTAACTTGCCTGTACGTTCCTGTTTTCTGTTTCCCTCTCTATATGAATAAAGGGTTATATTTGCTATTTTCCAATCTGATGAAAACTTCTTTGAATCTAGGGAATCATGAAAAATGAAAACCTACTATCCAAGTGGTGGATCCACTATCTGTGGTAAATTAAAATGTTAAAGGAAAGGGTATAATTGCGCATGGATGGGTGATAGATAAGAAGATTGGACAGAATATTAAAACATCGCAGAGAATGACTACGAGGTCAATGAGAGAAAAATTAAGAGCACAAGAGAAGGCTAATTAAATTATAAAAACAGATACTATGGGTTTCTATAGATAATTTAAAAAGAAATGAGTTAACAAAGTGAGCTTGATCCCATAGAAAATCAACTATCTCACCAATCACTTATTTTAAGTCCCGAGGATGAAGTCCATCAGGGCCAGGGACTTTGGCGCCCCAGTTCCAACAATTTTCTCATTACCGCTTCCCCAACAATTGTAATTTTCTTGAATTCTTTCCTTACTTCCATTTCCTGATTCACAGCTATTTCTGGGATGTTGCTCATATTCTCCACAGTGAAGACCGATGCATATTACCTGTTCTATTCACCTGTTGTCTCGTTGTTATCCGTTATTAATTTCCAGACTCACTTTCTATGGGATCAAGCTCACTTTGTTAACTCATTTCTTTTTAAATTATCCATAGGAACTCATAGTATCTGTTTTTATAATTTAATTAGCCTTCTCTTGTGCTCTTAATTTTTCTCTCATTGGCCTCGTAGTCATTCTCTGCGATGTTTTAATATTCTGTCCAATCTTCTTATCTATCACCCATCCATGCGCAATTATACCCTTTCCTTTAACTTTTTAATTTACCACAGATAGTGAATCCACCACTTGGATTGTTTCTTTCTCACTGGAATATATCTATTCCGTGTATTCAAAATATCCCCTTAAACTTCCGCCACTGCACCTCAGTTGACCTATCCCTTAAATTAATTTGTTAGTTCACTTTAGTTCACTCTGCTTTTGCGCCCTCATAGTCACCCTTCATTTTGGTTTAAAATGGCGGGGGGGTTGGTCGGGGGTGGTGGGTGATCTCGAGCCCACACTCACTGTCTGTGAATGCCGATGTGAGCTCAAGACCCAAGTTTTGCAGATCTTGCCAGCAAGATCACAATCTCAGATCTTCCCCGACCTTCTCTGCCAAGGTCATCACATTCATAAGGGAGGGATGGGGGGGATGTTGGTTGGTGGGAAGAGGCTGATGGTCGGGAAGGGGGCATGGGGAAGAAGGTAGAGAAGTGCCAAATCCAATTAGGGTGCAAAGAGGAATACCTGAGATCTCCGTGGCGGACTGGAGTAGAGAGTGGTGGGGAGATTTATATGTGCTCTGATCCGGGCACTCTTTAAAGATGGCACCCAAATCTCTGTGCAGCTGGATTTTGCCAGCATGTACCCCCGCCCCTCCCCGCAACTCCTTCCTCCTCACGATGGCATGTAACACACTCCCTTGATTTCTTTTGCAGGGCACCATAAGTTCTGGAGAGAAAACTGGCTTGTTGCTAAACAATACTCTGCCATTTTTTCGTAAGATTTCCACACCCCAAAACTTGGACCTAATCTTCTCTCTTTCAAACTGAAATTCAATCATATGATCGCTTGTCATCACTCTCTGTGGTATCAGCCAAACTGCTGTCCATGGAGCAGGCTAAGGACTATCCTCTGCCTGTTAGGTGCTGCTGCCTCTTATTGTGGAAAATCTTGTCCCACAAGAGAGAAGGAACTACATCAGTGAGTATGGTGCAACGTGTTTGGCTAATGTGCCTGTCACAGTCAAATAGCTGGCAGTTTGTGTACAATGTGAGTGGGAGGAATGAAGCAGTGCTAAGTTTATGGAGGCGAAATGAGAGTACGAATGTTCAGTACGAGTCGTGCTTGATAGAGACAACTGATAATTCTAATGTATGTGAGGCTCGTGGTTAGATTTGAGCTGTTGGCATTGATCCAGACAATTATCTGCAGTAGTGCCTTTGTACTACAAGTCTGGAGGGCCTTCTGGCCCCATAAGGGAAGAGGGCCTCTCTCCTCATGTCCACCACCTACACCCAAGGCTGCATTAGAGCGTGCTAAAGCATACTGTCTGGCCTGTTGCACCATTTGCACTCCTCTTTCTGCTCAGCATCTCTTCTTTCACCAGTTCCTACAACTGCAGCCAGAATTCACCTCGCCTTTATGAAGCACACACTGTCTCCTGGAAGTGCGGGCTAGTTTGAAGTAGTTGTAGTCTCAAATAGTATGCGGCAAGCAGCTACTCGGCCACATGCTTAGTCCTGGGCTACACGTCATTATAATTTAAAGCAAAAGGCAGTGCAAAGTTTGTGTGCTGCCTACATGGCAATGAACTCACGTAGGCAAATCCTGCAACACAACAGTAGACAGGGTTGGAGATGGGAGGATATAGGAGATTGTTTTAAACAAGGTTCATTAGCACTGGGACGTCCCTGGTAATGTAAAAGGATGTGGAATGATACTAATGTTTTTCTCTTTTAATTCACAGGTTTTTAAGTCGGTCCGCCTTGTTGTCCAACGAGGGGCATACACGCAATAGGTCGTACCAGGGCTGCTCTTGGATGTTCGAGAATAGCCTAGTGCTTCATGTCGTTAGTGTGCGCTTAAACTGAACCAGATGCTGGGCAACACGACAGCTCAGTGACTATCACTGTTTGCTGTGCAGACACATGGACTTGGGCCAGTGTCTGTGGGAGTTTGCGCATTCTCCCCGTGCTTGCGTGGGTTTTCTCCGGGTGCTCTGGTTTCCTCCCACACCCCAAAGGTGTGCTATTAGGCTGATTGGAGGTAATAAATTGTCCTGAAATTAGTTTCCCTCAATGTGGAATGCCATAAGCATAAATGAGGGTCATGGGTGGAGGGGGGACTGGTAGCGTTAAAATGGCGGTGCGGGTTCGTTGGGCCAAAGGGCCTGTTTCCCGGGCTGTTTTTGTTCTTTTGTTCATATGATTTTCTTCTCATTTTGTCTGTTCCAGTCACACTCAATGCATTTGCACCTAAATATCTAAATTGCTCTAGCCATGACTGTTCTCTTTAAATTTATAATGTTCCCCTCATCTCTAACTTCCTCCTACCTTTTCAGTCCCAACTAAAGAGCGAGCTATTTGAGCTACCGATCACTTGTTCTAAACCACGTGTTTAAATGGAGCCTGTCGCAATGGAACAGCTTTCTGTTTCCCCAAAACTCATGCCAGTGCCTCATGAATTGGAACACCTGTCTCCCACACTGCTCTTTAAACAACACATTCAACTTTCAGATTTGTCCGACTCCACACCATGTGGACTGCAACGCAGGCATAGTTCAGAGATGTTTACCTTCCACGTTCTATTGACCATTTGAACATTCAAACTCTCTCAGCAGAAACTCATTTGTGGTTCCAACTGTGTTATTGGTTACCATATTTCTAGACATTCAGATCACCAACAATCTGTCCTGGTCCCTCCTCATCAATACTATAGTTAAAAACGTCCACAAATGCTCTACTTTCTCAGAAGGCGAAGAAAATTTAGCACGTTCACAATGACTCTCACCAATTTTGACAGAGGCACCCTAGAAAGCATCCTGTCCGGATGATTCACAGCCTGGTACGGCTCCTGCTCTGACCAAGACTACAAGAAACTACAAAGGGTTGTGAACATAGCCCAGTCCATCGTGCAAATCAGCCTCCCATCCATTGACTCTGTCAACTCTTGCTGTGACCTTAGGAAAGCAGCCAGCATAATCAAGGACTGTGCACACTCCAGACATACTCTCTTCTACCTTCTTCCATCAGGAAAAAGATACAAAGGTCTGAGGTCACGTACCAACTGACTGAAGAATGGTTTCTTCCCTGCTGTCATCAAACTTTTGAATGGTCACATCACATATTATGATTCTATTAATCTGATCTTTCTCTTCACCCTATCTGTAACTGCAACATTATATTCAGCACCCTATTCTTACCTTCTCCCCGTGTACTCTTATGAACAGTAGGTTTTGTCGGTATTGCGCAAGAAACAACACATTTCACTGTATCCATATACATGCGACAATAATAAATCAAATCATATCATGTGGCCCACCACAACAAGATATCCCACTCTCACTTTGTTCTTAAACCTTGCATGAGAAAGGCCGCTGATTTTGAAAGTGGGTCAGGGGGCATCACCAGGTAACAGTGCACACAGCACTCCTCCCCTGCTCAGGCCTCCACCAACAATTGCCACGTCCATGCCCACATGATACAAATCGAGACTCAATCTGCGTACTTCAGCTGGACCCAGCTTGTTTCCTACTGGTGTCCGACGGTTTGCCTGCTCCAAACAGCAGGTTAATACTGGAATGCGACAGGAAGTTGGTGGGATCGGACGCTGTAAGGCATCAACCTCAGCCGTACCTCTCCCCAGTCACTAGCCTGGTTTTTGTCAGGTGGGTGGCGAGCTGAGGTGGGCAGTCAAAATGGAGGCCCTGTAATTGTTTTCTTCTCTCAGTATTTTGTGTGCTAGGCTACAAGTTAAGTTAAAATTAATATACCAAATGCAGAAAGTGAAACCTTTGCACTAAATTGGAGTGCAAGTTGTAACTAATCATCTGTTTATTTCAAAAACAATTATTTATTTGTGCATCTGTGATTAATTGCAGTAAAATCTCCAGACCCACAAGACAATTAAGCAAAACCAGTATATTAACCCATATGTTCAGAACTCAAATACCATTTAATAGCAGTAAGTGTAGCAACCCTCAAGTGCCCTCAGTAAAATACGTCTCGTGCACTAATGTACATGTCTGCCTGCAGTCCTGGAATTTATTCTACCCATGGGAGCCATTTACTTCTTCAAACATCCGGACAGCCCAATGTTCATTGCTTAACTCTAACGGTAGACCTCGCAGTTAAGTAGGCCAAATGTATCGTAGCCGAAGGATCATCCACTGCTTAAGAATTATCAATATGTTAATGTAATTCCATTATGCAGTTACTCAGATGTTTGCATTCAGTATATAAATAACATCGCTGCTGTCGGCCTTAAGCCAATGTGATCAATAACTGTACCTTTGGAAAACATAGATATTAATCTTGCATGAAGTGAGTTGCTGCATATTGCACTGCTGCAAAAACCAACACAGTTTAACATATAATTTTATCGTTGACTCAATATTAGTACCCTACCTCCATGACTGAAGTTTCTGGTTTAAACTCCAATCCAGGACTTGAGCATATATTCTAAGTTGACAACACAAGAGAGCATTGTGAGGGTACTAAATGGTTTCTCGAATGAGATCTAAGTCCCCATCTGTCTGCTCATTCAAAAATATTCTATTCATATATTTCACCATTTTATGTTGCATTTAATCTCACAAAAAGCAGAATGACTGGTCATCCATCTCACGTTGTTTGTGGTTGTCATGCAGAAACTGGCTGCCATGTTTTGGACGACAACAATGTCAACACTTCAAAGTTATCTAATCAGTTATGAAGCACTTTGCCACATCCTGCGGCACAGCATCCAGAGGTGGGAGGGGAGTATCGAGTCATGGCCGTAGAAACTTATAGCACAGGCAGAGGACATTCAGTCATTAGTCCATTTCCCCAACCATTTTCATTCAAATTACTCTGTCCTAATTAATACTCAGTAACGATCATACATATTG
Organism: Carcharhinus amblyrhynchos; assembly: GCF_965287045.1. Classification (NCBI taxonomy): domain Eukaryota; kingdom Metazoa; phylum Chordata; class Chondrichthyes; order Carcharhiniformes; family Carcharhinidae; genus Carcharhinus; species Carcharhinus amblyrhynchos. Next base: position 9,983,501 of record NC_137340.1, on the reverse strand, counting down.
CACTCTAGGTATTGGTATTTCAGAATAATAATCACAATCACATAATACTACCATTCTTCATGGCAAATTATAGGCTCCACCACTTGCTTTAAATCATGCCACAATTTTTAGTACAGCATTCACACATCGCTCTGTTATGTGCATTGCTAAATTTAAATTGAGGATAATTGTAGATTTTAGTGTAAAAATGACTGAAGTTTTGGGAATATACATATGGAAATTCTTTTCCCCCCTAGATTTGTCTGCAGCGTCTTTCCTTAGTTAAGTGCTCCTGTCAAGTTATTTGTAGAGCTCCATTGTAATGATATATATATGCAACAAGTGACCTGAATGACAACTATTCCTGCAACAATATTTGCGAAATCAGTGCAACCCTTGCACATTTCAAGCCTTGTCACATTGGTACAAGCTCCTTGTCAGGTAACAAAAGACAACTGCACAAGAGATCTTGAAACATTATAGGCTGAAAATTAATGTTTGGTTAACAGCTCAGTTAAAATTGTAGACAAATGGATGTTTTAGAAACATATTAAACATTTGTCAATTGTTAGCATCAACAGTAACACCAACCTCACGAATCACGGTACTCAACGCAGAATCATCAAAATTTAAGTTCAACTTATACATTTGAATTTAGTTTTTTCAAGCTCAACAATAATTTCTATGCCAGCCAGATCTCTGCCACAATGTTTATTACCTGCTGCAAATTGTTAAAAATCGAACTTGCAGATGATTCAAAACATAACACACTACTCACCATTTCGACTTTCTTCATCAATTGCAACTATTGTTGCTGGAGGACCTGATCTTGCCAGTTTGCAATCTGTCAGTAGTAACAAAAAAAAATTATGCATATGTACTTTCATTGAAAACTACAGCTTAGATGTTTGATGTTAAGCTCAACTAGCACAAAATATGTTTTATTTTTATTGACGCAGGTCTCATACGAAAGTAATAAGTGGAAAAGAAAGTTTTCAAAAAGTTGAGATATATTTCATGACAGTTCTCCCTTTCTTCATACATCACAAATTTATATTGAGCCCAATCATTATCTCAAAAATTAAATTAAACAGAGCAACCTATTGTCATGGTGCGCAAAGTATTAAGACTAGTAAAGATTAAAAGTTTATTCGTGTCACAAGTAGACTTACATTAACACGGCAATGAAGTTGCTGTGAAAATGCCCTAGTCGCCACACTCCGGCACCTGTTCGAATACACTGAAGGAGAATTTAGCATGGCCAATGCACCTAACCAACACGTCTTACCCCACAAACACAGGGAGAACGTGCAAGGTCCATAACAGACAGTGACGCAAGCTGGGAATCGTACCTGGGTCCCTGGCGCTATGAGGCAGCAGTGCTAACCACTGTGCCAACGTGCCACCCAACACAGCAGCAACATTTAAAGATTTTAAGAATATGTAGCTTTGCTGTTCACCATCTTACCGTCAAACTGCCAATCTGGAGTCAAAGTTCAGTTTCACAAAGATTGAAGCAGCACAGCATAAGTAAAAGAGAAGAAAGGATGACAAATTTTCAGTGGAATAAAAGAGAATATTAGATCTCAAAATGAAGGCAAGAATTGAAAAGTGCAATAAAAAATAATCTGAACGAAAACAAAGTTGATCAAGAAGTGCCTAACCCACAGTTCCTATCTGTAAACAGAGCTCTAAACTGTATGTACTGCAATCCAAAACAAAACTGCAAGCCAGTCCTGATACCCATATGAAAGAACAGAAAAGGGAGGATATGTATGCAATGCCATTAGCGAGCAATCATTGCTCCTTTGTAATGTATGGATGCTGCCTTCCTCATCAAACTTAAATTACTTTAAATTGTTAGGAAACAGAAGGAACAAACAAGAAAACGCAAGAAAAAACACAAAAAGGCAAAAATGCAAAACAATTACTTTGTTTTCAGAGAATGCCTGGAAAAATACATCGATATATTCAATGTAATCTTATATCTCATTCATTCTAACAAGCAGCATTTGACACCAACTTTAGCATTTCTTCGGCTCTTTTATCAAGTTAGTGCAGATTTCCGAAATCAGCATTTCTCAGTTACTCAGGCATTTTAATGTGCAATCAGCGAAGTCTGTGCACGTGTAAACGTTATTTCCCCAAATACCTGTCGATTTCTATTTCTGAACCATATCCTGCCCTTTGATGACATTATCTAAAAAAAACGTAGGCTGGAATTCTCTGATGTTAGACAGTAAATGGCAGAACCCTTAAGAGTACTGATAGGAAGAGGGATCTGGGCGTACAGGTAACAGGTCACTGAAAATGGCAATGTAGGTGGTGGAGAAGGTAGTCAAGAAGGCATACGGCATGCTTGCCTTTATCGGTCAGGGCATCGGGTCCCATTTTGCCAAAACTTCGCACCCACTTTCGGGCGTGAAATCATGGTAAGTTCGGGCGTTGGGCCTTTAATGCGATTTGCACCCGAATCCGAGCATATCGCACCTTTACCGACACCCGATTCAGGCGCGGATCCGGTCCGCGCCCGAATCGGGTGGCCCGACGATTTAAATGCATTAGCGTGCATTTAAATCGATTTAATGAACCATGCACCCAACTTTACCATCAAATCCTGTTTTACCTTCTTCTCGTCCATTCTGGATCCGCGCTGTGAGTGACCTGCAAAGTAAAAATCTGAAGCCGATTTTGATTTTGCAGGGGAACCTCTGAAGCGGCAGATCATTCTCTGGGAAGGAGGTGGTGGGGGGCGGGCTGGGGAGAGAGGAGGAGGAGAGAGGTCGGGGGTGGGGGGAGGAAGAGGCAGGTCAGAGCGTCCTCTGGGTGGGGACGGGGGGAGGAGGAGGAGGAGGAGGAGGAGGCGGGTCAGATGTATCTCAGTGGGGGAGAGGGAAGCGAGAGGGCGGATCGTTGTCTGGTGGTGAGGGAGACGGATCTCTCACTGATGGTGGAGGGAAGGGGGGCGTTGACAGATCTCTGGTGTGGGGGCGGGGGGGGGCAGGGGAGTCCATTGCCACTCTGCAGGTGACCCCTCCTCTCCACCCGAGGAACGAATCCCTCCACTCTGAGTGGACGTGTTGTTATCAGGAGCTGCGAACAGGTCATGGACTGATTGAATGTTTTTTTGTGTTAACACAGCACAGAGAATATAATGGTTTATTTCAATAGCAGACAATCATTCATTTTGAACAATCGCTAGAAATACTGTGATGAGCAGGGTTGCCAGATAAACCAACCCGACCAGAGATCCCCACCAGAGGTTCATCCGCCACCACCCACCCCTCACCACCACCATCAGTGAGCGATCAGGTCTCCCCCCCACCACCACCAGACAACGATCAGCCTTCTCGCTACCGACCTACCCACCCTTCCCCCCCCACCCAGAGGATCCTCTGACCTGCCTCCCTCTTCCCCCAACACCCCTCCAGAGGATGATCTGGGTCAGAGAGCCGCTCTCTCTCTCTGCTCTTTTTTCTCTTTCCCAACCAGGGCGTGCTTTTTCAGATTTTTTTCGAACCGCGCATGCAGTTCCGAACGTTCCGGCAGTGCTCAGCCCCGCCTACAGTAGATCGGACCGGAACTGGCAAAAAGCGTATGGGTGCGCTGCAAAGTAGGGATTCTGGGCTCAAATCTGTATTACGCCTGGATCCGGCCCTTAGACTCCAAATGGTAAAATTGGACCCATTGAGTTTAAAAATTGGCAAGTTATGTTGCAGTTTTGTAGAACCTTAGTTAGGCCGCACTTGGAATATACTGTTCAATTCTGGTCGCCACACTAGTAGAAAGATGTGGAAGCTTTGGAGAGGGTACAAAGATTTACCAGGATCTTGCCTGATCTGGAGGACATTAGCTATGAGGAGAGGTTGCAGAAACTTGGTTTGTTCTCACTAGAACGACAGAGGTTGAGGGGCGACCTGATAGCAGTCTATAAGATCATGAGGGGCATGGACAGAGTGGATAGTCAGAAGCCTTTTTTTCCCAGGATGGAAGAGTCAAATACTCAGGGGCATAGGTTTAAGGTGCAAGGGGCAAGGTTCAAAGGAGATGTTCAAGGCAAGTTTTTTTTGCACAGAGGGTGGTGAGTGCCTGAAACTCGCTGCTGGGAGAGGTAGTGGAAGCAGATACGATAGTGAGTTTTAAGAGGGCGGCTGGACAAATACATGAATAGGATGGGAACAGAGGGATATGATCCCCGGAAGGTAGGGGGTTTTAGTTCAGTCGGGCAGCATGGGCGGTGCAGGCTTGGAGGGCCAAAGGATCTGTTCCTGTGTTGTAATTTTCTTTATTCTTTGTTTGTACGCCCACCATCACTGCCAGCAAAAGTGGAAAATTTGGTATTCAACCAAATCTCCATTCACTGCAGCGTGATTGGAGAACCCCAGTCACAGACGAGTTTGGGGAATTCTGGCCATAGTCAGTTTTCAATTGTACACTGATGACACCCAGTTCAAACTCCCTGCTGCTTCTCTTGACTTCTCTACTCTTGCTGAAGAACTGTTTGTTGTAGACCCTGTACAAGATAAGCAGAAGTTTTCTCCAGTTAAACTTTGGATCTGTACTACAAATCTGTTTGCTATCCCCTTCCCAGGCTCAACCAGACTATTTGTCACTTTGGTGTCATATTTGACCCTGAGATGAGCTTCCAGCCATTTATTTATGCTATCGCTAAAACTGCTCTATTCCAGATGGATAACTCTTGAACCAATCTTTACTCAATCTTAAATTTATTTACAGAGTGAAATGTTGCAAACATATACCTCCTAACTCAACAATCCAGTTTCACTGAGTGTCTCTCTATACGTGCTCAAGTAAAGCTCAAATTAACACCCTCTACTAATTGATTTCCACTTAACAAAGACCACCCATTTCTAGCCCCATAACATCATCCACTCCATCTCTGCTTCAGCTCATGTAAAGGAAGCCTTATCTATCCATTTGTTAACCGAAGGCTTGACTATTCCAACACATTCCTGGATGACTTTCCATATTATACCCTCTGTAATTTTGAAGTTAGGCCAAAAATTTCCCTCTGCCCTCTGTGGGCAAGACAGAAAATTCAGCAGAACCATTTAGAGGTCTGTTGAATTCAGGCGGGAAATTCCAGTCTTGGGGTGTGCGCAGCTGGTGAATTCCACTCATCAAGCCCATATCACCCATTACCTCTGTGGTCACTGGCCTACATTAGCTCCCAATTATGCAATTCTCCCATTTTAAAACGCTCATTCTCATTTTCAGATCCCTTTACGACCTCGAGCCTTCCCACCTCTGAAATCTCCTTCAGCCCCACAACCCAGCAAGCATTTTGCACTCCTCTGATTCTAGCTTCTTTGTCATTATGTTTTAATTGTTCCACCATTGATGGCAGTGCCTTCAGCTATCAAAGTTCTAGTGTTATAAACCTGCCCCTAAACATTTCTCCCCTATTTTGTCCTCTAAGCCATTCCTTAGCACCAATTTCTATGATCAAGTTTTTGGCTCAGTGTCAACTTTTACAAATACAGATTCTGTGAAACATCTTGATATATTCATTACATTAAAGACATGGACAAGAACATGGCAGATGGAATATAATATGCAAAAATGTGAGGCAATTTATTTTGGGGAAAGGAACAGATGCGTTGAGCATTTTCTAAATGGTAAGAAATGAGAAAGTGTAGATGTACAAAGGGACTTGTGTGTCATTGTCCATTAGTCAATGAAGACGAACACATGTAGATGCAACATTTATGAGGAAGGCTTATAAGACGATTTTAATATAGCAGTCGTGAGGTCTTGCTTCAATTGAATAGAAGCTTGGTTAGATCATACCTGAAATACTGAGGGCTGCTTTGGTCCCATTATCCCAGAAAGGATATTATTGCCATAGAGGGAGTGCAACAAAGATTCACCAGCTTGTTCTGGGGACGGTCTTATGAAAAGAGATTGGGCAAATTGAGCCCTCATTCTTCAGAGTTTGAAATAATGAGAGGCGATCTCATTGAAACCGACACAATGCTTAAAGGGATGGACAGGGTAGATGCAGGTAAGAGTTGGGAGTCAAAACCAGGAGGCACAATTTCAAAATAAAGGACTTGCCACTTAGAACAGAGACGAGGAGAAATTTCTTTACACTGAGGATTGTGAATCAGCGGCATTTTTTCCCCAGTGGGCTAAGGAAGCTCAGTTATTGCGTATGGCTAAAGCAGAGATTGCTAGATTTCTTATTCACACAGAGTTATGAGGATAGTGGGTGCTGAAGGCATTGAAATATCTGATCAGCCATGATCGCTTTGAATGGTGGATCAGGCTGAACTAAATGGCCTAAATGGCCTACTCCTTTTCCATGTTCCAATAATAAATTCAAGTTCCTTGTTGTTGCATATGTCTGTTACTCATATTAAGTTTTCCATGTTCGCATACAGACATATCAATAACAGGGAGAAAAACATCTGTCAGATGGTTCAATGGCATTATTTAAAAATTCCAGGTAGCTTACTGAGATTTGAGATTTGGATACATTTTCTAGATAGGCTTTAGTCATTCCTTGAACAGTAACGAAGACATATCCATCAATCCTGATTCCTTGAACAGTGGGATAGGAGGTACATGGGTGGCATGGTGGTTCAATGTTTGGAACTGCTACCTCACAGCGCCAGAAACTCGGGTTCGCTTCCAGATTTGGGTGGCTGTCTGTGTGGAGTTTGTACATTCTCCCCGTGTCTGTGTGGGTGTCTTTCGGGTGCTCCGGCTTCCTCCCACAGTCCACAGCTGTGTAGTTTAGGTGGATTGACCGTGGTAAAATGCCCCTTAATGTCCCAAGACATGTAGATTAGGGGAATTAGCGGGGTATATAGTTACGTGGATAGGGCACGGGTGGGATGATCTGTTAGTGCAGACTTGATGGGCCAAATGGCCTCCTTTTGCACTGTAGGGATTCTATGGATACGGATTCTATCTTGGCAATGTTTCCAATATTAGCAGTACTCCCTGGCTTGTTAAATGAGTAGCCAAGGCTAGAAAACTCATCACGGAGTGAAACACATGTCAGCAGTGAGATTCAGACTCTTCACTTTGGTTTTAGTGTCCCACCATAACCATCTCAGAATGGCCTCAAAAGGACATTGATAAGTGAGGGTGCCATCAGTAACACAACTTTAAAATTGAGAAACCACAGTCAAAAAGAAAACTGGAATGGGGAAACATTAAGGAAACGATGACTGTTTATTCAAGTAGAAGCCTTAACTACAGCTGATTATGTCAGAAATCCTATCCCTGCTGTCACATAATGTCACAAATCACACTCCCAGGCAGCATTTAATCAGCAGGTCAATAATATAGGTAGGGACAACAAGAGAGAAAGAGTGAGCGAGCATACCAAAAAGTATCATTCTTCATTTGCAACATTTAGGGCTATGAAGAGGTTCAGTAGAATGCACTGTTCTCTTGAGAGACTAACATTTGGCACTCATTAGGAAATGGAGTATAAAGTATCACAATTAGCTTTCATGAAAAAAATTGCTACTTTGTATTGCTATTTCAAACTCATATACAAGATCTGTAAACAGTGCATTGCATTAACAGATCTGCCACTGCATCACTTGCTAGCAGCCTAGGGACTGGGGTCCAGCTGTGACACTTGACTGCTAGCCTGTACTGTCCCTTTAAAGGTCAAGTTGCCTCTGGCAATCCAGCTAACTAGGTGCTTGTAGATTCTCGAAGTGAATGAAAGGTCAGCAAATTGATTTTAAACTTCAGCATTCAGGTCTATCACCAGTTTTCTTTTCTTAACCAAAAACGATAGTTTTATGTGACATCCAGCATATCATGTACGTGCACCAGGGACAATATTTATACCAGCTCATCCCCAAAATGGCTTTTCATGTGGTTAGTCTGAGAATATGACACCTTTATGTCTGTGATAGCTCCTTGTTGTTGTTGTTGCTCTTCTCTCCTGCTCGGACTCCTATCTATTTTGTTGCTGCATCTCTCTTCTTCAATTAGTTTCATATTTTCGTTCTTTCCCCTCATTTGTGTCGGGAGTAGCTGATGGTGCTACGGGAAAACAGCCACCAATGGTTGCAGGGTTCATTTGAAAACGCAGCCTTCAGTAACTCTTGCCCATCTCCTTCTTAAAGTCATCCCCCATCCCCGATCTCTCATCATGTTTCATACCTTCTCACCTGTTCACAAATACATTTTCTTCCTATCAGTGCCTCATTCTTACCTCAAACCCACCTCTTCCCCACTGAACTATGCGTGCAACTTCCATTCCCCTTGTCCACTCACTCACCCCATCTTTAATTTGCCGTTCACTACCATCACTTTACCAAGAATGACAGCGGTGAAAGCCTGTTCAAAGGTTTTGATTCTATTCTTTTGTCACCTACACCATCTCCCACTACTATTATAAAGAACAAAGAAAAGTACAGTACAGGAACAGTCCATTTAACTGCATCCACAAACTTTCCCTCATCAATTATCTTTGTCACCTTTTCAAAAAACTCAAGCTGGTGAGACTTCACCGTACTAAACCATGCTGCCTGTCACTAACTAGTCTATTTTCTTCCAAGTATGCTTATATCTGGTCCCTCAGTATCTTCTCCAAATGCTTCCCCACTACTGATGTCAGGCTCACCGGTCTATAGCTTCTGGATTATCCTTGCTTCCTTTCTTAAACAAAGGAGCAATATTGGTTACTCTCCAGTCCTCTGGGACTTCACCTGTGGTCAAAGAGGACGTGAAGATATCTGTTAAGGTCTCAGCTGTCTCTCTCCTTGCCTCCCATAGCAACTTGGGATAGATCCCAACTGGCCCTGGGGACTTGTCTACCTTAATGCAGCTTAGGATCCACTTAGGCAATACTTCTTCCTTCGATACATTGACATTCTCTGGAGAGTTCACACACCGATCCCTGACCTCAACATCCGTCATGTCCTTCTCTTTGGTGAATACCAATACAAAGCACTCATTAAGGGTCTCGCCCACATTACTGATACAGAAGACTCATTAAGGATCACACCCATGTACATATATTCATTAAAGAACCTTTTATGGTTTAGAGATTAAATTTAAGAAACATCTCCTTGTGTCTGCCATGGCTCAGTTCGATCAGTTGCACTATCACATCTGAATCACAAGTTTCTGAGTTTATGTTCAAATCTAGGGCTTGAGTGCAGAAATGAAGGGTGATGCACCAAAGCAGTATTGAGAGATTACTGTACTGTTGGGGATGCGATCTTTTAGGTGATGATGTTAAGAGAAGGGTACACGTGCTACTAAGGTGGATGTAAAAGATCTCATCGCACCTATTCCAAAGAAGAGCAGTGGAGCTATCCCTGGTGTCCTTGTCAATAATTAACCTCACAATCAACCTCACAAAAACTGGTCATCGTAACATGTGGCTATGTGCAAATTGACTACCTACATTGCAACTGTGAATACATTTTAATGGTACTTCATCAGTTCTACATCACTAAGATACATAGTAGTCATGAGATGTGCCATATAAATGCAAGTCTTTTTCGTTTCTCATAGGTGTTAGAAATTAAAAGTTTTACTTTCACAGCGGTCAGTGATCAAGACTGAGCTTCATTTTGTACCAGTGCCTGGGATTCTATCCCTGCAGTTTCACTCTGATCCCAACCTACACTTTGCCACACACCGCAACTTCTCCAGATCAGTAAATGTTTCTGAAATTTACAGAAGGCAAAATACCACTTTTAACTTATTTCCTCTTATTATTTGAAGAAAAGAGATGGTCTCCTCCACCACCACCCCCCCCAACCCACGTCAACACTGTAGTTAAGAAAGCCCACCAACACGTCTATGTTTTCAGAAGACTATGGAAATTTGGCATGTCTGTTACAACTCTCACCAAACTTTACAAATGCATCATAGAAAGCATTCTTTCTGGTTGTATCACGACTTGGCATGGTCCTTGCTCTGTCCAAGACCGCAAGAAACCACAAAGGGTCGTGAATGAAGCCCAGTCCATCATTTAAACCAGCCTCCCACCCATGGATATTGTCGACACTTCCCACTGCCTTGGAAAAGCAACCATCATAATTAAGGGCCCCATGCACCCTGGACACTTTTCCGCTTTTTTCCATCAGGAGAATGATACAAAAGTTTGAGGACACGCTCCAACCATGCTTCTTCCCTGTCACCATCAGACTTCTGAATGGATCTACCTCGCATTAAGTTGATCTTTCTCTCCACCCTAGCTATGACTGTAACATTACATTCTACACTCTCTCTTCTCCTTCTCTTTGTCTATATAGCACTCAAGAAACAATACTTTTCACTATATGTTAATACATGTGACAATAATAAATCAAATCAAATGAAAAGGAAAGCAATTTCTCAAAATGACAGGAGGTAATGAAAACTATCTTAGCAGAATGGCTGGTGGAATGTTTCTAATATATCTTGGAAAATGTGGGTATGCAGCACAGTCCAAATTGAGTGCATGGTGTCATTTTTTAAAACCTTTATCTTATATGAATCCTGTTTCGGAGATTTGAAATTTTAATAACATTAGGAAAAAAAATGAATAAAAAATATATTTGGAGTGACTTGTGGGAACACACCGCCAGCAAACAGACAGATCACATAATCCCAGAGTGATACTTTCACTATAAATATCGACTATTACATGTCATATAGTGTGATGTCTTTAACACTGAAACTGCCTATCACACCACTTAAGTGTTTGTAATGCATTTTCAATAAAAAGCATGGCCTGGGTATTGAATGTATGATACAAATATTAACATTTCCCATGGAATTGTTCCTCAGACATATGATGATGAATTGGACCAAACTGTTAAAGTCGTGTAATGCACAAGGTGTTATTCTGCTGCTAAGCTCCTCTAAAGGTCATGTAATTTAATTCCGTCAAGTAAATGCACGCTCCATTCAATTAGAGTTCAATTGTTGTTTGTTCAGGAAAGTTTATAGCATATAAATGTGAAAATGACCATTGGAAAATACTATCCATTGCATCCTATCTCCCACCATTTTGTTCTTGCTTTTCCTTTTCAAATTTTTCTCTATTTGCATTTTAAAGGTTACTATGGATTCTGCTTCTGCCACTGTTTTTGATAAGGCATCCAGGCATTAAAAGACTTTTGCAGCTGAAGAAAATTCTCTCACTTTCTACTTCAGTTCATGATGTTGAGTTACATCCTCTGATGCAGGGTGGGCTAAATTAGGCTAATAAAACACATAATCATGGGTTTAAGAATACTAACAAAATACTGACTTGAGTGAACGATCCTAGGCTATGGAGAGCGCTGACAAGGGCTGCTGCTTTAGAAGGCAGCTCTATATGAATAACAAGTATTCCTCATTTAATTCATGTATTTTTGGATTTATAAAATGGATGCAGTTTGCTTTTAGTGACATTTTGTGAAACTTCAGCCAAAAGCAAAGTATAGGAGGGCTCGATGGGATGAGATAGGAGATGGTGACTCCATTCCAGAGGACCATAGTTCTACTGAATTTGGCTACATTATCAGCAGTTATCAGGAACAAGATGGCTACCAATGCCAGTTTGATGAATAGAATTATACAATTCCAAGCTCTTAACACAGGTGCAAGGCAGACATAAGGGTTTTATCAGGGTTGCATGAGTGTCATGTGGGTTTGAGTTGGTGAGAATCATTCCCCCATCTCACTGTGTTGCTGGGCAACAGAAGGGAGGTAAGTTAATGACAAATGGGACCCCATGAGGTTGGGATGTATATTGTTATTGGCTGGAGTTAATGACAGTAATGATTATTGAAGGATTTGTATTAACATTTACTGGATAATGCCCACCGGAGAGGTGGGAAATATGATTTTGAAAGTGTATAATTGCCCGAGCAGGGGCATTGTATTTCAGAATGGTAGTGTGTGGCCCGCATTCTATACCTTGAGTGCTGGTCTACTTTGTATCATTCTCCCATTCGATCAAAAAAGCACATCTTAAAATTAGTACATGGAATTTCATGAGTCTCTGTATTAGCTTAAGTTTAGCAATACATGGCCTCAAGAGAAAACCCCCGTCAACAACTTTGGCATAGGTTTGATTTGTGGTGATAGAGCCTCTGCTTGTCTTCCTGTTGGATGGAAGGGATCTTGTTACCTTGGAAAAACTTTCATACATATATAAACTACTTCGCCTGCCAAGACCTCAACGAGCTATGAGAGAGGGAGAACGTTTTTTTTGGCATAATGTTTCCCAATATGGAGTGGTTAGAACAACGTGAGAGATTATAATTGTGAAATGCTCCATGTGAAACAAGTAAACAATACAGAAACTGCCCTCACAAAGATCAATGGTGAGATGGCTGCCATGTGTCTAGAGATGCTTCAACATTGGATTACATCTTGGCAGCAAGGACTTGTGCAGTAATTGATCAGGATGTTGCACTTACAAACAGACAGTTCAGAAAGCACAACTAACCTGGTTGTACACATGAAAAAGGAGATGGAGAAACTTTACCTTAGGCGATCGGCTCTCAGGCCGGATAGGCTTCTGGGAACATTGATCTTGCAAGGGATTATATTTTTATTGTGATCCTAGTGTTAGTAGTAATTGTATTCCTGATCAATTGTGGATGTTCATGACTTTTTAGGTCCATGGGGAGTACAGCCTCAGTGGTAAGGAAGAAGGGGTCCCAGTAACCTTCAAGGACCAAGATTAATTATTAAAATCCATCTATTTAGTGCCCTTAGTTGATTTTTAGCCAATGGCCAAGAGGGAGGGTAGGGTAAATTAGGCTAATAAAACGCATAATCATTCAAAAACACTAATAAAATACTGACTTGAGTGAATGATCTTGGGCTATGGAGAGCACTGACAAGGGCTGCTGCTATAGAAGATAGTTCTATATGAATATTAAATATTCCTCATTTAGTTTATGTATTTTTGGATTTATAAAATGGATGCAGTTTGCTTTTAGTGACATTTTGTGAAGCTTCAGCCAAAAGCAAGATATAGCAGGGTTTGATGGGAAGAGGGAGGAGATGGTGATTGCATTCCAGAGGACATTAGTTCTACTGAATGTGACTATGAATAAGATGGCTGCCAATAACAGTGTGATGACTAGAACTTTACAGCTCCAAGCTGATAACACAGGTGGAAGGCAAACATAAGGGTTTTCTCAGGGTCAGATGAGTGTCATGTGGGTTTGAGTCAGTGGGAATCCTTCTCCTATCTCACAGTGTTGCTGGGCAACAGAAGGGAGGTAATATCTTTAATTAATGACAAATGAGATCCCATGAGGCCAGGATGTATATTGTTATTAGCTGGATGTATATTACTGTTGGCTGGAATTAAGGCAGTGATGATTATTGACTGTTTTGTATTAATGTTTACTGGACAATGCCCACTGGAAAGGTGGTAAATAAGATTTTGAAAATGTATAGGTGCCCTGGCAGAGGCATTGTATTTGGACTGCCCACATTCTATACATTGAGTGATGGGCTACTTTATATCATTCTCCCATTCGATCGTTTGGTTAATAAAGGCATGTCTTAAAATCAGTACATTGCATTGCGTAAGTCTCTGTATTAGCTTAAGTTTAGCAATACATAGCTAAAACCCCCATCAACACCCTCTTACTCTTCTTAATTGTGGTTCTTTAAGAATCAGATATATATACATAGAATATTCTAAGCATTTTTTTTATCCAATACTTATCACTGGCAAATATTCTGGACTTAATTAATGGCAAATTCAATTGTGGCAAAATTAGTTATTTTTGCTATTCATGGATAAACTGTAAGTGAAGTTTCAAAGAAGAGTCTCATTACTCAAAACATCAATTTTGTGTCTCTCTCCACAGATGTTGCCAGGTCTGCTGACTTTTTTCAGCACTTTCTGGTTTTAATGATGTTTGTGCTTGTGTAAGAGTGCATGTGAGCTTCAACACATGAAAAGATGAAAGAGAAAGAAAAGAAAGAGGTGAGTATAAGAATTTGTGCAGAATGCAGTGCAAACTGCATGGGCTAGCTAAATTTTTTAAATTCATTTGTGGGACATGGGCGTTTCTGGCTGACCAGCATTTATTGCCCAACCCTAAACACCCTTGAACTGAGTAGCTTGCTAGGCCATTTCAGGCTCTGGAGTCACGTGTAGACCAGACCAGATAAGGACAGCAAATTCCATTCCCTAAAGGCCAAGTTCATAGTGGAAAGCGGAATTGGTGCCGCTTGACTGTCACACTCGCATAGTGGCACTCAGATGTCAAGGGTCTCAGGAACATTTTGAATATGAACCTGTTCCCCTAACTGCACAAAAATTTCATATACCAATAAAAGTTTACTAGTGCATGCTGGTAAACAAATTGGCCATTTCAATTTGCATTGTCATGCAACCTCATGACCTGCATTTGTTTATGAATACATTTTTGACTCCAACTATGAAGCAGAATTGACAATGCACTGGTCTCAAGGGCCTTTGCCATTCAGAATGCTATTGCATGTATACAAGTGATGTGGAGACAAGAGGCCATTTCTACTTTCTACTATGAATCTAGCCATCTGGATAAGCTGTCTGCTGGCGATGAAAGAATTTTGACACCTGGAGTGCTGTGTATAGAAATTCAGAACAGAAATTCTAGTATAAAATAGACATGAGTGAAGTGCATGCAAAGAATTATAACAATTGGTTATTATGTGAGACTGGATTGAAACATGGAGTCATGAATAATCAATTTCCATGATATCATGGAAAAGGAATGTGAAATTGAGAAATTAAAATGTAAATCAATATAATTTTTACATTATCATCTTCTCCTGTAAAATGTACAAGAATTAGCTATTGTGCTGCTCTTATATTGCGTTCCTCTGTCCACCTTTCACCTTAGGTTAGATAAACTGAAAGATAGATTGGATAAATTCAGATTGTTTTCATTGGAAAGACGAAGGTTGAGGGGTGACCTGATAGAAGTTTACAAAATTATGAGGGGCATAGATAGGGTGGATCGTCAGAGGCTTTCCCCAGGGTGGAAGGGTCGACTACAAGAGGGCACAGGTTTAAGGTGAGAGGTGGTAAGTTTAGGGGAGACATGTGGGGCAAGTTTTTGGCATTGAGGGTGGTGGGTGCCAGGAATGCACTGTCAGTGGAGGTGGTGGAAGCAGACCTGTTAGCGACGTTCAAGGTACATCTTGATAGACACATGAATGGGAGGCAAACAGAGGGTTAGAAACCACATATTGGTGAGGCTTGGTGGGCCGAAGGGCTGTTTCCCGTGCTCTATTGTTCTTTGTTGTTTAGTTTTCTACTCCAAGGTAACATTACAGTGGTTTGATTTCAGGCCGTATAATATTTGTCATTAATACGCAAAGAATCCAGAGGCGATTGAAAACTTGCAACACAACACCATTGCCGATTTTGTTTTCTTCGTTTGAAAAACGTGCATTGTATACAATTTGTACAAATTATTTTTCTAACAAGAAATATGCTCATACTATTATGCTGAGCAACTTTTCATACATTTATGGTTCAAGGTTCTACATGGCTTCACTCAAAATATTGCTTGGTTCATTGAACAACAAAATTATACAATTAACTGTCAATCTTAAATGTACTTTCAAGTAAAAGCACCGTCACATTTCAACGGGCTCGTGTAATTTCTGACCTGGCTGTAAATTTAGTATTATATCAATATGAAAAATCAGTGGCTTCTTGACAATTCATGGCAACAGCAGCCTGAGGAGCAAAACTGACTAGAAAGCTGGTGTACAATGCTAACAATCCCATGACAATTCTCTCAACATGTTTGCTGCTGGCATTTAGAATAAAATCAATTGTAACTACCCTCTCAAGCTCCAGATGTGTTCAACATTCACCTCATAAGCTGAAAGGTACAGATGGTTTCAACCTTTTTCAGAACATAAGCACATCCGAAGTTTAGTACCATTTTAACCTTCTATTTGCATGTATTAATTCTAACTACTTTTTGATTAGTGATTAGAAAGAATGTTGGAATATGATACATTTTTTTCACGTTAATTTCCAAAAGCTTATAATTGTTAATAATTTAAATGAGCACAATAACATTACATGGACAATATAAAGACTAATATGTGAAGAGGGCAGAAACATTGCATTAAATAATATTTTAAAATAGTGAATCGGGCCACCCACTTCTTGGACAATCATTTGGACTATAAGGACAATTAAGCAACTATTTGTGTGTGTTATAATTAGCACTGTTAATTTCCAACCATTATGTTTTCTTAACTGTTTCCAAAGACCAATTTTAAAGAGAAAATATATGCAATGTCAATTTAACTATCTTTTAAATTATGTTTAAGTTACATATGAAACATGCAACACTAATTATCACTTGCAACTATTAGATTTTCAATGCCATCAACATCCACCAAACAGCTTCAAGTGCCATCAAGGTATTCCTGTAATATTATCTTCTGTCCATTTTAATTGCTAAACCCATACAAAACATCAAAGAGAAGATGGGATTTTCCGGTCCTTCCAGCCAGTTGAATCTTCTGGTCCCACTGAAGATCCACCCCACCCCACTGCCCCTTGCACCATTGTGGCAGCTTTCATGCAGTGGAATAAATGAACCACAAAAAACATCATAGACATAAGAGATAAAAATGGGGGGCACAGAGCACAGTGGTTAGTTGCTTCACAGCTCCAGGGACCTGGGTTTGATTCCCAGCTCGGGTCACTGTGTGTGTGGAGTTTGCACATTCTCCTCGTGTCTGTGTGGGTTTCCTCCGGGTGCTCCGGTTTCCTCCCACAGTCCAAAGATGTGCAGGTTAGGTTGATTGGCCATGCTAAAATTGCCCCTTAGTGCCCTGAGATGCGTAGGTTAGAGGGTTTAGCGGGTAAATACATAGGGATATGGGGGTAGGGCCTGGGTGGGATTGTGGTCAGTGCAGACTCGATGGGCCAAAGGACCTCTTTCTGCACTGTCGGGTTCTATGATTCTATGACATTGGTGGGACAAGAAGATCCTGCCAGCAGCCAATGGTGAGCCGTCTCCGCCACTGGAAAACCGTGCCACGGAGGTTATTGGAAAAGGCCACTCATCACTTCTACCTTCTCATCTAGGAAGAATAAAAATGTGTACTACAACTTTCAAACACACTCCAAGTTGTAAACATACATGATCATCCACTGCAAGGTATTTACTGAAATCACTAATTGTATGTCATGATGGAATATGCATATATACATCAACAGTAGTTTCATGGCCATCCGTAGATTTTTAATTCCAGATTTTTTTTTGTTGAATTCAAGATCCACGATATGCTGTGGCAGGATTCAAAACCCAGGTCCCCAAAATATTAGCTGAGTTTCCAGAACATAGAACATTGCAGCGCAGTACAGGCCCTTCGGTCCTTGGTGTTGCACCGACCTGTGAAACCAATCTAAAGTCCATCTAATGTACACTATTCTAACATCATCCATATGTTTATCCAATTACCATTTAAATGCCCTTAATGTTGGT
Organism: Carcharhinus amblyrhynchos; assembly: GCF_965287045.1. Taxonomy (NCBI): domain Eukaryota; kingdom Metazoa; phylum Chordata; class Chondrichthyes; order Carcharhiniformes; family Carcharhinidae; genus Carcharhinus; species Carcharhinus amblyrhynchos. Next base: position 9,966,066 of record NC_137340.1, on the reverse strand, counting down.
GAGTCCACTACCATTGCAGGCAGGGCATTCCACGCTCTTACTACTCTCTGAGTAAAGAACCTACCTCTAACATCTGTATCTATCACCCCTCAATTTAAAGCTATGTCCCCTCTTGCTAGCCATCTCCATTCGAGGAAAAAGACTCTCACTGTCCACCCTATCTAATCCTCCAATCATCTTGTATGCCCCTATTAAGTCACCTCTTAACCTTCTTCTCTCTAACGAAAACAGCCTCAAGGCCCTCAGCCTTTCCCACCATATCAGGCAACATATTGGTAAATGGCCTCTGCACCCTTTCCAATGCTTCCACATCCTTCCTATAATGTGGTGACCAGAACTGTACGCAATACTCCAAATGTGGCCACACCAGAGTTTTATAGAGCTGCAATATGGCCTCATGGCTCCGAAACTCAATCCCTCCACCAATAAAAGATAACACATTGCACACCTTCTCAACAACCCGATCAACCTGCATGCCAACTTTCAGGGATCTATGCACATGACACTGAGATCTCGCTGTTCATCCATACTACCAAGTATTTTACCATTAGCCCAGTACTCTGTATTCTTGCTCATCCTTCCAAAGTGAATCACCTCATACTTTTCTACATCAAACTCCATTTGCCACCTCTCAGCCCAGCTCTGCAGCATATCTATGTCCCTCTGTAACCTGTAACATCCTTCCGCACTGTCCACAACTCCACCGACTTTAGTGTCATCTGCAAATTTACTAATCCATCCTTCTATGCCCTCATCCAGGTCATTTATGAAAATGAGAAACAGCAATGGCCCCAAAAGATACCCTTGCAGTACACCACTAGTAAATCCAGGATGAACATTTCCCATCAACCGCCACCCTTTGTCTTCTTACAGCCAGCCAATTTCTGATCCAAACTGCTAAATCACCTTCAATCCTATGCCTCTGTACTTTCTGTAATAGCCTACCATGGAGAATCTTATCAAATGCTTTACTTCAACCCATATACACCACATCAACTACTTTACCCTTATCCACCTCTTTGCTCACCTTCTCAAAGAACTCAATAAGGTTTGTGAGGCACGACTTACCCTTCACAAAACCATGTTGACTATCCCTAATCAAATTATTCCTTTCTAAATGATTATAAATCCTATCTCTTATAATCCTTTCCAAAACTTTGCCCACAACAGAAGTAAGGCTCACTGATCTATAATTACCAGGGTTGTCTTTACTCCCCTTCTTGAACAAGGGGACAATATTTGCTATCCTCCAGTCTTCTGGCACTATTCCTGGAGACAATGATGACATAAAGATCAAAGCAAAAGGCTCTGCAATCTCCTCCCTAGCTTCCCACAGGATCCTAGGATAAATCTCATCTGGCCTGGGGGACTTATCTATTTTCACACTTTCCAGAATTGCTCACATCTCCTCCTTCTGAACCTCAATCTCATCTAGTCTAATAGCCTGTATCTCAGTGTTCTCCTCAACAACATTGTCTTTTTCCTGTGTGTAATACTGGTGAAAAATATTCATTTAGCACCTTTCCTGTCTCTTCAGCCTCCACGCACAACTTCCCACTACTGCTTTTGACTGGCCCTAATCTTACCCTAATCATTCTTTTATTCCTGACATACCTAAAGGAAGCTTTAGGGTTTTCCTTGATCCTACCTGCCAAAGACTTCTCATGTCCCCTTCTGGCTCTTCTTAGCTCTCTCTTTAGGTCCTTCCTGCCTAACTTCTAACTCTCAAGCGCCCTAACCGAGTCTTCACGTCTCAACTTGACATAAGTCTCTTTCTTCCTCTTCACAAGAGATTCAACTTATTTACTAAACCATGGTTCCCTCACTTTGGATTAATATTCTATCAGAAATACAACTAGTCCATCCCCTCGCCCTCTGAACCGAATAAAGGTAGTATCAGAAAGTACAAATTAGGCTGGGTAAAGTGATTCAGGTAAAGGAAGAGAAGGAGAAAGCAAGAGCAAGAAAGAAAGGGATGAAGCATTGTTGAATTCAATGGCACAAACATGAGTTCAAGATAAATTATTCTGACCTTCCTAGTAAATGCACAAAGAAACTGATAACACCAATCACCACAAAATAGTTAACTCACCATTCAAAAGCCAAGTAGCCATCAAAACACATTGGAGTGGTTCAGATCAAATTAGACAGTGAACAGAAAATGGTGCTGTAATTTAGTATTCAGACATTTAAGTCAATAACTCTGTTCAAAATTCTACTCCACAACTTTGCAGACAATGTACAGTCAGAAATATCAAAAGGTCCTTGAAAATCACATTGATCATATTGAGAAAAACAAACTGAATGCTGGGAAAGCTGGGAGAACAGCAAGAATTCTGGAAAAGGTCAATACCATTCACTGCTCCTAATCAATGTTCGGACAAAATTCCATTCATGAGGCAACAAAGTAGGCCCCATCATCTGGATTCCACACTCTGTAGTTTAGTGGACCTGGGGAAGATGATCCACTGCGTACCAAATTTCAGTTTTTGCCACTTTAAACGTTAGATTACTAGCCTTGTGTAATATTTGAACCTAGGGCAACATCACAACAAAAAATAATGTGGAACACCTTGAAGCTGGCCATGAAAATAGAGTTGAAACCATCAGGTCAACCATGAGCTTATTATCAGATGGCAGTGCATTGGAAGGGCCAGATGTTCCTAATTTGGATATTGGTTTATGGTCGTATGGTGTTTTTACCTCACCCTGCAATTTTAAAGTTTGAAAGGTGGAATTCTCCCACAAAAAGTGCCGAATCGTGTAAAAAAACTGGAGTGAATCCCACTGTTTTCTTTTCAGTGGGATTTTCAAAATGAATCTCCCACACTCTAATACACTCAGCAGTGCATAGAGTGAATAACATTAAAATCAGGTGGCTGAACCTATTTCCGCTGGAGAAGCTGGCAGCATAGCTGAGATTGGCGCATGCGCAATAGCCCTGCACTGTCGGCCTCCTGATTGTTCAGTCGCTGGCCAGCACAGTAGCCCCCACATCACTGGCTCTAGGACCCTTACCCCTCCTTCTCCCCCCTCACCCCCTACCACCACCCAATCTCTGGCCTCCTGGGTGTGTCTGTGCCAGCCTCAGACCACCCCCCCCCCCCTCCCCTCCCACGGCCTGCCTCGATATTCCCCTCCCCCCGGCAGTCCAATCTCCTGATTCCTCCCAACCCCTCCGCCCTGGCAGTCCCTCTCCCCGGATATCACCCCCCCACAATTCCCCACAGCCCTCATCTCATCCCCCACCCTGATGGCCAGCCCCAATCACTGGCCTTCCTCGCTTTGTCATCGCTGAGTGCAGAGCGGCAGACGGAACCCTCCCATCAACAGATCACGCCCCCCCCGCCCCGCCCCCCCCCGGAGGCCCTGCCACAATAAGCCCCACCCCATTGGCACTGCCCGATACTGACGGGCGATGCCAATGCGTCCCCCGGGAATTGCTACTTCTGGCAGGGCGAGCGGGGAAAAGGCTAGCGGGTCTGGAGATTTCAGTCTTGGGCCCACTAATTACATGCAAATTTCCATTACCATAATTTATTGAGCTCTGTGCCAATTACTGGCATGTTGCTGCTGGGGATGCGCGGAGACCATGGCGTCTGGTGGGAAGCCCGCTACATGGACTCTGCTCAAGTCTTCTGGCCCACTGTGCTGCTAGAACAGAGAATCACCCCCATTGATTCCACACATTGCTGAAATAACAGCCAAATGAAGGCAACAAGGCATTTTGACAATACAAACAACCTATCATTCCAACAATGAGATTTAAGAGGAGAGGAAAAGCAGAGGATTGATAGAGAAGGAAGCAGGGTAAATTAGAGTCAAGTTTGATTCAGCAAACAAAATAAGGAGCAAGGACGAAAGACTGGATTAAGCAAGAGAGAAAAAAGGCAGAGTAAGATAAAATTGAAATATAGTTTTTTTAAAAAAACTCCATGAATGATTTGGTGGCTACAGGAATGAAATTTCAAGGTTTCAATGGTTCCTTTCCTGGGCTTCAAAGGTTGAGTGGCATTACAGGAATATAGAGTTGGATTTTCACTCTGTGATTCTCTGAAAGCAAGAGGGAGAACATGATTCTTGGATTCCCAGCCCAATTGTTGGGCAATTAAAATTAGAAATGGCCATAAGAACAGAATGGAAAAATGTGAACTGTTACGAGCTCAAAGAGTACAGTGCTTCCAGTACAATGTCTTTATTAAACGGCTGTGACATGGCTCCCCCTCGCCCTGTGCCTCATAGCAGAGAGTACATGACTACAGCAGGCCAGGTAGGACCTTTCTTACATGATTGCATTTCAGAATGCAAAAATTCCCCTTTCCATAGCAAAGAAAAAATTTGTATGCACTATCATGAGTAACTGCAAGTTACTCGAGTCATCCACCATGCACCCACTGTTCCCATATATTAACAAGCTGTTTGTTACCCTAGTCAGCCTCTGTATAGTCATCTAATCGTGGTACATCTGTTAGATTTGCTTGATTTCACAATGATGCCTTCGGCATGGAATCAGAATCAATTTTGGCCCTGATCTCATTAATTTTGCAACCAGGTGCCTTGCGTCACATTGCATGGTGTATAATCCACTATCCTATCTGAGCATCATATTAAAAAGGTAAACATTACTGACCCGCTATTGAAGAACTTAGATAGACCTCCTGAAAATTGGACCTCTGGGAACATTCTGAGGCTGGACAATTGTCCTCCTCGATAACGCACAATCTGGAAGGTCCATCTAGTGATGGTCTCTCCACTAATTGCTGTGGTGTTTTGAGATCCATGGTTGCTAGAGGTCTCCATTCCAACCTCTTGAGGCAGCACCAGACATTTTTCAGCTCAGCCTTGAATTCCGGCCCATGATATGAGCTCAGAGTGGGAATAAATGGTAGGACAATTGGATTTGGGGGTAATGTGATTAAACCTCCTATAATACTTTCAATCAGAACTAGCAACCTGTTAAGAAGTAGCAGTGATGTCCAACCAATACCAACTTCATCAACAGAAGATTCAGACTCAGAGCACAACATCAACGAATGGATAGATTCATTGTCCAAGTTGCAAATGATAATTGAGTAAACTAGTGCAAAGTTGCAAATCATATCAGATCATTGTTTGTCACTTAAGAATGCCTTTGCCACTCATAGCCGAAAATTAACAGCTGGAAAGTTTAAAACACAATAAACCCCCGATAATCACGTTCATGTTTTTTTGGGGAGAAGATGTGCAATGGAGAGACAGGTACCCTGTATAGATACTCTCAGATACAATTTTCTTTGATGCTTCATTCTATTACTTCTCCTTTAGTTTTTCTTCTAATCTTGACTTGCCTTCAATTAACATGTCTGGTGACAAAAAAAAATTTGATTGGTCCCACCTAAAGTTTACTTCTATGGCAAGGATCAGACCGGCTTTGACATGAGAAACGTCACATTCACTCTATCTTTCATCTCCCTCAGGACCCAAGAACCTCCCTTCTCTCATACTAGTCCTGAAGTCATCTTGTCAGCAACGATCCTTTCAAAAATCAAAGCTGTCAGGGCTGAGTTTACTGTCAGTTGCCCTCTGAATGTCTGAAATGAAAACATTTAAAGGCTGCTGCGAAAGTTGATGAGGAGATAGTCATGGGAGTCATGTTCACCTGTAAGTTTCTCATAGTGGAGGTCAAGGTGAATTGTCTGCTTGAGAGAGCAAATGCAGGTAAGTAAGGTGGAATGATCTTCAGAACAGGAGTCAACAACAGTAAATATGGATAGACATGGTTGAGCAGTTGGATTGATGAAAACAAACTTTCCAAGACTTAATAAAAGCAAATTACTGCAGATGCTGGAATCTGAAGCCAAAAGAGAAAATGCTGGAAAACCTCAGCAGGTCTGGCAGCATCTGTAGGGAGAGAAAAGAGCTAACATTTCGATGGCAGATGACTCTTTGTCAAAGCTCAAAGCTTTGATTCATTACCTAATCTATTCTACTAGTTACACCTACAATTCCCTCTTCACAATTACTGTCTAAGTTTTTCCAGCATTTCCTGTTTTTGCTTCTGATTCCAGTGTCTGCAGTATTTTGCCTTTATCTTAGGTAGGATGAATGCCTGGCTAGAGGGATGGTGTAAAAGGATGGGTTTCAGGTTCCTGAGGCATTGGGAAGGGTTCCAGAGAAGGTGGGACCTGTACAAACTGAATGGATTACACACCAACTGGACTGGGATCAATACATCTTGCAAGGATGTTTTATAGTGCTGTTGGGGAGGCTTTAAACAAGTATGACAGGGGGATGGGTACCTGCATAGGGAGTCTGAGGAGATAGAAACTGAGTTCATAATAAATGGCAGGAAATGAAAAGAAGGGAATAAAAGAAACCTAACCGTGGCTTTATTGTCGGTATAGATGGGCTTAATGTAAGGAAAAGTAGCAGAAAAGCAAAATTAAGAGTTCTGTATCTTAATGCACATAGCATAAAAAATAACATGAGTGAATTGACAGCACAAATAGTGTTCATACAGTTAAATGGCTATGATTTGATGGCCATTACTGGGACACGGGTGTTAAGTGATCGAAGTTGGGAAGTCAATATTCAGAGTTAGTTGACTTTTAGAAAGGGCAGGCAGAAGGGAAAAGGTGGTGGGGTAGCTCTGCTAATAAGAGAGAAAATAAGTACAGTTCTGAGGGACAATCTGGGCTCAGAAAATGTGGAGTTGATTTGGGTGGAAGTGACAAATGCCAAAGGAATGAATGGAATGGAAAAAATTAAAAGTTTATTTATTAGTCACAAGTAAGGCTTTCATTAATGCTGCAATGAAGTTACTGTGAAATTCCTCTAGTCGCCACACTCCGGCACCTGTTCAGGTCACTGCACCTAACCAGCAAGTCTTTCGGACTGTGGGAGGAAACAGGAGCACCCAAAGGAAACCTACACAGGCACGAGGAGAACATGCAAACTCCACACAGTCAGTGACCCAAGCTGGGAATCGAACCCAGGTCCCTGGCGCTGCGAGGCAGCAGTGCTAACCACTGTGCCGCCCAAGGAGTATTCACTAGGCCTTTGAAAAGTAACCACATGGTAGGAAAGAGCTTAGATCAAAAGAAACAAATGCATGGAAGAAGAACACTGCATTAATAATGGCCAACATTAATTTCCATATAGATTGGGCTAATCAAATTGGAAATGGCAGCTGAGAGAATTAATTTATAGAATGCATTCGGGATGGTTTCTTTGAGCAATATATTATGGAGCCAACTAGAGATCAGGCTATTTTGGATCTACTAATGTGTAATCAGGTGAGTTTAATAAATTACTTCAAGGTTAAGGACCCCAGAGAAAGTAGTGATCACAGTATGATAGAATTTAGCATTCAGTTTGAGTGAGAAAAAATTGGGATGAAATATTAGCATGAAACTTAAAGAAAGGAAAATACAAAGGCATGAGGATGGGATTGGCCAAAATGGACATATAGATTATGACAACAGAAGAGCAGTGGCAGACATTTAGGTTGATAATTCATGACTCCCAGCCAAAAAAAAAACAGCCCAATGAGGAGGAAAGACTAAGGAGAAGAAGAACCTGCCATGAATAACCAAGGAAGTCAAGGATGACACTAAGTTGAATATGGAAACATACAAGATGGTAAAGGTTAGTGATAGGTCGGAAGAATGGGATAGATTCAGAATACAGCAAAGATAGACCAAAAAGAGATCAGGAAGGTAAAATAAACTGAGGGCAAGTTATTGGGAAATATAAAAAGGACTAATTTTTTTTTTAAGTCCATTAAAAGGAAGAGAGCAGTAAAAGAAAACAATGATCCTTTCGAGAATGCAACTGGAGAAGAAATTATGGCGAACAAGGAAATGGAAGAGGAGCAAATTAGACATTTTACATCAGTCTTCACTGTAGAGGATGCTAAAAGCATCCCAAAAGTAGTTGAAAAAATGGGCAGAGGAATTAAATACAGCTACCATCACCAGAGAATTTGTCTTAGACAAACTAATGGAATTAAAGGCTGACAAGTCCCCTTGGACCTGATGGTTTGCACCCTAGGATCTGAAAGGGGGCAGCTACAGAGGTCGATATTCCAAAAATCCTTGGATTCTAGAACTGTGCCAAAGGATTGGAAAATTGTGGTGTCTTTGATCAAAAAGGGAAGGAGATGAAACTACAGGACAGTTAGTTTAATTTTGTCATTGAAAAAATATCAGAATCGATTATTAAGGAAAAAACAGCTGTGCCTTTAGAAAGTCATAATCTTATCGAACAATGTCCGCATGGTTTCATGAAGGAGACATCATGTCTAACAAATTTGCTGGAGTTCATCGAAGGGTTATCAGCCAGAGTAGGTAGAGGAGAACCAGTGGATGTTGTATATTTGGATTTTCGAAAGGCATTTGAGGGTGGCATAGTGGCATGGGGTTTAGCACTGCTGCCTCACGGTGCCAGGTTCAATTCCTGGCTTGGGTCACTGTCTGTGTGGAGTTTCCATGTTCTCCCTGTGTCTGTGTAGGTTTCCTCTGGATGCTCCAGTTTCCTCCCACAGTCCAAAGATATGCAGGTTAGGTGAATTGGTCATGTTAAATTCTCCCTCAGTATGCCCACACAGGCACCCGAGTGTGGCAACTAGAGGATTTTCATAGTAACTTAACTGCAGTGTTAATGTAAGCTGGCTTGTGACTAATAAATAAACTTAATAAGGTGCCACACAAGATAGGAGTACATGGTGTTACAGGTAATATTCCTGTATGGATAGAGGATTGGCTATATAACAGGAAGCAGCAAGTAGTGATAAAAGATGTTTTTCATGTTGGCGGGTAATAACTAAGAGCGACAGAAGGTCAGTGCTCTGACTGCAGCTCTTCAATCTATATATTAGTGACTTGGAGGAATAAACAGAATGTACTGTGGCCAAGTTTGTGGGTGATACAAAAGTGATGGGAAGGCAGGTTGTAAGAAAGATATAAATAGTTTGCCGAGATTTTAATAGGTTAAGTGAGTGTGCAGAAAATTGGAAAATGGGATTCAGTGTAGGAAAATGTGAGATTGTTCACTTTGGAAGATAAAAGAAAAAGGTAGATTATTTAAATGGAGAGAGACTGCAGAAAGCTGGAGCACAAAGGGAATTGGAGGTCCTTGCTCATGAAATCCAGAAAGCTACCTTACATTTGCAGAATGCAACATGGAACAAAGAGAACAAAGAAAAGTACAGCACAGGAACAGGCCCTTCGGTTCACCAAGTCCATGCCGACACATGATGCCTTTCTGACGTCCTTTGCCTCGAAGCGATCCATTTCCCTCTATTCCCTGCCTAATCATGTATCTCTCATGGGGAGGTTAGCTGGGGTGTTTAGGAATGGTTTAAACTAATAGGGAGGGGGGGTGGGGATGTGGCTGAGAGAGTCGGGTGAAAGGAAAATTATCAGGGAGAAGGAGGTTCCGAGGGACACTTGTGGGTTGAACTGTGTCTGTTTCAATGCTAGGAGTGTGGCAGGGAAAACGGATGAGCTTAGGGCCTTGATGTTTGTGAGGCAGTTAGATGTGGTGGCTGTAACGGAGACGTGGTTACGGGAAGGGCAGGACTGGCAGCTGAATGTTCCTGCGTACAAGTGTTTTAGGTGTGACAGAGGAGGGTTGAAGAGGGGTGGAGGGGTGGCACTGTTAGTCAAGGAAAACATCACAGTAGTGCAGAGGGAGGACAATATGGAAGAGACAGGGATTGCGTCACTGTGGGTGGAGTTGAGGAATAAAAAGGGAGAGATTACGTTGCTAGGGGTGTACTATAGGCCACCCAACAGCCCGAGGTCAGTGGAGGAAGGCATTTGCAGGGGCATTTTGGACAGGTGCAGGAAGAATAGAGTGGTTGTAGTGGGTGACTTTAATCTTCCTGGAGTGAATTGGAGGGGGCCTAGAGCTGGGGGTATGGAGGGAGACGAGTTTGTGAAATGTGTTTCAGAAGGGTCTCTAGAGCAGTATGTAACTAGCCCGACTAGGGGAGGGGCTATACTGGATTTAGTGTTGGGTAATGAGCCAGGGCAGGTGGGTGAGGTAGAGGTAGGCGAACATGTGGCCAACAGTGACCACAAGTCCGTCTACTTTAGGATAAAAATGGAAAGGGACGAGTGCCGGCCGAACGGGAGTGTGCTGAACAGGGGAAAGGCGAGCTATAGCAGGATTAGGAGGGAGCTGCAGGACACTGATTGGGAGGGACTGTTAGCTGGCAAGTCCACGGTTGGCAAGTGGGAGGCTTTTAAGGGCAAAATGAAATGGTTGCAGGGGAGGTATGTTCCGGTTAAGCGGAAGGATGGGAAAGGTAGGATTAGAGAGCCGTGGATTACAGGGGTACTGAAGACTTGGTCAGGAAGAAGAGGGAGGCGTATGTTAGGTCGAAACGACTGGGTACGGAGAGTGCTTTGGAGGAATATAGAGAGAGTAGGAGGGAGCTAAAAAGGGGAATTAGGAGGGCGAAGAGAGGGCATGAAATGGCTTTGGCTGGTAGGATTAAGGATAATCCAAAGGCATTTTATTCCTATATTAGGAGCAAGAGAGTAGTTAGAGGGAAAATTGGTCCTCTTAGGGACAAAAGTGGGGAGTTATGTATTGAGTCGGAGGGAATGGGGGAGCTCCTGAATGAATACTTTGCGTCGGTATTCACGAAGGAGAGGGGTTCGGAATCGTGCGGTCTGTTAGAGGGAGCTGAGGATCAGTTGCAGGAAATATCTATTACGAGGGAGGAAGTGCTAGGGCTTTTAGGTAGCGTAAGGACAGATAAAGCTCCGGGGCCTGATGGTATTTATCCCAGGCTGCTTAGGGAGGTGAAAGATGAAATTGCTGGGCCTCTGGCGCAAATCTTTGTCTCTTCTTTGGACACAGGTGAGGTCCCAGAAGACTGGAGGGTAGCTAATGTGGTACTGCTGTTCAAAAAAGGTAGTAGGGATAACCCTGGAAATTATAGACCGGTGAGTTTGACATCGGTGGTAGGGAAATTAATGGAAAAAATACTTTGGGGTAGGATGTATGAGCATTTGGAGCGTTGCGATCTGATTAGGGATACGCAACATGGCTTTGTTAGAGGGAGGTCTTGCCTTACGAATCTTGTGGAATTCTTTGAGGAGGTGACAAAAACGGTTGACGATGGGAGAGCCGTTGATGTCATCTATATGGATTTCAGTAAGGCGTTTGACAAAGTCCCTCACGGTAGGCTGGTAGAAAAGGTGAAGGCGCATGGGATACGAGGTCAGGTAGCTAGGTGGATTGAGAACTGGCTGGGTAAGAGGAGACAGAGGGTAGTTGTGGAGGGGACCTTGTCGGGCTGGAGGCCAGTGACCAGTGGTGTGCCGCAGGGCTCAGTACTGAGACCTCTCCTCTTTGTAGTATACATAAATGACTTGGAAGAAAGCGTAGGTGGTGTGATCAGCAAGTTTGCTGATGACACCAAGATGGCAGGGTTGGCGGGTACTCAAGTGGATTGTCAGGTGATACAACAGGATATAGATAGGTTGGTGCATTGGGCAGATAGGTGGCAGATGGAATTTAATCCTGACAAATGCGAGGTGATGCATTTTGGAAGGAATAATGCAGAGAGGAGCTATGTGATAAAAGGTAGACAGATTAGGAGTATAGAAATACAGAGGGACTGGGAGTGCAGGTTCACAAATCCATGAAGGTTACGACACAAGTGGAGAAGGTTGTTAGGAAGGCTTATGGAATGCTAGCCTTTATAGGAAGGGGTATAGACTATAAAAGCTGCCGTCTAATGCTTCAGTTGTATAGAACGTTGGTTAGACCGCATTTGGAGTACTGCGTCCAGTTCTGGTCACCTTACTACCGGAAGGACGTGCAGTCTCTGGAAAGGGTGCAGAGGAGGTTTACCAGGATGTTGCCTGGCATGGAAGGACTGAGTTACGAGGAAAGGTTGGAGAAACTGGGACTGTTCTCTTTGGAAAGACGGAGATTGAGGGGGGACATGATAGAGGTATATAAGATACTGAAGGGAATAGATAGAGTTAATAGTGAGAGACTGCTCCCTAGACTGGGTACAAATACGAGAGGTCATGATTTAAGGGTGAGGGGGGAGAGGTATAATTTGGATGTGAGAGGAAGGTTCTTTACGCAGAGAGTTGTGGGGTATGGAACGCGCTACCGAGTAGGGTGGTGGAGGCAGGAACGTTGGACTCGTTTAAGGTTCAGTTAGATAGACACGAGTGAAATGAGGATGGAGGGTTATGGTAGGGGCTATTAAATAAGGTTAGAACCTCGGGAGACACCGGAAAAGCAGACTTGTAAGATTAACGTTTTTGTCTTTTTATTCTGCAGGTGGAGGTCCACCTTGTTGTCAAACGAGGGGCATGCACACGGTGGGTTGTGCGTGGGCTGCTCTTAGAACATAGAACATAGAACATTACAGCGCAGAACAGGCCCTTCGGCCCACGATGTTGCGCCGACCAGTTAAAAAACAATAACCCTCTAACCTAAACCAAACCCTTTCCATCCATAAACCTATCCACGGATCTCTTAAACGCCCCCAAACTAGGCGCATTTACAACCGCAGCAGGCAGGGCATTCCAATCCCTCACCACCCTCTGGGTAAAGAACCTACCCCTGACATCCGTCCTATAACTACCCCCCCTTAATTTAAAGCCATGCCCCCTCATGCTAGCTTTCTCCATCCAAGGAAAAAGGCTATCACTGTCCACCCTATCTAAACCTCTAATCATCTTATATGTTTCAATAAGATCCCCTCTTAGCCACCTTCTTTCTAACGAAAACAACCCCAAATCCCTCAGTCTTTCCTCATAGGACTTCCCCTCCATACCAGGCAACGTCCTGGTAAACCTCCTCTGCACCCTCTCCAAAGCTTCCACATCCTTCCTATAATGTGGGGACCAGAACTGCACACAATATTCCAAGTGCGGCCGCACCAGAGTTGTGTACAGTTGCAACATGACGCTGCGACTCCTAAATTCAATCCCCCTACCAATAAACGCCAAGACACCGTATGCCTTCTTAACAACCCTATCTACTTGATTCCCAACTTTCAGGGATCTATGTACACATACACCTAGATCCCTCTGTTCATCCACACTATTCAGAGTCCTCCCGTTAGCCCTATACTCGACACATCTGTTATTCCTACCAAAGTGAATTACCTCACACTTCTCCGCATTAAACTCCATCCGCCACCTCTCGGCCCAGCTCTGCAACCTGTCCAAGTCTCCCTGCAAACTATGACACCCTTCCACACGATCTACCACACCTCCGACTTTGGTGTCATCAGCAAATTTACTAATCCACCCAACTATACCCTCATCCAGATCATTTATAAAAATTACAAACAGCAGTGGCCCCAAAACAGATCCCTGAGGCACACCACTCGTAACTGAACTCCATGACTTACTTACATACTTACCATCAACCACCACCCTCTGTCTCCTATCTGCTAGCCAATTCCTGATCCAATTACTTAGATTACCCCCAATCCCATACATCTGCATTTTCTGCAGAAGCCTTCCATGGTGAACCTTATCAAACGCCTTACTAAAATCCATATATACCACATCAACTGCCTTACTCCCATCCACCTCTTTGGTCACTTTCTCAAAAAACTCAATAAGGTTAGTAAGGCACGACCTATCCGCTACAAAACCATGCTGACTATCTCCAATCAATTCATTACTCTCCAAATAACTATAAATCCTATCCCTAATAATTTTTTCTAAAACCTTGCCCACAACAGAAGTAAGACTCACCGGTCTATAATTCCCGGGGAAGTCTCTGTTCCCCTTCTTAAACAATGAGACAACATTTCGCTATCCTCCAATCTTCCGGCACTATACCTGAGACCAACGATGACCTGAAGATCAGAGCCAGAGGCTCTGCAATTGCCTCTCTTGCCTCCCAGAGAATCCTAGGGTAAATCCCGTCTGGCCCAGGGGACTTATCTATTTTCAAACCCTCAAGAATATCCAGCACATCCCCCTTGTCAACTGCAATACTGTCTAGTTTACACCCCTGTAACCCAGTGTTCTCCTCAGCTACATTTATGTCCCCCTGCGTGAACACCGAAGAGAAATATTGGTTCAATGCCTCTCCAATCTCTTCCGGTTCCACACACAACTTCCCCCTGCTGTCTGTAACTGGCCCTAATCTTGCCCTAACCAACCTTCTGTTCTTAACATGCCTATAGAACGCCTTAGGATTCTCCTTAATCCAATCAGCCAAAGTCTTCTCATGTCCTCTTTTAGCCCTTCTTAACTCACTCTTCAACTCCCTCCTAGCCAATCTAAAGCTTTCTAGTGCACTACCTGAGCCCTCAAGTCTCATCCGAACATAAGCCTCCTTTTTCTTTTTAACCAGCGAATCAACTTTTTTAGTGCACCACGGTTCCCTAGCTCGACCAATTCCTCCTTGCCTGACAGGGACATATCTATCAAGGACTCGCAGTAGCTGCTCCTTGAAAAAACTCCACACTTCGGACGTTCCCAGTCCCTGTAGTCTCCTAGTCCAACCTATGCTTCCTAATTCTCTCCTAATAGCCTCATAATTACCCTTCCCCCAACTAAAACTACTGACCCGAGGTTCATGCCTATCCCTTTCCATCACTAAGGTGAACGTAACCGAATTGTGGTCACTATCACCAAAATGCACACCAACTTCCAAGTCTAGCACCTGGTCTGGCTCATTTCCCAGCACCAAATCCAATATAGCCTCACCTCTAGTTGGCCTATCTACATACTGAGTCAAAAAACCTTCCTGCCCGCTTTATACAAAAACTGACCCCTCTAACGAGCTAGAGCTATAGCAATTCCAATCAATATTAGCAAAGTTAAAGTCCCCCATAACAATTACCCGATTACTTTCGCTCCTAACCAGGATCGTCTCCGCAATCCTTTCCTCAACCTCTCTAGAACTTTTAGGAGGTCTATAAAAGACTCCCAACAGGGTGACCTCTCCTCTTCTATTTCTAATCTCCGCCCATACTACCTCAACAGACAAGTCCTCATCAAACTTCCTCTCTGACACTGTGATACAATCCTTGACTAATAATGCTATCCCTCCCCCCTTCTACCTCCTTCTCTACTTCGACTAAAGCATTTGAACCCCGGGACCTGCAACAACCATTCCTGACCCTGCTCTATCCATGTCTCTGAAATGGCCACAACATCAAAGTCCCAGGTACTGATCCACGCTGCAAGTTCATCCACTTTATTGCGAATACTCCTCGCATTAAAGTATACGCATTTCAAACCCTGCTCCGCCCCACCCCCACGATGCCGTGCATTGCAGTCCCCATCTATACCCCCCTCACTTTCACTCCCTCTACTCAGGATCCCATCCCCCCTCCGAATCAGTTTAAACTTCCCTGCATAGCCTTTGCAAATTTACCCCCCAGGACATTGGTTCCCCTCTGATTCAGGTGGAGACCATCACTCTTATAGAGTTCCCACCTTCCCCAGAATGAGCCGCAATTGCTCAAGTACCTGAACCCCTCCCTCCTGCACCATCCCCTCAGCCACGAGTTCAAACTTTCCCTCTCTCTATTCCGCTCTAAACTATCCCGTGGCACAGGCAAGAGTCCGGAGATAACCACTCTTTCTGACTTGGCCTTTAGTTTCCACCCCAACTCCATAAATTTCTGCTTAATATCCCCTTCCCTTAACCTCTCTATGTCATGCGTCCCCACATGAACTATGACCTGGGGTTGATCTCCCTCTCCCCTAAGAGTCCTGAATACCCTCTCCGATACATCCCGGACCCCAGCCCCTGGGAGGCAACACACCAGCCCTGAGTCCCTACCATTACTTCCGACTCTCCTATCCGTCCCCCTAACTGTGGAGTCCCCAATCACTAGGCCCAATCTTTTATATCCCCCAACCACCTGAGCTTTCACAATCGGCTCACCCCCAGAGACCTGCTCCCTTTGGCTATCTCCAGTTGATTCCTCCTCAACTGTAGCCTCCAGGACCGAAAACCTATTTTGGAGGGGAACAGCCCTAGGGGATTGTCCCCCCAGTTGCTTCTTTCCCCTCTTCCTGGCATTTACCCAAGACTCATTTCTAGGCGTGACTATCTCCTTATAATTCCTATCGATGTCCGCCTCCGCCTCCCGAATTATGCCGAGTTCCTCCAATTCCAACTCCAGCTCCTTAACACGCTCCTCCAGAAGCTGCAATCGAACACACTTCCTACAGGTAAAATCACCAGAAACACTACTGGTGTCCCTCACCACATACATCCCACAGGAGATGCAGCTTACTGCCTGAACTGCCATCCCTGAAACAATTACCAGCAGAGAAAAAAAAATATATAAAAAAAAACTTCCCACACACTTATAATTAGGTTAGAGGAGGTGGGAGGGTGGGATTCTCTACCAGTGTAGAGGATCGGGTATCCTTTCTGTGCTAATTTATAGGGCTCTTGGAGGTTCCGGGAGTGGCCTACGACTCATGTCGGTGTGTGTGCTTGATCCTGGACCGGTAGGCGGGCGCCGCAACAGCTCGGTGAGTAGCACTGCTATCTGTGCAGATACATGGATTTGGGCCTGTGTCTGTGGGAGTTTGCGCATTCTCCCTGTGGTTGAGTGGGTTTCCTCCGGGCGCTCCGGTTTCCTCCCACACCCCAAAGATGTGCTCTTAGGCTGATTGGTTTTACCAAATTGACACTATTCTCCCCTGAATCTGGCTAAGTTAGGGGTTCCATTCGTAGACACGCAGGGTAGAATAGGTGTAGGGTGATGCGGCGGCGCGGGCTCGTTGGGCCAAAGGGCCTGTTTCCCGTGCTGGGTTGTTCTTTGTTCTTTGTTCAAGGTGCCTCTTGAGCATTGCTGTTATGTGTGCTTCTATCATCTCCTCTAGTGGCACGTTCCAGGCATTTACCTCTGTGTAAAATACTTGCTTCTCACATCTCTTTTCAACTTTCCAGCTTTTACCTTAAACCTATGTCCCCTCGTAATTAACAATTCTACTCCGGGAGAAAGGCTCCAACTACCAATTCTATCCATGCCTCTCATAATTTTGGAAATTTTATCAAGTCGCCCCCCCCCCCTCAGCCTATGATGTTCAAGTGTAAACAAATCAAGCGTCCAATCTCTCCTCATAGCTAATACCCTCCAAACCAGGCAACATCCTGGTAAACCTTTTCTATACCCACTCCAAAGTCATCGTTCTGATAGTGTGACGACCAGAAATGTATGCTACATTCCAAATGTGGCCAAATTAAAGTTCTATACAACTACAACATGATTTGCTAATTTTTATAATCTGTGCCCTGACTGATGAAGGCAAGTATTTCATCCACCTTATTCTCTTGTGTTGCCAATTTCATATAACTGTAGACCTGTATGCCTGGATCCCTCTAGAGATTGCTGCTTCTAAGGGTCCTGCCATTTACTGGATACATATCGCCTGCATTCGACCTTCCAAAATACCACGTCAAATTTGCCTGGATTAAATTCCATCTGCCAATTCCCCACAGATAGAATTTTGGCTTGTATTTCAAGGGGGCTGGAGTATTAAAATATAGAGATTTCATTGCAAGGTACCTGTACATAGTGCTAATGAGGCCTCATTTAGAATACTGTTTGCGTTTTGATTCCCTTATTTAAGGAAAGATATATTATCATTGGAAGCAGTACAGAGGTGGTTTACTGGGGCAATCCCAGATATGGAGGGACTGCCATATGGAGGAAAGATTAAACAGGTTTGGTCTATACTCCTTGGAGTTGAGAAGAATTAATGATGATATGATTGAAAAATGTACATATTTTTCGGGCCTTCGACGAGGTGAATGTTGGGAAGATGTTTCTGTTCATGGGAGAGTAGGACCAAAGGGCATGGTTACAGAATAAAAGGCTGTTTATTTAAGACCATTTTATGTACAATTTCTGTCAAAGAGTGGTGAATCTTTAGAATTCTTTACCCTAGGAAGCTGAGTCCTTGAACATTTCCAAGGCTGAGATTGATACATTTTTGATCAGTAGAGGGATTAAGAGTTACTGAGGTAAGGCAGGAAAGTGGACTTAATAAGTGTTAGATCAGTCATGATCTTATTAAATGGCCAAGCAGGCTCAAAGGGTTGAATTGGCCTACACCTATTGCTATTTCTTATGATCTTGTCGTCAAAAGTAGTTGTTTAATTGCTTTGCCATTTCATTGTTCCCCATTATAAATATTCCTGTTAAGGGCTGTGAGAGACATTTGTCTTTGCTCATCTTTTTCTTTTTATACACGTTTAGTGTTTTACAGTCCACTTTTATGTCACTTGCAAGTTTACTCTCTCACTAATGTTCCTATTCTTATTCAATCTCTTTTTCTCTTTTGCTGAATACTACACATGCAGGTTTGATCCTTTTCCTAGCCTCTTTATATGACTTCTCCTTGGATCTAATACCATCCTTAATTTATTTTGTAAGCCTTGGTTGGTCCACATACTTGTCTATATTTCAACTGCCTTATATTTTTCTGTTTGACTTTTTTACCTCCTTTTACCACTTTTGCTGTCCTCAAATCTGAACTTTCTTAAGTTCCCATCTCCCTGCCAATCTAGTTTAAACCCTCCCTCACAGTACTACTGAAT
Source organism: Carcharhinus amblyrhynchos (assembly GCF_965287045.1). NCBI lineage: Eukaryota > Metazoa > Chordata > Chondrichthyes > Carcharhiniformes > Carcharhinidae > Carcharhinus > Carcharhinus amblyrhynchos. The sequence continues at coordinate 9,947,514 of NC_137340.1, read as the reverse complement.
CTTCCCGAAAGACATTTAGTCCCAGTCTTGTTAAGATGCAGCCTATCCATCTGGTACATGTCCCACCAACTCCAGAATGAGTCTCAATGTCTCAGAAATCTGATGCCCATCCTCCACATCAGCTCTCGAGCCATGCCAGCCATGTGTTCAATTTCTATGCCCATTGGTACATAGGACTGGAAGCAATCCTGAAATTAGTGCTTTAGAGATCCTGTTTTGCAATCTCCTTCCTATAACCTTGAAATGTGCTTTCAGGGCCTCATCTCCCTCCCTTCCTTAATCATTGGTATTGACACAGTCAATGACCTTTGGCTGTTCACCCTCCCCCAGAAGAATGTCCTGCAGCTGGTCAATGGCATCCTTGATCCTAGCACCAGGGAGATAATATACCATTCTGGAGTCATGTCTACAACGACAGAAACTAATTAGAAAATCACCAATTACTACTGCTGTTCCCCTCCTCCTGCAAAGCTGAGCCACCTGTGGTGCCACAAACCTGACACTGTATTCTCCCAAGCAACCAACAATCTCAGCAGTATCCAAAACAGAAAATCAATTAGTGAGCAGGACCTCACAGGACTCGAGCACTATTTGCCTAGTTCTCTTGGGCTGTCTGGTGGTTACCCATTTCCTTTCTGCCTTGATCTTGCAAGATGCAGTGTGATCACCTCTCCGAATGTCCTATTCAAATAGCTCTCTGTCTTGTAGATGCACCACAATGATTCCAGCACTGCTTGAACTCCAAAACCTGGAGTTTCAGTTTCTGCGGCAGATGATATTTTGCGCACAAGTAGTTGTCTTGGTCACCCAAGCAACCACAACTTCTCACATACAACAGGTCATGCATTCCACAGACCAGAGCTGACCCACGTCTTATCTTTGTAAACTTTATTTTACTTTGGTTTACTTATATCAAGTTTACTTGACCTTAACTTACTAAGCTTTACAACTATTGATAAACTTTGCTCATACCAATCAATCTAATACTTAACACACATTACAAGTTGCAATCTATTTCCCCATGCACCAAATTTCCATGTGAACCTATATCTCTACTCATCTGCTCTGCATCGCACTTGTTTTATAAAACCTGAGTCTTGTGCAGATCATCTGATGGGTCACTAGCTGGGTCCTAAACTCCTACAGTACTGTTATAGTAATTATCACCAACTAACCAACTACTTTCAGTTGATGGACAGGTAGCTGCCACAACCAGACAGTTCCCTGTTTTAAAAAGTTGACTAACTTACTTAAAGTTGTTAATTCTACATCACAGCTTGATTCTACATCTGTATTTAAACCTGAAACAGACTTACCAGAATTTGCCACTGCTCACTCAGTCTCAGTCTGAGTCAGTTGTAGTGTCCTGACCATGCATGCCTTACTGACCATCCTGTGGCTTTATTCACTCAGCAAGCATCTTGACTCTGAAATTTTATCTACGTTGAACAATAAGTTCCTGGTCCCTAAACAGATCTCTCTCCATGTCATGGGATCTGTCCATAGATCATAAGTTACTCACCAATACTTTTGAAGGGATGCATTCAACTGTGTCCTCTAACTCTAAGTGGACAATCTTCCCACCACGTCTGCTGTTTCCATCTGCCTTTGCCTCAATGTCGTAGTGTGTCAATTCACTGACAATGGATCCACCACATTACTCTAACGCATTATTCTCAGATGAACTTTCCATTCCAAACTCAATGATTGATCATTTCTTTATCCCTGAATTATTGAAACCTTCTGTCCAAGTGAGCAGATTTTTTCGATTGGGTTGTCAGATCATGCTTAGGTTGCTCTTTCCTTCCTGTGATAAAACTTCCCATGAGTTTCAACATCCCTTTTTCTAACAATCAGCAGTTCTTCTTTCTGATCCTCTACTCCTTACTTTTGGAGAAGTAAAATTATATTTGGAAGACCTGTGGTATTCTGAGAAACAGGCAAGGCTTTACTGAGACAAAAAAAACAAACTTGCATTCAAATAGCACCTTCTCTCTCAGTATGTCATGAAGGGTTTTGCAGCTAATTAACTAATTTTGCAGTGTAGCTACTTGTTTAATGGCCAAATCAGCAGTCAATGTTCTCACAGCAGAGGTCCAGATAAATTACTATTTGTCAGTTTTGGTGGTACTGGGGAAAGAACTCGTTATTAAACAGACATTGTACTTTTGCCTGTGGCCTTAGTTTAATGTATCATCTGAATGGCAACATCTATATCAATGCGGCACTCCCTTTGAGCATCACTGAACAATGTAGCTTCTTGTTCTCGTTCTAACCAGTTGACCCAGAGATGAGAGTGCTGTCACTCAGCCAAGCTCACTCTTACTCTTAAAGGAAAGCAATAACTCAGAGGGGCATTTAGGTTTTAAGAGGTAGCTGGAAGGGGACTTTATCAATGTGAAATAACATGCAAATTTCCAGAGGCAGGAAGCAGACTTGTTTCTCAAAGGTAAACCATGACAAGGCAAGCGGCTTTCCTTCAGACATTATTTGAAAATTATGACTTGAGGAGACATTTAAATTGTTGAGGTATCTTGATAGATTATCTTATGTGTCTTCTCTTGTACTGACTATTGGTCCTTGGTGTGTGAACATATGGATTTTATAGGTCATATCATGGAGCTTTGGAAGCAGTATATATAAAAAAAATGTTTTCATCAATTTTGACATTTCTCAGGTTTCTATAAGCACATTTTGATGTTCTGATGATTTTTCTATCATGAAGCAACAGGATGATATACTGTCCTTTGCAAACCTCTAAGCCCACAGAATTTAAACAGAATAAACTAGCCAATAAATAATATAAACATAAATATGACTAAATTGCCTAAATTTCAAGGGCTCGATTGAAAGGACGAATGGGCCACACATGGCCTGTAGATTGCAGTGTAGGTACGCATACCTGAGCTATGATCACACATGCTTCCTCAAATATTGAAGCAATGAGTATGTCCCCAATTCAACTCCTCCCTCCTGACCTTATGAAGTTCATTTAACAGTCTCTTCTCTGGAAATAGAAGTATGGAATCAAATTGTGCTAAGTTATTGGTCATGAATTTAGGTCCAGTGTTTGATTTATTTTCTTCATTTCATTCAATTGATTTTGGATTCCAGTAACTAAAGAATGCAAATCACTGGTCTGAATCACCTCTACTGCAGCATCCAGTTACCCAATTTCAGTAAGGCGTTTGACAAAGTCCCTCACGGTAGGCTGGTAGAAAAGGTTAAGGTGCATGGGATATGAGGCCAGGTAGCTAGGTGGATTGAGAACTGGCTGGGTAAGAGGAGACAGAGGGTAGTTGTGGAGGGGACCTTGTCGGGCTGGAGGCCAGTGACCAGTGGTGTGCCGCAGGGCTCGGTACTGGGACCTCTCCTCTTTGTAGTCTACATAAATGACTTGGGAGAGGGCGTGGGTGGTGTGATCAGCAAGTTTGCTGATGACACCAAGATGGCAGGGTTGGCAGGTACGGAACTGGATTGTCAGGTGATACAACAGGATATAGATAGGTTGGTGCAGTGGGCAGATAGGTGGCAGATGGCATTTAATCCTGACAAATGCGAGGTGATGCATTTTGGACGGAATAATGCAGAGAGGAGCTATGTGATAAAAGGTAGGCCGATTAGGAGTATAGACGTACAGAGGGACCTGGGAGTGCAGGTTCACAAATCCATGAAGGTTGCGTCACAAGTGGAGAACGTTGTTAGGAAGGCTTATGGGATGTTAGCCTTTATAGGAAGGGGCTTAGAGTATAAAAGCTGCCGTCTAATGCTTCAGTTATACAGAACGTTGGTTACACCGCATTTGGAGTACTGCGTCCAGTTCTGGTCACCTTACTACCGGAAGGACGTGGAGTCTCTGGAAAGGGTGCAGAGGAGGTTTACCAGGATGTTGCCTGGCATGGGGGGACTGGGTTACGAGGAGAGATTGAAGAAACTGGGGCTATTCTCCTTGGAAAGACAGAGATTGAGAGGGGACATGATAGAGGTATATAAGATACTGAAGGGAATAGATAGAGTTAATAGTGAGAGACTGCTCCCTAGACTGGGTACGAACACGAGAGGTCATCATTTAAGGGTGAGCGGGGGGAGGTATAATTTGGAGGTGAGAAGAAGGTTCTTTACGCAGAGAGTTGTGGGGGTCTGGAATGCGCTACCGAGTAGGGTGGTGGAGGCAGGAACGTTGGACTCGTTTAAGATGCAGTTAGATAGGCACATGAGTGAAACGAGAATGGAGGGATATGGTAGGGGCTATTAAATAGGGTTAAACCTCGGGAGACACTGGAAGGGCAGGCTGTATGATTAATATTTTTTGTCTTTATTCCACAGGTGGAGGTCCACCTCGTGTCAAGCGAGGGGCATGCACACGGCGGGTCGTGCGTGGGCTGCTCTTGGAAGTCCAGGAGTGGCCTAGTACTTCATGTCGGTGTGTGTGCTTGATCCTGGACCGGTAGACGGGCGCCGCAACAGCTCAGTGACTAGCACTGCTAGCTGTGCAGATACATGGATTTGGGCCTGTGTCTGTGGGAGTTTGCGCATTCTCCCTGTGGTTGCGTGGGTTTCCTCCGGGCGCTCCGGTTTCCTCCCACACCCCAAAGATGTGCTCTTAGGCTAATCGGTTTCTACCAAATTGACACTATTTCTTCCCTGAATCTGACTGAGTAGGGTCCCATTCGTAGACATGCAGGGTAGAATAGGTGTAGGGTGATGCGGCGGCGCGGGCTCGTTGGGCCGAAGGGCCTGTTTCCCGTGCTGGGTTGTTCTTTGTTCTTTGTTCTCAAAACCATGTTGCAAGATATAAATCATTAGACACATTTTGTTGTTTCTCATTTGGATAGCCATGTCATATTTGAAAATGGAACAAATTGCCTAGGCTGCTTTATTTATTCTAAATGCTTCCACTCTAAACCAGGATCTCATTTTAAGTAGCTTTGTATGGAATGTCTAATGACCTCAGCTTAGATTGAACCTCCTGCAGTGTTTGACAAAACTTGGCAGCTGCCTTTCTCTAAATTCATTTTAATTTCTCAGCTGCTCTTCTTTTTAGATGGGATGTTGACTTCAGAAATTATCTTTAATATGGAGACAAAAAAAGGTGCCTTTCTCCATATATCCACCTTCCAATTTCCCTATAACGAAGGACTGACATTTCTACAAAATAATTCTATTACTGGAGCTTTCCCATTTATAAGGTGGATCATTGCTAATATGCAGTTCCTATTGGTGATTCAACTTTGGGCTCTTAATTCTTACCCCTTGAGGCAAAAATTAAACGCATCTAATCCTTCACTTTTTTTAAAGAAACCATTTGCATTTCAAGAAACTGACCTTTTGGAGATCTCCAGGCCTATCTTTATTTCAACTCCAGAAACCTCTCGTTAAATTTTTATATCAACAATGAGCTGAGTGACTTCTAAGCTTAGTTAGAGATTTATGCTTAGTTATTAGGATGGCACAGTAGCACAGTGGTTCGCACTGCTGCCTAACAGCACCAGGGACCCAGATTCAATTCCTGCCTTGAGTGACGTGTGGAATTTCTATGTTCTCCCTGCGTCTGTGTGGGTTTCCTCCAGATGCTCCAGTTTCCTCCACATTCCAAAGATACGCAAGTTATGTTGCTCGGCTGTGGTGAATTGCCCCTCAGTGTCCCAAGATGTCTAAGTTAGGGGGATATTAGCGGAATAAATTGATGGGATTTTACAGGGTTAAGATCGGGATGGGATGTTCTGTTGGAGAGTCAGTGCAGATTCATTGGGCCAAATGGCCTACTTCAGCACTGTAGGATTTCTAAGATTCTAATCTAAGGTTAAATTGATTTTGTTCTTATCTTCACTGTTTATTTATTTTAACATTGTAAAGATAGTTTTGATTTGAGAAAATAATGCAAAGTAGGTGATATCAAATCAGCCCCCAATAATATGTACATCTCTTGATCTTGACTTCTGCTGAAATGAAAGTTGGAAGAAATGTATGACAGGCAGTAGATTTGATATTGGTCATTTACAAAATCACTAAAAGTCAAAATTATCCCTAGATAATTATCAGTTTATCATCCGTGTAGATTGTGTTAGGTCCATTTAATAATTCCAATGAATGGACAAAGTGTAGAATGCCTAAAAACAGCACCTAGCCTTAAAAATGAGCAGTTAGGTGAGAAGGGGTATGGTTGACAAATTTACTTAAAATCTAGCATCGGCTGCTTCAACTCCAAAACTGTGACCAAGATCAGAAAATTATATGGCAGATGGCATGAGGAGCTGAACTAACTCAAGCATTCTGTGAAGAAATTCAACAGGGTATGGTCTTGCAGCAGGTCCTGCCATCAGTGCCAGCCCCACCTGTTTGGGGCTCCTTTCTGTTTCAGCTGCTGACTCTTTATACAGCTTTAATCTTCATCATGTGTAGCATACATATATTTGTTTATGCAATTCTGTTCCCTGTTGCTCTGCCCTATTAAGTTTCATCATGATGTAGGACAGATGTCTAATCATATCCATATCATTAAGTAACCTGAAGTGTTCACAGCCTCAGGCCTTCCTCCTGTAGAGATCCTCCAGTGAATATTAGATACTATAATGTTCTGCTTCCAGGCTTTGTTAAAATCATACTAGAGTAATTGTATTTTGGAGCAAATCTTTTATGTTTGTTGAGTGAACTTTTAATATGCACTGTTTCTTCCTCTGAAGGTAAATCTTCAGAAGACAACTGCACATTCAATAAAATACACTTATCCCTGATCTTTGTCCCATCGCCAGTAAGAAAGGCAAGTTGCATATAAAATATTTGCGCCTTGTATCCCATAGCACTGCATTATATACTAATTGCTGGGATAAAATTTCACTTCAAAATATTAATACCTTAAATTTCTATCACACAGCATTAGACTAATTGCCACTTGCACAATCTCCAATGGCAAGTGGAAGAAAACCACAGGGGAATGCACGATGACCCATTAAGCATATTTTTTTATAGTCTTTTACCTAATTAACTTCACTCATTTCTTCACCTAATTATGTTTGGAAGTATGATATAAGATGAATGTGTTATAAAAACCCATGATACATGATATATAGCTCACTGTGGGCCTAAAGATAGCCCAAAATTTTAGATGCCTATGAAATGTCAAGTGATCCCAATTGTGCAATAATAATAATATACCCAGTGTCCTCTGCAATGTGTTATATAAAATTGACTGCTTGTTGATCATTCCTTCGATAGAGAAGCCTCTATCACAATTCAAACCATGGTTGAAATCTGCACTCCTGGCTGAAGATTGTTGCAAATTCTTCAACCTTGATTTTTGAATTGATGTGTTAGGCTCTACCATCACTGAAGGTGGGAATTTTTGTAAAGTTTCCTGCTCCATTTAGTTGTTTAATTGTCCACCACCATTCAAGAATGGATGTGGCAGGACTGTAGAGCTTAGATCGTTGTGCAATTGCTTAATTCTGTCTATTACTTGTTGCTTATGCTGTCTGTCATACAGCGAATCCTGCGTTGTAGCTTCATTAGATTGACAACTGAATTTTAGGCGTGCTTGGTGCTGCTTCTGGCATGCTGTCCTGCACTCCTGATTGAACCAGGGTGGATCTTCCTGTTTGCTGTTAGAGTGGGGGATAAGCCAGGCCAAGCTCACTTTTTATTGTCTTCGTATACTATACAATGACAATAAAGTTGAATTGAATTGAATAAATTGCAGCTGTATACAGTTCTGCTCCTGCTGATGTGCCACAGGACCTCATGGATGCCCTGTTTTGGGTTGCTAACTCTATTTTAAATCCATCCCATTTACAACGATGGTCGGGCCCCACAACATGATGGAGGGTACATACCCTCAATCTGAAGATGGAACCTTGTCTCCACAGAGACATCCAAGGCTCAGCAGCTCATAGTTCCACAGCTTGCAAAGACCTTGGAGAACCTGTTCCAACATACATATTCTGTAACTTGGAATGTTCACACTTGAGCTTTATTTTTGTCATGTTTGCCAGTTGATTGGATGGAAAATGTAGTCATATGCATGAAGCATCAATAATCTTAGCACCATGTACAATCTATGCATGAATGCTAACACATTAATATTTTCCTCCGTGTGCTCAAACTCAAGTTCTGCATAAATTTGCCAACTTTCAGTGAGTTAAGAGTTGAAAATATTTCCTCAATAATCATGTTTTGCCTTAATATGCACATCATGGGGATGATTTTCTTTCTGCACATCCAAGACAGACTGTAACTGTCCAGTACCACGAGGTGTTTAACTGGATTCTGAGCAGCCACAGTTTATGACTGCCCCTTGGTGGAACCTAGCACTGGGAATATGACATGATTATGATGTGGAGATGCTGGCGTTGGACTGGGGTCAGCACAATAAGAAGTCTCACAACACCAGGTTAAAGTCCAACATGTTTATTTGGTAGCACAAGCTTTTGGAGTGTTCTGTTAATAACAAGTAAACTTGTTGGACTTTAACATGGAAATTGTGGGCAGATTCTCCAATTTGGCTCACAGCTGGGACTCTCCCATTTCACTGCAGTGAACAGAGGATTTGGCTGAATGGCAAATTCTCCATCCTTCCTGGCAGCAGTGGTGAGGCATGAACAAATGGAGGATTCTGGGCTATGTCTTTCAGGCCTGCATTTAGCTGTTTAGTCTCAATGATCAGGACTTTGTGGCCGTTGATCAGAATTGCTTTAATTGAAGTCTTTGGCCTGTATTATGAACACAGCTGGTGGAAAATGTTGGGTTATTTCTAATCCCAGAATGGAAACTTGAAATAATTGCCCTCAACTACATGTTGCCACCTGATATAATGGGAGGAAAAAGACTTGAAATCCAGAGAACTATGTCCCACATGTTCAGTGATAATTTTACATAAAGTCAATGTTCATTAAACAATAAACTGAACAGAAATAACGTGAATTAGAAGTATATACAACTAAAACAATGGCTATACTTAGTATCACTAACTTTCCCCAGTTCCTAACACCTCTAATTCAATTCCTCAGGGCTAATTCTCCTTGAACTTCCAGAACACTTTCTAGATTTTGGAAACAATCCAGTAATAGATATTGGTTATGTCTCATTGGGGTTGCTCCTGAGAAAGGACAAAACAACTGTTTTAAATCAAGGTAGACTTTCTTCAAAGATTCGACTTATTGTCTATTAAAACAACTATTCCTTTTGTTGGCTGGGGTCTGAAACAGTTCCCTTTGAATAGGTTGAATCGTTTTTCCCTTTTAATGTCCCCTTTTAAAGAGGACTAACCTCTTCAGAAGTCAAACTTAACATTAATTTCATTACTTTTTTAGAATGTAAATGTAGAGTTCACATTCTTGTCTCCTCCTTTGAACCCCTAATCCTTTATTCAAACCTGTTATGTTCTGTTCCCCATTGTTACCAGCTTGCCTTTTGAAGTGTTGTTCAGCTCTTCAACAAATCAGAAGCACTACTTTCATTAACATCACCAGATCGTCCTAATGGTTTTAAAAATATATAACCAGCAGGAAACATTCCAATTTATCGAATTTCCCTGATATTTTGTTATCACTACGTTCCCTGGCGGCGGCGGCACCACCACCACGGACAGACTCATGCTCCTATCAGAGTGTGTTCATGAGCAAATCACATTGCTCTGGGCAACCATGAACTCAAGTGTAATGTTTCTGAAAGAGGCAGGAAATGAGCATCAAGCCCCCCACCACCTGATTAATATGATTATGCCTGATCTATGCCATCTGGAGGGGCAGGCAATGCTCCAAAATCCAGGGAAGTCCAAAAGTCTTGAATCTTAATGGGGTAGAGACTTGGAGCTTTCTTTGTGAGCAGAAGAGACAACTAGGAGGACTTTCCCACTCCTGTTTTTGGGGGGTCACAATCAGGAAATCCCGTCAGAGTCCCAAAACGCGGTTTCCCGTTCCAATTTTTTCCGTCCCTCTGGCAATGATGCAATGGAAATCCCAATGTTTAATGTCAGGATCTCCATTTGAATATATTCAAATATAATTATCAGGTCATTGCACCTGATAGCCCCTCCTCCACATTCGATGGTCTAATTATCCATCCATAAGTTACGAGATGCCTACAGGATGTGCACCTGGAGAAGCTGCCGGAGGTGCGCACATCCCATTAGGGGAGGGGAAGGACTCATGCCCAGGATGTACTTTGGCACTTCCAATGGAGGAAGATTCCATGAGGAAGAGTGTTTCCTGAGGGGTGGAGTCCATGTGGGGTTGGAAGAAGGGGTGTTTAGGTGTTCAATTTTAAAGCTTTTGTATCAGGGAATCCTTCTTTCAGAACATAAGTTTCCCCTCCTGCTTCAACACTGTAAAAAAAAAGAGCAAATTCTACCTTAGAAAAATAAGGTTCACTTTTCAAAAATCAGGAACAAATCAACAACAATTTCAACTTATATTCATGTAACCCCTTTAAAATAATTAAACCTTTCAAGGGACTTCGCTGGGACAAAATATGATGCCGAGCCATATAAGGAGATATTAAAACAGATGACCAAAAGCTTAGTCACAGGAATAGGTTTTAAGGGGTGCATTAAAAGGAAATTGAGGTGGAGAGGCGGAGTGAGAGGAGTTCAAAGCTTGGGGCCTCGGCAACTGAGGGTGGGGCTGCACCATTGTGGAGCTTTTAAAATTAAGGATGCACAAGAGGGCAGAATGAGAGGAGAGCAAAAAGGATTCTTGCTGAACTTATCCTGTTCTCCAAATCAAATACACCCAGCTTTTGCATTACGCCAAGCACTTCACTGTGAGTAGCAAAAGCAATAAAAAATAAGTCCACTTGCTGCATGGAACAAATGAGAAGCTCTTAAGAACTGCAGTTATCAATTTTAGAATACTATTTCCTGACAGCCATGCTTATTGCAGAATAATTCATTTGTGGGAAAACTGGTGATTTGCTGTTTGGTACTTTAAAAATCAGCCTTTGTTATGTTTGAATGCAATCCCCAAGAGGTGTACTATTAATATACCAGACAGAATCTTTACTAACTGAAGACTATGGACTTCTCTGCTCCATTAGCTAGAGAGATAAATGACAAACTGAAGCAGAAAATAACTAGCACCGTATCCCCGAGGTGAGTTTCTGCTTCATGCTGATTAACTTCCATCAACTAGTCTAATTATTTCCCTTAATTGTGCAACAGCAGAATCCCATTAAATGTAACATAATACAGCACTGCTGCTCAATGACACACTTGACTAAATTAAATAGCATAAATATAACATTAAAAAGTGTGATGTGATGTAAATTTCGAAGTAATGAAAAGAACTCCCCAGAACAGCATGGTGCGCAATAACAAGTGTGAAGCAAATTCTTATTCCAAACAGAACACTGCAGTATCCTCACTCTGAATGTTTCCAACCGGACATGTGTCCCCATGCTATGCTGCTGAAGTTTTTTTAATTCAAATAGTTTAAGGATAAAGTTTATTAGTGTAGCAGGTAGCCTTACATTAATATTGCAATAAGGTTATTGTGAAAATCCCCTAGTTGCCTCTACACTCTCGTGTGTGTTCAGGTACACTGAGGGAGAATTTAGCATGGCCAAACTTAACCAGTGTGTCTTTGAGACTGTGGGAGGAAACATAAACACCCAAAGGAATCCCATACAAACACGGGGAGAAAGTGTGGACTCCGCACAGACAGTGATCCAAGCCTGGAATCAAACCTGGGTGCCTGGCGCTGTGAAGCAGCAGCGCTAACCACTGTGCCATTGTGCTACTCTAGAAATACTGAGAATTACATTTTTGAAAAAGGCAATTTTTTTGGGGTAAAATTGTATGTACTGATTACCCTAAAACATTCCGTTAACATGCATACTCACGCAAAGCTCAATGATATTTAATAGGATCAGGATTTTTTTAAAATCAAAATTCTAATTTTTCATTTAGCAACATGAAGGCCAGTCAGCTACATGATAGTGCTGAGCAATATTTTATTTGAATAGCAAAGAAGCATGGATAAAGCTAGCGCCAACATCCTTTTAAAAGCTTTGAACTTGCGTGCAAATCTAGAGTTTTTCATCAAGCCTTTGGAGGAAATATTATTAATATCTAATACTCCTGTAGAGTTGGCCATGAACAGAAGTGAAACAAGAACTGACTCTTTCTCTTCTTGCAATTGACAGTGATTACCTTCTAATCTAATCCTTTCCATCATTCTGCTCATCCACTATATTTATCGCTCCTCGTCCTCCCAGCACGCCTCTAATGTATTTCCTTTCATCATTGTCACTGGATCTATATCTGCATCTGGCTTTCATTGTTTTTTTTTCTCTTCCTTTTCGCATTGAGTAATAGAGCAAAACAGGCACTTTCAAATTAGCCATCCATTGTATGGTACACTTAATGTTTTTCCATTGAATTCTTACATGACAACACTGACTACACATTGAAACAACCTCACTGGCTATATAGCACTTTGGGACATATTGAAGTTGTGGAAGATGCCATATAAATGCAAATCTTTCTTTTATTTCTAACTTTGGAGCTAAAAGCATTCTTACGTATTAAGTCAGCATTAATGTAATCAACATTTTCCATTAATATTAGTATGGAAAGTAAGAGTGATGCAGTTGGTTTCTGAATCAAAAAGGGTAAATATAACCTGTAATGTAATATGAGTATTTTCTAAGGTTAAAACAGGCGGCATAATTACTTTCCTTAACTGCAATGCTTTCAAAGTTCAACTTGTTTTATTTAAGAAAAATTAGAAATGAACTTTAAGATCAGATAAACATATATTTTGTAATTATGATTAACTGTGTTATTTTTTCTGATAATTATTGAAGGCACTCATTGTTCATATTACTCTTCCTCTCCTCTTGACAATTATATCTCTTGCTGTTCTCACCTGTTCTTAAATCTTCAATAGTATCTTTAAAAAAAATCACCTTTTCCACCTCGAAGGGCAAAGATGACTGCTGCATGGGAATACTATCACCTGCAAGTTCTCTTCCAAGTCAGGCCACTTCTGTTCTTCCCTTCCCAGAAAAGCCTATTCCTTGGGCAGCTAAGGACATTCTGAATGCTTGGCTGAGTTTCAAATGCCAATATGTTTCTGCATGGTAGATGTTCCATTCATTTGAAAATGAATGACAAATAGTTTCAAATATCAGATTGGCCCCTTGATGTGGTTTCTAGTTTGTTGATATAAGTTAACAGGATGAGAAATATTAAATGTTTTTAACACATGGCAGATTTTTTTTTCCTTAATCAATAGTATGGGGCCTTTAGTTAGATGGTAAGAGGTTGAAAGTATTTTTCATTGGTATAGTGTGAGACCTGAGGGCTATCCATTATACATGCTGGATAATTGGCTAAGTAGAAAAATGGGGTGGGGGGCGGTGGTGCTTGGGGCGATGTTTCATATTTTTTTTCCCATTAGTGGATAGTGGCAAGTGTTGGAAAGTTCAACAGGCTAATTTTCAACCTTTGTTGAACCACGAATGCTCCTTGCATTGGCAAAGGTCCAGATCGGGACACAAATCCCTGAGCTTCTCACTCAGAGGCAGGGGTGACACCAATGGAGCCAATGCTTGTGACAAGGGCAAGAGCATGGTTTCAAGCACTTGAACAGTGCCACAAAAAGTTTAATGATCTCACTCAGGTGATCAAAATGAATGAATGAATTTACTCACCCTTCACGTTGGTCAACGTACTATACCCCAGTCATTCACTCAACTGCATCCAGAACTCATCCCTACCATCCTATATTACAACCTACCCTCACACAGCTTCCAATTTACCTTAGTTCATATCTCTGCAATCTACAATTATTCAGCTAAGGAAGGCACATCAAACACGCTGCCATTCAGCCACTGATATTCTGCCCTCTTTCTTCCAGGAGGAGGTCAACAAGTGGAGGACTAGGAATGTGTTCCAGTCTGAAGTCAGGTTCTTAAGGCCTAAAGCTAAGGCCATCTACAGTTTGCCCCGAGAAAGCCAGCAGTCTTCCTCTCGATAATTTGACTGGGGCATTTGAGACTCCTGGTTATTGAGAAACAGCTGGTAGAACTCTCTGGTTACTTGCTTTGACAAGCAAATGCTTCCTGAGTCTCCCAGAATAATTTTGGTTCATGCTGTCAATGCACAGCCCTCCTTCTGCCCAGTAAGGAGTCTCATAACACCAGATTAAAGTCGAACAGGTTTATTTGGTAGCACAAGCTTTTGGAGTGCTGCTACTTCATCAGGTGAGTGAAGAATTAGGGTCACAAACAGGGTATATAGGATCAGATCTTCGGGGTAAGCATTGTCTAAGGCAGGCTTCACGACCCACGACAATGCAGAATCGCTGAGCAAAAACTGGTAGCCAAGTTCCGCACACATGAGGAAAGTCTCAGCAGGATCTTGGGTTCATGTTGCACTATTTGTAACCCCCATGACTTGCAAAATCACAATAACTGTCTTGGTTTGAGACAATTTACACCTTTTAACTTGTGCTTAACCCTCTCTCCACTCGCATTATCTGTGCCTGTAAAGACCTGATTACCTGTTAAGACTTGCATTCCAACCATTATCTTGTAATTTGAGTCTGTGCCTATATATGCCCTGTTTGTGAACCCAATTCTTTACTCATCTAATGAAGAGAAAGTGCTCCGAAAGCTTGGACTTTAATCTGGTGTTGTGAGACTTCTTATTGTGCCTACCCCAGTCCAACACCGGCATCTTCACATCAACGCTCCCTTTGCTCCTCCTTGGAGAGCTCTCATTCTCTATCTCCTCTGCATGTCCTGATTATGTTGTAGAGCAAGTGATTCCAAAACTACTACATCGATAGAAGGCAATGTTATTTTTCTTTGGTAGTCAGCAAAAATCTCCAAATCTTCTCGTAGCTCAATGCAATGTCTCCACAAACTTGGCCTAAACACAAGGATGACAAAGGCACCTCAACTGCAATTTGTTGAGTAACCATTGAAATAGCCTCAGGGCAGGACTCCGAAACACTTGTTTCAAGGCATGACCTGCACATTCATTGACCAACTTTGGTATCCTGTCAGAACATCAGTGCATTGCTATCTGTGACATCATAATTGTGCACTTTTAGCAGCTTCAGGTACATGCAGGGGACTTGTGTGTATGCTACTTCAGTTCATTACACTATCCAGCTTGGGGAGGAAGCACCCAGTGGTGTCATACACACTTCAAAACACAAGGTGGGCCTTCATAGTGCCACTAAACATGCTAGAACTTTACATTAGAACTTTCTCTCTCTCTGCAGTGTAAGTAATTCGCACACACATTCTCATGGTTACTGGCAAAGTAATTCATTATTACATTCAATTAAACTGCTAAAACATCAATTTGAATTATATCATTTCATTGGTAACTAAACTAACATAATTAAGTATGTTTATCTGCATAAATTACTACTTATGTTAAGATTCCACCCTCGTGAACAAACTTGTATTTAACTGTCCTGGGGCCCTCTGCAGGAAAGCTTCATAGCGATACATTCCAGGTTAGACTTGCCCCTTCCAGCTGTTGGCTAATATTCATAAGTAACTCCATTCATTTAACTGACAGTCGAAGATAAATGAACCTCCTCAAAACCCAGTAAAAGCATTACTGGGAAGTTTGAAATACGAACAGAAAATGTGAGAAATACTCAGGCTAGGCTGCTTCTGTGGAGGTAAACAGCTAGAATATTCCAGATTGGGATCCTTCATGAAGGGTTATCACCTGAAACATTAACTCTATTCCCTCCACAGATGCTGCCTGACCTGGTGAGTACATCCAGCACATCCCATTTCTGTTTCAAATTTCCAGCAGCTGCTGTATTTTTTTTCTGTATTATTGGGAAGTGTTTTATTTTAACAGGCCCCCAGTTAAAATATCCCTACAGAAGCATCACACCCCGAGAAGTACCAGAGATTTTAATTTTCAACTTTAGTGCCTTTGTGGTAACCTGGCTGAGTGAATCTGATTTCCACTCCACCTAAGTAATTTATGTGGGTACAGTCACTTTGTAGTGATCGTCTCTTACTGGGCTTGAGAGACGGTTGCAAGGAAAAAAAGAAAATTACGCTTTTGTTGCATTTTCCACAACCTCGGGATGTCTCAAAGCAATCCAAAGCTAATTAAAAGCTTTTGAATGTAATCACTGCTGTTGCACAACAAGTGCTGAAAACGCACATGTGCACGGTTCCACAGAAAGCAATGAGGAAATGGCCAGACCATCTGTTTTAGTGATGTGAGTTGAAGGATAAACATTGGCCAGGACATTAAGGGGAACAGTCCTGCTCTTTTTCAGATTAGTGGCATTGGCCTTACACAGCCCACCTAAAGGCCAAAGGAGACCTTGGTTTAGAATCCTACCTGAAAAAGGTCAGGTCCAATGATGGTATTGTGATCTGCACCAGAGGGTCATTCCAAATTTTGTGCTCAATCGGGCGAACTCACAACCTTCTGCTCCAGAGTCAAATGTACTACCACTGAGCAACAAGAGATGTGCAGATTTAATAAAGAAAATGTAAGCTCAGATTACACCATGGCAGTTTTAAAACTTGAATTCAGTTTCAGAAAAAGACCTGGATTTTTTTAAAAAAATGCTATCAGTGTAAGTTGTTGTGAAGTTTTTGAATTGTCGTAAAGAGTCCACTTGTTCATTAATGTCCTTCAGGGATGGAAACCTGCTGTCCTTATCCAGTCTGGGCTGATAGATGACTCAAGTCTCACACCAACATGACTGCCTCTTAACTACGTTCTGAAGTCAGCTAACAGGGTTAAATAAATGTGGCCCCACCACACTCAAAATGAATTCAAACAAAATATGTAGCAAATCTTTTGAGCGGCACCTTATAAAACACCGTAATCACATTCCACTCAACTCACTTTAGAACCAAAGAATCCTACAGTGCAGAAGGAGGCCATTTGGCCCATCGAGTCTGCACCAATCTCAATCCCTATACCCCATGTATCTACCCTGGCACCCCCGACACCAAGGGACTGAAAAGAATGTCGAATCCCAAAAAATAGTCATTGTGAATGACCTGGGGTACCCATGGTTAACTGTGTAGGATGCAAAGGCAAAGTAAAGGAAACTGAATCGGAAAGGTAAAACAAGAGGGTATAGAATTGAGGTGACAGTGGCGCTTGATGGAATACTCTCCACTTGACTGGATGAGTAAAGATCCAACAAACCTCAAGAAGTTCAACATCATTCAGGACAAAATAGCCTGCTTGACTGGCACCTCATCCACAAACATTCACTCCTGACACCACTGACATACAGTGCAGTGGCAGCAGTGTGTACCATCAACAAAAGGAACTGCAGGAACTCAAAATGGCTTCTTCGACATCACCTTGACATCTGCCACCAAGAGGTGCAAGGGTAACAGATGCTGTGGAACACCACCAAGTCCCACTCCTAGCCACACACCACCCTGAAAAATTATGTTCAATGTGCCTGATTGCTTAAGCCTGGGTGTGAGTTCAGACAGATGTAAACAAACTGTGGAAGGTACTGAAAAAATGAAATCTGGAGGTGAAGCATGGAGCAGATGTTTTAAAGCAGTTAAAATAAAATCTGTTACACACATAAAAACCAACTCTGTGTTGGATTGAGAAGTATAAATTATGCAACAGTAGCACTGGGGTAGTTGAGTGGTCAGGACATAAATTGTGAGGAAAATAAATGAGTAGGTAAAGTGTTTCATGGGAGAATTAGTCTGAAAATTTGAGGGAAGATTAAAAGCAACAGAAAGTTGTTGGGCCAGAGTTAAACAGAGGAGAAGGCATTTAGAAAGAGGCAAATAAATCCAAAAGGTTTTCACATGGTATTAAAAGTCAAAATGGCTTATTAGTGATATAAAGTATGACTTGGGGTTATTATCGCCTGGATAAGTGCCAGAGAGAGCGAGAAAGAAAGATCATTCCTTGAAGCGGTCATGCACAATAAGCATTCAAGTTTCCTGTCCTTGGATTCACTACTCTTGTCAGGAGCTAACCAACTGCAGCTATGCTCATGACGCCATATGCATCTATTTTCCATGATAGTGTTGACAAGCTTGAATGATAAACAGCAGGTCAACAGCTCCACCAAGTCTTTTGTCTTGTGGGGGCACATTCTGACATGATTTGGGGAGATGTCCACCAGTCAGATGGATCTACTCTTCAGATTCAACTTTTTAAACATATACTTTTGTGACCTCCAAAATCAAATCATAATTTGAGGATACCAATTAATTCTGATGAACCTGTATTCATAGTTTGGAAAGTAAGAAGTCTCACAACACCAGGTTAAAGTCCAGCAGGTTTCTTTGGTAGCAAAAGCCACTAGCTTTCAGAGCGCTGCCTCTTTGTCAGGTGAGTGGGAGTTCTATTCACAAACAGGGCATATAAAGACACAAACTCAATTTGCAAAATAATGATTGAAATGCATGTCTTTACAGGTAATCAAGTCTTAAAGGTACAGACAATGTCATATAGACAAGCCTCAAAGGTACAGACAATGTCATACAAACAAGTCTCAAAGGTACAGACAATGTCATAATTTGGACACAGCTGAGTAAAATATGACAATTGTAAATCTTACCTTGTTTTTAATACAACATATAAACAAGTAATCATTGATAGAGCAGAAAAACACCCAACTTATTTCTGACTGATTTAATCATACAGGATCATATTAAATAATGCAGAATGATTCATTGTAGATGTCATACTTAACAATATTTCTTCGAATAGTTGGTTGAATTTCAGCAACATGTTCAGTTTTTGAAACTACTAATATGAAATTAAATTGTTAATAGTCCTTAGCATCCAGCTGCATAGAGCTAAATTTCATACTCTACATCTGTTCAATTGCTGAGATTACATTTTTTTCCTTTGCATTGTCAACATCACCATCACCATCTCCAACCACGGTAACCCGAATCCACACTTCTCTTGAGTATCAACTTCCGAAATACCCTTCACACCAGCAAGTTCTTCTCTAAACTTCAGACATTCCAATTAATCCAAAAACCTGTGAACTGCATCATCTTGCCAAGCTTGACTTTCTATCTTGCCCAATGCAATGATTTCAGTATCCTTGCCATATTTTGCAGACATATTCCTGGTCATGGCCTTGATTTTGCACATCTTCTCTCCCCCTGCCTCCCCCCCGCCACCACTCCCCCACCAAACATGTTGCCTCAACCCCCACCCTTCATCCTGAAATGAATAATATTCACAAACCTTATCTACAAGCTGCATCCTCCATTCTTCCTGCTCTGGTTCACTCTGCATCATACCATCAGCATTGTTGTCATTGACTGAATGCTCAGTAACAATCCCCAACACTCCAACTCTCGCTAACTCATTCTCTTTCTATTCAAAACCATAAGGTTGTGCTTCTGGCCAACAGTGTTTACAATCAGAAAAAGTGGGGATGGGAGATATGTTGTGAGTTGTTTTGCTTCATGTTGCCAGGATGGAATTGTTAGCCCTCCATTGGATCTTACAAGATTTTAATGAGTAGTTTTTACCATCAGTGCTAAAATTACCCTGAAATTATCCTATGCTTCCTCTGGATCTACCAAGGCAAAATGGAACACAAAACCACTAAACTTAGATTCATCCACATAATGGCAGATATTCAAGTAAGAAGTTAGGATCTTGAGGTGGTAGAGCACAAAATGAGATCCACACGACCAGAGTTGACGGGCCTGATATTACTGAAAGTCAAGGATTCATGAAGGGAGTATTATTTCCTCTTGAAAGCCTTTTTAGTTTGAGTACAAAGAGCATTCTGCGATTTAATTTGGATTCTTATTCTTCAAACTCTCTTAGGTAGAACCACGAATTTTGTTCTGTTATGTCCTTGGTTCCCACGTACATTGTAACAAGGGGATTTATCCCTTTCTCTTCAAATTCCTTTCCAGCTGTGAAGAGTTGTCTTTAATCCAACAGGCCTTTTGGCTAAGGTGAAGTGTCGGATCAAGACCAAGTTGGGACGCAGTCCCTTATCTTGCCAGCTTGGATTTTGCTAGTCTTTCTTGTGGAAACAATGAATTGGATTCAATTGGAATTTGAATTTGTTTTTTGGAGCAAGCAAGGATTTGGCTTGCCTGGTCCACTCTGGTCCACTCTGAGCATTGACTTTGTCACTTAAAGAATGGAGTAAAAATTTAATGAAACAACATTTAGAGCTCCCAGTTGCAGCTGCAGAGAACAGTGACTGTGACCACAATGTCTCCTATCACTAACACATTAATTAATTGAATAATATCCTTTGCATGTTACTGATCAGTTCACTTATGCACCCTTCAGTTCTCCTCATCCACATATGTAGCAAGTGCCTTGTCCCTGTTGGACCAAGTCAGGAGCTGAGGACCCTCCATCACTATATGCTGCTTCCCATATCTGCCTGACTGTCATTCATACCTTCCTGTCCCTGATGATTCAGTAACTCTAAAGTTCTGCCTAGGCTATGATTGCCTGCTGGAACAAAGCATTCTCCTCCCTGTTGCCCCACATCATCTACAGCTCAGATTCCAACACAGCGACTCTGAACTGAAATTGTGCAGGCTGCAGACACTGCAGATATGGTTGCCCAGGATTGCAGTGCATTCCATAGATTCCCACGTGCTACACACCACCATCCCCTGCCATGTCTGACTGGCCTTAGTTGTTCAATGAGTCAGAGTTAATAATTTACACAACTGAAGGAATAGAAAATTACATTCTCCCAACTTGGAGACAAAAGACTCACCAGCTTCTGGAGGCTGCAAAAGAGTAAAAGAAGGAAAGTCCTTCTGTCCCAGGTTCCCTCATAAGATTGACCATGAAAATTGCCTCTTGGTGGCAGGGGGGCTAGCTAGGGTAAATGCATGGAGTAATGGGGATAGGGCCTGGGTGGGATTGTGGTTGCTGCGGACCCCATGGGCCGTATGACCTCCTCACTGTAGGATTCTAAGATGAATTCCCAACATCGCACGAGGTCTATGCCACAATCAGGCATTGTCTCCTTCCAAGGATTTACAGCAAGATGACAGACCAAGAAATTTTCCATTTTGCAATGGATCTCTGATCATTGAAATAGATTGCTAGTATCTGTGAGTATGAATTGACATGAGTGTTAAAAGGTTCCTGCTGGAGGAAGACATCTGGTTCTTAAAGTGTAGTTGGATTGAAGGGGATAATGATAGCAGTCACCATGGTCTCCAAGAACTATGTCAGGGAGATGTTTTCCCAAAGTTTTCTTCTAAATTGGTTTGCAGGATTATCTCCCTTTGTTCTGCTTCGCCCAGGAGATGTGTCTCTACAGGGTTTAATGTTATGAGTAGACTGCACATGTTCAGTTAGGGCATGCATGGGTTCAATGCATGGGCTAATCTTTTGCTGTTATACAAGTCCAGATTCTTTGAAGGATTCATTTCTGCTGCACGAATAAAGTTGTGTTAATAATCTCTGTGTATCCCTTAAACACGCACACTATTCAGGCCCCACACAGTTAATTATTGCTATAAACTCAATCATCAATTTCATGTTTAATCATCCTTTTTCACAATTTAATAGGAGACTAAATGATTTAGAACTGCACTAAGGCAATTCAGTGTGCAAGCTAGCTACATAAATAAACAGTAAGATTCATATGGCTTTCACTTCAGTCATGATGCTGCCTATTGTCTAGTACGAACCACTTCAGACATTTTAACCATTTCTTACCTTCTGTTTAATAATTTTATGGGTCATTATATTTGTTTTCCTGTATGTCCGATTCTGTTCCTCGCCCCCATCCCCTTCCCCTCAAGTTTGGGTAGCACTGAACTTGATTATTGCTCAAAAAAATTGCTTATTGCTTTTCATTTTGGACTCAGAGCTTTCACAGATTCCCTACAATGCAGGAGGAGGCCAATCAATCCATCGAGTCTGCGCTGACCACAATCCGACCCAGACCCTACCCCCATAACCTCATGCATTTACCCTAGCGAGTCTCCCTAACCCTAAGGAGAAATTTAGCATGGCCAATCTATATCATCTACACATGTTTTTAGACTGAGGGAGGAAATTGGAGCATCCAGAGGAAACCCACACAGACCTGGGGAAAACATGCAAACTCCACACAGACGGTGACCCAAGATGGAAACTGAACCAGGATTCCTGGCACTGTGATACTGCAGTGCTAACCATTGTGCTGCCCCCAGAAAGAATAGTTCTTTGAACCAGAAGAAATTACACAACTCACCAGAACAGTATTTGCAAAAACACGATTGTAAAGGGAACAACAACTTATACTGCACAAGAAGAGTGTTGATTGTTTGGCAAGTGGACTCTAATTGTTCGAGGTGTTGCCATGGAGAATGCACCAGGGAGCAATGCGTTCTCCTTTCGTGGCAGGATTTAGAACTAGGAGATGGGGGGTGGGGGGGTGGTGGCAGCGGCGGGCAGCGGGTGCCACTGTTTATAAGTAAGGGGTCACCCGTTTAAGTCAGGGGCAAGGAAAATAATTTTTCTCTCAGAGGGTCGTGAGACTTTGGAACCCTCTTCCTCAAAAAGTGGTGGAGGCCGAGCCTTTGGATGTTTCTAAGCCAAAGGTGGATAGATTCTTAATAAGCTGGGCGTGAGAGGTTATCGAGGGTAGATGGGAATGTGGAGTTGAGGTTACAACGAAATCAACTCTGATCTTACTAAATGGTGCAGCAGGTTCAAGAGGCCTTCTCCTGCTCCTAATTTGTATGTCCATATGCACTCTCTTCTCATGCAGCATGAATTGTTGTTCCCTTTACAACTGATATTCTTGAGAATTCTGCCCTGATGCGTGCAAGATGAAAGGCTGTGAGCACATCTCTTTTCTCAGCAACACTCAGGTTCATTAATTATTCATTGCATTTGTTCTTTGAACTGGAAGAAATTACACAGCTGAAATATTAACTTGTCTGTTCTCTTCTCGGTGGTGGCTCAACCTGCTGAGCATTTACGAGATCTTCTACCTCAGACCTAATGTTGGCCCTGGAAGGTTTTTTTTTAAATTTGTATCAGTGCTTCTTTTCTGAAACTTGTTAAATCGAAACAAAAATAATCACAGAAGATGCTGGAAATACTCAGCATGCCTGGCAGCATCCACGGAGGGGAAAGCAAGAGTTACTGGCTGGCATTTTAGGTGACCCAGCAGGGGGCATTAGAAACAAGTGGCACCTGTCCGCCCTCTCAGATTCCAATTCTCAGAGCAGCTTTGTGTCTGTTCTGTGGAGTAGCGAGCAACTGTCCAGACCAGGTGGCAGCGGGTAAGGCATCATCCAAATTACACGTGCATGAGCATCTCCCTTGCATCATACCTTGGCAGTCTTCCTGCAGCCCTCAAGTCTTTCTGCATGAGGCAATTAGCCATCATCTTCCTCATCCTCCCCCTCATCTGTGTTCCACTAATTAATTAGTGACAAGGAATTATTACAATCTGGGAGGTCCCCTTTGGGACATACTGAAGTACCCCACCAAAATGATCTTCAGTAGATCTATGGTCACTTTAATGGTGGCTCGAGTCTCAGTGTGGCTCATGTCATAACTGTCTTGTGCCTCCATCCTGAGGTTCCATACTGGTACCAGCAGCCATGTCTTCGGTGAGTATCCTAGTTGGCAAGAATCCTTGAAGGCAGGAGGTGGTGAAAAATTGTGGCACCTGGAAGTGCCTGTGTATATACACATCATGGCTGCTCCCAAGGTACCGTGAACACACCTGTAGGAATACACACCAGGTGCACATCGATTAAATGGTATCCCTTCATGTTAATGAAGGCCACTGGCTGGCTTCTGAGGGCCATGACGGCCATAGACATGCACTCTGAGATCTTGCACCAAAGGGAATCCGGGGATAAACGGCCTGACTGTCTGCATCGGTTCAATGTCAATACCAACTCTGTGGACACAAGGATTGCCATTTGCCTTTCCTTTACAGAAGCTGTACCTGCTTATTTCTTCAGCTTCCTTGCTCCAGGAACTTGAGAGTGACAGTGTCAATCTGGAGTCCCTGGACAGTCACCCTTGAGATTATCCAGAGTAGTTCAAATTGCAAAGTTTAATGTTTTCTTTCTTTGACACAAAAGGTGATAATCCTGAAGGGAAGGGTTCCACACCTCGGAGAAAGTGGGACAGTTTAGTCTAGTCTAGTTTTCTAACCCCTTTCCCATTTTTGGAGAGCAGAAGATATCCATCCTGAAGAGGCCTGCACAGTCACCTATGCAATTGCTCAAGTAAACTCTGCCCCAACTCAAGTGGCATGAATCTGTCACATGTGCTGATTCTTAACCAGGGATTACCATGGTCACAGAGATGTCACTGATACCAAATCTCCATGACTTCAAGTTGTGGAAAATGGACCCTGGCAGGAGCCCGTGTGTAACATTTTTAACATGGGGACCATACGTTGCCCACACAATTGTGACGGGTCAGTGGTCAGATTTCGATGTTGCGTCGAGCCAACATGACCAGAATTACTTTGCTGCTGCAGCCTTCTTCTTCATACCGTCACCTGGCAGGTGGTGAGATGCACAGTTTTCTTTCGCTTGTTCTGCTGTTGAGGGCTTTTTTGGACTAAATTGCACCCTGATCTTTCTGACATGGAGCAAGTGAAGGAATTGTTGGGGCACACAAGTTGCCACATCATACCAAGGTGGCAATCTACAGAGTGCACCCATTCACCAAAAAAATCAAATATCAGTAACAAGTTTAAGCATGTGCACGAAAAATTGAAGTAATTGAATCAGTTGAATATTGCAACAGGGTCTCAGTTCAAAGATGCATAACATAAGGATCAATAGTCAGGGGTTAAATGTAGTAGAGTTACCTTTAACCCATACTTCCTTCAACTGAGGTTCCCTGCTGAGAGTGTGGGGTTGTTGAGTTGATCTTAATGCTTTGTAAACATGTACAAATCGTTGGTATAAAGAGTTAATTAGTACTATTACAAAACAACAGCTTGGAGCTGTTGTCTCTGTGCCAGAAATCACACTTCAAAATATAAAGTTTCAGTTTTACAGATTTTATTAGTTGGTGTTGATACTCACAGACAACACACAACAATGTGATGCAGACTGAAGTCCTGACATTATAATTCCTGGGTTAGTCCACAGGAGAATTTCAGATTTCCTCAGTGGTCTAATTTTTAAAATTTAGAGAAAAGGCAATTGCAATTCTTCCACGACCTTCAAACTTTGTACTCTAACAATGAATGCTTCAACAACAAAGCTGTAAATATGTTGTTATCAAACAGACATATCTATGAGAATATTAGAACAACCAAGGTATCTGTCTGATAAAAATTGCACACACTGACTCTCACGGGGGTACAGGTTCCACACACACTGACTCTCACAGGGGTACAAGTTCCACAAACATTGACTTACAGACTTAGTCGCAGTCATTTGGGTCATTTTGAGGCATTTTCCATATATCACCTGGAACAATGTGCAGACTCTGGATCCACTGGTCAAAGTGATACTAATAAAATGGAGATGCCTCTGTTCATGCAGGGAACATGGGATAAGAACCATTTCAACGAAAAGTTAGTTCTGAGCTTTGAAGGATTTGCCTGCTGACATTCCACCCACTCCCCAGAGGTGTACTGTGTGGAATTTACGGTCAGCTGACGCAGCCAATGTTGTGTCAATCAACACTCTAAAGAACTATAAAGCTTGATAAATAAACAGGATTGTGAGATAGTGAGGTTGGGTACAAATGAAGATGGTCAAATTCTGTGTCGCCACATGCGTTTGTAAAAAGATTCACTTCAAAAGCTGCTCAGGAGATAACGATAAACACGATGGTTAATAAATCTGTCAATCCTGCAGCTGTTGGGACAAATAATATTGTGAAAACTACATTTGCACTGAACCCAATAAGATGCAAAAAAACCCCTCTTATTTTACCCATGTTATAGCTTATATCACTTATTGTAAACGAACCTTCTCCAGGGTAGCTAGAGATTAACATAAATACTAGCTTTGCCAGCGATGTCCACATCCCACAAATAAATAAAAAACATAACAGAAAATATATTGTTTCCAAATTTTTAGTATATAACTGTTGGCAATTCTGAGAGGTAACAACTTCATGCAAATAAGACACAAAAGCCTTTAATTACACAGAGCCAGCAAGAAATACAAATGCAAATACAAAAAAAAAATAAAGTTTTCATGAGCTATAACTAATATTTCACGGCATTATTTAAAAACATACATTTGCATTTCAAAAGAAATTTCAATTCCAAAGGACGTTTTCTTCTAAAATGATAATTCTACCCTAAGTTTCATTTCTCTTATGAAAGACCAACAAAAAGATAATTTTAAGGGGCTGAAAAGAAATCAAATACTCTGGAACAAAAATAACTACTTCTGTATTTCAATCAAGTAAGGCAGTGACATAGGGGGACAACTTGAGCCTGCATTCACTATCTACGAGATGGCCAACAGGGGCTCAAGAGCCAGAAAGTTCAGATCTTGCTGGCGAGGACACAATTTTGGATTTTTCCTGCCGCTTGCTGGCAACATCATCAGGTTTGCCTGGACTTGAACTTGTTATAGGGAATCTCCCTGGAAGCATAAAGTATGGATCTGGAGGGGGAGGGACCTGGCCAGGCAATAGCACTGCCCTTTGGCACACACCAACCTGACAGTGCCAATCTGCGTCAAGAGGCAGGCCCCAGTGGCAGTCTCATGGAGGAGGGGAATTCATTTAGATGTGGTGGTGTTGGCCAGGAGCAGATGTGAGACCAGGGGATGTCTGGGAGGAGGGTAGATGGGAGAGGTCGGTGGTGGATGCAGAGGCGACTCAGGTTGTTGGTTGGGGATCAGGTGGGGAGGAGGGGCCGATGACTGGGGATCGGGAGGGGAGCTCCTGAGATCTCCGTGGTGGGCTAGGAGAAAGACTTAAGGCTCACACATGTTTTGCTCATTAAAGATGGTGCCTCAATCTCTGAGCAGCCGAGTTTTGCTGGTGTGTTTAGCCTTCTCCCCATGGAACACGCCTCCTTGTTTTTTTTTGGGCAGAGTGTTGTAACATCTGGGTAGAAAATTAACCTGTTTCTCTGTGGAGGAACATACCAGTTTTCTCACCAGAAACAACACTCTGGCCATTTTTTGGTAAGATTTAGTCCATTGCTCAATGGAACTACTCAAGCTGCACTGATCTAAGGAATCTCTTTATAGTTTGCAGCAACAAGAAATATTTTCTCACCTTAGACTGATATCCATTAGTACAATACCAGCGTGGTAATGTAGCTTTAGACTGCCTTCTGGTCTGGACAGATCAGTGACAGATTTACATCTTCACCTTCTGGATAGTACTCTCATGAGGAACACTGCACGCCCTTTTACAAAGGCCTGGCCACCATGAGACTCCACTCACCAGTAGACTGCAGTATATTTGTATTGGGTTGTGACTCCACAAAATTTCCCAAAAAATATACTCAGGCAGACTTTTAAGGGACATTTTGTTATGTCGCTCTCCAACATGGTATAAATAGATGTTTATTTGTTCCTGAACATTGCAAATAAAGTCTTGGAAATCGTCTTAGGCCTTGACTTGTGTTTTGGGGCAACCTCCCAACATTGTTAAATCGGTGCACTGTGTGCCCACTTGCAGGCCCTGCTACAAACTGCATCAGATGGTCCTTGAGCATCCAAGGGATGACTCAAATGTTTCACCTCTGGTTCCCAGTTCCAATCTTCATATGATGGCTGTCCGTTTTTCAGACAATGGTTGACTTGCACACGAAAACTAACTGCTCTTGGGTCAACATGTCTCAACTTTTTTTGCTAAGAAAGATGAGGGGAATTCTTTGGCTGTTCACGCTGGCGGGATTCTTCGGTCCTGGTGAAAGCTCACCCCTTCCCATGGGTTTCACGGTGATGTGGGGTAATATCAATGGGGAATTCCATTGACAACAATAAGATCAGAGAACCCCACTGCCAGTGAACAACGCGCCACCTCCAGACATGGAGAAGCATGCGACTGGGA
Organism: Carcharhinus amblyrhynchos; assembly: GCF_965287045.1. Taxonomy (NCBI): domain Eukaryota; kingdom Metazoa; phylum Chordata; class Chondrichthyes; order Carcharhiniformes; family Carcharhinidae; genus Carcharhinus; species Carcharhinus amblyrhynchos. The sequence goes on along the minus strand of NC_137340.1, from coordinate 9,919,571 downwards.
GGCCAGAGATCTCCCCCCAGTTTTGTTTGCAAATCTGTACATGGAAATAATTTCATATATTCCACAACTAATCATTACAAGTGGTAACTTCAGAATGCTAACAAGTTCAATAAGCATCAAGTTTGATTTTCTTTCATTAAAAATTGTATATTTCAGAGCCATTCATTTTTAGGAATTAACAGATGTGACATCAAACATATTGGGGGAGTGGAGTGGGGTGGGGGTGGTGGTGATTTCCCAACCTTGCCGGCGCCAAACATTTTGCAACCATCCTGGTCCCTTTCTACTGGCGCAAACTGGATTGCGCCCAAAACCGATCAGCATATTTACGCATATTTACAGTGGCATTTAAGGATGGTTAGCCCAGTTGATGCCAGATTCTCTCAGCACCCAAGACCTTCCAACCTAACTCACCGCTTGCCCAAAAAATGACTCGAGTGTGGGACAATTGGGGTCTGCACCAGCTGATCTGGTTTTCTTGCTGTTAGGACAGTTTTTTGGGGGCAATTCTGCCCATTTTCTTTGCTCTCCCCATCACATCCATTTTCAGTTGGAACTATCATTTTTATATATTGAAATATAATATATTATAATATTTATAATAGTAATAATTTATAATAGTAAACAAATTTTATTACAAAACAGTTCACAGATTGGTGATGCATTCACTGGTGAACATCACTATTGGTCTCCACTAGCAACCATGTTGAGTGGTGGCTCAGAGACCATCGAAGCTCCCCGGTGGCCAGTGACATGGCTGGACAGTGCCCATCTGACGCACTGGCAGAGCACTGCCAGTGAACCAGGAGCAGCGCCAAGTGGGTGGGGCCTAAGTGGGGGTGGGACCTGAATGAGGACTATGACAGTGGGGGTGATGGATAAGGAGGGCGGGGGTCTATGCACAAGGGGACTTCGCAGGGGGGTCATGCATTGGAGGTCATGCAGGGATGGAGGTGAAGAGCAGCGTCATGAAGGGGTGTATCATTGGGGGGGCATGTCAGGAGTCATGGAGACAGCATGTCAGAGGTCAAGGAGGGGAGGTGTCAGGATTCATTTCAGGACTGGCATGTCAGGAGTCTTGGAGGTGGATCCATTGGGAGGACCCCAATGCTGGTGATCCATGTCAGGCAGTGGGTGGAGAAACATGCCACCACTGACTGGTGGTGGAGGGCGAGGGAAGTCCAGTGTCTGTGGGAAGGGGAGGGGTTCCTCCAGTGCACTGAGAGAATGGGCTGTCAGTTCAAAATGGCACCCAACTACTTTGCAGCTGGGCTCACCAGTGTGTTTGCCACCCCCCCCAATTCCCTCCCTCAACAATCTAGAACCGGCGTACAACTCACCGCTTGCCCAAAAAGTGACTTGAGTGTGGGACAATTGAGGTCTGCACCAGTTGATCTGGTTTTCTTGCTGTTATAACAGTTTTTTGGGGGAAATTCTGCCCATTTTCTTTGCTTCTCCTCGTCACATCCATTTTCAGTTGGAAGTACCATTTTTATATTATGAATTACCTCTATACAATAGTAAACAGATTTTATTACAAAATAGTTCACAGATTGGTGATGCATTCAATTGTATTGGAAAGAACAATACAGGGCAACTGGGTATTCTGGGGATGGAATGATACAGGCTGATGTGTGGAGGGGAACATAGACGAATGGGTAGGTGATGGACATGCCACCCATTGGATTTAATATGAGCCCCCAGTCCCCTGCCCTGCACCCCCCACGCTGATTGCATACTTCCTGACATTTCCTTGGGACTCAAACATGAGGCAGTGGTAGCCTCTCCAACTACATGCAAACCAACCTTAAACTATCAAGAGAAGAACAATGTAAGCACATATATTGATGTGCCAAACTTAAGGTGCTGTGTCTGGAGCACAATCCCAGATAAAGTATTTAAACTGAAGCTGGCATTTAGTTGGACCCCCTCTCCCAGTGTCAATACAAATCAATATCTGGGTTGTTTCTCTCCAATCAATTGTTGTGAAATCCACAGTTGAACTATGCTGAGTTATAATACAGCAGGGATACCCACCACTGATTAACATTGCTTAATTGCTCATGCATAAATTGATGAGCGAAGGAGTAGACCCCTATGTAATCCAATAAAACCTCAATCATCACCTGCAAAACACAGCAACACATTTCTGTCAGAACTGTCCAAGAAAATTCCAAGGTAATTTTTCACCATGGTAACTGATGATAAAGGCATATCTAAGATGAATGCCGATAAACAACTTTAATTACCTTTTATGTGAGGGAGGTTCAATGAGTCACAAGTCTTAGTACTTGAGTCCATGCTCACATAAAATCTGAGATACTGCCATAAATGCCAAGAGCTTTACCAAATTGACAAATGAGACAAATTTGCAAATCTTTGTTCAGCTGTTATCTTTGCTACAGCATCAGTGAGAAACCACAGATCACATCATTCAAACAAAAACAAATAAATAAAAATACACAGGAATACATGCCATTCCATAGCCAAAGTAAATGGAGGGTGGTGAGGAGAGCAAGGGAACGCGAGGGGAGAGGAGAATGAGGGAGAGGAATAAATACTGTTTTTTGAAGTCACCACGGTACCACGCTTACCATTGGCAATTTATTTATTCATTCATGGGTACAGGCATTGCTGGTTAGGATAGCACTTTTGCCTAAACCTAATTTCCTTTGAACTGAGTGGGCCGCTTCAGAGGGGCATTTAAGAGTCAAACGCATTGCTGTAGGTCTGGAGTCGCATGTAGGCCAGACCATGTAAGGATGGAAAATTTCCTTTCCTAAGGGGCATTAGTGAACCAGATGGGTTACTCCAACAATCAATAAGGTTTCGTGGTGATCATTAGAGTTTCATCTGAATCTTTATTTAATTCAAATTTCACCGTCACCATGGGATTTGAACCTGCGTGCCCCTGGTTCTCGAGATAACCCCAGTCCAGTGACAATACCACAACGTCACCACCTATCCCACTCAAGCCCTGTGGAGATCATATCCCTGATTTGAAGAGTCATAGAGTGACCCAGAATAGGGGTGGGATTTTATGATCTTGCTCGGGTGAGGCTCGTAAAATCCCGCCCAAAGCCAACAGAGAATTCTGTTCCGCGAGCCTCGCACATCCAGATTCCAAGGTGGGTGAGGCAGTAAAATTCTGACTGAGGAAGTATATTAAAAAAGAGCTGCATTAAATAATGCTGAGCTGAGATGAGAAGACGACTACAAAGGATTATTGATGGATCCCTTTGTCGGTTTTGTGGATTATGAGCTGCCTTATTGAGCAGACTGAGGCTTGCCAATAGGAAGTGTTCAGTAGAAGCTTTTAAATCTGTTACTTCACCCAGACCAGGGTGGTAAGTCCCGAGGTGTTGTAACATCTCGCTGTAAGCCATGGGAGTGGTCTCTTTCTCGGTACATAATAAGAGGTGCTTGGTCACAGGAAAATGGTTTTTGGTTAAATTATTACAAGAAGTCACGTAAGCAAGTTCAGCAAGTCAACGTTTGATTCACATGGTGGACACTTGGAGCTGAGAAGAGAGCCAAGATGTGCTCTACAGCATCAATCAGCCTGTCAGCCCCCTAAGCAAGTGGAAAAATCTCCAAAAAAAATTCAGCCATGAGTTCTGGTGATCATCGCGGTTCTAGTCTATTCGCTTTTTCTTACCACCAGGCACAACAGATGCTTGTATAGACTGGTATAATACCTTAGTTCACCTCGTCACAACAACCACCACATACACATTGGGTATAAGTGGGAATGCCTGGTTCCGGGAGCCTTCAAAGATCACTGAAGAAACTATTGAGACCAGCAGCAAATTGGCTAACCTCTCAAACTCTAGTGCAAGGCAAAAAATGACCCCCTTTGGATTTCATGAACAAAACTTCTGTGGGTCAAAATACCATGGCGAGTTTTCCTCTAACTGTTAGATGAAATACAATTTCATAGAATCCTCGAGTGCAGAAGGCGGCCATTCAGCCCATCAAGTCTGCATCGACCACATTCCTTCCCAGACCCTATGCATTTACCCTAGCTAGTCTCCCTGACACTAAGAGGGAATTTCAGCATGGTTAATCCACCTACTCTACACATTTTTGTGGGAAGAAACTAGAGCACCTGGAGGAAACCCATGCAGATACGGGGAGAATGTGCAAACTCCACACAGACAGTGACCCATGCTGGGAATCAAACCCGGGTCCCTGGCGCAGTGAGACAGCAGTGCTGGCCACGGTGCCACCATGTTGCCCCAATTTAAATGCAACTGAAAAATAAAAATAAGTGGAATGCAAGATTCAGAAAATCAATACTTATTTATCTATTAATTTAGACTGCAGGACACATTGCTGGGAGTACTTGGTCTGAACCACCTTCAAGGCTAAGCAAGGTCATTCATCCCCACTGTAGTTAAATCTTCCTGTCAAAATGGGCTCTGCACACTTAATGGTTTCATAAGCAATGATTCTTCAACTGTATTACAAGAAATATTTGATGCATCTCTCAATTTCCAGAAGAGTGGGCTCAGTCTGCCCTATATTGTTCAGGCTAACTTTACAATGGTATAATTCTGAGTTATCATTAATCCATTATAGGTGAAATTCATTTAATTATCCTTCAGAAGTTTTGATAATTCTGTGAACAGTAGTAACCAGAGGCAAACATGAACCTAAAACAAATACAACCTATGCACTGTTCCTGTTCCATTTTTGCAACTTAACTTACCTCCATAACATATTAGGTTAATTCATTCTGCATGTTAAATCCAGAACAAATCCATGCAATATATATGTACTAAGACTCAAATTAGGAGCAGGAGAGAACACTTGGCCCCTCAAACCAGCTCCATCACTTGATAAGATCATGGTTGATTTGATTGTGGTCTCAACTATACTTTTCTGTCTACCCCCTGCACTCTTTGACTCCCTTGTCAATCAAGAATCTATCCAACTCAGCCTTTAAAAAATGGCCCTGCCTCCACTGCTTTCTGGGATAGATAATTCCACCGATTAACAACCATCGCTTCATTTCCATCTTAAATAAGACATCTCTTACTTTTAAACTGAGTCGAGCATATTGGTCTCTTCCATAAACAGAAACTTCTTCTCATCATCTACCCTGTCAAGATCTCGTCAAGTTCTTAAAGACAAAATTCTGCAAATGCTGGAATCTGCAACAACGAAGGGTTATTTAGACTCAAAACATTGGCTCTATTGTCTCCCCACAGATGCTGTCAGACCTGCTGAGATGTTCCAGCATTTCTGTTTCTCTTCGAGATCTTGTATGTTTCAATAATACCCCCTCTCATTCTTTTAAACAGGTCCGACCTTTCCTCATAAGATAACCCCTTCATCCCAGGAATCACTAAGTTAAATGTGTTCAAGAGGGTGCTGGCCATGACCCTTGCAGCTAAAGGGATCAAAAGGTATGGAGCAAAAGCAGGAGTGGGATACTGAAAGTGCATGATCAGCCATGATAATATTCAGTGGTGACGCAGGCTTGAAGGGCCAAATGGTCTACTCCTGCATCTATTTTCTATAATTTAATATCATTGTACAAGTTTAGCATAAATTGACTGTTCTTGAATTCTGTTCCTCTACAAATTCATCCCACTGACTTGTTTTTGCTTTTTACCACCTTGTTAACCTGCACTGCCAGTTTTAATGACGTGTGAACCTGTACACCAGACCCCTTCCGTTTGAATTGGGAGCAGGAGTAGGCCACTCAGCCCCTCAAGCCTGCTCTGTCATTCAAGATGATCATGGCTGATCTGCTTGTGACCTCAACCCCACATTTTTGCCTACCCCTGATAAACTTTCACATCCTTGTTAATCAAGAATCTATTTCATTCAGCCTTAGAAATATTCAAAGATTCTGCTTCCGCTGCCTTTTGCGAAGGAGTTCCAGAGGCTCTCAATCCTCTGGGAGAAAACATTTATCCTTGTCACGATCTCAAATGACCAATGTCTTGGAGCCGTGACACATTGAGACTTATTTTCCAAGGAGTAGTTAACAGTTTTATTCGGCACTGACCTTTGTTACAAATCAACTTATCCAAAGCCTTTTGAAAGTCCATACAAATTACATCTGTGGTATTACCCTCGATTACTCTTTTTGTTGCTGTTCAGTCAGCTGCAATGTTATCCAGTTTCCCCCTTCCCTAAACCCAAGGGTCATCCTCCAAGTCTCCTGAGTAAGGGAGTAATCTTCTAAATAAAGACATAGAGCAAATTTGGAACAAGATCAATGGCAGAAAAGATAATGAGATAATTTCCCAAAGCTGCAATAGAAACACATCTAGAAACAAAAAATATACAATCAAGAATAGTCAGCATGAGTTTCAAATGGAAAGGTCACGCTTAATCAACTCTCTTACAGAATTATTTGAAGGAATGCAGTCAAATTCCGAACATTATTAAAAGTCTGTCAAAAGAACTTCTAAATATAGATGAATCGCGGAAACTAATTTGAGAAATAATAAGTTACAAGCTTAAGTAAAGATAACAACAAAAACTTGCATTTATATAACTGCATTGACATAGGCCAAGATCACAAGGCATTTCACAGAAGCATTATCAAACAAAAATTGATACTGAGCCGCATGGGAGATCTTAGGACATGTGACATCTTAGTTAAAGAAGTAGGTTTTAAAGAGCATCTTATCAAAACAAAAAGGAGATAGAGAGGCAAAGAGGTTTAAGGATGGAATTCAAAAGCTTTGGACCTAGTTAGCCGTAGGCATGGCAAGCAATAGTAGAACAATTAAAATCTGAAATGAACAGGAGTGAATTGGAGCATATCGAGAATCTCCGAGAATTGTAGAGCTAGAGCAGGTTAAGATTAGAATCCCTACAGTGTAGAAGGAATCCATTTGGCCCATCAAATCTGCACCCTCCATTCTATCCCCATAACCTCATGCATTTACGAGAGCTAATCCGTCCAACCTATATATCTTTAAGGGGCAATTTATCATGGCCAATCCAGCTAACATGAACACATTTGCATTGTAGGAGGAAACTGGAGCACTTGGAGGAAGCCCATGCAGGTACATGGAGAAGATTCACCCAAGGCCAGAATTGAACTAAGTCCCTGGCACTGTGAGGCAGCAGTACTAACCACTATGCCACCCTAAGGTTCCTAGGTTATAAGAACAGAAAGAAGCGAGATCATGCAGGAATTTGAAAGTAAGGATGAGGATTTTAAAATGAAGGTGCTGAGAGACCCAGAGCCAATACGGGTCAATGACCATTCAGGAAAACATCAAAGAAATGAATTGGAGCAGCTAAATGTAACTGAAGCTTCATGCTCTAATCTTTTCAGATTTCATTATGCATTGCTAATGTCTCATGGAATTTGCTGATTGAAGCTCTCACTAGCCTCTGATTGCAGCAAATCTGTGGCAGACTAGAAGCCATTTTGGTGCAGATATTTCTCTTTCCAGAAGGAAAAATACCAGTTCTGACCAGTATCCTCATCTCCTCATTTTACTGTTTTATCCTTTTTGGATTGGATCCTTCAGCAGCACAGTTTCTGCAAAGTTGGGGGCCAGGCATTAACCAAGCCGAAGAGTGCAGTCCTCATCCCAGTCCATTTTCCAGGTTGAAAGTTAACACTATTATGGTAGGCCACATTAACTGCAAATTAACTCCTTCAGGTTTAACCCTCATCCACTGCTGTATTAGCAATTCCAGATGCTGATGTACCACAGGCAGTATTACAAGCTTGCAAATTCCTGCATCAGGTGTATTAGAAACCTGATATCATTTCCTGTGAAAAATGTGGAAGTAGTGTCACATGGTGCGAGTCTGGTTCCTTGAATTTCCTCTCCCCACTCCATTGCAGGAGAGTCAGAGTAGTAGCATCCGAAATATATATATATATATATATGTGTATGTATACACACACACACATGTATGCACACGTTTATACATGATAACATAAGGGCATTGATATCTCAATCTGATCAAAGGTTAACGCCTAATGAATGTTTCAAAACACTGCTGTACAAAATATTGACTGGGGAAGGCAGCGATTAAACAATTTTCATTAACTACTTCCCAGAACATGATGTTTCTTCCAACTGAAAAAGAGTTTGAAACATTAAGCAAAGCTCTGAATTAACTAACTGCACATTATCAAATGCAATGCGCATACTTAATTGAAGAAATGTAACAAGATCTCCTCTCTTGAGAAAATAAACTACTATTTATATTACAAAAATATGTACAAGGTACAATTTTCTACATTGTGCAATAAAACTTTTCACAGATTATGTTGATTCATTTGATTTGCCTCCTATGAATCAATTTTATAACAATGGTTTAAAGAATGCTCAGAAAGAATTTTTCCCCAAATTTTAACTAATGCATCAATTGATATTGTCATGAACATAAACTATCAAAGAGAAAGGGCGGGATTTTACAGCCTCGCTCGAGTGAGACCAGAAATTCCCGCCCGAGGTCAATGGAGATTTCCATTGTCAGATTCTCGCCGCTCCGATTCCGTGGCGGGCGAGGTGGTAGAGTTCCGGCGATAGTCATTAATTATCAACAATTATAGAATGGGAATGCACGTTCGTGCTTTACTCAGAGTACCAGCAAATTATATGCTACAGATCAAATCTATAGTCATGTACTTATGCAGAAAGAACAAAAGTGGAAGAAAATTTTTAGCCATGTACATACCATGAGCGTCAAAGAAATCATCTAGAAAAAAAAGCAGCATGCAGAGTTCAATTAGATGTTAATGAACTGACAGCAATGAGGTCATAAAAAGAACAAAATATGCTAAATTCCCCACACCTCCAACAGAGCACAGCAGTTGCAAAGTAAAAGGAAATATATAATCATGAAAAAAATAAACAGTGTGTGCCATCTCATAAAAGGTGTTTGGTTTGAACGATAAATTCGAAGTTTTAACTATGCACATCAACAATTTATAAGCAGATATACATATACAATATATATTAAACATATATATTTATTCCATGAATAGTTTTAAGCTATAAAGTGAATTATTAATTTTTAATATGATCTTCCTCATTCTTTGATTTAATTCCATCCATCAAACACAGCAGATTATTCCATCAGACAAAAACAGAGAATTTGACAAGACATTGTTTGAATAGTGTTAAAATTTTGATCTGAAATCTTGCACCGTCCTCCCAACTCCTTCTGCCCTTTCGCTCCATAAACTCTTTTTATTGATAGGTAAAATTGACAAGACAAGATGCTATAATAATTTAGCCAGTGCATTTATTTTGTAATTAAAACATATTGTATTGCCTTGAAGGTTTTTTGCACAAATATGTGTTAATGCAGGATAAGTGTCATCTGAAACAAATCCCTTGCAGTCATTGTGGATTGGCACTGAGAAACACCAATATTCTCATGCAGTATATGTGGGACGTAACTAGAACATCCTCAGTGCTGACTATCATTTCCACCAAAGACACATCATCAAATATTTGAGTACTTGCACCGAGGCCTGAACTGGTACTCAGTCAACAGTATCGCTGAAAACTTCCTTGCTTGAGATCTGTAAGGCATGGACATCCAATTAACAGGGTCAAGGTGGCTCTAAACAGAGTGAAGGCTACAATAATACAATCACTCTGATGTGAAAAAAATGAGGCTTATCAATCCTGAGCCACTCCAATACCTTGCTCTCAGCCACATGAAATAGTTCAAATTTGTAAGCTTGGTTAAAAGGCTGGTCACAACTGAAATCTCTTTTTGTCCTGGAACGATGAGATCCTTCGCTTTAATTAAAATAAAAGGGCTTTGAGATTCAACTAACAGAGAAACTTTAGAGGATCACGGTGGAAGAACAAACATCAAAATTTATTTCAAGACAATTGTGCATGTCATGCATGTTCATGATAGCAGTGTCAAAAGGAAAATGCTAGAAACTTCTCAGGGCAGCCCAGTAAGCAACATCAGTGGTAATAAAATCAGCTGACATGTCATGTAAAACCTTAGCACGAACATTAATTCAAGCGTGCTTGAAGTAATCAAGATCAGAGTTCATGAAAGGAATGGTGTCAATACTGAAGCTGACCTCAAGCAAGGCCCAATTGTCTGGTGCCTTAAATTAGAATACCATATAAATGAACAATCGTGGAGAAAAAATAAAGATAATGAAGATGAAGATATATGAACACAGAAATTTGCTTCCAAAATTTCAAATGAACTATAAGGAAATCAGTTTTGAACTGCACAAGAATTGGGGAAAATCAGTTGGAGCTTAGTTTTAACCCCTAAAGGAATAATGCACTGTACTGTTTATTAATGCTTAATAAAACATAAGTTGGCCAGCATCCTGTCTTAGAAATATGTCACCATTTCTCCACTGTTGCTGGGTCAAAATCCTGGAATAGCACTGGTGGATGTACCTACATCATAAGAACTGCAGCAGTTCAAGAAAATATCTCACCACCACCTTCTCAAGGGTAATTAGGGATGGGAAATGAATTATGGCCTTGTCAGCGAAGCCCATATCCTTGAATGACTATTTTTCTAAAAATTGCATTATAGTCATTTTACTGTAATGGGCAAACATTACAGGGGCATTGTCCCTTCAATAAAGTGACAATAATTCAATGTTTTTTCAAGGAATGTGGGCTTCGCCAGCTAAGCCAGCATTCACTGCCCATCCCTTGAGGTGGTGGTGGTGGTGATGAGCTGCCTTCTTGATCAACTGCAGTCCACTTGCTGTCGGTACACTCACAGTGCTGTTAGGGAGGGCGTTCCAGAATTTTGACCCAGCGACAGCGAAGGAATGGCAAAACATTTCCAAATCAGGTCAGTGAGTAGCTTTTGCTTACGAAACATTAAAAGCATGTGAAAGAATTATAATTGAAGTCTGCATCTGTACTTTGGAATATATTTCTGCTGCTAAATTATCATTAGGTTTTATGAGGAGATTAACAAGGTTTTTTTTAAATGCTCAATGTGCACATGAAAAATACCCAAATGAGTGAAAATTAATGTCAACTCCACTCTGGTGAAAACTTAAATGAATAATGCTGTTAATTGAAATCAAAGTTTCCATGCAATCGGAACACATTATGTTCATTCCTATTATTGGTATGTTTATGCTGTTTATCCCCTTCAACGAAAAGGATGCACCAAATGTAATGCTTTCCATCAACCAGGAGGGGCTGGGAGGGACGCGGCCAATGTATTATTTCAGAAGGCTTGTGAAGAGGGCCCATCATCTTCCTGATCCTCCACCCAATTAAGTCCGAAAGATGTGCCGGTTAGGTGGATTCACCCGAACAGGCACCAGAGCGTGGTGACCAGGGGAACCTTACAGTAAATTACTTCATTGCAATGTTAATGTAAGCCTCACTTGTGGCTAATAAATAAACTTTTAAAAAAGTCCAGGATGGAAAGGGTTGGAGGGGGCCTTCTTGATATGAAGCTCTTCAGAGGCCACATGAGGTCCTCACACTGTCACTGCTGGCATTCAACCAGCAGCAGTCGGGATTATGCCACTATTTAAACCCTGGGACGTATGGCTGTGGCCTGGTTGGGGAATTCTTCCTTTCTTCCAGGCAGTCTGTGGTCCAACAAAGGGTCCTTTCAGCAACAAAGACTGTCGAATCCCCTGCCCTTTATGCAAGCTCCGCTCCCTCTCAGCTCACAGGTCCTGCCTGACTGGCCCAGGTGATGCCAACCCACCTATTTGTGGTCTGAGGCATCAGTGATGATCCTTCTCCTGAGGCCTTTTGCAGTACTGGCATTGGTCACTCTGTAATGTGGTGCTGTTCACAGCAGACTGCAGCCAGCTTCTGTTTGGCCAGCGACTCTCTAGATGACCCTGGATAGACAACACTGCCTGATTGGAATTTTATCCCTATGGGGCTCCCAGAAATGGCCGAGGAGGTGTTGCCAGCCACTCTCTCGCCGGTGGACAGGCCCTCTTCTCAAGAGTCTATCACTGGGCATGTTTGCTGTTTAGCTGACAAAACCATCACTTGATGTGTTACACAAGTATATCAAAAACAAACTCAAAGCAAATGTCTGCAAAATAATTAAATCTGTATAAGAACTGCAAACTGAAATTTTGGAAACGGAACAAAGATTATATTTGAATACAAAGTGAATAAAATGAGAAACCAATTAAAATGACATAATTAAAATGAAATAAACTTTACCATTTTAATTCCACGCAAACTTGAATGTTTAAAGGCATTTAATAGCAATTTAACTTTTTAATAGTATCATTCTCCCTCTTAATTATGATTACTTCTTCTTACCTTCAGGATCCTGGGCTAAACTTAGTGTTGTCAATGTAACTATTTTGAGCCCCATAGCCAACCATGTGAAGAACCATGGCAAAGGAATCATTTTCTTTCAATCTTCACTTGATATAAATCTGAAATTGGAAAAACAAATAATCAATTAGAAAGTATTCAATCAGCAACCAATGAGAATGCTGCAAACTTGTAGCAATATACTGAACGCTCCTTTCAAATACAGCAGAGGAGTGAAATTGTGATCCATCTTTCACGAATGTGAATAAACAGAAAATCATGTCGTACTTTCCCATGATATTCCCTCCTCTGTCTCTCCTGCAACCACAGTAAGACGTCTCACAACAGCAGGTTAAAATTAACCTGCTGTTGTGAGACGTCTTACTGTGTTTACCCCAGTCCAACACCCGCATCTCCACATCTCCTGCAACCTCCAGTCTCCACGGGGAGCAACATGTTGCAAATTACATCATGTAAATGAAGCCAAGGAAATCAAATTACACTGATTGTCATTACTTTAAAGCAACTTGGATCTGTTGAAAATAAATGGGTCATTGCTAGTGTTAAAATAACATCGATCATCAAATCTCAGCAAGAGCACGTCAATAATTGAAAGACTCTCAACATACAACCAGTTTGGAGATACTGGATCTAATGACTGAGAACTCAAGTAGTTGTGTGGAGGGACTGTATCCAAAAGCAGACCAAGTCTCAGGCAAATCAAAACTCTGCAACTTTATGCATGGTGTATGTAGGATAGAAGACCAAGGCTTGAACAGTTATTCTATCGTCATATATAGCACCAGTGGCCATTTGGAATGCCAAAAAAGAGGTTCTCCGGCCTATTCCAAAAGATTGCAAATACAATATAACATCATAAATTTTACAACATCTGGAATGATAGAACCCAGGTTCATCTTTTCATCAAAAATACAGCACACTGACAATGCAGGACTCATTGACTGCACTGTTGGGTCAGCCTTGATTCTACACTCAAGTTCAGGAGCGAGTCTTGAACCCACAATCTTCTGGTTAGAAGAAAGAAAGCTTTCAACTGAGGCAAATTGTTTGTTAGGTTGTGAAGCGTCCATGACAGGGGAAAATTTGTGACAGGAAGGTTTGGCACAGGTTTTCGCCACGAGGCTTTCCATCTCTCCTTCATGGCAGAAATCCCAGAAATAGCTGGAAACTCAAGTCCCTTCCCTGAACACAGCATGTTCCATTTTTACAGGGGTAGGTATGGAATCAGACCAGCATTCACACATGCATGGCTCACGGAGGTAGCGAGTCATTTAAATCATCAGTTGCCTCCACTGAAATAGGATTCTGGTAGAGCAAGAGAGTGAAATCCAAAGCGTGCAGATTAGACCAGGTAAAAGAAGTCTAAAGTTCGTGGATTTGTTTGGATAACCTGAGTAGCCCTTTGGAGAGGTAACATGCCCCTTCAGATCAGATCCTGAGACATCTTTGCAGGAAATAAGGCACCACTGGAGGTTGTTAAACGTAAGCATGATTGTGCGGAAAAGGTGCATCAACATTTTGCAACTGTTAAGCTGTCAAGGAATTGTCAAAGAACTGGCAAATCATCTGTAAGTGTTGAAGGGTACTAGGTGAGTTGGCACTGAGGGGATAAGGACAAAGGATTGTGGATGAAGATGAGTTGTGAGGATATTCTCCAAGTTGGCATTAGAGCTAAAAAGGGCACATGGGCATCATGTGGCACCGTGGGAGTTGGTGGAGAGGCATAGGTTGATATCAAGGCATGAAGGTATACTTCCACTCAGCCCTTCTCTACTCTCATTCTGAGGTGGTGGGCCAGTTACAATTTTGGGGGCCAGGCACTTGAGGGGAGGGAGTCTGACAGTTGGAGGGGGTTTAGACAGTCGGCATTGAGGCTGGATAGTTGAGGGTTTCGGACAGTGGTGGGGGCTTTGGGCAGTCAGTGGACAGGTTCAAAGAGGCTGGGAGGGATGGGCATAGCACAGTGAGTGGAGCGGGGCATGGTTGGATACATCGGCTTTGCAGGGCTAGTCTGGGATTGAGGAGATCCCATTGGTGGGGGGAAAAGTCGATTGATGGGGCAGCATCTTGGGAGTGTGGGAAGTTAGTCAGGAGAGACTGCTGAATCCCATGGGATGGAGAATAATCAGGGGTGGGATTGGGATAGTTGGGGCAATGAGAGAAGTTCCCTGAGATTTTGGGGTGGGGTGGGGCAGGGTGCTTGGTGATCACTGTGGATGTGTACACTAATTGTCCAGAATCAGTTTTAATTCTTGTTTTTCTGGGTGACTATTGATGTGACACACTGGAAACCATCCAAACTTTGAAGTTTGAGCTGCATTTTTGATGGTTCCCAGTGTAGGACAATTGTTCATTGGGAATTTGCACTTCTGAGCAATTGCCACCTGAACCTTACCTGGGAATCTCCAGGAGGGGTTCCCCACCACATCTTTGGGGTACCATCGGATTATGCCACCCTGGAGCTCAGAAGTTACAATCCTAAAGCTATTATAATCAGTACAGAATTGTGACGCCAGGTATGGGGGCTATATGTCCCAGCGATCCGCTGTTCCCACCAAACATCAATTGGTCATAATTGCCAGAGTACTGACCATTCTCAACCAGCCCACACTTGCAAAACCTCAAATACTCTTACTGTTAGATGCGATTCTGCTATTAGATACGCAGCACTTGCAGAACAATACTAAGCGCCCCAACAATAAACATAAAATGACCAGTCCAGCTTGAAATGAAAGCTCATTTACATTTTGTTAGAAATGACGTTCGTTTTGACACAGGGTCTCACTCTCTGCCAAACAAAAGTATTACCATAACCATAGAACCATTGAATCCCTGCAGTGCAGGAGGCCACCACTGGCTCATTGAGTCTGCACCGACCATCCAAAAGAGCATCGCGCACAAGCAATTCCCTCTATCCTATCCTTGTAACCCCACGCACTTACTGTGGCTAATCCACCTAACCTACACATCTTGGGACACTAAGGGGCAATTTAGCGTGGCCAATCCACCTAACCTGCACATCTTTGGACTGTGGTAGGAAACATGGCACCCATCGAAGAACCACGCAGACATGGGGAGAATGTGCAAACTCCACACAAACAGTAAGCCAAGACCAGAATCGAACCCGGATCCCTGCTGCTGTGAGGTAGCAGTGCTAACCACTGTGCCGTGCGAGTTTTGCACTATTAAAAAGATTCTTCAGGGGAGCCTACAGTTCACTGCTGCATTCTCTACAGCAACAGCTTCACTCACAGTCAACTTGCCAAACAATCAGCATCCTCTTCTCCTGTGGTATGAGTTGTTGTGGCCGTTTGAAATTTGGCATTTTTGCATTTGGCCTGATGACAAAACTATTCAGCAACATGTCTCTCTTGTCAGCAATATTAAAGTTTTATACCAGCAAAATGACTGTTTATATTTAATTTTATTTTTCAGAGAGCTGGAAATGGCTGATGAAGATAGGTTTTTATGTGATTTGTTTTCCTTCATCAAAAATCAACAGTACAATCTTTACGAAGGAATCTGAAAAGAAAAATCGAATTTGTTCAGTGCAATGTGTATACTGAAAACAAGGAAAGCTTATTAATATTGACTAGGTGTATGCATTGATGCTCTGACACATTCATAATAAATGAAAAATAGCTCAAGGTAGGATTGAAATTGTTGTTTAAAATTCAAATGTAAATTACAGCTTCTTAAAGGGTCAAAAGGCTATCAAAGTTTAACAAGCTGGAATTGCCAAAACTGTAATGAATTTGAGGTGACTTAATGATTCTGATTCATATTATTATTCATCAGGAGACAGCCATGTGTCCTTTTTGATTTAAAATGATTAGAAAGAAAGCATCTACCTGTTTGATAAGAGTTTGTCTGTCCACCATTCCTTGAGCAGTTCCAATGTCATTGCAAATCCTTAGTGCAGTCCGGTTGTTGTTTGAGATGCACGTGACCAATTAAGTTTCCCCAGGCATTTAAAGAAAAGTTCACCGAGATCATTGATTGTTGTCAGTGCGTGACTAGTTTTACAATGACATAGTACAGTGCCACCACTCCCAAGTCAGTCATTAGTCACAAAACATCACTGATTATAATGACCTATTGGAGGCAGACTTTCTTCAATCTTTTAATAACTTTACCCTGAGGCTCCATGTCACATTCTAATTTTTAAAAAAAATTTGTAGGTGGAACTCATTCACTGAGTAAATTCAACAATTTGAGAGGCTTCCCTAACAATCCTACAGCTTCTCAAGTAGTGTCCAAATCCCAAGATGCTTTTTAAAGATCCTAAAACTTTAATTAATCTTGTTTGGAATGATCATCCTATTCTCAATGTAAATTCTGCTGGTCTGACATTGGCGGAGGTGGTGACTGAGTGGCACCGTCACTGGACTAATAATCCAGAGATCCAGGTTAATGCTTTTGGGACCCAGGTTCGAATCCCACCATGGCATATGGTGAAACTTGAATTCAATTAAAATCTGAAATTAAAAGTTGAACGATGACCACAAAATCATGGTTGACTGTTGGAAAAATGCATCCGGTTCACTCATGTACTTTAGGGGAGGAAATCTGCTATCTTTACGTGACTCCAAATCTTCAGCAATGTGGTTGACTTTGAAATGGCCTCAGTTCCAAGGTAATTAGGGATGAACAATAAATGTTGGCACAACCAGCCCACGAATGATTAAAAAAAACCTCAGCTACCTCAATTGATCTGCAGATCACTGCAGCCTCATGAATGGTGAGGCTCAGCCCCGAGTCTCAGAGCATCACTGTTTCTCTTGCATATTGTTTGAGCAATTATGAGATGTTACTATTGAGTAAATGGCTAGATTATGATCTTCTACAGAATTTTCCAAAATCCTTTTGGCAGATTTGAACAGCATTCTCACAGGCCTGTACTCTTTGAGCTTAGAAGAATGAGAGGCAACCTTATTGAGACATTCAGGATTCTCAGGGAGCTTGACAGGATAGTTGGTGAGAGGTTGTTTCCCCAACTGAGAGAGGGCGTAATGTTAGAGTCAGGGGTCATCCACTTACGTGTGAGATGAGGAGGAATTTCTTCTCTCAAAGGGTAGTGAATTTATAGAATTCTTTACCACTGAGGGCTGTAGAGGTTGGGTCATTGAATATCTTCAAGGTTGAGATTGAAAGATTTTTAATCATTAAGAGTTACTGGGATAACGCATGGAAAGTGGAGTTGAGGGTTATCATGTCAGATCAGTCATGACCTCATTGAATGGTAGAGCAGACTTGATGGCGGCACGTTGGGACAGTGGTTAGCACTGCTGCCTCACAGCGCCAGTGGCCCAGATTCGATTCCCGGCTTGGGTGACTGGGTGGAGTTTGCATGTTCTCCCGTGTCTGTGTGGGTTTCCTCCAGGTGCTCCGGTTTCCTCCCATTGTCCAAAGATGTATGTGTTAGGACGACTGGCCATGCTAAACTGCCCCTTAGTTTCGGGGGTCTATAGTGTAAATAGGTGGGGTTATGAGGATTGAGCCTGGGTGGGGGTTTGTGATCAGTGCAACAGCCTCTTTCCACAGAATTCTATGATGGGCCGAACGGTGTACTTCTGTTCATATATCTTACAGTCTATAGGTTTGATATTCTTTATTTATGTAGTAATGTATTCTGCGCTGGATGTTTGGCCTTGACTATGATTTTGCAAAGTTGAACTGACTGCTATAACAGCAAAGGGATTCTGTAATGCATTCTATTCATGTTGTTACTGGCCTCAGGTAATCATCCCTGGTACTTTATTTCCAAAGTTGATAAGGAAAAATACATTCAAAAATGGAGAATTCTGGTGACTCCTTTGCTCTAACAAATAGGTTATTCTATATCCAATCTGCCAAGGTCCCCGCGTATTTTTTATTCATTTCAGTGAAATCTTCCCCCAGCCTCCTCTATCTCAGAGATAAAAACTACAGCATCTCATATCTTGAAGCTTGGGAGACAGAGAAAAGAATAGTTGGAGGAAAAAAGTGTTAAGAATGAAGCTTGTGGACTCAGTGAGAAGTTTTATTGGCCAGAAAAAAAAGCCAATGCAAAACAAAAATATTATTCGAAAAAAATTGTGCTTTCCAGGAAGGACTTGAAAAAAACTTCAGTGTGAAAGAAATGGGGCCATACAGAACAGCTGTGGTGAAACGAGGAAGCACAAAAGAGGAAGCACTTGAGGCTTATTGGAGCATGAACTGTTTCTATTAACAATTAACTCTTTGATCTGCTCCCGAATTGTCAATCATGGCAGTTCAAAGAGTTCAGGGAGCACCTGTGGCTCATTCAGGCTGCAAAGTAGAATCCCCCAGTAAAATTGACAAATCCTGTCAATCAAAATACTTCAAAGAGGTCTGGTAACACCTGGGACTTCTGAAATCAATCAAGGGCAATTCCTAATGTAGAATGGAGTGCTGCTGTGATCCTGATGGATTACAGATGTTCAAGAGGTATGGATATTGAGGTGACCAGGTCACTTCAAATGTTTTACAGAACATAGACAATAATAGAGTTTTAACAGAAAATTGCCTAAAATCACAATCCGCAGAGAAATCTCCATGTTTCCAAGGGCAAGAAGGATGACGTCTGGCCACAAGACTCCATCCGAAAGTAGAGTCCTGGGGTCAACTCTTTCCCCTAGCCTGAGCTTCTCGAATCCCCAGTTCCCTTGATGGACCCACCCTTTGCAACTCGGCAGTGCAGAGGAGGCCAAAGGCACAGTACTCACCTTTCTGACCCCCCTCAGAGTCTAAGGTGCCAAGTTGCAGCTTGACCAGGGCCTGCTTTGTGTCGTGCCCACTAGACTTCAGGTGGCCAGGGCATCCAGCCTCAAACTCGATAATTATATTAAAATGCATGTTAATTAGCAGAGATCAGTTTCACACCTGCTCCTGGTAAACTGATTGGGGCCAGCAGAGTGGACCAGGAGATTCACAACAGGTTTGATGCCGGGTGAGAATCCTGATTTGGCCCTTGCGCCTGATTCAACAGGCCATCGCAAATTCCCATCTGGGGTTAGCGACCCAAAGATCCCTCTTAGGGTCGTGTTTTCAGGCAATTATTGTTAAAACTCTTTATTATTGTCTGTGTTCTGAAAAACTCCGAAGTGTCCCGGTCACATTAATATTCTTGCCCCTTGAACATCTGTAATTAGTCAAAATCACAGCAGCATTCCATTCTACAATATGGACTGTCCTTGATTGATTTCAGAAGCCCCCTGGTGTTACCAGATGTCTTTGAAGTACTTTGATAAGCAGGAGATGTCAATTGTACTGGGTGATTCCACTTGATCTGTGTTAGTTTTACGCAGACGATGTCACTGAATCATCAACATCATCCTCATCATCGTTCTTTCAGTCTGTTTTTCTTTCTTTATATCACGAACAACACACTATGCATGAAAGTGCTCAAAACTAATTTAAACATTTTCTGTGAGCTACAGTCAGAGATGTATAAGTTGATATTTTAAAAACTTGGAGTCATAAAAACTAAATTACTTTTTACTTGCCAAAATACCAATGACTGCTTTTGATTCCAAGGTATATTTGTGAAAATAACTAAATTCAAGCACTGGACTTCAATTTTGAGTAGTAAGTAATGTAATCTAATACAACACAAAGAGCACTTTCCAATTATTCAGCTTCAAAAAATATTAAGATTCAAAGGAATTTTCCCTGAATATTACATGAAGCCATCTCCAATTCTCTTCAATTATTGAAATGCAAAAATATGAAATATTTGCTTACATGTAAAGCTGTCAAAGTGACACAAGGCTCTGAAAATTTGTTAGAGAATAATTTAAACAATCCTCATCCACAACCAAAGGATTTCTCTTCACCCTCTTAAACTTTTAGTCTTTTAAATCTCAAGCTTGCTATCATAATAACTGCTTCTTAATTTTCATTGTCCTCTCCTCTGCTTTTTTCCACCTTGGTAGCATCTTGGATTGCAGTGCTTTATATCCTTCAACTGACTTCAACATAATTCCCATCAGTTTCATTTTAATTCCAACCCCTACTTTAACATTACAATATAATCAGTAAATGAGAGAAATTTGGTGACACATATTAACGCGGTCAGAAATAATACAGAGAAAGACACTTTTTTTTTTAAACCATTCTTTCATGGGATATGGGTACCACTGGTGAGGGAGTGAGAGAAAGAGAACAACATGCACTTATATACTGTCTTTACCACAGAAAATGTGTTTGGAGAACCTGGGAGAGATAGAGACAAACATTATGATAACTAAGCCAAAGAAGGCTGATCAAACACTTGATCAAATACGTTGCTTTTTAAAAAATCTTCAGAGTTAAAAAAGAGGATAGAGGCTTTTTCAGAGAATACAATTTCAGCAGCTGAAAACATAGTTACCAAATTTGGGCAAGATGAAGAAGGAATGTACAAAGTGAAGGAGTTGGAGGAATAATAGCAAATTACTGCGGATGCTGGAATTTGAAACCAAAAGATAAAATGCTGCAAAATCTCAGCAGGTCTAGCAGCATCTGTAAGGAGAGAACAGAGCTGATGTTGAGTCCAGATGACCCATTGTCTAAGTATAATTCCATATCCCTTCAACTCATTGTCAAGAGTTGGAGGAATATGGAATTATGTTGAAGAAAGGCTGCATGGCTGGAAGAGTTTACGGGGACAGGGAGGGAAGAGCCATGATGATATCTAAGCAATTACATTCTTTACTTTTAATAAATTGAGGAATGGAAAACAAAAGCCAATATGGTCAAGCAAAAATGGGTAATGAATCTTGATTTGGGATATGACCTGGGCCACAGTGTTTTACATGACCAAGTTTATGGATGGTGGAGGAGAGGAGACATTCCAGAAGAAAACTGAAGCACTTGAGTCTGATGGGGACTAAAAGGTGGATGAGGGCTTCTGTCAAAGATGGGGTGAGGTAGGAGCAGAGTTGAGTATTTTGAAGGGATGTGAATAAGTAATATTCACGCTGGACAGGATATGGGGTTGGAAGCTCTGTTCAGAATTGAATTGGGTATCAAGGCTGCAAACCTCAAGGTATCTGATGTGGGTTAAAGGTAATAATTTTGGCCTTTCCAGTGTTCAGCTGGAAGAAAACTGTGGCTCATTCAAGGTTGCACTTCAGTAAAGCAATCTAACAGGGTAATAGTGATGGTGTCTGGTGGAACTAGTAGACATAAAGAAGCTGATACTGTGCCAGCAACAAGCAGTATTTTTATAGCGAAAGTGGAGAGGAACAAAGATTGTTTGGGATCCACAGAAGGGAGAATGTAAGACCATTCTGGAGATGCTCTGCTTATGATCAGGCTGGTAGTAATAGAGAGCAGCTGCATAATGGAAAAGAGGCATTGGAGGATAGCACAGTTGATCATTTCAAAGGCTGCAGAGAAGTCAAAAATGAAAAATGTACCAGACTTTCAATAGGACTAAACATGCTCATTCTGATTCTCTGGCAGATATGTGATTGAAGTGCTTTAAACACAAGAGTTGCAAGGAAACATAGAAGATAGGAGCAGGAGAGGCCATCTGGCCCTTCAAGTTTGCTCCGCCATTTATCACGATCATGGCTGATCATCCAACTCAATAGCCTAATCCTGCTTTCCCCCCATAACCTTTGATCAATTTGCAAGATCAGCATCAACTTGGGAAGCAACAAAACATTGAAGGGCCTGAGAAAAAAAGTATGATATCCTATGTTAAAGGTCATGATTTTAAACAAAGAAAAAGATGCAATTTGCACCCAAGCACTCAAACTAATAAAAACAGATTTATCAAAAAAGCGGTTGCCTGTACAGAGTACAAAATAAAAAAAAACAGGAACCTGTGAAACACCCCAAAGGCATCACCATTCAATCATGTGACCAGCTCTTAAAGTAATCATGCAACCACTTAAATATATAACAGCCCCCCACACAACCCATCCCCCCAGACTTTTGGAATCATGACATCAAATTACAACAATGTTATACATAGGGTCAATAATACTTTAGGCAAGGCACTATGAAACACTCATTAATCACACTATGGAGTCAATGAGGCATATATGACATGCGATATTCTTGAATTTGGCTGTCCTTGACCCTAGAAGTATGATTTGCAATGTCAGTAGTCACTTCTTCTTTTGGAACTAAATCTGCATCATTCTAACATGATATATCAACATAGACACAAGAATCAGGAAACTCAGGTTCAACTCAATCTTCTGTAGTAGTATTGACAAAGCTAGGAACTAAAGAAGTTGATACTTCTGAAGATGATTTGAGGAAATCATTTTGAGATGGCAACAATTAGTCAGGATAGCATTTCCAAACCAGTTCATCTTTGGTTTAAGTTTCACTTGAACTCTCTTCATTGAGCCAGATGTCTCTCTGAATACACTCTAGTATCTATCCAGAAGGTGCCGTAGATCTGACAGCATACCAGTTAAGCTTTATCTTCTCCAATCATGATCTCCCAAATAGAGCTGTACAATTAACACGGACCACATGGAGAGGCAACAATGCTGTTTGTCCACACAACTCTACATTGACCATGATATAACCTCTTAACAGCAAAATCTCTTCCATGTATGTCCTTAAAATCACATCAGCTAATTTTAAAGGAAGATGCACCAGCTTTTGTTAGCACACAGAAATTAAAGATAACGGCAGCATTGGTAACAAACTTCATCCTAATAGCTTATGCACTTAATTTCAGAATCACCCAGAATCTATATGCTTCAGCCTGCATTGATAAGATGTTCCATTGGAGTTCTGCATCATATTCTGGATATTCTATTTTTCACAGTCATAATTCTTTTCTTCTGTGTTGTAAATTCTTTTCGTAGAATACAACTTCTTCTTCTTGAAGATACTTAGATTCTGCTTCTGAATATTCTTCTCGGATGAAGCTGATCTAGCCTAACTAACTTTTGCAATGTGACCCATTTTGCCACAATTTTTCCACTGACTACCTTGTTCCAAAATTTATTTGCTGAATGGCCCATTTTCGCACATCTGTGACATGCTTGTTGTTGCCATTTTAACTTATTACATGGACCTTCATTTCTGCACCAAATTGTGGTGCCTCTTTGGCAGCTGGTTCCAGCAACATTGTGGTTTCTACTGCCGTCTGTAAAGTCAAAGTGTGTACAGTAAGCAATCTTCTTTGGATAACCTCATTTTGGAGACCACAAAGAGATGATCTCAAAGTGTGTATTTTAATGACTCACCAAGCTTACAGTGCGGTTTCAACCTTTTTTCAAGGTTGCCATAAACTGAGTAATGCTTTCATTTTCCACTTGATGCGTTCAGTGGAACTAAACTGTTCCACGATGATCAGTGGCTTTGAAGAGCAATGTTCTTCTCGGATCTTTGTCAAGTCATCATAAATTTTGGTTCCTGGCTTCGTGGGTTGAACCAAGCTCCGGAGCAAATGGAAAGCTTTACTTTCTATTGTACTGGGGAAAAAAAACTGATACGAGGAACGTGATTGCAATTTGATTCACATATACAATATACTGGAAAACCTTGGTAGAAAAACTCCATGATTAATTTACTTCATCACAAGGACCTATGGCACTCAAGTGACCCATCACTTGTCTTGTAGGCACTCACGACTCAAGACTGTTCAACATTTTTTTGTACGTTTTCCCAGTACCCCCCTTTTTACCCTGGAGACCTTTGACTTGATGTATGCTTGTTTTCACACAACCTCAGCTGTACAGCAAAGCACCCCTTCTTTTCAATCATGTCAGCCACTGGAATTTCAACCTTTTCTGATCATAAAACCCCTTCATTTAAAACCACACAGAGAGCTTCCAACCTTTTTCAACTCTGTAATGAGTTCGCTGCGCTGCCAATATACACTACAACATGTGCACGGTCCCTGCAGTGTAGACAAGTCTACCTAGTTTTTTTCCCCCGGTAAGAAAAACAACGTTTTTTCTTACTTTGTCTTTCTACATTGTCCCTTCAATTTTTAATCTTGCTGTTGATTTTCCCTGGCCTTCTAACATTCAAAGTGCAAGGATTCACAATGTTTTCCTCTTAGGAACTTTTCTTAATGCTCTTTGTAAAACAAAATCCCAACTTGTCATTAATTTTTTTTCTGTAATATCCTGGGTCACAGTTGACATGGCCCAGGAAGGGAAGTTGGGCAGTCAGCAGTTTCATGGGAAGGGAGGGTCAAGGGAGCAGGAGGTAGACAATCTGAGAGAAGACATGAAGGGAAAGCAACTAGAAAGACAGATTCAGGTGAGAGGGATAGTGAAGACTAGGACAGGGAAATTGGTTTCATCGTCAGTAGAAAGGGAGGAGACGAGATTGAAGTAGTTGTATATAGATGTCTGAGATATTTAGATCTTTTATCAGTAAGGGAATAAGGCAGGAAAGTGGAGTTGAGAAATATATCAGATCAGTCATGATCTCATTGAATAGCAGAGCAGCCTCAGTGGGCCAAATGGCCTCCTTGTGCCTTCTGCATCTTACGAACCGATGTCTCAATCTTGGTGATACATTGCCCCTCTCGTCCTCATACCTGCAGTCAGAGGCAAGAGCAGAGGGAGTATGACAGAAAGGAATAAGAGTTATGCGCTAATGGAGGAAACAAGCAGGATTTGCTTTGTTCTTCAAGAGAATCCCAGAGAAATGAGTAGCTTTGACAGAAAAAAGTTGGAGCTGATAAAATTTAACATTCAACAAATGGTCCATCGACCAAAATGAATTAGGATCCATGGTGCGTACATTCAAAATTAAAAATTAGATTTAGATAAGTTCAAATTAAATCAAACCTGGTCACGAATACAAAGAACAAACTAAGTTTAAGAGAACTATGTGAGATGCATACTGAAATATTCAGATTAAAAATAAACAGACCAATCTACATATACAGTGGTCAATTAATCACTGAATGGATTCTTTGTCAAAAAACATCAAAGTGCCACAACAAAAACTATTATTGAAACAATATGCCATAGTATATTCCTTCAAATTCCTCATCCTCTCAAATTACTCGGCACTAGTTCTGTAATAAAAAAAACTAATGTCCTTAATTCTTTTCATTTTGAAATGTTGATGCTCAGACATGAGTGTCTCTGACAAGGTAGTTATCACTGACAATTTCTAGCTGCCCTGGTTTGTTGATACAATTGATAAACACTTCAGAAGGTATTTGGTAGTCAACCCCATTGATGTGTGACTGGAGTCACATATAGGTTAGGCTGCAGCAGCAAGCTCTTTCTTAAAGGACATAAATGACCTTGTTCGACAGATTCATGGTTAGTTTTTAAACTGGTGCCAGTTTATATTGACAGATTTTTAAAACTGAATTCAAATTCCCTTGCTCAAACTTAAACACTTATGCCTCAATTTTCATAAAATTAGAAGGCCTTAGCCATAATGGAAGTTGAACCCAGAATCTGCAAGTTCCAATTGGCATCTCAAGTGGTCATAAAAAGATTGTCTGTCTTTGATGTGGAGTTATGAATAAAAATATTTGTTTTTGGAACATAGGAATTAGAAACAGAAGTAGGCAAACTCAGCCCTTTCAGCCTGCTCCACCATTCAATCAGATCATGGCTGATCGCTCCCTCGTCTCAAATCTATCTCCCCACCTGTTCACCATATCCTTCTTTCCCTTTTTTTAAATAATTAAAAATATGTCTATTTCCCCTCTTGAAATCATTCAACGATTCAGACTCCACCGCGCTATGGGGCAGCGAGTTCCACAAATTCACCAGCCTCTGCGAGAAATAATTCTTCCTCATCTCAGTTTTAAATCTACTGCCTCACAAATTACCTGTAACCTCTTGTTCTAGGTTGCCCTATAAGAGGAAACAATTGGTCGACATTTACTTTATTAGTCCCTTTTAATATTTTATATACCTCAATCATATTCCTTTTCATCCTTCAAAACTCCAGTAAGTACAAGCCCAAACTGTTTAGTCTCTCCTCATACGTCATCCCTCATCCACACAGTGAGTGATCTCTACCCTGAATAAATGGTGACTCTGTACAGTTACACAGTGAGTGATCCTTACCCTGAATAAATGGTGACTCTGTACAGTTACAGTGAGTGACTCTTACTCTGATGAATAAAGTGACTCTCTACAGTTTTGATGTGGAGATGCCGGCGTTGGAATGGGGTAAAAGTCTCACAACACCAGGTTAAAGTCCAACAGGTTTATTTGGTAGCAAAAGCCACTAGCTTTCGGAGCGCCGCTCCTTCATCAGGTGAGTGGGATTTCAGTTCACAAACAGGACATATAAAGACACAAACTCCATTTACAAAATAATGGTTGGAATGCGAGTCTTTACAGGTAATCAAGCCTTAAAGGTACAGACAACGTGAGTGGAGAGAGGGTTAAGCATAGGTAAAGAGATGTGTGTTGTCTCCAGCCAGGACATTTAGTGAGATTTTGCAAGCCCAGACAAGCCATGGGGGTTACAGATAGTGTAACATGAACTTAAGATCCCGGTTGAGGCCATCCTCATGTGTGCAGAACTTGCCTATCAGTCTCAGCTCAGCGACTTTATGCTGTTGTGTGTCACGAAAGCCACCTTGGAGAACGGTTGCATTCTTGGACACATGCATCTTCATCAAGGACAGTCACCTCAGCAGTTCACTGTACCGCAAGCCCATGGATAACCTCACGATGCTCCACTTCTCCAGCTTCCACCCTAAACATGTTAAAGAAGCCATCCCCTATGGACAAGCCCTCTGTACACACAGGAACTGCTCAGGTGAGGGGGATTGCAACAGACATCTCCAGATGCTGAAAGATGCCCTCATAAGAACAGGATACGGTGCTCAGTTCATCAATCGACAATTCCGACATGCCACTACAGTGAAAAACTGCACTGACCTCCTCAGAAGACAAACACGGGATATGGTGGGCAGAATACCCTTCGTCGCCCAGTACTTACCTGGAGCGGAGAAGCTACAATATCTTCTCTGGAGCATTCAACATGTCATTGATGAAGACGAACATTTCGCCAAGGCTATTCCCACACTCCGACTTCTTGCCTTCAAATAACCGCACAACCTCAAACAGACCATAGTCTGCAGCAAACTATCCAGCCTTCAGGAGAACAGTGACCATGACAGCCCTGCCACAGAAACCAGTGCAAGACATGCCGTATCATCGCCAAGATGCTATCATCTCACGTGAGAACACCACCCACCAAGTACACAGTACATACTCCTGTAACTCAGCCAACGGTGTCTACCTGATTTGCTGCAGGGAAGGATGTCCCGAGACATGGGACATTGGGGAGACCGATGCTATGACAACAGATGAATGAACACTGCTTGACAATCACCAGACAAGACTGTTGTCTTCCTGTTGGGGAACACTACAGCGGTCACGGGCATTCGGCCTCTGATCTTCGGGTGACTGTTCTCCAAGTCAGCCTTCACGACACACGACAGTGTAGAGTCGCTGAGCAGAGATTGATAGTCAAGTTCCGTACACAAGAACGGCCTCAACCAGGATCTTGGGTTCATGTCACACTATCTATAACCCCCATGACTTGCCTTGGCTTGCAAAATCTCACGAGCTGACCTGGTTGGAGACAATACACATCTCTTTAATCTGTGCTTAACCCTCTTTCCTCTCACATTGTCTTTACCTTTAAGACTTAATTACCCGTGAAGACTCACAATCCAAACATTATTTTGTAAGTGGAGTTTGTGTCTTTATATGCACAGTTTGTGAACTGAAATCCCACTCACCTGATGAAAGAGCAGCACCCCGAAAACTAGTGCCTTGAGCTACCAAATAAACCTGTTGGACTTTAACCTGGTGTTGTGAGACTTCTCTCTCTATAGTGAGTGATCTTCACTCTGAATAAACAGTGACTCTGTACAGTTATGCAATGAGTGATCCTTACCCTGCTGAACAAACAGTGACTGTTAATTAACTACAGAAACAGCTTTCATTTTAAGAGTTAACTTTATTTCTCTCAAGCTAATTTCTGCATTGAGTGTAACGGTGAGTAACAAGATAGCCACCTCAGACATTCTGTTAAAGGCTAGTTAATTTGCTTTTGGCAATAGTGAAAGGAAGAAAGGAGGTACAACAGTCTTTATTTAAAGAGCCTCACCCCAATTTTGCTTCTTGCCAATTTTGCTTTCATACTTACACCAGGGCAGGAATTTCAGAACTTGTTTCACAACCATTAGTGTGAGAATGAGAACAGGAACAGCCACACAGGTCTCTCGCAGATTTTTGTCACATTCGATTAAAACCGAACTCAGCTTTGCTGAGTTACACTCCAGAGACAGATCAAACAAACTATTTCAGAGCACAGAGGGGCATCTGTCCATTGGGCAATGGATTCAGGCCGTGAGCTGCTGAACTAGATTGGCCGAACGTGACATTATGCCATGAATTAGCATTAATTTTGGAAGGAAATTATTCCTCATTACTTCTCAGGAGAGGGAGAGAAATCAACCAGATTTCCTACTCTGCTGATTGAGGACAGGATAGGATCAGATATGATGCCTTCTACAGTCAGATAACCATCACACAATCTCTATAATATCACAAGGCAAAGAACAGGCAATAGAGTGGAGCCTATGCCTCAAAAAGGACCCAAAAGATAGAAAGAAAATAAAACCACAAGGAAACGGTGTTTGCAAATTGACAGATTTGTTCTCAGATGGATCGCCCTCTGCCCAATGGACGGTGGAGGTGAATGGGGTATCCATTCTTCCTTGGCTCATCCAGTACCTCATTTGCTGCTCTCAAAACTTCAGCCAGAAGTGCCGAATGGATGATCCATCTCGGCCTCCTCTGGAAGATCCCAGCATCACAGATGTCAGTCTTCACTCAATTTGATTCACTCCATGTGATATCAAGAAACATCTGAAGACACTGGATACTGCAAAGGCAATGAGCCCTGACAATATTCCAGCAATAGTACTGAAGATTTGTGCTCCAGAACTTGCTGTGTCTCTTGGCAAGCCATTTCAGTATAGCTACAACACTGATATCTACCCAGCAATGAGGAAAATTCCCCACACATGTACTGGTCACAAAAAAATGGCCAAATCCAAACAAGCCAATTACCACCCCATCAGTCTAATCTTAATTGTCACTAAACATAAGAACATAAGAACATAAGAAATAGGAGCAGGAGTAGGCCATCTAGCCCTTCGAGCCTGCCCCGCCATTCAATAAGATCATGGCTGATCTGTCGTGGCTCAGTTCCACTTTCCCGCCCTCTCCCCATAACCCTTAATCCCTTCTCTTATCAAAAACCCATCAACCCGCTTCTTAAAAATATTTAGCGAGGCAGCCTCCACCACTTCAACGGGCAGAGAATTCCAGAGATTCACCACCCTTTGAGTGAAGAAGTTCCTCCTCAACTCCGTTCTAAACCGCCTCCCCTTTATCTTGAGGCTGTGCCCCCTAGTCCTACTGTCTTTTTTGAGCGGGAAGAGTCTCTCCACCTCTATCCTATCCATCCCATTCATCATCTTATACGTCTCAATGAGATCTCCCCTCATTCTTCTAAACTCTAACGAGTACAAGCCTAGTTTATTCAGCCTCTCCTCATAGCTCAATCCCCTCAACTCCGGTATCAGCCTAGTAAACCTCCTCTGCACTCCCTCCAGGGCCAAAATATCCTTGCGCAGGTGCGGCGCCCAAAACTGCACACAGTACTCCAGCTGCGGCCTCACCAATGCCCTATACAGCTGCAGCAAGACCTCCCTACTTTTATATTCAATCCCCCTCGCTATGAAGGCCAGCATCCCATTCGCCTTCCTGACCACCTGCTGCACCTGCAAGCTGGGTTTTTGCGATTCATGCACAAGGACCCCGAGGTCCCTCTGCACCGTCGCCTGCTGCAGTTTTTCGCCACGTAAGTAATAGTCATTCCTACCATTCTTCCTACCAAAGTGGACCACCTCACACTTGCCAACATTAAATTCCATTTGCCATTTCCTGGCCCATTCGCCCAGCCTATCTAGATCCTTCTGCAGACTCTCCACACCCTCCGCACAATTTGCCGTTCCCCCAATCTTGGTGTCATCAGCAAATTTCGACACCCTGCACTCGGTTCCCTCCTCCAGATCATCTATATAAATGGTAAATAGCTGAGGCCCCAGCACCGACCCCTGGGGCACCCCACTAGTCACCATCCGCCAATCCGAATAGCACCCATTGACCCTCACTCTCTGCCTCCTATTTGACAACCAATCCTCTATCCACGCTAACACCCTACCCCCAACTCCATGTCCCCTGACCTTCTGCAATAACCTCTTGTGAGGTAAAGTGACAGAAGATGTTGTTAACAGTGCTATCAAAAGGCACATATTCATAATAACCTGCTCAGTGATACTCAGTTTGGGCTCTGCCAGGGTGACGCAGCTCCTGACCTCAATACAGCCTTGGTTCAAACATAGACAAGAGAGCTGAACTCCAGAGATGAGGCAAGAGTGACTGCCCTTGACATCAAGACAGCACTTGACCAAATGTGGCACCAATGGGAATCAGAGGAAAACTCTCCGCTGGTTGGAGTCACACCTGGCACAAAAGAAGATGGTTGTGGTGGTTGGACACCAATCATTTCAGTTCCGTGCTGTTATGTGCCACCTGCTCTTGTGAGAAAGAGCGAAGTGTGAGGGAAGAGGATGAGTGAGTGTTTGGAGGATATGACCATCAAGTTTGAATATTTGGCAGTGTGTGCGCAAAGTATAAGGTATAAGAGCAAAGTTTGCAATTGTCCTTTCGATCTGAAAGTTAGGTAAAGCATACAGATATTAAGGTTGAGTATGATGGGTAGTGATTGCTAGTAGGTGGCTGACGACTGTGTAGAAAATTGAGCAATGGATGAGGCTATCGGTGCAGCTAGTTGGATGTGTCATTTGATGATGAACAAACCCTTGATAACTCACAAAGGATCATTAAACTTCTTCCTTCACTCCAGTTGTGCACTTGGAGCAACACTACTTGCAGTGATTTCCACTGGTATTTGTTACCACTGCCATCTGAGCATATGTCAAGAAGGCCTCTGCCTCAGCTCCTCATAGCACTCCCGACCAATGCACAGGATTTCTCTCCTCCTCCTTTCCTCCTCTATTGTTAAACCTCCAGTACACAGATTGCAAACCTAGGCGGCACTTTTTCATGGCATCCAATGTTCAGCCATTCCTCACAGCCAGACTGATCTTCAAAAAAAAAATTACTGCAATTTTTTGCATCAACAGTGCAGCTCCTCTTTAAGTAGCACCAGCCACTCATGATGCTGACCTCCTACTGCTGCACAAATAGCACAGTGAATGCTAGCCATATACTAAAAATGGCTTAAAAGCAACTGGAGCCCAAATTTAATTTAAAGTTGCCTGCATTATAATAAACGAGCACATGAGCCATGGGTGGCTCCACCACCCATCCCCCATCCACCCTCCTAAGCCCATTTCCAAGGATTAGCCAATTTGTCCAGCTACGCGGTGTTTTGAAAATGAACGATGCTGAAAAAAAATCCGCAAAATTTTGAAAAATTGATGTCGTGCGTCAGAGGAGTTTAATGAGGCTGTTATGTAGAAAATGCATCCAGCATCAACAATGAACATCTTTATCTGTGCTGCACTTTAAATCACTCAACAGCAGCATTGCCACGACATGGAGCAACACCTACGGTTCCTTGTGATTAACTCAGGAGATTTTCTGCTGACATTCAGTGATTTTCTGAGTGTAATTACACATTACACATTATGGTGAATGAACTTTGACATTCACACTCATTAAGTGGCTTCTTAGCTTTTTGAGAAGTATTTAAAAAATCATTATCACAGCTTTATTGTGGTTGCCTGATATTTTTTGCAACTAACAATTGTGTTTTCTCTGGAACCACTGTGCACTCCCATGGTTTTGTCAAGCAACGTATTTGTTCAGAGAAGAAGAAAAAAGTGATTTTTCACACTTGGTGTAAAATAGGAATTTTGGTCCCCCCTCTTGCAAGCCATCAACTGATGTATTCCCGCACAGAAGTAATTCAGGTAAAGTTCTTCTGATGAGGACAAATCAATCTATTCACCTGCTCCATTCACTGTTGAAAGTAATTATGATTAATGAATAGACGCTTAGTTGATCAAGTCCCACTACATGAATGTGAGCCATTTGCTCTCCCCTTTTCAAAGTACAGCCTCATTTTTTTTGTCACCATAATAAGCAGCTGGAAATGCTTGTTTGCAAATAAAAGTTGGAAAATATACATTGAATTCTGTCTTGGTCCCAAACATGGTCTCGAATAGAAAAACCACATCACCAAACATGGTGCAGAACTGAAGAGCTTTTGTGCACGGATGGAGAAAATACACCAAAGACCCTACCTCTTTTTGATGCTGTTAATTTTCCTAACTCTAACCCAAGTCACCCTAACAAATAATAAAAGTGAACTCCATGTTGCTGAAATGATAGAGACATGTCAAAGTTTTTTATCTTGCACTCATCAGGACAATTTGCAAGAATATAGATATAAGGAAAAAATAACAATTTCCACTGTGTAATTTGTTTTTTCCCTTACACTGGTATCCTTGTGATGTGTCCTGATGAGTGTAAGACAAAAACTTCCACATGTCACTTTTTCCAGCAATACCCAAGTGTTTTACTACCAAGGGCTATTTGAACTCTTATGTGATATTGCAAGAATATTAACACATCCATGTCAAATTATTTAATTTAGAACATAAAATGGATTAGCATTGACTTTAACATTATGCACAAAGAAATTTAATGTGAACAGCTTAAGAAAAGCATAGATATAAGGGACAGTTTCATGGTCGCATCTGTGACTGGAGCCCAAACTCCTGCCAGATTCGGGAAATGTGATTCCCCAGAAGGGCGGGAAGGACGGGGCAGCACTTTCCAAGAAGGACCACCGCATCTTGTTCCACTCATGCACTTGACACGCCAGTAGTGGGCCTTCCCCCGGATCAAATGCACCAAGAGTGGATGTCCTACCCAATGAGAACTGCTGGCTTTGATTGAAAGACAGATGGTGGCGACTATTGGTATTTTCCACCCACTCACCCAAGGTCCAGAATTGTTGCTGAAACCCAGGCTGGGAGTGAGTGATAGCAGGAGCTGAGTCATGGTGTGGGGTTGCAAAGGAAGGGATTGGCGGTAAGGGCATTGGGATGGCTCCCAGCAGGTCACATCCCCCTCCCACCCTTCCTGATGCTGGGTCCTTTAATCAGGCACTGAAAGCCTCTAAATGGATGGCCTTGTTGCCCCAGGAGCTAACAAGTGAATGGATTTGCGAGTATCAAGTCCTACTCCATCACTTGTAATACATAGGTGGTAGGATAAGGCCCATAAGTGGGCTTTAAATTCCTCAAATGGCAGCAGGACAGGACAGCCATCCATGGGCCCTCTTGTCACAGATTTAATCAGATAGAGAAGGAAAGTGGTGATGTTCATACCACCTGATCAAATGATCCACTGCCACTAAGGCCCAAGATTCCACCCATAGAAACGACATAGAAACTTACAGCACATAAGTAGGGTATTCAACTCAAGACATTTGTGTTGGTGTTTACGCTTCGGATGAGTACCCTTCTAGCCTAAATCATCCAGTCCCTCAAGGGAAAAGTACCTTGAGACAGGATAATGGATTAACCTGTTAACGCTGGATGATTACTAGATACCAGGTATGTCAACAGCTCTTCATCCAAACACCAAAGTCTGTCAATAACAACTGGTTTTCAAACCAAGAATTTCTTCATCATCAAATACAAAGATGATGAATCTGTATCTACAAAAACAATGTTAAAGCTACTTTTTTAAAAAAATTGTTACAAGTTTAACATTAAATAAGAAAACACAGTTCAATGGAATATGTACAGACATACACTCACATATTGGGCGCGATCTTACTGGCCGTTCACACACTGCTGCTGCAAGCGAGGATGGAGAATTTGGCGCCCAGCCAAATCTCCATTCACTGCAGTGGGGGCAGAAAATCCCACAGCTGGAAGATTCCGCCCACTGTCTTCATTCAGATTACATAGAGAATCATTAATAAAATAAATTTCAAAATTTCAATAAAATATTTCGATACTGAAAGAATAAACATGGCTATAGTTTCCAAAGGTCAGTCAGCCAACATACATTATTTAAACAGAACTTACATACAATGTCCTTGGAGGGAGTGAACACAATAGTTTTCAAGTAATCTGCAATTGAAAGTTTGCAGTGTTTATGCTTGCATTTGGTTATGATGCTGGTTTTTGTTTCACAGTTTGTTAAAAAGTAATGAATAATGAACTCATCATGAGATATGTTTTCATTTTGTTCATGTTATTTTAAAAACCTGGTTTGAACATATGGTGTAACAGCCTTTGACCCAGAGGCAGAAAGAATCATTTGCAATTATTTTAAAATGCTTGCAGAATCTGCAACTGTTTTAAAAAATGAAGGGATCAATTATAACTTTCGGATAATAAGAAATACTCATCAATGTTGGGTTTTAAACTGTAACCATCCTGATTGACACCATAGTCACATGTGCCATGAGGCTGCCTTTGGAGGCATACATCTTAAGATCAGTTCAATAAAGATTCACAGAAACACACTAAAGAAGTACAACTATCTTTATAATTGCAACAGGGTATCAGAGTGGTCGAAAATACCATTTTCAGAAATAACTCAAACAGACTGAGAACCAAGGAACACAACCAGGTTTCAAAAATTGCAAGAAAAAAATCTGAAAAAGACAAAGGAAACCAGATAAAGGCTGCAAGACTGCAAATGAGACAGCTCAGAAAGGCACACAAAAGTACAAATCTGCAAACAAGCTGTGGAAAAGAAAAAAAGTTGCAAATGAATAAAAATTAGCTGCACTAAATTTACCAAACCAACCTCTAGTAACATTGGATGGCTATATGTGGCAGTTTTCCCACTTTCAATGGCAAAAACTATGAGTGCAACAGACATAATTAACAAACTTGATCCAATAAAGTTTATACGTTAAGGAGGAACTGCAACAAAACGTATGCCTTCTTAGACCTAACAGGCAAAGAAAAAAGACAATAAGAGATTTTGGAAGCCTTGAATGGGAACTTTGAACCCCAAGTGAATGTTGCATATGAACATTATGTGGTCAGTACTGACTCGATGGACCGAATGGCCTCCTCATGTATTGTAGGGATTCTATGATTTACTTCAACACTGAAGCTCAGACTGAAGATGAGACCATTAAATGAGACATTGCAGCAGTAATTCAGCAAGCACAATCACATGAACTTGGAGAGTTAAAAGGCGATCTGATTAGAAACCAAATCATCTTTCAATGTGATGTTAGGCATGAGAGACCACTCACTGAGAGCAAGTCTGCTGAAATATAAGAAACTAATGTTAATAAAAGATGATAGACGTGTTGAAATGTGGAAGTTGCAAAACAAAAGCTGGAGCATATGTATGGCAGAGCAGAACAAGAGATATATTATGTTGAGAGATAGTCCAAGCCAAATGAGCTGAACAATTCCAGACAAAGGGCAGGATGCAAGTAGTGCAGAGGAAAGCATGCATAGGAAAAGGACAACCCAGTGTGGGGAAAGCAGTCTTTTAATGGCAAGAAGCAAACTTGGCCAGAAAAAAAAACAAAACAAAAACAAAACTGGAGAGATAACAGCAGGTGAGTCTCATGAAAAATTATGCAGTTTAGTCACATCTATCGGTAACAAATAGTTTGTGATTGTTACCATGATGACCAAAGGGAAAATATTAAGCAAACAAAAGGTGTTAGACACTGGGATGTCAGACAACATAATGACCTTCACAGATCTGTGTGAAATGGCTCAACATGGCAATCTGAAAATGAAGCTGTTGAAAATAAGATTGAAGCTATATGATGGTACAAGACTAATATTGAAAAGACAAATTAATCTGACAGCCCACTGTAATAGCAAGAAGGAAGATCTTGAGCTCCAGGTAATAAATGGGATGTCATGGCCTCTCATCTCAGTGGGCAAGTCTGAGGTTTGGGCTGACAACCTGAATGTGCCAACAGGGTTAGGGCAACAAATTATCCCAGAAGGAGGACAGGTAAAAGACCCCAGCAAGGGGGAAACAAAATACTTCAGAAACAGGGAGACAGAGGACGCCACACAGAGGGAGACAATTTTCAAAACACGATATGAAAACTGGCCACATTAGTGCAATGAAATGCACAACACAGAGGTAAATGTTCTACAGGAAAATGTTCACATCAAAACTGACAGGAAGAGTTGAAGGACAAGATTCAAGCTGAGCCTATACCTTTGAAAACATGTGATAAACTAAAGTCTTCAATAAATCAAGCTTCATAGAATCATAAAATCCTATATTATACATCCTATGTTGGGCAGCATGGTAGCACAGTGGTTAGCACTGCTGCTTCACAGCTCCAGGGACCTGAGTTCGAATCCCATGTTGGGTCACTGTCTGTGTGGAGTTTGCACATTCTTCTCATGTCTATGTGGGTTTCCTTTGGGTGCTCCGGTTTCCTCCCACAGTCCAAAGATGTGTGTGTTAGGTTGATTGGCCATGCTTAAATTGCCCCTTAGTGTCCCGAGATGTGTAGGTTAGAGGGATTAGTGGGTAAAATATGTAGGGATATGGGGTAGGGCCTGGGTGGGATTGTGTTCGGTGCAGACACAATGGGCCGAATGGCCTCTTACTCTACTGT
The DNA here is from genome assembly GCF_965287045.1 of Carcharhinus amblyrhynchos. Lineage (NCBI taxonomy): Eukaryota > Metazoa > Chordata > Chondrichthyes > Carcharhiniformes > Carcharhinidae > Carcharhinus > Carcharhinus amblyrhynchos. The sequence continues at coordinate 9,882,654 of NC_137340.1, read as the reverse complement.
AGAGTTTCTATGATTTCTATAGTGCAGAAGGAGGCCATTCAGTCCATCGAGTCTGCACCGACCACAATCCCACCCAAGCCCTATCCCCATAATCCCATGCATTTACCCAACCTAGCCACCCTGGCATTCAGGGGCAATTAAACATGGCCAATCCACCTAACCCGCACATCTTTGGACTGTGGGGGGAATCCCATGCAGACACAGGGAGAATGTACAAACTCCACACACACACACACAGACCCAAAGACAAGCTTTGTGAGATCTAACCAAACAAATCTCAGAGACAACATAAAGGTACCAGGTGGAAGGGATGATTCTCAATTCAACAGTTGGCAACTCAAATCAAGTGTTTAAAAAACTCAACCATACATTCAGGTATAATTGCACAGAACACAGAACACTACAGCGCAGTACAGGCCCTTCGGCCCCCGATGTTGTGCCGACCAGTGGAACCAATCTAATGGCCCTCTAGCCTAATCTATTCCAATATTATCCATATGCCTATCCAATGAATTGCAGGCACTCCAGTGGGGTTTACAACAGCTCCACACTTGCAAGGAGCTGGCAATCCAACTCAGCTGAAACAAACAGGCCCGTCAGGCAGCTGGGTAAGGGGGTGCGTTCTGGGCATTGCCAGCTTGGCAGTGCCATGCTGGCCTCCTGGCAAACTGGCAATGGCCAGGGGGCACCTTGGCACTGCCCACCAGGCATCCAGCAATGCCAAGGGGGCAAAGAGAACATGGAGGAAGGGGGATCCTGCTGCCACGTTGCACTCGGTAGTGACAGAGGAAGGTAGGCCAGCATGGGTTGCGGGGGGTGGGGGGTGTAAATCACGGGGCTGGCCAATAATCGGGAGGCCCATGGTATGGGGCGACTGTGCATGCGCCAACCTTGGTACTGACAAACTGACGCTCGCACAGTGGCCCGCTTGGCACTATGCTGTCAGCCTTTCCAGTGGGTATAGGTCTGGCACACTCTTTATTACTGATATTCACACTAGCGCAGTCTGCATGGGAGATCCACTTTGAAAATCCCGTGGAAAGAAACAGTGGGATTTACTCCAGATTTTATACAGATTTGACACATAGAATTTCTTTGGGAGAATCCCCCCCTGCTGTGTGTGCAAAGTATGTGCAGGAACTGACAAGCAGAACACAAAGTTATTAGTGCAGGAAACAGTGGGTCTAAGTGGGTAACAGGATCCACCATGAAAATTAGTCTTTTGCTCATTCGGAAAAAGGGATTTTTTTTTTAAATCTTTAGTTCAATGTGAAAGGGGAATATTTGGATTTTGAAGTGTACCCAGCCTGATTGACATGGCAGGCTCTCCACAGTCATGTAATCATGCCATGACACTTCCTCTTGAGGCATGCATCATAAGATCAGTTCGGTAAAAAGCTTTCACAGAGACACGTTGAATAAGTACAGCTGCCCTTGCAACACATGTGACTTGGCACCACTTGAGTTGGAAGCATTACCAACAGGAAAGGAGTTAAAGTACAGAAGTAATATGACAGACTGAAAGAGAAGCAGAAGCAGAAACAGAAACAGGAGATCTGGAGAGGAGAGTTGAGAAGGCCCAGTGTCATGAGGCTATGCCCCTTCAGTTATGAAAATACAATTCTTCAAATTTCAGCTGACTTGAAATTTTGCATTCTGAGTTGAGACAGAAGGAATTGTTTAAAAATGCAAGGCCATTTTCTAAGGTGAGAGGGAGAAACAAACAAATCACCCTTAGGGGAGTGTGAAGGTGGAGACACTATTTTCCAGACACCCACTGAAATCTGTAACTAAGGAAGAGACATGAATAATGTAAAGCACTGAATACTGATACTGAGAGACACACCTAAAACAGCGTGGAAATAAACAATGGATGAAGTATTTCAAGGTGATGCTGGCCAGCCACAGGAGAGAGATTGCAAGTGACATAAGCAACGTTAAAAAAGTGTTCAGTCGAGGAAATAGGCTCTCTCCCTCTCTTGGAATAAGAAAGTCACCCAGTTTGAGAAGTCAACTCTCCCAGAAACCTACCAGCAAACTGAAATTTCAGTGTGTGTATGTGTGTTTGTGTCAAATGAAATCTCAGTGCATGCATATGTGTATGTGTCAAATGCTTGACATGGCATTTTCATGATTTTTCGCAGGTTAATAAATTTGCTCCTTCTTTCACTCAAGAAAACTTTGTTGGATTGGCTCCTTACTGCTCATTGCTTACATTGTTAAATATATTCTGTTTTGGAAAAAAAACATCCTCATGACAAAGAAACTTAAACCTTTGTTATGACTCTTGCGGACAATTGGGATTAGTTCAGGGGTTTAAAAAAAAGGGCAGCATGGACAAGTTGGGCCAAAGGGCCTGTTTCCATGCTGTAAACCTCTATGAGTCTATGACCAACCGAGGAGATTGAATGGAGGGGAACCAGTTCACCCCCTTTTCACCTGGTTGCAACATCAGAAAGAAGTGCACCAAAGAGGAAAGATTACAAGTGTCAAACTCTGTTTACATGGAAGCGGCTGCCTGCAGATAACCTGCTAAGGCCATGAAGGAAAAGGATTGGAATTCTGCTTGAAACAATTTGAGACTAACACTGATATCATATAGGTAGAATAGACTGCCTAGAAAATTACTGTGATCGTCTCTGTTGAATGTCTGCTATATTAGCAGTTACATGTGTAATTTATCACTCATACTGTCCATGATTTGCCTGTTCATTTATGTTTAATTTAAGTTGACCCCTAACTCGCAGGAAAGTGAAAGGTACAAAAAGCCTGATAATTTCTTCATTTGGTGACCATTCGATACCCTATGGGGGTCATAACATTTTGTACTTATCCATACCCTTGCACCAGCCATGTGCAAAGCAAGGAAATTATATCTTTTTTTTCTCAGAACATTACTGTACAATGCACTAAGTGACTGATTTACCACACAATATGCTTGTTGTACTTTTAAGCTTACACATTTCTAAAATCAATCATTATGATTAAAGCAGAATTCATAAATGCTGTCCATCTCTCTCACTCTGTCTGAAAATGGGGGAAGGATTATACGTGCTTCAAATAAAAACACAAGTTTACAGCACACACTATCAGGAATGTAACACAGCATTGTCATTATTTGTGTCTCAGAACATAAACATAAATTACACCATTCTGAGCAAGGGGATCTGGTCATACTATACATTCTGTTTGCTGTTGAATAAAGCATTTCTAGTATTAATTCCTCCTTCAGGGATTTTGAATGAATGCGCAAGCTGGTATGCAGTCTAGATCACATGGATATCACCTTACTGATTTACGTTCCTTGGTCATAGTCTTATAAATAGTGAAATGTGCAAGTCAACCCATGTAAAAGCAAGACAGTGGTGCTGCTTATGGGAGCAACTACAACACAAGACCAGATAAATAATCTCTGGCAGACCTGATTTCATAACAGATTCTTCCCTTTCCTCCATATGTTATCCATTTAAAGATACACAACAGAAGTTGTTGGAACACGGTTATAATCATCGACTGGGGAAGAGGATAAAATGCTCAGAAACTCAATCAAATTGTAAGAGTGAACAGTTTACTTTCAAAAAATACAGAGAAACAGGTAGGTGACATAGTAAAGGAACATAGATTGCCTGTCTTCTGGCAGTCTTGAGAATTGCACTCATTAATTTAGAGAACTGAACTAGAAATCAAATAATCCCAATTAGCATGTTAGCGCGTTCTATATTTCATTACATTCTCTATTCCACTATATTAGTGTGTTCTATATTCTACTAAGAGCTTCTATGATTGTCACCAAAGACCTTTATCTTTTTGTACCATATATTTTATGATAGTCAACTTGAGCTTTCATGGAGACTTTCTAACTTGTGTCAAAAACCTGCAGAAATTGTCCAAATTTACATCTTCTGTCCAGGTTTACTAGAACTTTTCCACCAAAATTCCATTGGGCATGTGGGAAAGGCCCCCCCTCCCCCACCATCCCCCAGAAATTCACCTCCACTATTTCTTCCCAACTCATTTTGTAAACTACATTATTCCCAACTCCTTAGACTACGGTTCACTTTTACTTGTATATGTTTTTTTATGACACGAGATTTCCACGTCATCACTAAAATTTTCATTGGGTCATGATTCAGGATTAATGAAAAAGGTGCAATAGATCAAGAATACAGAAAATATTCTCTCAATTACAAAGTTCACCCTGACAAAACACACAGTGGTTAGCTCTGCTGCCTCACAGCGCCAGGGACACGGATTCGATTCCCGGCCTGGATCACCATTTGTGTGGAGTTTGCACATTCTCCCCACGTTTGCGTGTGTTTCCTCCGGGTGCTACAGTTACCCCCCTCCCACAGTCCAAAGATGTGCTGGTTAGGTGCACTGGCCATGCAAAATTCTCCCTCAGTGTACCCAAATAAGCACTGGAGTGTGGCGACTAGGAGATTTTCACTGAAACTTAATTGCAGTGTGAATGTAAGCCTACTTGTGGCTACTAAACAAATAAACTTTAACTTTACAAAAAGCCCATCCTCTTTCTGGGACAAAAGAACAATGCGCATTTCTGACTGAGCTCACTACCAAACCACACAGCCTTCAAGGAACAACAGAAGATAATCAATTCTATAACCATTGTCATCACATCTCTAAGGTATAGATCTAGCAGTAATGGCCATATAACATTCAAAGCCCGATTTAGAAAAAAAACAAATTACTGTACACAGCAATCTACCTGGTAAATCAAAATCAGAAATTTAAAAAATAGAACTTTTCTTTCGAGCATGAGAATTAAGCTTAAATTTGTTGACGCTGGCAGCAGAGCTTGTGCCCTCCAAGCTCTGACAGACAAACTGCTCATCTATTTCAAGTGTCCATATCCCCATTCGACTGTGAATCAGAGATCATCATACAAATCCAAAAAAAAGGAACCACTTCAGATTTCAATTAAAGGCTAGTGCTCAGGCTCCTGATCTGTACAAAACTCAGGAGAAATCAGGTGAAGGAGAAGCTGTTATAGAATTTCAAATTGGAAAAACCTACTGTCAGGTCACCAGTCTGACATCAAGTTAAAGCAGTCAATTTCACAGTCTCTTTGTCTGGAACAGTAATAGTCAACATGCATTCGCAAAGCCAAAATCAGATCAGCCATGATCTTACTGAATGGCAGAGCAGACCCAATGAGCTAACAGGTCTGCTTCCTCTCCTGCTCCTAATGAGTACGTTCATAATGTAAATGCAGCCCTTTTGCTGCTCAAGTATGATTTCTTGACCTTTCAATGTGATTTACAGCAGGGCAGTTCTCCGATTTGATACTAAATTAGTACTTTTTTTTTAAGGAACAGGTGAGTGCCTGACTTGGGAAGAATCCTGCCACCATTTTTAGCAGTGTGATAAACTGCTAAGAAATTTACATTTTGAATTTTGCTTACTTACTGTGGGGAACTGTATATGTTTGACTTTCCCAAATCCAGAGATTTTAGGTGCAGGTTGACAAAGCCAAGTCTAAAGGATAAGCCCAGACCCTCCAAAGTATGGGGAGGGATACTGCTGCAGGTTAATTTGCTGAACCAAATGATATACTAGCACAGAGTGCATGTATATTCTGCAAAAAAAATTCAATTTTCATTCACAATAAATGGATTCCAATCAATGAAAGCAATTTCAGGCCAATTACCTTCTGTGCTCAATTCCTTTACATCTTTTGTGTAATTAGCAAGACTGAAATGATCAAATTGTACTCTATATAAGCTTAGAATCATAGAATCCCTACAATACAGCAAGAGACCATTCGGCCCAACAAGTCTGCTCTGACACAATCTCACCCGGGTCCTACCCCATATCCCTACATACTTACCCACTAATCCTTCTAATCTACGCATCTCAGAACACTAAGGGCAATTTTAGCATGGCCAATCAACCTAACCTGTACATCTTTGGACTGTGGGAGGAAATCGGAGCACCTGGAGTAAACCCACACAGACACAAGGAGAATGTGCAAACTCCACACAGACAGTGACCCAAGTCAGGAATCCAACCCAGGTCCCTGGAGCTGTGAAGCAGCAGTGCTAACCACTGTGCTACCGTGCTGCTGCTGAGCTAATGAAAAGTTTTAATTTGTATGTGTTATTGGGATGATTCATGAATTTTGGAGTATGTTGTCATGAAAGTCCTAAGGTTGGCATTTCTGAGTGCCAAATGCCATGATGTAGCATTAAGAAAGAACACATAGGGGCTTTTACGGCAGGCTAAACTGAAGTTATAGCTAGGAAATGTTTGCACATTTTGGTTCCAGCAGATCCAGCTGAGAAGCCAAAGCTACATTGCTGATGGGCCAAGAAAGGTAGCCTGATGAGATGTTACAGCATTTCCAGACAAAGATACAAGTTACAGTTTAGCAGTTAGACAAAAGACAAGACTGCAAAGCCGACTGCAAAGCTAGAAGAATGGTCTTGGGGCCAAGGACCTCCTTTTAGTGACAGAGAATCAAGGTTGTTATGGAGATGCTAGGAGCACTCTTCTCATTGGTCAAAAACTACAAATACAGGCTTAGAAGTTGTGTTGATCATGGTGCACATACTTGAACTAAATGTTGCAAAGCTACCTGGAAAAAAGGGATAAAAAATAGGGTTGTGTCACTGCGGTCTTTGCACTTGCCAAGGGCTAGCATTTGTCACAGGACATTTGCTGGCAGATATTTGGTGGGAGACAGAGTTAGCAGTAGGGCACTTTCCAAGAAACTCGCCAGGAAGTTAGTCTTGCATATGACATTGCCAGTTGAAAGGTATTGTCTCAGTCCGAAGGGCTGTCATAAGAACCCAATATTAGGCTCCTCAGTGACAAATTGTCTCATGTTGGGGGACTGCCATAAGGACGCAGTATTGGTCTTATTTAGTGACCAAAGGAACTGTCATAAGGCTGAAGATTAGCATAAGAATCTAGTTTCCGAGATTGGTAGATTCAGTATAGATAGGATTGTGAAAAGCAATTACCTCAAGCAAGAGTAAATAAAAGATTTACAAACACTTAACTGCCGAGGAATCATTCGGTTAATGTCTAAGTTAGGAGAATCACTAGCAAGGTGCAGTCCAGTCTTTATCAAATAGTTGCTCCCACCCGGGAGAGATGGAAAGGGATAAAAAACCATCGGTCGCTAGCTGGGAAGTGTATAGTTTCAGCAGTTAGGGTGGATTAGTAGCTTCAGCAGTTAAGCTAGAATGGGAGATTTCGAGTTGGAAAAGGATCCACCAGAACTGAAGTCTTGAAGCAAGAAGTGCATTTGTTCATATGTTAAAGTTAAGGTAATGCTTTGAAGGAGGTCAAGAGTTAAGAAATCAGTTTCAAAAAACTAAGACCCAGAATCCATGGGAAAGACAGTCCCACACATGTCAAACTTATGTATGATGTCAAGCCTTGACAAATGAAATGGTAAGTATTAATCTTTATTATCCAGTGAACTCTGCTAGCTTGCATTCTAAATTAATGACTGTTCTTTTTGCCAACATGAGTATTCCTCATCAAGAATTTTCATACCCTGAGGTTTAGCATAGAGTCCAAATTCACAAATCCTTCTGCTGCTCCCTCACTTCAATGGCCTCTCAACCAAAATTTTCTCACTAGTATGATGCAATAAAACCTTCTCAAAACATCAGCCAGCCTATACATATATTCCCAACTGGTCTTAAATGACTTAAGGTACACTTTGGGCTAGATTTTCCCCATAGGTTTCTGAACACTGCCGTCAGTCTCAAATACGGGTCAGAAGACTGCACTGTGTAGGATACAGACACCCATTGTGAATTTCTCTGAAATAGGCCAATAACAGCCAGGGATGACCTTGTCATCCAATTAAGGTTGGTAGTAGACTGGATCTTGAAGTTGGGGTGGGGGTGGACAACAGATGCCTTCCGACTTAAAAACAGCAGTGGAATGCAATGGAAGGTAAGTGAGGGAAAGGGAGCTTCAAAAGGAAGGTACCTTCTCCCCAGTTTTCTTCAGAGTTTAAATAATAAATTGTTTTTGCAGCCACGCCACCACTGTTGCGTATGATGTATTGGGAAACCATTTTACAGGATGCTCTGTGGCTGCCCCTGCACTCAGATAGGTAGGAAGGGGCTCCAGGCCTGTCTGGCACATTGCAGCCTCCCTCACCCAAACACTCTGTGCAGTCTGCTACTGAAAGATCTTCTCCAGGCAGCTAAATTGGCCTCCACATCCTGCGGGAACCTCAAGGCCAATTGGAAAATCATTGTTCAGGCAGGGTCTCATAGTCTGGTGGTCACTGCAAGACGATGTCTCCTCAGCAGGAGGCAGGAGCTTTAGCCAAGCTCTTTGGCCCTTGCAGGGCTGCTGGGGAAGATGCAACTCTGAGGTCCGAGTGTAACGATGAGTCTCTGGAATCAGCGCCCTCCAACACATGGTGAAGAATCAGGCTGAAGCGTTGGAAGTTCTCAACAGAGTGACATGTGAGTCAGAGGAGTCCATTTGCTTACTCTCTGATGAATGCTGCACACATGGTGGTCTCCATGGGGAGGAAAGAAGATGCCATGGAGAGCCTGGTCCAGTAAAACATCCAATTTTAGCTGGTGACGCATGCCAATCTGCATTCCATCGTAATAGCTAGGAGAGGTCCTGAAGTGGCAACACAAGAGGTGGGCTAAGCTCCTTCATCACTCTCCAGGTGCTCCTTCTCCTGAAGGAGTCAGACAGGGCCCTTCGGCACCCAAAGGGAGGAGAAGCAGCAGCTGGGCATTCATGGGTCATCCGCTTAGGCCTCTAAGACATGGTCCACTCCCTCCGAATCCCCTTTGTGTATGACCTTGTCCTTCTCACTGCAGAGAGAGCAGCTGGCCCATTGGAGGACAGTCAAAGGAAGCCTGTGCCCTCAGGTCTTGGCTCTTCAGGGGATGAACGCTAAAGTCATCAAAGGGGCCAGCAACTCACAGGCTGTCTCCACCCCTGCTGTGGATGTCAGGGCAGCACTGATAAAAGCAAAATACCGTGGATGCTGGAATCTGAAACTAAAACAGAAAATGCTGAGGAAACTCAGCAGGTCTGCCAGCATCTATGGAAGTGTGGCCAAGCGGGCCATCGAAAATGGCGTTTTGTAAAGCACTCTGGGACAATTGGGCAAGAAACTAAACCGACAGGCTGCAGTTTAAAGACAGAGACAAACAGGCTGTAACCCTGACGAGTGAATAAACAGGATATGGGCCATCTCCAGGATGAAAAAGACTTTCTGGTCACACTGGGTTGTGGACCAGACATAAGGGCACCGTGAACCCTTATTTAGGAGGGAGGTATGTGACCTATGTGCCTCCAGCACTTACAGACATGGCCACTGGGGGCACACCTAGAGATCGGTGTGGTAGCACCTGATTGGCCTCTTGTCGATCGATTGATTGGCAATGGCCAAAAAGGGGCGTGAAACCAAACGGGGGTATAAAGAGTGCTGCACAACCAGGAATCTCTCTCTCTCTCTATCCCCACGAACAAACTACAACAATGATGAACATCACCAGCAAGAGGACAGCCACCACACCCAAGAAGGAAGGAAGAAAGACCAGGGCCAGAATGTCAGAACAGACCAAACGACCAGACTTCGCAGACGACTACCGAGACCGACGCACAGATAAAGGCCAATATCTGCTTGGGTACTTGCCGGTCACGCAAAGTTAAGTCAATGTCTTGTATTGGAGTTGAATTCTAGTATTTTCTGTAAGATAACTTATTGTTGGTCAGGCGGGTGATTATTGATTGTGTGGGTTTAAATAAATATTATTACTAATAAAATGTCTACTTGTAGTTATTTGTCCACTGTATAAGGGTTAAAACAGACTGTGCGGCAGGCAACAGAAGAGAGAAAACAGCCAATGTTTCGAGTCAGGATGACCCTTTGCCGGAGCTTCATTGTCCGATTTTTTTTTCCTGCAGATACATTCACTTTCACTATAATAATATCCATGGCTGTCTTTCAACGTCATTATGTCGGCTTCATGAGGCTTCCCCTAATTGGCCTCCCATTCCCCTGTCCTGCCTTATCCCTCACCAGCTGTTTAGTTGTGCACAGCCAGATGATGGGTGATTCTGGATGGACAGGACCTTTCAGAGACTCATGCAAGCACTATTCCATTCCCATAGAGCCTTCATCCATCATGTTCGCCTCACTGGTCCCGAGCATTTCCAGTGCTGCCTGCTGGGCTGCCCTGTCAGTTACCCAGCAGAACTGACCTGCATTTCCTGGATTATACATGCTAAGTAAATAAATGGCACACTATTTTTGTTTGAGTAATAAAAATCCGGTCATTAAATATTAACTAAAAATGCATTTATTTCTAAACACTGTAAAATCCCAGAAACTAATACATCTTAACAATTTGATCATATGGTGAAACAACAATGCCACTTTGAGCTTATTGAGGTACTGACAAATTGAGAAGACAAAGGAACGGGTTTACCAATGAGAGGAAATTGGCACTGACACAATGGGTGGAATTCCCCCATGCCTCCACCAGCAGGATCAATAGTAGCTCGGGGAGAATTCTGCAGGAGGCCCAACAATTGGTTTTACCCAATGTGACATTATAATGGGATCTTCCGATACTGCCCGCCATGGGGGATGGAGAATTCCATTAGAGGATGGCGTGAAATCCATGTGCATCTTGCTAACAGGATGTAAATGAAGGCCCCACCTGAGTCGCCCCCCCCCCCCGTGCCCAATTCTCCACTACACCAGCGAGAAAATACACAAATCGGTTCAGAGCGCACCTGGAACAGCGTGGTGAGCGAAAGTTAGGACTTACCTTTAGGGCCTGGCTCAGATTGCGGAAATCTGATGAGATGATGATACTAGAAGCCTCCGGCTACCAGACTAAAAATGCAATTGCCAGATTTTTATTCGTCAAACAAAAATAGTGCGCCGTAGATTGCACATATAATCCAGTGGTATATCTTAGCTCAGGGCACTTATACCATAATGGAGTGCCAAGTACTGCAGATGCATGGTTCCTGTGCTGCCAGTCGCACTCCTAAGCACAAACTCAGCAAAGCAGAGAGTATAAAGATCCAATTTCACATCACTCACCCAAGATAGGATTTTAAACATAAATGGGAGATGAACACTTAGTGGCTTTTTGACAGATTAAATTTTTTCTGGCTCTTGAGCTCTGAAAGGTTGGGCAGCCTTGGGCTAAAAATAGAGCAATTCTATTAAAGCTCCCGAATGAAGTTACGCTGCTAATGACTGCCATAATACTATATGCATACTAGGTATGAGATGCGAGCCTCATTGCTAAGCTAATCTCTCAGGCATATTTGATGAATTTGATAGGTAGCTACCTTAGAAGCTCCATGCACTAAGTTATCAGGAAACAGTGAAGATATTGAGATTAAAAAATTGGTCTGAATTTGTTTGCAGACTAATTGTGGTACTAGTATTATTATCAGCATGTACAGTATTCAACAAGTATTGCTTCTGCAGTGACTAAATAAATAACTTCTACAGTGACTAAATGAAGCTCTCCAAGATCTCTGCTGAACTTTCTTAGGGCCAGGCTTCAACATTGTGAGTCATTGATTGGGATGTATCTTGACTGCAGTCCTGGGTCCCTGCAAGGCTCCACTTGTGCCAATTTGGTGAGTGCAGAAAGAGTTGAGGGGTGCCAAATATTGACATGGCAGGTTGAAGATTGGTGGATGGGCTGTGGGCTCTGCGACGGAGAAAGAGTTTTTAATGGTGGTGTGTTGGTTCCCTCCCTGCTGCCACACGGCCTCTGCTGCTATCTTAGCCATTTAGGCCTGCGTGATGGGTGGCGTGCAGTAGGTAAGGTCCTTGTGCTGCAGCAGCATTGGGTTGATATAAACCTTCTCCAGGAGCTTTCTTGTGGTGATCTCCCCCTCCTTATGTGAGGGGGCAGGAGTGGGATGTTGTTCAGGACTGGGTGCCAGGGGAGCTGAGTTCATCAGAGGGTACCCAAGGCAATACGCATTGTTGAGTTGAGCTGGATATCTACAAGACTGGTACAGGATGAGTTGTACCACAATGATACACAGGACTCTGCAGTTGTAGACGATGGCAAGTGCTGAGGCCCTTAAAGTTTGAGCATCTGGATGCCATAAAGAGCCAAGAAGTTTGCTAGGAGGTTGTCGGTATTGGTGAGGTAGTTGGAATGAAAGTTTCATGCCACCTCTTTGGTTGCCTGATTTAAGCATGATCTACAATTATGGCTGGTTGCAGAAGGATCTAGATAGGCTGGGCGAATGGGCCAGGAACTGGCAAATGGAATTTAATGTTGGCAAGTGCGAGGTGGTCCACTTTGGTAGGAATAATGGTAGGAAGGATTATTACTTACGTGGAGAAAAACTGCAGCAGGCGACGGTGCAGAGGGACCTCGGGGTCCTTATGCATGAGTCGCAAAAACCCAGCTTGCAGGTGCAGCAGGTGGTCAGGAAGGCAAATGGGATGCTGGCCTTCATAGCGAGGGGGATTGAATATAAAAGTAGGGAGGTCTTGCTGCGGCTGTACAGGGCATTGGTGAGGCCGCAGCTGGAGTACTGTGTGCAGTTTTGGGCGCCGTACTTACGCAAGGATATTCTGGCCTTGGAGAGAGTGCAGAGGAGGTTTACTAGGCTGATACCGGAGTTGAGGGGGTTGAGCTATGAGGAGAGGCTGAATAAACTAGGCTTGTACTCGTTAGAGTTTAGAAGAATGAGGGGAGATCTCATTGAGACGTATAAGATGATGAATGGGATGCATAGGATCGAGGTGGAGAGACTCTTCCCGCTCAGAAAGGACAGTAGGACTAGGGGGCACAGCCTCAAGATAAAGGGGGGGGGGGGCGGTTTAGAATGGAGTTGAGGAAGAAATTCTTCACTCAAAGGGTGGTGAATCTCTGGAATTCTCTGCCCGTTGAAGTGGTGGAGGCTGCCTCGCTAAATATTTTTAAGACGCAGGTTGATGGGTTTTTGATAAGAGAGGGGATTAAGGGTTATGGGGAGAGGGCGGGAATGTGGAACTGAGCCACGACAGATCAGCCATGATCTTATTGAATGGCGGGGCAGGCTCGAAGGGCCAGATGGCCTACTCCTGCTCCTATTTCTTATGTTCTTATGTTCAATGGGGAGGTCAACAGCATCCAAGGCTGGTATGATTTCCAGCTATGCTACACCTCTTAAATCCAGCCTGTCCCTTTTAATGGAAGCTGTGCTGAATGAAAGGAAATTCTGCTGAATGGAAGTAGTGCAATTGGCTACAATTGGAAACGAAGCAAAAGGAAGTCCAAGACTATCAGATTCATGGATGGCACACTGGATACCTCATTCATGCAGGTGGATGACAGAGAAATGTTATGGCTTTGTGGGAGGCCAGAGGCCCTCAAAGACTGCCCTCAGAAGGGATTGGGAGCAAATGGGCAAGGAAATCCTTTCAAGCAGTCTGACCCCAAGAACTTAGCAGCAGTGCCACATAAAGTCAAATAGGTTCGTAACAAATGGGAGCATGCCATTCAGGCCATTGAGCCTGTCCCACCATTCGATATGATCATGGCTGATTTGATTGTGGCCTTAACATCAGTTTGGTACCTGTCGCCAATAATCCCCAACTCCCTCGTAGATTGAAAATCTGTCCAACTCGGAAAAGGAATTCCTCCTCATTCCTGTCTTCAATGAGAGACCCTTCATATTCAAACTGTTAGCCCCTAATTCTAGGTTCTCCCCTTAGGACAAACTTCCTTCCGGCAGCCACCCTGTCAAGCTCCCTCCAAAGCTTATTTGCTTCAAAAGGGAATAAAAAAGATTATCAAAAATATGTTACAAAAAGACATTCTGACAGACTAAAATAACAAACAATTAATCAAACACAAAGTAAACACTTCACCAGTATGGTTTTGTAGGTATGAGTTACTGGGGAGGACTCTCTGGCTTCCCCATGGCGTGTTTCTCACGGTGGGAGGTAGCGTGCCATTTACTAGCCATGAGATATTTTGGCCCACTGTTGTTAACGGGATTTCTCATTGACTCCACCGCACATCACCAGGAAACCCATGGCAGTCGGGCTGCTGTTGGCAGGATCAGAAAAACCCGCCAGTGTGAACAGCCAGAGAATTCCAACCACATTCTCAGTTCCAGCTGTGAAAGAACACAGACTACCATCCAGAGTGTTCCCCGTTCGACACTTGGAAGAGTCCAAAATACATAAGATAAATGCTTTAAATAACCTGCACCATTATAACTATTATCAATGCAAATTATCAATCCAGATTTTAGATACACATCAAAGACAGCATAAAACTAAATACATGTATAATGGCACCATAAGTAACATACCCATGACCATGGAATCTCCCAATCCACAGAGATCTGAGCATGGGAGAGGTATTACATCGTCAGCCCTGGTTGCCTACAGTCAGCTTAGGTCCCTACGTAAGAAACATGGCAGTAACAGACAGCACCACAATGAACAAGACAAACAATCTAAATAAACCAAACGTTAAATTTAAGTGTTGTAACAGCTCACCAGAAGGCTGGGGCTCTCCATCACAATCCCCCCTGTGATGAAGACTAACAATCCACTTGCCTTCCTAATCACTTGTTGTACCTGCATGCTAAAGTTTTGTTCTTCATGTGTGAGGACACCAAAATCCATCTGAAATATAGCATTCTACAGTCTCTCTCTCTATTTAAATATGTTGTTTTTCTATCTCTCATGCTACAGTGCATAACATCACATTTTTTCCACATGATACCACATCTCCCAAATATTTACCCAATTACTTAATGTCCCTTGTCTCCTCACAGACTCTTTGGGCAGAATTCTCCTATACTTCTGCTGGTAGGATCAATGTAAAAAGTCTGACAACACCAGGTTTTAGTCCAACCTATTTATTTGATAATATTCTCACAAGCTTTCGAGGGGACTCCCTCTTCGTCACGGGCATTCAGCCTCTGACCTTCGGGTAAGCATTCTCCAAGGCGGCCTTCACAACACACGACAGCGCAGAGTCGCTGAGCAGAGACTGATAGCCAAGTTCCGCACACATGAGGACGGTCTCAACAGGGATCTTGGGTTCATGTCGCACTATCTGTAACCCCCGTGACTTGCCTGGGTTTGCAGTACTGTACTGTCTGGAGACAATACACATCTCTTTAAACTGTGATCAGTGCTCCTACCACTCACATTGTCAGCCACTTCAGGTCTTGAACAGCAGGTTAGGTGTAAGGATTCGCATTTTAATCAGTAATCTCTAAACTGTCTGTGCTTTATATGCTCTGTCTGAGGCCAGAACTCTCCATTCACCTGACGAAGAGGGAGTCCCCTCGAAAGCTTGTGAGAATATTACCAAATAAATAGGTTGGACTAAAACCTGGTGTTGTCAGACTTTTTACTGTGTTTACGCCAGTCCAACGCCGGCATACCCACATCATGACTGGTAGGATCAATGGCAGACTAGGAGCGGAGACTATGGCAAGAGGCCCAATAATTGGTTTCACGCCAGCCTGAAATTACAGCAGGTCTTCTGATATTGCCTGCCATGGCAGACTGAGAATCTCAGAGGCTGTTATGAAACTTATTTTCACCCTGCTCATGGGGTGCAGATCAAAGCTGTTGAAGGCTTTCCCCCATGCCCACTTCTCGACAATGCCAACAGAGAAAAGAAAAGCCAGTTCAGAATACAACTGGACCAATGCTTTGTGTAAAAAGTTGGGACTTACTTGAAGAACGCCTGGGGTTGCCTGGGAATTGGGTCCCTGGCGCTGTGAGGCAGCAGTGTGAACCACTGTGCCACTATGTTAATCAATTCTTTTTAGTTTAAGTTTGAGTCAATCAATACTGTATCCATGTTATATATCATACTCAACACTGTTATCTTCTACAGTTGTCTTTTGGAAATCCAAATACCCAACATCTACTGCTTCCTCTTTATCCATCCTATTTATTACATCTTCAATAACTCCAATAAATGTGTCAAACACGATTTCCCTTTGGTAAAACCGTGATGGCTGTGCCTGACTGTGTTATGGTTTTCTAAATGTCCTACCACAATCTCCTTGCTGACAGATTTTAGTATTATCCCAAGGACAGATGTTAGGTGAATTAGCTCTTGCTTTCTGTTTCGCTCCTTCCTTGAAAAATAATATTACATTTTCAGCTTTCCAATCCACAAGGACTTTTCCAGAGTCTAGAAAATTTTGGAAAATTACAATCAATGCATCCAATAACTTTGTAGCCATTTCTTATAAGACTCTAAAGATGAAGATAATCAGGTCCAGGTTACTTGTCAGCCTTTAGTTCCATTTGCAATCTAGTAATTGTTTTAAATTTCTACCTCCCTAAAGCCTCTTGATTGGCAATGATTTTTTGGGATATTTTACAATGGTGTCATGCCTTTAACTGTGATGGCAGATACAAAATACTTGTTCAAATCTCTAGCATTTCCTTGTTCCTCACTGTTAATTCACCAGTCTCACCTTCCAAGAGAACAGTGCTTACTTTAGCTACTCTGTTCCTTTTTATATATTTGTAGAAGGTTTTACTTTCCAATTCTAACCCTTTAGCAATTAAGCCTAGCATGGGGCTTGCCTTTTATTTATGGCATCGCTAATCTGTAGCATTATCTCTGGTGACTGAAAGACAGCAGAATGAATCAAAGATGGAAATGCTATATGAACATGAAGAAGTTTGGGTCAATAAAATCCAATTCATTATTCAAAAACTGCATCTATTCCACAGTAGGATTTGACATTGAGTCTGACAAAAAAGAACACTTTTATTAAAAACTGAATTCAACAATGTACCTAAAGCAGGCTGACATTTGCAATGAAAATCATGAGTCGGTCCCTGTAAGCAGAGGTAACATTAACAAGCATAAGGGAAATATTCAGTCACAGTATAAACATTTAAATTAAATGGATATTTTAATGTTTTTCAGAGCCTGAAATAGATTAACACCTAAAAAAGACTTATTAGAATTAATTCATTTTAGCTGTGTATAAAATGTTTCCTGTTTCCCACACTGCAATTATCTCCAATTTGCAATAAAATGACATTACATATACAGTTAAACTACTTTCTAATTTATAGAAATCATTTTAAAATTTTCCAGGGAAAACTAATTGCATTTAACAAGAATTTCAGCTGTGCACAGCCAGCAGCGATCTAAGAGACCCTAACAAGTTAGTTCACGTGGATTACTAGCTCAGAATTGAAGAAAATTAGATTAACACCTTTTTCAGACATCCATAACAAACACAAATAATAGCACTAAAATTTAATTAGAGCACTGAATAAAAATTACAAAAACTAATCTCTTCAATTCTGTTGTTTCCTGACATCGTTACAGCCCTACTCTGAACATGGACAAAAGGGTTGAACTCAACAGTAAGACAAGAAAAACTGCCCTTAACATCAAGGCACCACTTGGCTGGGTATGACATCAAGGAGTCCCGCTAAAATTGAAGTCAACAGGAATCAGAAGGAAAAGTCTGATCTAGTTGGAGTCGTACTTAGCACAAGGGATAACGTTGTGGTTGTTGGAGAACAATCATTTCAGTTCCAGGGCGTCATTGTGGGAGTTCCTCAGAGTAGTATCATAGACCTAAGTATCTTCAGCTGCTTCATCAGTGACCTTCCTTTCATTATGAGGCCAGAAGTGTGGATGTTTATTGAAAATTGCACAATGTTCAACATCTTTCGCAACTCGTAAGAAACGGAAACAGTCCATGTTGATTGCAACAAGACCGAGACAACATTCAGGCTTGGGCTGATGAGTGGTAAATGGCCAATGAGTGCCAGGCAATGATCATCTCCAATAAGAAAACCTAACCATCTAACCTTGACATTTAATGGCATTGCCATTGCAGAATCCCCAACTATCAACATTTTGGAGGTTACCACTGACCAGAAGCTAAGCTGGATCAGCCAAATAAATACAAGGCTACAAGGGAAGGTCAGAGACAGAACTCTGAAGTGAGTAACTCACCTTCTGAATCCCCAAAGCTGGTAAACCATCTACAAAGCAAAAGTCAGGAGTGTGATAAATACCCTTACTGGCCTGGATGAGTTTGACTTCAATAATGCTTAAGTAGCTAGACACCATTCAAAGCAGTCCACTTGATCGGTACCCCTTCCACCAACATAAACATTCACTTCTTCCACCACTGATAAAGAGAGGCAGAAATGTATAATGTATACAAGATGCACCACAAAAACTCACCAAGGCTCCTTTGACAGCACTTTCCAAACCCACGACCTGCAAGTTGCCCTCTAAATCATCTTGATTTGGACTATAGAATCCTACAGTGCAGAAAGAGACCCTTCGGCCCATCGAGTCTGCACCGAACACAATCCCACCCAGGCCCGACCCTGCATCTCTACAAGTTATACCCACTAATCCCTCTAACCTATGCATCCATGGACACCAAGGGACAATTTCTTAGCATGGCCAATCAACGTGACCTGCACATCTTTGGACTGTGGGAGGAAACCAGAGTACCTGGAGGAAACCCACACAGACACGAGGAGAATGTGCAAACTCCACAGAGACAGTGACCCGAACCAGGAATCGAACCCAGGACGCTGGAGCTGTGAAGCAGCAGTGCTAACCACTGTGCTACTGTGCCACCCTATAGTTGCTGTTCTTTCATTGTTGGTCAAAATGATGGAATTCCCTTTCTAACAGTACTGCAGGTGCACCTAAATTCAGGTCTGAAATTTATAGATTTACACTGCATTTCAGAGTTCAATGCATCGTGGTAATTTCACTGGACTAGTAATCCAGAGGCCAGGCTACTGTTTTGGAGATACAGCTTCAAATCCCGCCATCTTTAAATCCCAACATGGTGGAATTGAAATTCATTTATCAAAATCTGGAATTAAAAGCTAATTTCAGTAATGGTGACCATGAAACTATCATTGATTGTTGTAAAAACCCATCTGGCTCATTCATTTCTTTTCGGGAAGGAAATCTGCCATCTTGATCTGGTCTGGCCTACACGTCTCTCCAACGTGGTCAATTCTGTGCACTGCAATGGCCTAACAATTGACTCAGCTCGTCAGTAACTAAGGATGGGCAAAAATGCCAATCTTGGCAGCAACGCTCACATCCCATGAGAGAATAAATTTAGTCTAGGCTATCAATGCTGAATATTTCTGAGGTCTTCTCTACTCTCAGGTTTCTGTAAATGATTCCATGTCATTTCTGGAAGAGAAGGGCAATACTCTCAGTATCCTAGTGAATGTTTATCTCTTAGCCAAACACGTGGGTTATTTGGTCACTGATCTCATGGTTGTTTATACAATATTGCTGGATTCAAATTGGCTTCCTTATTTCCCCGAGTATAACAGTGACTAGATACCAAAGTATTCCATTGGCTTAGTGTTTGGGGACATAACTGACTAAGTTTAGAATCTGAACAATTCTGGCACCGAGTATCCCAATGTTATTGAAGTCAATAGGAATTGGGAAAACTTCTCCAATGGCTCTTGTCAGACCTAACACACAGTAAAATGATTGTAATTGTTGGAAGTCAATCATCTCACTTTAGAAGACCTTGTGTGAAGTCCTCAGAGAAGTGCCCTAAGCCAAACCATCTTCATCAATGAGCTTCCCTTCAAGATAGAATTAGAAGTATGAATGTTTCATCTGAACTCCTATATACCAAAACAATTTTGTCCATGTTCTGTGGGTTGATTCACAATGTCGTTAGGGAGGGAATTTAAAAATTTTGATCCAGCGACTGCAAAGGAACAGCAATATATTTCCAAGTCAGATTGGTGAGTGGCTTGGAGGGAAACTTGCAGGTGGTGGTGTTTCCATTTATCTGCTGCCCTTGTCCTTCTAAATGGAAGTGGTTATGGGTTTAGAAAGTGCTGTCTAAGAATCTTTGGTGAATTGCTGCAATGCATCTTGCAGATGGTACACACTGCTGCTACTGAGTGTCAGTGCTGGAGAGATTGAATGTTGTTGATGTGGTGCCAATTAAGTGGGCTGATTTGTCCTGGATGGTGTCAAGCTTCTTGAGCATTGTTGGAGCTGCACCCATCCAGACAAGTGGGGAGGATTCCATCACACTCCTGCAGATGGTGGATAGGTTTTAGGAAGTCAGGAGGTGCAGTATTCTTAGCCTCTGATCTGCTCTTGTAGCCACTATGTTCATGTGATGAGTCCAGCTGAGTTTCTGGTCAATGCTGAAGATTTTCTTTCAGTGAATTATTTTTGAAATTAGCCCTTTAAAAAAAAACTCTTTTAAGGGATGTGAGTATGGCTGAAAAGGCCAGGACTTTGTTGTTCATCCCTAACCATGGATGGTATCCTCAGTATGAAGTGTGTGACAGCCCACAGTTATGGGCAGAAGAACCCACGATAAAGTAGTTGCAGTGTGTGAGGTCAAGTAGGTTTTTGCACCATCTTCATTTGCTCATTACTTGCTGCAGGCCCAAGTAGCAGTGATGTCCTCCAGGACCCAGCCAACCTGTTCAGTAAAGATACAACTGATGAGCCGCTCTTGGTGATGCATACTGAAGTCTCCTATCCAGAGGATGTTCTGTGATTTTGCTTGTCTCAGTGCTCCTTGTGGGCAAGGTTTTAGAAAAAATTATTAGGGATAGGATTTATAGTTATTTGGAGTGTAATGAATTGATTAGAAATAGTCAGCATGGTTTTGTAGTGGGTAGGTCGTGCCTTACTAACCTTATTGAGTTTTTTGAGAAGGTGACCAAAGAGGTGGATGGGGGCAAGGCAGTTGACGTGGTATATATGGATTTTAGTAAGGCATTCGATAAGGTTCACCATGGTAGGCTTCTGCAGAAAATGCAGATGTATGGGATTGTGGGTAATCTAGGAAGTTGGATCAGGAATTGGCTATCAGATAGGAGACAGAGGGTGGTGGTTGATGGTAAATATTCATCATGGAGTTCAGTTACGAGTGGTGTGCCTCAGGGATCTGTTTTGGGGCCACTGTTGTTTGTAATTTTTATTAATGATCTGGATGAGGGTATAGTTGGGTGGATTAGTAAATTTGCTGATGACACCAAAGTTGGAGGTGTGGTAGATTGTGAGGAAGGGTGTCATAGTCTGCAGGGAGACTTAGATAGGTTGCAGAGCTGGGCCGAGAGGTGGCGGATGGAATTTAATGCGGAGAAGTGTGAGGTAATTCACTTTGGTAGGAGCAACAGATGTGTCGAGTATAGGGCTAACGGGAGGACTTTGAATAGTGTGGATGAACAGAGGGATCTAGGTGTATTTGTACATAGATCCCTGAAAGTTGGGAATCAAGTAGATAAGGTTGTTAAGAAGGCGTACGGTGTCTTGGCGTTTATTGGTAGGGGGATTGAATTTAGGAGTCGCAGCGTCATGTTGCAACTGTACACTACTCTAGTGCGGCCGCACTTGGAGTACTGTGTGCAGTTCTGGTCCCCGCATTACAAGAAGGATGTGGAGGCGTTGGAGAGGGTGCAGAGGAGGTTTACTAGGATGTTGCCTGGTATGGTGGGGAGGTCCTATGAGGAGAGACTGAGGGATTTGGGGTTGTTTTCGTTGGAAAGAAGGCGGCTAAGAGGGGATCTTATTGAAACATATAAGATGATTAGGGGTTTAGATAGGGTGGATAGTGATAGCCTTTTTCCTCGGATGGAGAAAGCTAGCACGAGGGGGCATGGCTTTAAATTAAGGGGGGGTAGCTACAGGACGGATGTCAGGGGTAGGTTCTTTACCCAGCGGGTGGTGAGGGATTGGAATGCCCTGCCTGCTGCAGTTGTAAATGCGTCTAGTTTGGGGGCGTTTAAGAGATCTCTGGATAGGTTTATGGACGAAAAGGGATTGGTATAGGCTAGTGGGTCATTGTTTTTGTAACTGGTCGGCGCAACATCGTGGGCCGAAGGGCCTGTTCTGCGCTGTAATGTTCTATGTTCTATGTTCTATGTTCCAAGTAGTCAACATAGGAAAATACATCAGCTGAGGGAGGGCAATATGTTGTATTTGACAGCAGGTTTTTTTGTCCACGTTTGGCCTGATGCCAGAGTCAATGTTGAGGACTCCTGGGGTAACTCTGGGCCAACTATGTATCCCTGCGCCATGACGTTTCTGCTGTGACTGGCCTGCCAGGCTCACTTAGGAATAGCGATAATAGCTGAAAGGTATAACTGATGATTATGATGTCAGGTAGTTGTTTGACTCGGCTGTGGAACAGTTCTCTCAATTTTGGCACAAGCCCTTGCTTTAACCTTTGAAAGCTGCACTATGTGATGCATGCAAATACATAATTATTTATGGCAGTCTTTTAAAGTGACTTTCCCCAGTACTCACATCGGGCAATAATTAGACATCTTTAGGTTTTGCTGCAGATTAATGCCTTGAAGACATTATAATTTTCAACTATCCTGCACTCAGATTTACCATCCTATTCAAATGCTATTCAAGGATTAATTGAGCGTGAATCAGCTTTCCGGCATTATTAAACGCACTCACTATCCGGGAATTTTAATATTTTCAAGAATTACAATATAGATGACCATACAGTGCCGAGTCAATAGAGCAGCCAGCACCAATAAGCAGCCCAAAGGAATCCCAGCACAGCTGTTCACTCTGCAATCTGTGTGCGTGTTGGAGACTGTAAATGAGGGAGAAATCATGATTGATGACCAGGCCCTGGGGAAATTTCCTGAGGAATTACAGGAAAAGGCTGAAGTTATTTATGGCAAGGAACTGGCCATCCTATCATGCAGAAGCACAAATTACAGAACACAGAAATAATTAGCAAAAAGAGTTAAATTTCACGATGGCACAGTGATTAGTACTGCGACCTCACAGCACCAGGGTCTTGGGTTCGATTCCAGACTTGGATCACTCGCTGTGCATTTCCTCTGGGTGCTCCGGCTTCCTGCCACAGTCTGAAAGATGCGCTGGTTAGGTGCATTGGCCGTGGTAAATTTTCCCTCCATGTACCCTAGGGGCGACTAGGGGATTTTCACAGTAACTTCACTGCCTATTTGTGACACTAATAAATAAACTAATAAATAAAATTTTGCCCTACAGATATGAACATTACCCACGCCTTCTCCTTTGCAGACTATGACGTGCCCAAAAAAAAATGAAGAAACAGTTCCTCTCTCTACAGTTACTGCCTGATTTTCTGAGTGTATCCAGACCTTTTTGTTTTTGACGGAAGGTCATCTGGGCTCGAAACATCAGCTCTTTTCTTTCCATACAGGTGCTGCCAGACCTGTTGAGAATTTCCAGCATTTTCTCTTTTGGCTTTTTGTTTTATTTTGGATTTCCAGCATCCACAATGGTTACAAAAGCAAAGTAATCTCTTTCCACAAGTAGCCCACCTTCCCTGTTTACACATAGCCAGTGAGGCAAAATTGACCAGTGAAGAGGAGAGAAAAAAAAAATTGATATCTCTTCTTGAAAGTTATAAATGATCCACACCGGATATGAAAATTGCAGAAGAACAGCAATACGTATATTCTTTGAAAAGTAAGAATAACAAATGTTTATATAATTGAGTGCTATCTTTCTGTAGAAGATCTGGTCTGCCTCAAAATGGCACAGCATCTGACTGGATTCCCACTGATAAAAGGCTGCACACAAAGTCAGTTGTCTATAAATCATCTTGCCAAGACACATGTGGAATCAGTAATACTAAATCGCATTCAGCTGCCAGGGACGAGTTAACAATGCAATATTGTTGTCTTTACACATGTTGTCACTTACAGATGAGCAACACCAGCATCAACATGGTACTTTGATGGTCTAACAGGTTTTAGACAGTTATACATCTTGTTTTGCAGAGTTAAGCACTGCAGGTACATTTAATTTCATAAAGGTTCACACCTCATTAAAAAGCTACTTACTTCATTTGATCTTTACAAAATGGCAGCGGTCTTGAAACGCTTTTTTTTTAAAGATGGTGGAGGCTTTAATATTTTAAATATTTTACGGTAACTTTGGCTAAGAAATATAATTAACCACACTCCACTAACTCTCTCCCTCCCCAGCAGTCTCTCTGAACAAGGAGAACACTTGGAACAAAACCCATGGTGATAACAGCTTGCCACTTGGAGTTTTTCAACATGCAGAGCCTGTTGCATTGTAGCTACCACACAATTCCCACTGAGCAGGGAACTCTCCCACTCTTTCCACCTGCCAAAAATGTAATGGAAGGATTTCCAGGGTGCAATCAACTTGCTTGGTTATGCTAAGAGAACACCTTCTGCAGATATCAAGGTTGGGACTTGAACCTGGAGCTTGAGTTTAAGGTAGCTTATATCAATGGTTCTATTAAACACAACTACATAATGTTTTAAAGTTTATTTATTAGTGCCGCAAGTAGGCTAATATTAACATTGCAATGAAGTTACTGCGAAAATCCCCAAGTCGCCACATGCTGGTGCTTGTTCGGATGCACTGCAGGAGAATTTAGCCTGGCCAATAACAAGCACCTTTTTCCTGACTCAAGGGTAGGACTGCGCCACAACTCCATTTCACTAACTAGCTCAGCCACTCCTGCGTGCAAGACAGGGGATCATTCTCATTCTTGTATACAATTTGTTCTCTCTCTCTCTCTCTCTCTCTGTGCAAAATGACTAAATGGCACCAAATGACAAAAGGTGAGTTTGGCACTGACATTTGTTGTGAATGTGAGATGGTAATATAATGCATCAACGTGGCATGCAGTTTCTGAGTGTATCAGAACTGGTCCCAAGATAGAATAAATGAGCAGGGATAGCAGCAGGAAGGGCATCTGACTGTAAAATCACCCACCAAATCCAAATGATGGTTCACATAAATGGAAAAGCACCCTTTGCTTGGGATTACACTGCAAGCAACATGCAAGGTTCCTGCTCAAACCCTATCAGGCATGGGTTAGTTACTATCCAGTCGATGCAGATGACTAAAGAAGAAATTCAATAAGAGAGGTGGAAGAACGATAAAACTCAAAATAGCAAGTCTCGCGCCACGATGGCACAGCGGTTAGCACTGTTGCCTCATAGCACCAGGACCTGGAGTCAATTCCCCACTTGGGTCACTGCCTGTGTGAAGTTTCCTCCAGGTGCTCCGGTTTTCTCCTACAGTGCAAAGATGTGCAGGTTAGGTAGATTGGCTGTGCTAAATTGTCCCTTAGTGTCAAGGGGACTAGCTAGGATAAACACATGTGATTATGGGGGTGGGATTGTGGTCAGTACAGACTTGATGGGCCAAACGGCCTCCTTCTGCATTGTAAGATTCTATGATTTATGAATGTTGGTGGCAAACAACAAGAAATGGTGAAGTAACTGACTGTTGAAGAGGAGAGTAATAATGACTGGATACCAATATCCTTGATAGGATGAAAGAGGAATTGGCAAATGTAGATTGGGGGTGCAGATTGGTCAGTAGGACGACTGAGGAACAGTGGAGGATCTTTAAGGAGATCTTTTTCGGTGCTCAGCCAATGTATTCCAATGGTAAAGAAGGAATGTAGGAGAAGGGATAAACAGCCGTGGTTATTGAAGGAAATAAAGGAGAGTATTAAATTAAAAGCTGATGCGTTCAGAGTGGCTAAAAGTAGTGGGTGAGTAGAAGATTGGAAGAGGTTTAAAAATCAACAAAGAATGACTAAGGAGTTGATAAAGAAAGGAAGGATAGACTATGAAGCTAAACTAGCACTAAATGTAAAAGAGGACAGTGAGAGTTTTTACAAATATACAAAGAGGAGGAGGCTGGCTAGAGTGAATGTCAGACCCTTAGAGGATGAGAGGGGGGATTTAGTGGTGGGAGATGAGGAAATGGCTGAGGCCTTAAATAAGTTTTTTGCCTCGGTCTTCCTGGAAGAGGACGCGAATAGTTTGCCGGATATTAAAGATAGAAGGATGGTAGGAGTTGAGGGCCTGAATACGATTACTGTCACTAGAGAGGCAGTGCTTGATCGACTAGCGGGACTGATGGTGGACAAGTCCCCAGGAGCGGTTGGAATGCATCCCAGGATTCTGAAGGAAATGCCAGAGGTAATAGTGGATGCCTTAGTGATTATTTACCAAATTTCGCTGGATTCCGGGCAAGTGCCGGAAGATTGGAAAACGGCTAATGTTACGCCGCTGTTTGAAAAAGGTAGCAGGTGAAAGGCAGGGAATTATAGGCCGGTTAGTTTAACGTCTGTTGTTGGAAAAATGCTTGAATCCGTCATCAAAGAAGAAATAGCGAGACACCTAGAAAAGAATGGTTTGACAGAGCAGATGGAGCACGGATTCATTAAGGGGAAGTCGTGTTTGACGAATTTATTGGATTTCTGTGAGGATGTGACTAGTGCGGTAGACAGAGGGGAACTGGTGGATGTGGTGTTTCTCAATTTTCAAAAGGCGTTTGAGAAGGTGCCACACAAAAGGTTGCTTCAGAAGGTTGGGGTGCATGGAGTTGGGGGTAAGGTGTTAGCGTGGATAGAGGATTGGTTGTCTAATAGGAGGCACAGAATTGGTATCAATGGGTGCTATTCTGATTGGCAGTTGGTAACTAGTGGAGTGCCGCAGGGATCGGTGCTGGGACCTCAGCTATTTACCATTTATATAGATGATCTGGAGGAGGGGGCTGAGTGTAGGGTAACGAAATTTGCTGCTGACACAAAGATGAATGGAAAAGTAAATTGTGTGGAGGGTGTGGAAAGTCTGCAGAGGGATCTGAATAGGCTGAGCGAGTGGGCGAGGACCTGGCAAATGGAGTACAATGTTAGCAAGTGTGAGGTTATCCACTTTGGCAGAAATAATAGTAGGAGGGATTACTATTTAAAGGGCGAAAAGCTGCAGCATGCTACGGTGCAGAGGGACCTGGGGGTCCTTGTGCAAGAGTCGCAAAAACCCAGTCTGCAGGTGCAGCAGGTGATCAAGAAGGCGAATGGTACGCTGGCCTTCATAGCAAAGGGGATAGAATATAAAAGCGGGGAGGTCTTGCTGCAACTGTACAGGGTACTGGTGAGGCTGCAGCTGGAGTACTGTGTGCAGTTTTGGTCGCTGCACCTGCGCAAGGATATATTGGCCTTGGAGGGAGTGCAGAGGAGGTTCACTAGGCTGATACCGGAGATGAGGGAGTTAGACTATGAAGAGAGACTAAATAGACTGGGTCTGTACTCGTTGGAGTTCAGAAGGATAAGGGGGGATCTTATAGAGACGTATAAGATAATGAAGGGGATGGATAGGGTAGAGGTAGAGAGATTCTTCCCGCTCAGAAAGGACAGCAGGACTAGAGGGCACAGCCTCAAGATAAGCAGGGGGGCAGTTTAGAATGGAGTCGAGGAACTTCTTCGCTCGAAGGGTGGTGAATCTCTGGAATTCTCTGTCCGTTGAAGTGGTGGAGGCTACCTCGCTAAATATATTTAAGTCACGGGTAGATAGGTTTTTGACAGACAAGGGAATTAAGGGTTATGGGGGAGAAAGCGGGAAAGTGGAACTGAGCCACTTCAGATCATCCATGATCTTACTGAATGGTGGGACAGGCTCGAACGGCTAGATGGCCTACTCCTGCTCCTATTTCTTATGTTCTTGTGTTCAATGAGACGTGGATGTTGAGATTTGTGGCATGACAAGGAAAAGATCATAAACCTGTGTGTTGGGGAGTTGGTAAAAAGTGCAGGACCATAAAATTAATTAGGTGAGCTGAGGATGAAATAGAATGGACATTTGTTGCAGAAGGAGAGAGAACATAAGGGAGGAGATTGATGGAGGCAGGAATATCAGGAAGGAGGAGATGAGGAAGGTTTAAGACTGAAAGTGTTGGCAACAGATTTAAACAAAGCAGGATTGGAAGAAGAACTGACAGGAGAAAAAATATGGGTGATCTTCCAGCATTATGGTGGACCAAAGTAAAAGAGAAGAAGCTGAGAGAAAAAGATGCTCTGCCAACTATGGTTCATTATTTTTCATTATCCTGTTTGAACATGTTCTTTTTCACTCTCTCAACACCCACACCAGAGCATAAGTGACTAAATGGCATTTAAATTAAAAGTGACTTTGACACTCACCTTTGTTACAAATGTGAAGTTTTAGAAGATGGTTATGTAATGCATAAATGTGGTTTTTGAGTGCGTTAAAACACTAATAAGGGGTGTATTTTCTAGTTTAGTGCATTAATTGCCTACTTTGTAATGTTGAGCCAATGTTGATTTTAGTTTGTTACAGTAAAAGTCTGAAAACATTAAATCTTGAATGTATCTTTTGATCGGTCACTAGGACTTCAGATTTCTATTTTAAATGTTATCAGTTTCTATAGGATCATAATGCATTGTAATAGCTTCTAATGACATTAAACCCATTAAGTTTACAGTGCGTGAGGAAACCATTTGGCATGTCACTTCAATGCCAACTTTTTGCTAGTGCAAGTCCACTACCTTGCAATTCTCATGAAGCTTAAATTCATCTTTGCTTTAAATATCTGTCCAAATCATTTCCTGTGACAAAGCATCCCAGGCTTTTATCTATGCCGTCTATGGAAAGAAATTTCCCCAAATCTCTCTCCTCATTCTCATACTGACGACTTTAAATTAGTGAGCCATTCTTTTCTCGAATCACTGGTGGTAATTTTCACTCTCATCATCTGGGTGACAATCTCATGCAGTGGAGCAGATCACTAGATCCTTGACAAAACCATCCAATTTATACCCAATTGACTGTCGCATAAGAAAAGAAAGAAAAAATTATCCTCACCTATTTCTAAACCAGAAAAAATAGCTATTCCTTTTTTTAAATCAAAACGCACTGTAATTTTAAAACTTTTATGACATTCTTCTCTTGACTTTTCCTGCATGAGTGAACACAGCTGCAGTATCTCAACTGGGCAGCACAGTGGCACAGTACTGCCTCTCACAGCGCTAGGGACCCGGGTTCAATTCTGGCTTCATGTAGAGTTTGCACATTCTCCCCTTATGGGTTTCCTTCAGATGCTCCAGTTTCCCCCCCCACAGTCCAAAGGTGTAACGTTGATTGGCCATGCTAAATTGCTCCTTAGTGTCAGGTGGACTAGCAGGTTAAATACATAGGGGTGCAGGGATAGGCCTTTGATGTAGGCTCAATGAGCCAAATGGCCTCCTATTGCGCTGCAGGGATTCAGTGATTCTAACTGTCCCTTATTACCATGAAAAAGTAGTCTGATGAAAGTTCACCTATCTGAAACGTTAACTCTTTTGCTACATGATCCCATTGAGTTTTCCTAGCGTTTCTCTATTCTTGGCAGCTTCCTGGTGAATCTATGCAGAACACTTTGAAGATTTTATAGTGGTCATTCCATCATGGGATATCACTAGGTGTTCTCATCTAACTCATACAACCACTGCATATACTGCAATGTTTTCATCACTCACCACCTGAGTCAAGTTGATTGTATATTTGAAAGCTCGAGGGCATAGGTTGAAGGTGGGATGAAAAAATTTAAAGAGGGACCTGAGGGGCAACTTTTTCAGACAGAGGGTGGTGCACACGTGGAATGAGCTGCCAGAGAAAGTGGTTGAGGCAGGTACAATGGCAACATTTAAAAAGCATTTGGATAAGTACATGGATGGGGAAGGATTAGAGGGATATGGGCCAAATGTGGGCAATTGAAACTAACTGGGAGGGCACCATGGTCAACCCATGGTGTGTAATTGAGCACATCCCACATATGCTCAGGCAGAAGCAAATCCTAAGACAGAATCTATTGGAACTTTTCCCTCTCTGTTTTAGAGGCACTTGTCCTCCTGTCCAATGGCTATCCATTCAAATAGTACTTCTAAATCCTCTATACCAATCCTGTTTATAAGTTTTAATGACATTTCCTTGGATGCAAATATCCCAAAGGAGAAAAGGTTGCTCCACTTAGAAATCATGGTATGTTATCACAGACTCAGACCATTTACTCAGCCAAGTTTACATTGGCATTGTTCTTCAAGTCATCGGGTTGACTTGTCCTCAGTGATGACAAATCCCCTTTTGAGAAAATTAGCTTTCCCTTTGGGAATTACTAGGTGTCGGTTGTAATTTTTAAGAACTCAGGAGTTAAAGCCCAAACATGAGCACCAGGTTACAGTGATTCAGATTATATCACTAATCAGCCTCAAAAGGCATAGCAGATAACATTATATAGGGACAGTTCGAACAAAACTGTCACGTGCCATTCTCCTATTGTGCACAATTCAAGGGATCTTTTAAAACCATCAAGTGACTGACACATTTCCCTCTAAATAAAAACAAACTCGAGTTTAACAGCTGAAATTAGGCAAATTTTAAACATTTCTTTCTGTATTAAAAAGAAAAATTATAAGGTTCTCTTTCAGATTAAAAGACTTTTTTTTAAACGTGCACCGTTTGCATCATAACATACTCAGAGTTATAAAGTCATACAGCAGCACAGATGGAAACAGTTCCTTCAGTCCGGTCCATGCTGACACCATGGTGCTCTCCCAGCTACTCTCAATTACCCACATTTGGCCCATATCCGTCTAATCCTTCCCCAATCATGTATTTATCCAAATGCTTTTTAAATGTTGCCATTGTACCTGCCTCAACCACTTTCTCTGGCAGCTCATTCCACATACGGGCCACCCTCTGCATGAAGAAGTTGCCCCTCAGGTCCCTGTTAAATTTTTTCCACCTCACCTTAAAAGCTATGCACTCTAGCTTTCAATTCCCATTCTCTGGGAAAAAGATTATGTGCATTCCTCCTCATGATTTAATTCACCTCAGTAAGGTCATCCCTTATTCTTCTACGTTCCAAGGAATAAAGTCCTCGCCCAGCCAACCTCTTCCTATAACTCAGGCCCACTTGCCCTAGCAACATCCTCGTAAATCTTCTTTGCACTCTTTCCAGTTTATCAATGTCTTTCCTATAACAAGGTGACCAAAACTGTATGCAATACTTCAAGTGTGGCCTCACCAACGAGTTATATACTGTAACGTAATGTCCCAACTCCTATA
This sequence comes from Carcharhinus amblyrhynchos, assembly GCF_965287045.1. NCBI lineage: Eukaryota > Metazoa > Chordata > Chondrichthyes > Carcharhiniformes > Carcharhinidae > Carcharhinus > Carcharhinus amblyrhynchos. The sequence goes on along the minus strand of NC_137340.1, from coordinate 9,851,756 downwards.
CTCAATGTCCTGACTGATGAAGACCAGTGTGCTATATTCCTTACTCACCACTCTAACCACCTGTGACACCGCTTTCAACAAACTATGTTCTTGTATTCCTAGGTCCCTCTGTTCCTCAACACTCCCTAGGGCGCTACCATTCATTATATAGACATAAATTTTGAAGTTACACAGAAGCTTAGAACACAAAGTTATGGCAGTTCTCACAGGATTCAATGACATTAACTTCAGTTATGGACAAGGCTTCAACATATGCTGCCTCGTTAATAAATAAACTAAGTAATTAGAATAAAGAATATTCTTAGCCTGTCTTTGTCTAGTCGTTGTCTAGTCAAATACAAACCAGCTTGAAAGTGGTTGACAGATGTTATTTCACATGTTAATGTCACTTGAAGATGTTTAGCTTCCTCGCTATCCTAAAATAAAAGTTCCTTTCTTCATCATGAAAATATCTAATCTGTCTTTGATGCAAGGTGAGCTAATTTAATTAAAACAGATGTTATATCTCATTTATTAAGTCACTGCCATGCATGTAAATCTTCTATTGAAAGACTTGATGCAATAAAAGATGATGAAAACAATTCATCTTTAAGGTTACCTCACGTATTTAATAGCTGAATAAATGAATATGTTCATAATAAAGAACACCAGCAAATTACATTGAAATAACTACTCCCTGTTTTATTAATACCACTTTCAAAACTGCAGGCAGAGTTTTAAATTACCATTCCTCAAAAACAGCATTCACCATAATGTGTATAAAAACAATAAATATTGGAAGTACTCAACAAGTCTGGCAGCATCTGCAGAGAGAAGTTGGGGGAAGGGGGCTAATGTTTCAAGTTGAATGTGCACTAAGTCAGTCTGGAAAATAGCAAATATACAAATGCATCGGATGCTGCTAATTCAAAAATATTACTTTGTCTTTATGCATAAGAGCTGCATGAAAAAAAGTTGAGGGAAATGTACAATTTTACTAGCAGTTCACTGGAACCCTACAGTGCACAAGGAAGTCATCCGGTCTAACGAGCCTGCAATGACAATCCCACCCAGACCAAATCCCCTTAACCCCACCTATTTACCTTGCTAATGCCCCTAACACTTGGGGGCAAGTTAACCTGGCCAATCCACATAACCTGCACATCTTCAGGCAGTGGGAGGAAACCAGAGCACAAGGAGGAAACCCATGCAGACATGGGGAGAACATACAAACTCCGCGCAGACAGTCACCCAAGGCAGGAATTGAACCCAGGTCCCTGATGCTGTGAGGCAGCAATGCTCACCACCGCGCCACCCAATGGGACTATGCACTAACAATGAAGGGCAAATTGAAAGGAGCACTATTTGAGTCAAAAAGCATGAAAAGGTACAAAGGAAGAATGTATCTTCGTAACACGACATCGTTGTTTTTTTTTGTTTAGTTCAGCTAGCAAGAGAAGGTAATTACATGGATAAATCTGACACAAAATTGAATCAGCTTGTTGAACTTGGAAGAAATATCTCAGAGAATGCACAGGCAAGTGGTTGGCAAAAGCGATTCCTACTTTACTCTTTCTCTGCCTCCAGTACTTAGTTCTACCTTTGGCACAAAGGAAGAAGCTGATTGGTGAGTAATCCCTAAGTTATTCTACTTTTAAACTTTGTAAAACGAAATAATGTACGGCAGGACATCTCAGCTCAGCTGAATGTCATGTGCATCCTGTGGAATGTGGGAAATCATGGAGGTACCATATGTCCTAGTTAAGCACAGCTGGAGCAAATGTCATTGGTTGCAGCAGCTTGAGCTCTGGATTTCAGAACTCAGGCAGCAGTTGGAGTTATTGTGGCGCATTCGAGAACTACATGGATAGCATGTTCAATGGAGTTGTCACACTGAAGATTAGGAGTCCATAGGCTGAGGGGGACTGGACCAGACAGTCTAAGAGAACTAGGCAGGTAACACAGGGGTCACAATCCAGGTGAGGGTGAAGAGTGCAGCAACAGCCCTGTCTGTGGCAGCACTGGTGGTTCAGCTGCATGAGGTATGAGAAAGAAGGGTGGAAGAGCAACAGTGATAGACAATTAATTAATTAAGGTATCAGGCAGGCATTTCTGCAGCTGAGAACATGACTCCAGGATGATATGTAGCTTCCCTAGTGACAGGGTCAAGGATATCACAAAGCAGCTCCAGGATACTCTTCAGGAGAAGCCAGAAGTCATGGTCCACATTGATATTGTCAGAGGGAAGTAATGAATATGGTTTATTATGACAGTTTCTTCGGGCAAATAGTGAATATGGGTTATTAAGGGATTTATAGAATCACAGAAGTTTACAGCATGTCAATAGGCCTTTCAGCTCAACTTGTCCATGCTGCTGAGTTTTTAACCATTAAGCGAGTCCCAATTGCCCACGTTTGGCCCATATCCCTCTATACCAGTCTTACCCATGTAACTGCCCAAATGCTTTTGAAAAGACAAAACTGTATCTGCCTCTATTACAACCTCTGGCAACCTGTCCAAGACATTCAACACAAATGTGTGAAACAAATGTTCTTCTGGCCCTTTTGTATCTCTTCCCTCTCACCTTAAATCTAATTTAAGGTGCCCTCTAGTTTTAGACTCCCTTATTTTAAGGGAATCTAAAAATATCAACTATCTACCTGAACTCTGACTTATTATTTTATAGGCCTTTATAAGATCACCCCCAAGCCTCCTACATTCCAAGGAGGAAAGTTCCAGTCCATCCAGCCTCTCCTTATAAGTCAAACCATCAAGTTACTAACCTAGAAAGAGTGCAGAAAAGATTTATTAGGATGCTAGTAAATCTGTTCTTCACTCTTTCTAGTTTAATAATATCCTTTCTCTAATAGGGTGACCAGAATTGCACACAGTATTCCAAGTGTGGCCTTACCAAAGTCTTGTGCAACTTCAACAAGACATCCCAACTCCTGTATTCCACATTCTGACCAATGAGACAAAGCATGCCGAATGCCTTCTTCATCACTCCATCCACCTGTGACTCCACTTTCAAGGAGCTATGAACCTGTACCCCTAGATCTCTTTGTTCTGTAACTCTCCCCAACACCCTACCATTAACTGAGTAAAACCTGCCCTGGTTCGATCTACCAAAAAGAATCACTTCGCATTTATCCAAATTAAACTCCATCTGCCATTCATTAGCCACTAGCCCAACTGATCAAGATCCCGTTGCAATCCGAGATAACTTTCTTTACTGTCCACTATGCTATCAATCTTAGTGTCATCTACAAACTTTTAAACGATGCCTCCTAAATTCCCATCCATTAATATAAATGACAAATGACAATGGACCCAGCACCAATCCCTGAGGCACACCGCTGGTCACAGGCCTTCAGCTTGAAAAACAATCCTCTGTAACCACCTTGTCTTCTGTCATCAAGCCAATTTTGTGTCCAGTTGGCTGGGTCCTGTGAGATTTAACCTTATGCAACAACCTATCATGTGGTACCTTGTCAAAGGCCTTGCTAAAGTCCACGTAGGTAACATTGACTGCACTGCCTTCATTTACCTTCTTGGTGACCCCTTCAAAAAACTTAATCAAATTCATGAGACATGATTTTCTACTCACAAATCCATGTCGACTGTCCCTAATTAGTCCTTGCCTCTCTAAATGCCTGTAGCTCTTGTTTCAAAGAATATCTTCTAGCAACTTACCCACTACAGACATTAGGCTCACCAGCCTGTAGTTCCCAGGCTTTTCCATATAGCCCTTCTTAAACAAAGGCACAACATTTACCACCCTCCAATCTTCAGGCACCTCACCTGTGGCTGTCGATAGTTCAAATATCTCTGCTGGGGGACCTGCAATTTCCTCCCTAGCCTCCGACAATGTCCTGGGATATATTTCATCAAGTCCTGGAGATTTATCTACCGTGCTGCGCTTTAAGACTTCCAGCACCTCCTCCTGCGTAAAATGTACACTCCTCAAGATATCACTATTTATTTCCCCACATTCCCTAACATCCATGTCTTTCTCAGTAGTAAATACTGATGCAAAATATTCATTTAGGATCGCGCCTATCTCTTGTGAATGTGCACACAGATGACCTTGTTGATCCTTAACAGGCCCTATTCTCTCCCTAGTTACTCTTTTATATACAAGCTCTTTGGATTCTCCTTTACTTTACCTGTCGAAGCAAGCTCACGTCCTTGTTGCCCTCCTGATTTCTCTTTTAACTCTACTCTGACACCCTCTTTTTTCTCAAGGATCCACTTGATCTAAGCTGCCGATGCATGCTATCTGCCTCCTTTTTCTTCTGAACCAGGGCCTCAATATTCCAAGTCATTCATGGTTCCCTACTTCTATAAAGGTTAAATGTCTCATCAGAAGGGTGTAGAGAATCTATGTAAAACTGTTAGAAAGTTTATGTAAAATTCCACAATCAGGGGAAAAGAACATGTTGATATAAACAAAGACTACTTACATGGGTGAACAGCTAGCTAGTAAGCCTGGAGACCTCTAATATTTAGATGGTCTGAGTGAGTAGACAAAGCTAGCAATACAAAGCCGAAGACTGATAGCAACAAGCACAAGGGAAGAAACTACAAAGAGCTAAAGAGAGTCAGAAAAATCGATCAATCTTGGGATAACAGACACCCTGGATTGTGATCATTCACAAATCGTTTAATGTGAAACTTAAATCTGACAATGTTGGAATATAAGCAGTGTCTTGCCGACTTGACTTACAATGCATAAATATTGCATGGTCCTTCAGCTGGTTAGAGTACCCCAGAGACCCTTCCTCAAGTTTGTGCTCTCTCAACACGGTGGTGAACAAACATTCTCTCTTCTGAGATTATTTCCAACAACAAACTGCTCCGCAACAATTGGCGCTGGGAGCAGGGTACTAATATTGGATTGCCAGAACAGTTCTGCCTAAAGAGCGAGTACATTTTATTGACCATGCATTGTTAGTGTAGCAAGCCTGTCTGAGAATGGTCGGGTCGAGCATCAAAGAAGCTGGGAGAGGGAGGCATTAGGGTAAGGGTCAGAGTTGTGCAGGCAGGATTATCGGTTGATTAGATCATTGTTCCAGCTGTGCAGATCAGCCCAGACCCCTTGTTGCCAGAAAGGCAGAAATACATTTGTAAACAAGTGCAGAGGATTGTCAGGGCAGGGAATGGTCATGCAGAAGACAAGCGTAGGAAACTGATTGATAAAATTTTAAAAACTTCGGTTGGCCAAACTATAAATAAAACACAGTCTTGCATCAAACTATTCTGGCTGTGATTTTCCCAGAAAATGACTGGAGGTGCAATCACACAAAAAAAAATTCTGAGTGTTGAACAAGTGAGAAAACGATAGAGTTTCGGACTCATTTTTTTTTGGGCAAGTTTGGAATTGCAATCTAATGGCACGTAGTGCAAAAGAGAAGTGCCAGGATGTGATTCTCACCAGCAGGAGATCTCCCACCACACCCCCATCCGTCCCAGGGATGGCAGTATTCTCCTCCCCACACCCCGGCATCCCTGAGGAACACTGGGACACCCCCTACAGATGTCGCCAGCCCTCCTACAGATAATGCGACTCTGCTGATCACACCCTACCCCTGCAGATTTCTCTCCCTCCCTCCCCCGACCGCTGACCGCCCCCATGGCAGAATGCCCCTCTTAGCCCACATCAATTCCCCCAGCAGAGTTTCCTGGCAAAACAGTGCTGGTACGATCAAGGGAAGAAAAAGAAACTGGGCGCAAGCCCGATTGTTTGCCTCTCGCCTGGTCTCAGCACCTCGTCTCACTGAAAGTCAGGCGGGACATGGTTGGAAGATCACAGCTTAAGCATCATAATGGTGAGAAAACCAGATGACGAATGCCGCAGTGGACCAGATTGCAACGGTTCCACACTTTTTTTTCTAAGAGAATGATGAGTTGTGCGCCGGTTCTGAGAGGGGCGGGGTCTCAACACGCCTAGGAGGCTGACTGCAATGGGATCAGGTACGATTTTGAAAGGCCTCCCGATCTCTCAGTGCTCTGCAAAACCCCCTCCCTCCCCCCAACGGTCACTGGCACCCTCATGGATGGCATGTTTCGCCACCTGCCCCCCGACACAGAGCCATACCAATGGGTCCTTTGCATGGGCCCCAACATGCCCCTCTTCAAGCCCATCTCTCTTGTGCCCCTGTTCATGCTGCACCACTTCATGATGCCCCCTGCCATCATAACCCCATCTCACTCAGGTCCACCTCCACTCAGCCCCCACCCCCTTGCCAGTGCCCACAGGGCACCCTGGCAGTTCCAAATTGGCACTGCCTGGGTGCCAGGTGGCCATTGCCATGTGGGCACAATCCAGCCAAGTCTCCGGCCATAAAGGAGCTTCAGTGGCTTCTGAGTCCCGAGGTGTGGCTATCATGCCTGGTCTCAGTTGATGGAGATCAGTAGCAATCATTGTCAGTCTTGCGCTGTGACCAAGGGTCAGAATATGGCTGGAGCTGGTAGAATCCGGCATCAAATGGACTAAGCATATTTAAATGCGACTTAAAATATGCGAATTAGCCCTGCACCCATCCGGTATAATGGGACTAGCATGATTGCAAATCGTTTGGCGCAGGACACTAAACCCGTTCTTCAGCCTGCATGCGATTTTTGGGGATTGTCGCAATCTGCACCAAGAGCAGAGTGTCTGGAAAATCATCCACCCACTCTCTTGGTGAAGAAGTATTTTGCAAACCTCAATCAAAGGCCATTCAGAACTGCACACAAGCTGACAATGAAACGTACAGCTCTTTAGATGATCACGAGGGGAGAAGCAGGCCTCAGTCTAAGACTAGAAATACAATCTGGCATTGAGTCAACTTGTGAAGTCTCTTCGGGTCTCATAAACATTCAGTCTTGTACTCTCCTTTCCTTGTACCAGCGAGCTAAGAACAATTAAAGTTAAATGTAGCAAATGAGTTTACTATATCATTTTGAGATATGCTAGTGAGAGTGTTGTTGCTGTCATATTTAGTCCCAATGGGGAAAAATTGTAGAATTAATTTGGACAGGAAACTAAACTTCATTTATTTTGAATTTCGTTTAATTTGATATCAAATTTGGGCGGCACAGTAGCACAGTGGTTAGCACTGCTGCTTCACAGCTTCAGGGTCCTGGGTTTGATTCCCGGCTCGGGTCACTGCCTGTGTGGAGTTTGCACATTCTCCTCGTGTCTGCGTGGGTTTCCTCCGGGTACTCCAGTTTCCTCCCACAGTCCAAAGATGTGCGGGGTTAGGTTGATTGGCCATGCTAAGAAATTGCCCCTTCGTGTTCAGGGATGCGTAGGTTAGAGGGATTAGAGGGTATAATATATAGGGTTATGGGGGTAGGGCCTGGGTGGGACTGTGTTCGGTGTAGACTCGTTGGGCCGAAGGGCCTCTTTCTGCACTGTAGGATTCTATGATGTCTATGATATTCTGCTTAAATTTGATATTCTATTTAGAATAAATTTAAGCTTAGCTAAAATTTGAAACAATTGTGTTTGGTCTGTTCAGGTTTAGAAATTGTTAAGCCAGCTTTTTCCCAAAGATAGAGGTAACAACTGCAATTCACAGAATTCAATTTGAACTTCCAAAGCACCTGAGTTAAAAGAAAACTGCTGAGTTTAATTTACTTGGTTCACCAAGTAATTCTTTCAAATTTGGTTAAGTAGCAAATATTGGAAATTGAAAATTGGCTTAAAGAAGATAAGGACAGACAAAAGAGATTACATCTGAGAGAAATTGATGAAGATAGAGAAAGAGAAGGTAGCACTGCTGCCTCACAGCCCCAAGGACCAGGGTTCAATTCCGGCTTCAGGTCACTGTCTGTGTGGAGTTTGCACATTCTCCCTGTGTCTGCATGGGTTTCCTCTGGGTGCTCCCATTTCCCCCCAAAATCCAAAATGTGTGGGTTAGGTTGATTGGCCATGCTCAATTGATCCGAGTGTTAGGGGGGATTAGGAGGGTAAATTTGTGGGTTACGGGAATAGTGCCTGGGTGGGATTGTGGTCGGTGCAGACTCAATGGGCTGAATGCCCTCCTACTGCACTACAGGGATTCTATGATTCTATAAAGAGAGGTTTTTTACAATTATGTAAAATTATGCAATTTCATGCTGAGTTTTCCTCACCCATTCTACAGAAAAGTTAACCATTTCAACAGACAGTTCATTTGATGTAAATCACTCTGAAACTCATAAGGCTATGATCCTGCATGTGTCTTGATAGAAGATTCAACTGTGGACTTGTGGGAACTTGACACTACCAGTTGAATGTGGAAATTTTAAGCACAGCCTGGAGGAATTTGGAATAAGTGTGCTAATTTTATTGTCCTGTCACATCACTCCCAGAGAAAGAACAAGCATTTTGCAGGTGGTCATGTGTTTGGGCGGGAATGCATTTGACATTTTGAATCAACAAAGAGTAGGTTATGCCTATAAAATTAGTCATTGGGATCAGTCAGATATTTTAATTTTAATCAAGGAATCGAGAGTTTGGAGAGCCGTACTGTGATAAACCATAGCTGTTAGAGTAAACTGAGAATTAACTGTTTGAAACTTGTGGGCTGTGAGAACCTATTGGTTTTGTTTGCTTTACGTAGATGTTCATAGATTTGTGTTACCATTGTTTTGGGCTTATCTTTCTGGGGAATTAACCTTATCCTGCGTTTTAATTGCAGCTATTTCAAAAATTTAAAAACAGAACCGCAAGCAGCACTGACATATTTCATTCTGGTTGTCAGGTTCCTGACACAACTGGCACAATGGAAAAGGAACATTTTGAGATTGGATACTGAGGAAAGTGTTCAAATGGAGAGGCTGTTAAGTAGGAGAGACTTTAAATGAACCTGAGTCCCAGGCTGTGGTCTTGTTAGATTAAAACGAAAAGATAGCAACTTATGAATTAGGAGCAGAAGTAGGCCATTCAGCCCTTCGAGCCTGCTGCACCATTTAAACCGATCATGGCTGATCACTCCCTGGTCTCAAATCCATTTGCCTACCTGTTCCCCATATTAATTTAACCCGTTTTTTTAATATCAGAAAAATATCAATAGGAACAGAGGAGAACTATCCGTAAGACCATAACACATAGAAGCAGAATTAGGCCACTCGGCCCAGCGAGTCTGCTCCGCCATTCAATCATGGCTGATATTTTTCTCATCTCCATTCACCTGCCTTTTCCCCACAACCCCCGATCCCCTTATTAATCAAGAACCTACCTATCTCTACCTTAAAGACACTCAATGACCCGGCCTCCACAGCCTTCTGCAGCAAAGAGTTCCACAGATTCACCACTCTCTGGCTGAAGAAATTCCTTCTCATGTCTGTTTTAAAGGATCATCCCCTTAGCCTGAGGTTGTGCCCTCTGCTTCTCGTTTTTCCTACTCATGGAAACATTCTCTCCACGTCCACTCGATCCAGGCCTCGCAGTATCCTGTAAGTTTCAATAAGATCCCCCTTCATCCTTCTAAACTCCAACGAGTACAGACCCAGAGTCCTCAGCCGTTCCTCACACAACAAGCTGAGATCTCTGAGAACTTTTATTCCAGCCCTTTGCAAACTAGCAGAGAACTAACTCTTGTGTTAACATCTGAAGACGTATTTATATTTTTTCAGGAATTGGGAATGACGACATTTTAAGTTTCTGAATTGTCAGATATGTTCAGACAAATTAATCCATTTTACTCCATGCTGGGATGGTAATCCCAAAAACAAATGCTTGCTACTGGAAATCTGATATAAATGCATTGAACATCGAGTATCTGATTTTTAAAATCCACCAAGCCTGGGAACTAGAAATTGGAATTGATGAATTCGTTCTCATAAAATCATAGAACATTACAGTGCAGAAAGAGGCCCTTCGGCCCATCAAGTCTGCACCAAACACAATCCAAACCAGGTCCTACCCCATATTCCTACATATTATATCCACTAATCCCTACTAATCTACACATCCCTAGACACTAAGCGGCAATTTGTTAGCAAGGCCAATCAACCTAACCCGCACATCTCTGGACTGAGAGAGGAAACCAGAGTGCCCGGAGGAAATCCATGCAGACACGAGCAGAACGTGCAAACTCCACACAGACAATGACCTGAGCCAGGAATCGAACCCAGGACCCTGGAGCTGTGAAGCAGCAGTGCTAACCATTGTGCTACCGTGCCGCATTCTAATTTAGATGAGTTGGTATTCTTAAAAACAAGTGGGAGAAAATAATTGACACTTAAAGAGATTTTAAGAAAACAATAAAAAACACAGTTTATCTGGCTTCAATGGATACAAGAACAAGGTTTCTTTTCAAGAGATGAAATCGACATTAACAGAAATCTGGGTCTCCAGAGATTAATCCATATAAGAATCTGCACCACAACTTTACCAACAACATTGGTAGGAAGAGGGTTGAGGTCCAGAAAACAGATTTTAGGAAGCTTTAAAAGAAATTAGAAAGCAGTAAACTCATAAATATACCCAAGGCCATGTGCAAGTGAGCACAGGAATAGCAGAATTCAGCACTTGAACATGTGGCTGGAGAACTGCTGAAAAGAGGGAGGACATCAGATTTCCGAGACACTGGCATCAGTTCCGGGACAGAGAGGCCTGTACAAGTGGGACACATTGCATCTTAGCAGAATCAGGATTAACATCCTTGCAAGGAAGATTTGCTGGTGCTGTCCGAAGGGTTTAAACTAGACTGGCAGAGAATTGAAACCTGAGCGGGAGCTCAGAACAGAGGGATGCAAAACTGGTAACAGGAAGTAAAAAACAAGCTAGCAAAATTAGAAGGTCGATGGAGAGAAGGCAGGCATCAAATAAGATCAGAATGCAAAATAAGATAAAAAGACAAAAGAAAGGGCATTTGATTTGAATGCAAGCAGCACTCGCAGGAAGATAGATGACTTGAAGGCCCAGATAGTGATAAATGGGTATGATTTATTCACGGAGATGTGGTTATAGGATGATAAAGACTGGGAACTGAATATTTAAGGATGTTCATCATTGAGAAAGGATAGGCAAAAAGGAAAAGAAGGTGGGGTGGTGCTGTTAATAAGGGATGAGATCAATACATTGGTGAGATATGATCTTAGACTTAAGGATCAAGATGTAGGATTGCAGCTAAGAAACAACAAGCAGCAGCAAAATTGGAGGGTTTATAAGCCGCCAAATGCTAGTGGTAACGTTGGGTATGGTATAAATCAGGAGCTGTATGTAACACGGGTAATACAGTAATAACTGTGCAGACGATGCAGAGGGACCTCGGGGTCCTTGTGCATAAGTCGCAAAAACCCAGCTTGCAGGTGCAGCAGTGGTTAGGAAGGCGAATGGGATGCTGGCCTTCATAGCGAGGGGGATTGAATATAAAAGTAGGGAGGTCTTGCTGCGGCTGTGGTAGGGCATTGGTGAGGCCGCAGCTGGAGTACTGTGTGCAGTTTTGGGCGCCGTACTTACGCAAGGATATTTTGGCCTTGGAGGGAGTGCAGAGGAGGTTTACTAGGCTGATACCGGAGTTGAGGGGATTGAGCTATGAGGAGAGGCTGAATAAACTAGGCTTGTACTCGTTAGAGTTTAGAAGAATGAGGGGAGATCTCATTGAGACGTATAAGATGATAAATGGGATGGATAGGATAGAGGTGGAGAGACTCTTCCCGCTCAGAAAGGACAGTAGGACTAGGGGGCACAGCCTCAAGATAAAGGGGGGGCGGTTTAGAACGGAGTTGAGGAAGAACTTCTTCACTCAAAGGGTGGTGAATCTCTGGAATTCTCTGCCCATTGAAGTGGTGGAGGCTACCTCGCTAAATATTTTTAAGACGCGGGTTGATGGGTTTTTGATAAGAGAGGGGATTAAGGGTTATGGGGAGAGGGCGGGAATGTGGAACTGAGCCACGGCAGATCAGCCATGATCTTATTGAATGGTGGGGCAGGCTCGAAGGGCTAGATGGCCTACTCCTGCTCCTATTTCTTACGTTCTTATGTTCTTATAATGGGTGAATTGAGTGAACGATAGATTGGGTAAATATAATTCACACTAATGCTATGGAGGATAAATTCCTGAAGTGTATATGAGATGGGTTTATGTAGGTTGAAGAACCAACTAGGTATTGGGTTATTTTAGATTTAGTATCATATAATGAGAAAGATCTAATCAATAACACTGCTGTAAAAGAGCCTTTAGGAAATAGTCACCAAAGTATGATAGAATTTTACATTAAGTTTGAAAGTGATATGGCTCATTCTCAAACTACAGTCTTAAATCTAAACAAAGGAAACTATGATAGTATTATGAGCAAGTTGACTATGATGGATTGAGACAGTACATTAAAAGATATGAAGGCTGACAGTCAATGGCTAGCATTTAAAGAAACATTACATAGACTATGATAAATATACATTTATCTAAGACATAAAAACCCCAAAATGAAAGGTAAATCCACCATAGCTAACAAAATAAGTTAAAAATTGCATGAGATCAAAGGAAGTGGATGATAGGCTTGCCAGAAAAAAAAATGGTGAATCCAAGGATTGGGGGCAATTTAAAATAAAGAAAAAAAGCATCAAGAAATGGATAAAGAAATGGAAAACAGCATATGAGTACCAGCTGGTGAGAAACATAAAGACAAACTATGAAGGATTCCTTCGGTATCTGAAAACTAAATCATTAACAAAGATGAATGTGGGTCCATTACAGGTGGAGAAGAAGAAATATTAATAGAGAATAGGGAAATGGTAGAGAAACTAACTCGTTACTTTGTGCTTGTCTTCATGGAGGAGGATACAGAAAATCTCCCAAAGATACCAGAGACCCAAGGGACCTAAGAAAATGAGGAACTGAAAGAAGTTAGTATTTACGAGGAGGTAGTATTCAAAAAAAATGGGATTGAAGGTTGTTAAATCCCATGGACCAAAGGAGCTTCATCCCAGTTGTCAAAGGAGGTGGCTGGGGATGCAATGGTGGCTAACCTGTGAGTAGCCTTTAAACAGTTCTAGTGGTCAGGGAGGAGGGTCATTGGGGTCGGTGATGTTGTTTAATGCATGTTCAGCAATGCAAAGTTAAGAGAGGTGTCCACTGGAGGGTACAATTCTACAATGGTCATGCCAGCTATTCTGCATATTCCCAGCAGACATTAATTGCACCTTTGCTTCCACCTTTACCAAGATAGCATCATGCACTTTGCACCAAACAGATTTTGTTCCACATACACCATTTTGCCACGTTATCTGAAGCTTAAAAGACTGCTACCAAGCCCAATTTTGCTGTGTTTGTTTGCAAGCTAACTAAATTTTCACATATATGTATGTCTGTTCGCTAATAGTTGAACTGTCAAAACAACGAGGTAAAATCTAAGACCACTGATAATTCAAAGGGATTCAGGCTTGTCCCATCCTTCATCCCAGTTTGTAGCTAGTTCTCAATTGCCTGGAATCAGTCATGGAATGTGTAGTCCCAGTATAGAATTGAATGTGATTCCTATAGACCATGATTTTCATCTACTCCGTGGACCAATTTCAATTTGCTCCCATACCGTCAACATGATACCTCTGATATCCTGCTGCCACCTACCCTTACTGGCTGAATATGGTTTCAATACAATTTACAGTGAAAAATTAGTTACAATGAATTGCACAGAAATTATAATCAATGGAAATCGACCACCATCAATACTCCCACTGTCACTGTGCAATTCAAATCAACTCATTATTCCCCTCAGCAGTCTCTAAATCTGATCACTTTATTAATAATCCGAGCTGATTCCATGGTTTGTCCCTGACATGTCCTTCAGTCTCTGCACTGAGCGACGACTCAACCTTGGTGATGACAAATCTATATCTTAGCTCCTGTGAATTCACTCTTCTAAATTAATTAACATCCTGTCTTTCTTTACGTTCTCCTCCACATGAACTCTTCAACGCAACTTAAAGGTACCCTCTTTAATTTGATAATGGTCCATGCCCTCTCTAGTTGCTCAGCCAGCCAAGAACATTGCCAGCAACCTTTCTGTATATACCATCACTTACATCATATTACCACCTTCCAATCTCACGTATATATTAGCATATCCTGAGAAGAATGCGTCCTCCATGTCACACACAACTACACTTTCTAAATCTCAACTGGTTGGTCTCCATTAGTTATGATGCATCTCCAGATACTGACTTGCTCAACTGCATTTCAGCTTGCTATATGTTGCCCTTATCCTAAGAAAAAAAAATCGTCTCTCTCATCTCGGTCATTCACTTTAATATAGCTTTGTTCTTCATTCCTTCAAGTTCAAGCGACCCAGGTTTGAGCATATATAGCACAACAACCAATCTAATTATCCACTATACCTATATCAACACATCAGGCCACAATATCTGTGAAAAACACCCACTGCTCGAGAATAATCCTGGAGAGAGAAGAGTACCCTGTGATGACTTGCTGTATTATGAAACACCCCCTCTTACTCGCATAACCACATAAAAAACAAGTAGCTTACCATCTCCTTTCTAACCAAGATCAGACTGACCATTCAAATGTCTTTGCTGTTTCCCAATCTCTTGTCTGCCCCAAGCCAAACTCCCCCTCCCGCACCGCACCCCCACCAAGTCTTCCCATTTTCTAGCCGATATACCAGGCCCCTTTCTAGTGTCTCTCTTCAAATTTCCCCTCCAAACTGATGTTGTGAAGCTCACTTTTGCTGCCTTGACCTTCTTATCTATTAAACTAACCACCTAACTTTTCTCACGTTTTGCAACAACAGAAGCAGCCGACTATTGATCTTCTAGAGTTGTCAGTGGATTTTCCCATTGTTCGCACCCTCCACTGCCAGGGAAATGTGTGGCAGGGGCTTGCCATCAGCAGAACTCGATGATCCCACTGGAAGGAAGGGCAGGGAAAATCCCACCCTAGGTTGCTGAGTGTATGGCTTCCTGGGGTTGCACTGGACGCTAGAATTGGAGAGGTACAGACCCTTTGGAAGGACAGAAAGTTTCAATCAGTTATAGAGATAGGAGGAGCAAGGCCATTGATGGATTAAAAATTAGAATGAAAAATTTTAAAATTGAGATACTGCTGAACTAGGAGACAACGTAAGTTCAGAAACACAGGAGCCATAGGTGATTGGAACGTAATTCCAGACCTTTAGTGAATGACATGACCTGTTACATTAACTGGAAAGTCAGCATGCCGTGACAAAATTACTATTGATGAGTTTTGGTGTTCTAATTACTGTCTCACCGAATTATGCAATGTCAATGGATGTTTATTCACTGCTTAACGATGAAAAATTGAGAATCTGAAAGCTGCTTAATAGAGTAATGGTTCATAATGTCAACAGAAACTAACTGATCACAGTTACATTAATATTAATTAATGAACATGAGTCATCAATAAATTATGAAGTGAAGAAAAATAAAATCATTTCTCATCTGCAAAGAAATTGCCCAGCATCATGGATACCTTCTAAATTAACCTCAGGGCACTCCTCAGAGAAATCACCCTCTAGCTGTCCTCAGGATATAACAGCAATTAGATTTTGCAGTTAAATTTTACGCAGATTTTTCTTAACACTGTAATAATATCTTGCATGTTAACTCTTACAATTCTTGTCTTTAACAGTATGCTTCTCAAGAGCAATGTCATGGGGCAGCAGCTGATATAGTTCCTCCTGTTATTATACAACCAGCTGTTTGAAATGAAAGTGTCTATATTAACCTGTCTGTTGTATGGTTATATTAGTCAAAAAGAGTTGGGATTGCTAATGAAGAGTGCAGCAGGGCATGCCAGGAGCAGCACCAGGCACATCTAAAAATTAGGTCTCAACCTGATGAAGCTACATGTGGTTACTTGCAAGCCAAACAGCAAAAGCAGCATTCGATGGAAGGAGCGAAGTGATCCCATGACTAACAGATCAGATCTAAGCTCTGCAATCCCGTAACATCCCATCATAAATGGTTGCGGACAATTAAAAAACTCATTGGAGAGAAGGCTCTGCAAACATCCGTATTCTCAAAGACGGGGGTGCACAGCATATCAGTGCAAAAGACAAGGCTGAAGCATTGCAACAATCTTTGGCCAAAAGCGTCAAGTGGATGATTCATTCCTGCCTCCTCCTGGGATCCTCAGCATCACAGATGGCAGCTTTCAGCCAATTGGATTCACTCCATTATTTTCTTATTCATTTCTACAGGATGTGGGTGTCACTGGCTAAGCCAGCATTTATTGCCCAGCTATAGTTGCCCTTCAGAAGGTGGTAGGCGACAAGGGCGATGCCCACATTCCATGAACAAATAAATAATTTTTTAAAAATCTCTTAATAATTAAGTTTTAGATATCATCTTTAGTGAAGCCCAAGTTGTTGACAAAGTAACAGCCACAATGCACTGGATAAGGCAGGCACAGGGCTGCACGGTGGCACAGTGGTTAGCACTCTTGCTTCACAGCACCAAGGACCTGGGTTCAATTCTGACCTTGGGTGCCTGTCTGTATGGAGTTTGCGCAGGTTTCTTCGGGCGCTCCAGTTTCCTCCCGCAATGCAAAGATGTGCAGGTTAAGTAGACTGGCCATGCTAATTTGTAAATTATTATTTATTCATTCATGGAATGTGGACATCACTGCCTAAGCCAGTGCTTATTGCCCTTTTGAAGATGGTGGTGAGTTGCCTGCATTAACCAGCATTAATGCAGCAACACCAACAGTGCTGTGGGGAAAGGTTTTGACCCAGCAATTTTGAAGGAACAATAATATAGTCCTTTATGGGGTAAATATGTGGGATTTGGAGGATGGGGCCTGAATAAGGTGCTCTGTTAGAGAGTCGGCGCAGGCCTTCTTCTGCCCTGTAGGGATTCTGTAGTTCTAGTCTAAGTACTAGCATTTAATGGGGACATCTAAACTAATGAATGAATGGGAGAGGATCATGAAATAGAGTGAATAGAGATGGATTAGGTAAACTGGGTGGTGAGGAAGGAGCTAGCGGGGAATTTAATGGCTGATGCAACCTTAGCTCACTTATTAGTGCTGTCCTTCCCTCCTTCCCCCCAAGCCCAATCACCCTAGACTCCTTTGTTAATCAAAAATCTATCAAAACACAGTCCCTTCTTTCAACCAATCCCAAGAAATATTAAATAGAAAGGACCAAAAACCATATGGGAGCTTTGTGGATACTGCAGTTTCAACTTCCAGACATTATGGAGAAGAACAAGTCACTGAAAAAGCAAGTGTTAGGAGCATTTTGAATGAGTAATGTTATGGGTAAGTTTAGTGATTTAATTTTATTTTTATACAGCTTAATTATGTTATTTTGTTTGTAGCATTGTATAAGTTTATTTATTAGTGTGACAAATAGGCTTAGGTTAACACTGCAATGAAGTTACTGTGAAAATCCCCGAGTCGCTACAATCCGGCACCTGTTCAGGTACATAAGAACTTAAGAACATAAGAAATAGGAGCAGGAGTAGGCCATCTAGCCCTTCGAGCCTGCCCCACCATTCAATAAGATCATGGCTGATCTGTCGTGGCTCAGTTCCACTTTCCCGCCCTCTCCCCATAACCCTTAATCCCCTCTCTTATCAAAAACCCATCAACCCGCGTCTTAAAAATATTTAGCGAGGCAGCCTCCACCACTTCAACGGGCAGAGAATTCCAGAGATTCACCACCCTTTGAGTGAAGAAGTTCCTCCTCAACTCCGTTCTAAACCGCCCCCCCTTTATCTTGAGGCTGTGCCCCCTAGTCCTACTGTCTTTTTTGAGCGGGAAGAGTCTCTCCACCTCTATCCTATCCATCCCATTCATCATCTTATACGTCTCAATGAGATCTCCCCTCATTCTTCTAAACTCATAGCTCAACCCCCTCAACTCCGGTATCAGCCTAGTAAACCTCCTCTGCATTCCCTCCAAGGCCAAAATATCTTTGCGCAGGTGCGGCGCCCAAAACTGCACACAGTACTCCAGCTGCGGCCTCACCAATGCCCTATACAGCTGCAGCAAGACCTCCCTACTTTTATATTCAATCCCCCTCGCTATGAAGGCCAGCATCCCATTCGCCTTCCTGACCACATGCTGCACCTGCAAGCTGGGTTTTTGCGACTCATGCACAAGGACCCCGAGGTCCCTCTGCACCGTCGCCTGCTGCAGTTTTTCGCCCCGTAAGTAATAGTCCTTCCTACCAAAGTGGACCACCTCACACTTGCCAACATTAAATTCCATTTGCCATTTCCTGGCCCATTCGCCCAGCCTATCTAGATCCTTCTGCAGACTCTCCACACCCTCCGCACAATTTGCCGTTCCCCCAATCTTGGTGTCATCAGCAAATTTCGACACCATACACTCGGTTCCCTCCTCCAGATCATCTATATAAATGGTAAAAAGCTGAGGCCCCAGCACCGACCCCTGGGGCACTCCACTAGTCACCACCCGCCAATCCGAATAGCACCCGTTGACCCCCACTCTCTGCCTCCTATTTGACAACCAATCCTCTATCCACGCGAACACCCTACCCCCAACTCCATGTCCCTCGACCTTCTGCAATAACCTCTTGTGAGGTACCTTGTCAAACGCCTTCTGAAAATCCAGAAAGACCACATCCACCGGCTCTCCTCTATCCACCGCCCTAGACACATCCTCATAGAACTCCAGTAAATTTGTCAGACACGACTTCCCTTTAATGAAACCGTGCTGCGTCTGCTCTATCAAGCAATTCCCTTCAAGATGCCTCGCAATTTCCTCCTTAATGACGGATTCTAACATTTTACCTACCACAGACGTTAAACTAACCGGCCTATAATTCCCCACCTTTTGCCTGGCACCCTTCTTAAACAACGGCGTAACATTAGCCATTTTCCAATCCTCCGGCACTTCCCTGGAATCCAGCGACGTCTGGAAAATAACCACCAAGGCACCCACTATCACCTCCGCCATTTCTTTCAGAACCCTCGGATGCATTCCATCCGGTCCTGGGGACTTGTCCACAATCAGCCCCCTCCTGTCTGTCGAGCACCGCCTCTCTAGTAACAGTAATGTCATTAAGACCCTCCAGTCCTACCACCTTTCCATCACTAACACCCGGCAAATTATTCACGTCCTCCTCCGTGAAGACAGAAACAAAAAAGTTATTCAATACCTTAGCCATATCCCCATCACTAGGTACACTGAGGGAGAATCTAGCGTGGTCAATGCACTTAACCAGCACATTTTTCAGACTCTGGGAGGAAACCGGAGCACCTGGAAGAAATGCATGCAGATTCTGCACAGACAGTGAACCAAGCTGGGAATCGAACCCATGTCCCTGGTGCTGTGAGGCAGCAGTGTTAACCACTGTGTCATAGTTTGATCGGTGCAAAACAAAATATATGATGTTTAGGGTTTCAAAGAGTTAATTGATTGCTTTTTGCGAAATTTATGGATTAGTTCTGTGGCACTTGCTGATCGTAACTTTTTCCTATTCGTTTAAGTGTTCGTGATTGGCCTACTTTTCACGGTTCCTGCATGGCTGAAATCTTCCATTGCTTTAAACAATCAAATCTTGATTACTTTTGTGTTGTAAACAAAACCTTGTACGATGTTTTTGTGAAGGATGAAGTGTGATTGAAGCGCACAAAGGGCTCCAAGAGAAGGAAGGTGGTAAAGAGAGGGAGGGAGGGAGGGAGAGAGGGAAAGGGCAAGGTCAGTAAAATGCAAGAATAAATGGCTGCAGTGCCATACTGAACAGTCAGGGGGAAATACAGTAAACTTGACAATAAATAGGGGCTCCCCCCCTGCCGCTGCAGACCCGACAAAAATTATGCCATTCACAGCTCACGGAACTATCACTTTGAATTGAGAATTTTACACGTACAGTATAATTGTGTAAAGACAGGGTTCCAGGATTCAAATCCATTCAAAAAAAAAAATCTATATGCCACAATCTTTCTCAAGTCAGTAGTGTTTATAAATTGCTGGTTCTATTTTCGATCATGGTTAGACATTGGGGAGTTCGCAGCTGACTTAAGAGTTGACATGAGTTTTATGGATAGACGGGCTCCCTTTAAACAGGAATAGGCTAAAGCATGGAGTCCACATTTGATGACACCAAACCAATTGCCAATTCTACAAATGAAAAGAAATTGGTGCATTTTGTGTACATACCTTTATACCAGAATGTTAACACCTTGGGAACTGTTCGAAGTGTGTGACAACTGCCCAACTTACCACAATAGAGACATTCATGAGGAATAATATTTTCATAGACTCATAGGGTCCCTGTAGTGCAGGAAAGAGGCCATTTGGCCCACTGGGCTTGCACTGGCAACAATCCCACCCACGCTCCATCCCCACAACTCAACACATTTACCCCGCTAATCCCTCTGACATGAAGGGGTTATTTACCATGGCTAATCCACCTAACCTGCACATCTTTGGAGTGTGGGAGGAAACCCACACAGAGACGGGGAGAACATGCAAATTTCACACAAACAAGAACCAAAGGCCGGAATTGAACCCAGTTCCTTGGTGCTGCGAGGCAGCAGTGCTAACCACTGTGCCACCATGCCGCCCTTGCAGTACCCCATAGGGGGTTGCATTTTCTTTATCTATCCTTCTTCCTCCAGATACTTTGCAAATCTGAGACGAGCTTCTGAGCACCATACCATTCAATCATCAATGTTGTAACATCACCTAATTCCACCCTGTCTCAGTTCATTTGCTGTTAAACCAATCACCCATGCTTTCGATACTTTGGCACTCAATGAAGTCAAATAGGCCAGCCTCTTACCTTGCAGCTTCTGTAAACATGAGCTCATCCAAATCTCTGCTGCTTGTAATCTTAATCTGCTCCAAGCGCTGATCATCCAACAATCCTCTGCTTGCTGACCTACATTGGCTCCAGGTACAGAAATGCCTCGATTTTAAAATTCACACCCTTATTTTCAAATTTCTCCACGGTCTTTCCTCTCCCTCTCTCAGTAATAAGATTGACCTGAAGCGTCCAGGAATTGAAGATCAATTTCTAGGGCACTGCTGCGTGCAAAGCTGGAGAAAAATCACTGGGATGTCAGAGCATTTGTCAATTTCTTTGAACAATTCTCCTTACTAGATAAAAAATTATTGAAAAGGAAAAAATAAAAGCTATTTGGCCAAAAGCCAAGCACCGTCCAATATTTGCTCTCC
The DNA here is from genome assembly GCF_965287045.1 of Carcharhinus amblyrhynchos. Taxonomy (NCBI): domain Eukaryota; kingdom Metazoa; phylum Chordata; class Chondrichthyes; order Carcharhiniformes; family Carcharhinidae; genus Carcharhinus; species Carcharhinus amblyrhynchos. Next base: position 9,830,670 of record NC_137340.1, on the reverse strand, counting down.
AACTGGCGAAGGAAGGCAATGCATTACAAGGACGGACGTATTGGCTGACTAATAGCTGGAGCATGGAGGCAAGTCATTGAAACATAGAATAGAATCACAGAATCCCCTCAGTGCAGAAAGAGGCCATTCAGCCCATCAAGTCTGCATCAACTCTCTGACAGAGAATTCCACCCAAGCCTAACCTCACGTAACTCCATGTATTTTGTTTGTTCAACAACAGACTGATAGTTTTACTCTCGAAGAAAGTGTTTTGGTTCCCAAGCTGCCAAGAGAGAGTTATCCTTCGCATCTCTTTCTTAAGTCTGAAGACTGGAAGCTGCTAGATTTTCTTGTCTGTTTTGCTGCCCCAAAGATATACACTTCTCTGAAAACTGTTGCTTGGATTTCTGTCCATAGGTGATAAAAGTTGGAAATCTAGTATCACATACTGGTTTTAGTGCGAACTAATCTTGAAGAAAGGTATATACCTATGGTGTACTGCTTTCACATTAGAACAACAGTATGGTGGCACAGAGGTTAACACTGCTGCCTCATAACGCCAGAGACATAAGAACATAACAAGGACGAGCAGGAGTAGGCCATCTAGCCCTTCGAGCCTGCCCCGCCATTCAAAAAGATCATGGCTGATCTGAAGTGGCTCAGTTCCACTTTCCCGCTTTCTCCCCATAACCCTTAATTCCCTTGCCTACCAAAAAACTTATCCACCTGTGTCTTAAATATATTTAGCGAGGTGGCCTCCACCACTTCAGCGGGCAGAGAATTCCAGAGGTTCACCACCCTTTGAGTGAAGAAGTTCCTCCTCAACTCCGTTCTAAACTGCACCCCCTTATCTTGAGGCTGTGCCCTCTAGTTCTGCTGTCCTTTCTGAGCGGGAAGAATCTCTCTATCTCTACCTTATCCATCCCCTTCATTATCTTATACGTCTTATATACATCATTATCTTATAAGATCCCCCCTCATCCTTCTAAACTCCAACGAGTACAGACCCAGTCTATTCAGCCTCTGTCCATAGTCCAACCCCCTCATCTCCGGTATCAGCCTAGTGAACGTCCTCTGCACTCCCTCCAAGGCCAAAATATCCTTGCGCAAGTGCAGCGGCCAAAACTGCACACAGTACTCCAGCTGCGGCCTCACCAGTGCCCTGTACAGTTGCAGCAAAATCTCCCTGCTTTTATATTCAATGCCCCTCGCTAGGAAGGCCAGCATCCCACTCGCCTTCTTGATCACCTGCTGCACCTGCAGACTGGGTTTTTGCGACTCATGCACAAGGACCCCCAGGTCCCTCTGCACCGTAGCATGCTGCAGCTTTTCACCCTTTAAATAGTAATCCCTCCTACTATTATTCCTGCCAAAGTGGATAACCTCACACTTGCTAACATTGGACTCCATCTGCCAGGTCCTCGCCCACTCGCTCAGCCTATTTAGATCCCTCTGCAGACTTTCCACACCCTTCGCACAATTTGCTTTTCCACTTTGTGTCATCAGCAACTTTCGACACCCTACACTCAGCCCCCTCCTCCAGATCATCTATATAAATGGTAAATAGCTGAGGCCCCAGCACCGATCCCTGGGGCACTCCACTAGTCACCAGCCGCCAATCAGAATGGCACCCACTGATACCAACTCTCTGCCTCCTATTAGACAGCCAATCCTCTATCCACGCTAACACCTTACCCCCAACTCCATGCCCCCTGACCTTCTGAAGCAACCTTTTGTGCGGCACCTTATCAAACGCCTTCTGAAGATCGAGAAACACCACATCCACTGGTTCCCCTCCGTCTACCGCACTAGTCACATCCTCATAGAATTTCAATAAATTTGTCAGACACAACTTCCCCTTAACGAATCCGTGCTGCGTCTGCTCTATCAAACAATTCTTCTCAAGGTTTCTTGCTATTTCTTCTTTGATGATGGATTCAAGCATTTTTCCAACAACAGACGTTAAACTAACCGGCCTATAATTCCCTGCCTTTTGCCTGCTACCTTTTTTAAACAGTGGTGTAACATTAGCCGTTTTCCAATCTTCCAGCACTTCCCCGGAATCCAGCGAAGTTTGGTAAATAATCACTAAGGCATCCACTATCACCTCTGCCATTTCCTTCAGAACCCTGGGATGCATGCCATCCAGTCCTGGGGACTTGTCCACCTTCAGTCCCGCTAGTTGATCAAGCACTACCTCTCTAGTAATCGCATTCAGGCTCCTCGACTCCTACCATCCTTCTATCTTTAATACCCGGCAAACTATTCGCATCCTCCTCCGTGAAGACCGAAGCAAAAAACTTATTTAAGGCCTCAGCCATTTCCTCATCCCCCACCACTAAATCCCCCCTCTCATCCTCTAAGGGTCCAACATTCACACTAGCCAGCCTCCTCCTCTTTATATATTCATAAAAACTCTTACTGTCCTTTTTTATATTTGGTGCTGGTTTAGCTTCATAGTCTATCCCTCCTTTCTTTATCAACTTCTTAGTCAATCTTTGTTGATTTTTAAACTTCTCCCAATCTTCTACTCGCCCACTACTTTTAGCCACTCTAAACGCATCAGCTTTTATGTGACTCCAAATAGGACCTTACTTTGATGGGTTCCCTTAACCTCAATGCTTTTTGCCGGTATCCATGACTGGACACATAAAGACCCAGTCCCCTGAGAATTGAAAACATAATCTTCTGTGGGTGACTCAGAGAGCAGCCCTGAGACAATATGATACACTACTGGGACAAGGAAAGACAAATTCAGTGTTGAGTATGGCATCATCCTGTGGGTTCCACATAGTTGTCCCTCATCCAGAGTGATAATGGATATTTATGCAATTACACAACAGCACCCCGAGATATCGCAGCACTTCGAGATTTCGCAGCACCCAGAGATATCGCAGCACCCCGAGATATCGCAGCACCCCGAGATATCGCAGTACTTCGAGATTTTGCAGCACCCGGAGATTTCACAGCACCCCGAGATTTCGCAGCACCCCAAGATTTCAGAGATGGAAACGCTCGCCCGGAGCTACATATGGTGGCCTGGGCATGACACAGACATTATTGACTAGGTTCAACAGTGTGAATTGTACCAGGAGAGTCAAAAACTGCCCCTCAGCCTCCCTACATCCATGGGAGTGGTCTATTAGGCCTTGGTACGGTCCAGTTAGACTTCACTGGGCCTTTTTTGGGCTCCATGTTCCTGATCGTGGTCGAAGCACATTCCAAATGGTTGGAGATACATCAGATGTACTCCACCACTTCCCACGCTACCATTGAGAACCTAGGACAAAGTTTCAGCAAGCACAGGTTATCTGAAATCCTGCTCTCTGACCATTGCACTGCCTTCAGAAGCATCGAGTTTCAGGCCTTCATACTTTCCAATGGAATCAAACACAGTAGGACAGTGCCCTATTACCCATTATCAAATGGTGCAGACTTTTAATCTGTGCATTAAGAAGCAACCTGTGGTGTCCATAGGGACCAAACTGGTGCAATTTCAATTCAACTACAGGCCAATCTCTCATAAAACAACAGGAATCACCCCAGTGGAAATATTAATGGGATGAAGGCTTCAAACAAGACAAACATTACATTTCCCAAACCTGACAGGGAGGGTGGATCCACAACAGAAGACCCACATGCAGAACCAGGATTCTGTGCAAACAGAAAGAGCATTTATGACACATGATCCAGTCCACGTGAGGAACTTCAGGATGGCATCCATTGGGTCCTCAAGATTATAACAGAAAATACAGGGCCCATGTTGTACCAAGTCCAAGTGCAGGTCAAGATCATCAGGAAACACCTGAACCATCACCGGAATAGAGAGTCTGTGTCAGTACAGGCGTCAGTACCAGTCACAGCATGGCCACTGCCAATGACAAGCCACAGATGGAGATCACCCTGGGTGACCCTGGTTGAATTCCTGGCTTGGGTGTGCAGAGTCTGCACATTGTCCTTGTGTCTGTGTGGGTTTCCTCCAGGTACTCTAGTTTCCTCTCACAGTTCAAAAGACGGCTGGTTAGGTGCACTGACCATGCGAAATTCTCTTTCAATGTATCCAAACAGGGCTGGAATGTGGCGACTAGGGATTTTTCACAGTAACTTCATTATAGTGTTAATGTAAGTCGACATAAGCCTGTTAAGAATTATATTCTAATGCAGCTCTGACGAAGAGTCATTGAGACTCAAAATGTTGGCTCTATTCTCTTCTCACAAATGCCGTCAGACTTGCTGAGATTTTCCAGCATTATCTGTTTTTGTTTCAGATTCCAGCATCCGCAGTATTTTGCCTTAGTAAAAGAGTCATGTTTAATCCTTGTAATTGGTAAAAGTTATGCTAATTCTTTGAGTTATATCCTAACTTAAATAAAATTTGTTCGATAAAAGCTTCCAAGTGGGTCACCTGAATCATACCTGATGCCAAAGTCAAATGTAAAATTTAGGATTCTAGGCTAAATTCATAAAATACATTGGTGTTTCCGACTTGGAACTTAACATAATGCATTTACATATGCTACAAGGGCCTCCGCTCCACATCATCCCCTCTCACAGAATATTGAAACTTCGCCAACATGATGTCACAACAGCTTTATGAAGATGGGATCCCACCATGGATATCAAGGTAGGAGAGGGGCATGCCTGATGTCATAAGTTGGCACTGCCAGGTTGACATTGGTTAGCAGTGCCAACCTGGCAATGCCAAATTAGCAGCACCAACCTGTGCCAGGGGTGGGCCCTCTGGGCAGTCCCATTGGAGGGATTTCCCTTATCTGTGTTGAGGAGGGCTGATCCTTGTGAAGAGGAAGAGTGCTCCCAAGACTGCAGTGGTAGAGGGTGGTTGGGGGAAGGTGGGGGTGGGGGGGGGGGCAATTCCTCACTGCCTGCAAGGTGGGTGGGAGTGACAGGCTGTCAACTTGACGCCTGCAAAGGTGGGGGGAAGGGAGGAAGAGGGTGTCACAAAGTTGACGTGGTGGGGGAAAATAGCCCCATTGCTTGTGCTGTGATGGGTTGGAATTGCCCCCCAATGTGTGTGAAAGGGGGGTCCTAGTGTGCAAGTGGAAAGGAGGCTGGGAGCTGTTCAGTTTCTGTACTGATCAGGGTGTCCTTTAAAGGTGGCATCCTGATCTCTTATGGAACTGGCCTCGCCTGTTCTATCAGGCTTCACACATTGACCTTCTCCCCCCACAGACAGGTTCAAGATTGGGACTAAAAGTTCAGCCGTGCAGCTGGAGAGTGACGCACCAGTTTTCAGTCAAAACCTGACACTTTGAAAAAGTCTGGGAAAATTCCACCAATAGATTCTGAACCTAGCAGTGTTTTAAACTCTTTGAAGCAAAAGCTCACCTGTGATGTGCTTGCTTTACATCTTTAAATGTGCACAAAGCATACCAAAGGGCTAGGTAATGACTTACGTCTGACTTAAAACAGGCACTGACCTCACTGTTAAATTTGTGAGGATCACTTTTAAAAGTCCTGAGTGGACGCCGAGGACAAACATTAACTTCTTTGCATGGGGGTCTGAAGTCTGTTCCAGTGCCCCTTTCTCTGAGTTCAAATTAACCAGATCTAAATACTGGTTCACCCACAAAAGGGATCACTGGAGGCCGCCGTCAAAAGCCAGGAAGACTCCCCCCGGCTCCAACAAAGTCACACAAATTCAGGGCAGCCTCGACTTGGCACCCAACCCTTCAAGTACCGCTGCTGGCCAACGCCATCCAATTTAAAGCTCCTCAAGTAGCGTGACTGAATAAAAGGAACCACCCTCAAGCTAAAAAAGACAATTCTTCAAAAGCAAAAGACAGCCAACGCTGGAAATTTAAAACAAAAATACAAAAAGCTGGAAATGCCCAGCAGGTCAGGCAGCATCTGTGGATAGAGTAGCAGATTTAATATTTCAGCTGTTGTCAGGGCATTTCTTCAGTCTGTTCACATTTCCGATGATCAGGCCTCTCTTATATGTATTGCAAAGAAAATAAATTTAAAAACCACAAATCAGCCCCTTCTCCATGGCTAAGATTTAATTCAACCATGACTGACAAGATGAAATTCTTTCCGATCTGACAGCTGTTACAGGTCCTAATGAAATGACTTTGGGCCAATCCCTCTTGGCTATGGAAGCAATTGACGGCCAACAGCTGGAAACATTTTATTAATCAAACACACTGAGTCCCTTCTTATACCTGGAATGGACAAGATATTGAGAAACTATTCCTCCGACTGTTAGAGCAAATATGTGAACAGATAACATGTGCATACTATGATGTAAATTTGCCACAATGAATTAAACAGAAGACCATGTCCTCTACACTTTGCCCATCACATTCACGCTGTATTTAAAAAACACATTTTGACAAACAAAACTAGAACTTTCACAAGCTAAGTGTCTGATGTGAACACAAAAGAGGATCACTAGATGAACTTAAAACACAGCTGTCAAGATTATCATTTAAGACAGCACAACATAAACAAGATATTTCCACTCTCATTTCCCCACACAATTAATAATCTTGATCCAAATTCAAAGCACTAAACCTCAATATATTCAACAGAGTACAAAAGCAAGATTTCTAATTATCCTCCAATGATACTCAAAGTCCCTTTTGCCTCCCTCATTAAAGCCTTTACATTCTTGCCCATTTCCCCTGGTGTGGTTCGCAGTGAGTCAGAGGACATGGTCCATTACTTGAAGTGCCAAGACATTCTGACCTCTTCATTTCGCTCTCGTCAACATCATGGTCTCCCTTCTGCAACTTCTGTGCTGTTCCCTAGTTTGCTGTGCTGACTCACCTGAATACTGCCTTCGCTCTCAGTAAGTCAACTCTGACATCTTTGTTCTCACGCTCCTGAATACTACCATACATTGTGAACACAATGCTGTGCCACTCAACAATGCTGTGCGTTTCCCCTCAAAAGTCCCAGGACAAAGAGATGGCAAAGTGTCAGATTCTGATTGAAAACTGGCATGCGTCTCACCAGAAACACAGCCAGGGTTTCACTTCAGACCTCCTACCACATTGTGGCTGGGCTGAGCCCGATAGTGCCAGCAAACCAGGAACAGCAGCCTGATCTCAAATTCAAAGTTAAGGTTCCTCTGGCTCAGGCACCTGCCCCATACAATGCCAAGTTGGCAATGCCAGTGTGCCAGGAGACCATGGTCCTCACTACCCAGCATGGTCATCACAACTGTTTTCTGTTTTTGCAAACCAGCAGTGATTCCCGCCAGCGGTGGGAGGTACATCTGACTACACTGGAAGCTGCAACATTAAGTCTTTTAAGAAGTTAAATCTACTAAATTAGGTCAACAGTGGGAGGGTGGGGGGGGATCTCAAATTGAGATCTTGTTGCTATAAATCCCATTAACTCTCACAAGAAGTAGCGGCCATAACGGGATATGTGCTCATGGCGAACAGACCCAGAGAATTTTGCCTCCAATCTCCCAGACACCTGAGATCACATCTGACACAACATCCCCCAAACACACTCAGGTTTTGTGAAATGATTTTTAAAAAGCAGTGAAAGACATGGTCCATTAGAAATATAAAAATCACCATTTGTCAAAATAGAGCGACAGAGGAATCTATATTTACCTAACTTTATTCTTCAGCAAAATAAAGGAATCACAGCATGTAATGTAATTGAATTAAATATCGTTCTTCTGAGAAGAAGTAAGAAAAGCTAGATTTTAAAGAATCAAAAGTTTTATAGAAAGGAGAAAGCAGGCAGTGTGGGCAGGCTAAAGTGGCACAGTGGTTAGCACTGCTGCCTCACAGCGTCAGGGACCCGGGTTCAATTCACAGCTTGGGTCACTGTCTGTGTGGAGTCTGCATGCTCTCCCCATGTCTGCGCAGGTTTCCTTCGGGTGCTCTGGTTCCCTCCTACAGACCGAAAGACATGTTGCTTAGGTTCACTGGTCGTGTTAAATTCTCCCTTAGCGTATCCGAACAGGCGCGGGTGCGTGGCAACTAGAGGATTTTCACAGTAACTTCATTGCAGTGATTGTGTATGCCTAATTGTGACACGAGTAAAATAAACTTAAAGAGCTTATCCATTTCTGGAAGGTGAGCAAAGAGACTGGTGGAGAGCAACAAAAGTAATGAAACTAAATGAATTGGCAGTGCAGGATGTATTCAGAGATGTTTCCCGGGGGAAAATAGAGAACGGTGTCTACGATGTGGGATTTTGCATTTCCACTAGGCCGAGACCAGAGCCTGGGATCATGAGAAGTAATTGCTGCTCACCTTACAATAGAAAATCTGACTAAGGAACCACTTTGCAACTCGAAGGTAGTGGTGGACACGACAATTGTTGAGAGATTTAAATGATAGGAAATCCAAAAAGTGATATTGTGGCATTTCTCTTGACATTCAGGGGATTGTACTTTACAACCTTGGGGGTGGTTCTCCCAGAGACATAAGGAGAGACATAAGCAGTGGCTGTGTCGCGGACTGCACACTGCCAACGTGCATCTCCAGCCACTGAATTACCAGCGTTGTCAGCCCCAGGCCAGAAATCGGCACGGAGCTGAATAAATTATTGAAATCTTGATTTAAATATCATTAGCAGACCCAAGGCTGAAGTCTCTGGGCCTGCTAGCCTCACTGCTCAGCCCCCACCAGAAGTGTTTCAATCCAATGGGTTTTACAACACCTCCTCACTAACGGGGAGCTGGTGGCCCAACCCCACTGGAGTGAAGGTGGGGGGGGGGGGGGGGGGGGCAACCATAGAGGCCCCCAAGAGAGTCAGGAGGAGTTAGGGGGATGCCCCCTGGCATTGCTCACTGAGCAGTGGACAGGGCCAAGGGGAGAGGCCCAGAGGGAGGTCGGGCCGAATGAGGATAGGGTCCTATGGAGGGGGATTGGGGGGCAATGGGGGAGAGGTCGGTGAGGCGGGGGTCCCACTGCCAGGCTACACTTTGGATAAACGACAGAGGGAGCAACGTCGAGAGATTGGGGCTGGCCATTGGAGTGGGAGGTGGTCGGGGCTGCAGGGTGGGGGTGGGGGTGGGGGTGGGGGTGGGGGGGGGTGGGTGGGCAGGGAAATCAAGGTGGGCTGGGGGAGGCAGTTTAGGGCTGGCCCGTGAGGCCAGTAATCGGGGGACGTCATACAGCCAGCGTTGCAGGGTTGTGGGACTGGCCAGCAAATCGGGAGATTGTCAGCGCGGGGCAAGTGCCAATTTCCACTATGACAGATCGCCCTATGCACAGTGGCCAACTCAGCACTTTGCTGCTGGCCTCTCCAGCAGGAATAGGCCCCGTCCCCAGGTTTTCATCGCGATTCATGCCAGGGCTGTGTGTGATGCACAGTGTGTGGGAAGGTTCATCTTGAAACTCCTGTTGGAAGAAGCAGTGGGACTTGCTTTCAGTTTTTAAGCAAATTCAGCACTTAGGATTTTTTTTTGGGAGAACTCCACCCCTTGTCCTTGAAAACTATACAACTCCACTTACTGCAGTTAAGTGATATCCCTTACATTTACAAATCTAAGGATAAACAGAAAAACAGACTTACAGGTGCACAGATGGAGGTAGATATCTGTCATTTAGCAGTAATTAAAAGGGGAAATGAATTTTGCTGCAATTGCAGCAATCATGCACTCTAATGGAAATTGGAAATGGCAGAGCCACAATGGGTTTGCTGAAGTTTAACAGCAGAGGTGTCCTTTAATTCTGGTTGATGGTGTGGGGGAAGCCTGATAACCTTTAATGTGGTGAAGGGCAGGGCATGCCAAGTCTGGCAACGCTGCCTTGTGACATTCGAATGGAACAGTACAGGCAGTGTCTTATAGCTGGGATTTCTGAAGCTTATCTCTGCTTTTATTCTCATATGCAGCCGAGTGAAATATAATCATATATCATAGAAATCCTACAGTGCAGAAAGAAACCATTTGGCCCATCGAGTCTGCACCGACCACCATGCCACCCAGGCCCCACTCCCCTATCCCTCCACAGTTACCTGCTAATCCCTCTCACCTACGCATCTCAGGACACTAACGGGCAATTTTAGCATGGTCAATCAACCTAACCCGCACGTCTTTGGACAGTGGGAGGAAACTGGAGGAAACCCACGCAGACATGAGGAGAATGTGCAAACTCCACACAGGCAGTGACCCAAGCCGGGAATCGAACCCAGCTCCCTGGAGCTGTGAAGCAGCAGTGCTAACCACTGTGCTACCCTGCGCCCCCCCCCCAAATATGTCAACATTCTAATTACAAAATTAAGGTTGATAATTTGATCTTTAAATTTTCACCATTTTTTAAATTCAAAAGCTGTTTTTGTTAAAATAATCATCAGAGAAATTAAATTAAGTCATAATGAGCAAAGACACTGGTCACAAGAGGTGCTCAAACTATGGGATGGGGTTGTTGGTGGTGGCGGCAGGAGGTTGTGGGGAGATGAGAGGAGACTGGGGACTTTCCCAGCTTCCTTGCGTGCAGGGAGTTAAACTGCTCAGAAATTGACTTTGGCTTGGGATCCTGCAGACTTTCCATCCTTCTGTGGGTTTCCCTGAGCTATGTTACCAGATCAGCACAGAATTCCTTACATCTGGCAGGAAACCAATTAAGGTAATTAAAAGGACAATAATGTGCTTTTTAAAATCCTGAATTGTGACTTTTCCAGCCAGGTTACCGGTTTCCAGATCAGCAGCAGGATCACCAAGGTGAGTTCACAGCAGGAAAACGCATCTTTAGTGAAACTGACAAACTGGGAAGACTTCATCCAGCGAAATCGAAGAGCTCCTGCCTTGAGTCAGAGAGAAAGCTGTGCAAAACACTGTTTCACTTGTACAGTGACTATTGCCAGATGATTGCCCACTTCTTCAAAGGCAGTCCAATGCTCAGCATCTCACTCACCTTCAGTTGCAATTAGAATCATTGAGTCCCTACAGCGCAGAAGGAAACTATTTGGCCCAAGTAGTAGGCACCAACTCTCCAACCGAGTATCTTACTCAGGCCCCATCCCCATAATCCACATATTTAACCCCCTAAACCCATACATTTTGGGACACCATAGGGGCAATTTAGCATGGCAAATCCACTTAATCTATACATCTTTAGACTGTGGGAGGAAACCAGAGCATCAGAAAGAAACCCACGCAGGCATGGGGAGAACATCCACATAGACAGTCACCAAAGGCCGGATAATTGAACCCAAGTCCCTGGCACTGCGAGGTGCCAGGTAACCACTGTGCTGCCCCAATTCCTTGCTGCCAGCCTTCACCAATATGCAAGAAGCTGATGCAGTTTCCAGACAAGTCTAGGACAGAACTCTACCGATACTTTACCGAACTCCTCTAATAGCATTCAGTATAGTACTTCCTTGCACTCTGCAGCAGTAAGAAGTAAAATCAAAAGCAGCTCATCTGGAAATCCCATCATACTCCCCTTAAATAGTGCAAATGGCAATGGTACATGTTCAACTGGGAATGGTTAAGAAAGGGCATTAGCAGGATCCGTAGGTCAAAATGACCTACTGAAGCAGCCTTAGATGTCCTCCCATCTGCCAATTTTGCACTCTTCCAGTGTGTGCATAACACAAGCTTGAGCTTTTGCAACCGTATTGCCCTGCACGAGTTGCACCAGGAATGGGCAGAAACAGTACAGCCACCATTTTTGGAATTCCGGAGTAAATTTCCTGTCCCAGCGATTACAATTGCTGAAGGAAATAGTGGATGAAGAAGAGTTCTGGAAGAATTCATTCCAGTCCATCCTCCACCAGATGGATCATTCGTGTACTATATGATTATGTTTAAAAATTCCTGGATGAACGCCTAGAGATACTTTTTTCCCCATGTTGAGGAAAAAATACTAATGGATTCTGCCTGTATTGCATTAATTAAGGTGATTGAGCATTGAGTACTGAGGAATCTAAATGGAATTTTCAGTTTCATAAGATAAATCTGCATCTGAGAACAAAGAAAAGTTACATGAAGATTAACATAGAGAAATGCAATAAAGAAAACATTTTAGAAATGTTAACGGTTGAAATGGAGAGCACATAATTGAAAAAATAAATAAGCATTATTACAACTTACTATAACAAATTCAAGTGCAATGATCTGTGAACTTTCTTCATGATCTTCTGGATTTCCATCACAATACTTCACTATAATAATTAGAACTCTTGGATAATACATCTAATAAACAAATAGGCCTCGAGAACCTCCAGCCTCATCTAAATTACAGATTTCAAATAACAGTTATTTAACGAAGAGGAGGAAACGCTGGCCCCCATCCAATCTTCATTCCATAACTACTAACTCCTTTTCTCTGACAACAGTCTAATATTAAGCCTGTCTGTTCATAAGCTGGGTGCCACATCCGATCCCAAAATGATTTTCGACCTCATCATTGTGCCATTACTAAGATTGCTTGTTTGCACCTCCAGAACACCACCAGATTTCATCCTCTCTCGATGCTGCTGAAACCTTCAGTCATGCCTCTGTTAGCTTTACACCTGACTATTCCACCGCACTCATGACTGGTCTTTCACATTCGACCCTCTGTCAATGGAACTCATCCAAGACTCTGCTGCTCACGTCTTAACTCACAGCAAGTCCTCTTCCGCTATCATTGCTTTGCTTATTGACCGATGTTGGCTCCTGGACAAGCAATGTCTTCATTTTAAAATTCTCATCTTTTGCTTAACAACTGGAGATATTGGCACTCCACTAATGGTGACCTCTTCTGCCTCTCCAAACCTAATGCCTCCACCTTTGGTGGCAATGCCTAGGCATCAAACACTGGAATACTCTTCCACAACATTACTGCCTCTCCCTACCAATTAATGTCCCTTCCTTTCCCAGAGTCAAGCCAAACTACATAAAGGCAAAAAATTACAGGGGATGCTGGAATCTGAAACAAAAATAGAAAGTGCTGGAAATCCTCAGCAGTGGAGAGAGAAAAGAGCCAACGTTTTGAGTCAGGATGATCCTTAGTCAGAAGTGACTACATGTTGAATTCCCTTTAGAAAGTCACTATTGAACCTGCCTCTCCCAGCTTCTCAGGAAACACTTTCCAGCTCTTCAGAACTCTGCAAAGTATTTACAGGATTCTGAAATGGCAGTGTAAAATTCCAGCTTTTCTCTTAACTTTCTAAACTTTTAAGAGTAGAGCCCTTTGATCAATTACAATCATATTGGAAGCCATATCAAAGGCTTAAACACATGATTTAATACTTAAAATATATATTACCATACACCAAACACCTTTCAAAAAGACATGTCAAAAATGCCTGACGTCAGACAATGGATTTCATGACTCCTTTGAGGAGCAATCCTGCAGAAGCTGGCCTGACTCCATCAAAGTTATTGCGGTTTTAAATGCCCCCCACCATGATGGAGCTGGCAAAGACAGAAGCACTGTGTGCGGGAGTCACGATGTGCATTCCATTCCCACACCAGCAAAAGTTGCCCGAAACGGGAACAGTGGTGAGAATCTCACACGCTAATCCCACCCACATTTTTTAAACCCTTCAATTCTAAAACACGCTTAGACATGAAAACATAAGAACATAAGAACATAAGAAATAGGAGCAGGAGTAGGCCATCTAGCCCTTCGAGCCTGCCCCGCCATTCAATAAGATCATGGCTGATCTGTTGTGGCTCAGTTCCACTTTCCTGCCCTCTCCCCATAACCCTTAATCCCCTCTCTTATCAAAAACCCATCAACCCGCTTCTTAAAAATATTTAGCGAGGCAGCCTCCACCACTTCAACGGGCAGAGAATTCCAGAGATTCACCACAAACACAGGGCTTTATGAGAAAACATTAACTTTTCAAAAACTGCCAGAGTCTTTTCCACCCACCTGAACAGACCTGGCTTTAAACGTCTCATCAGAACAATAACAACTAAATAAGGGCAGCAACCAACCCCTCAGCAATGCACTTGAATAGTTAGCTTAGATCAGGTGTTAAATCCTGGAGGGAGGCTTCAACCCAGATTCTTTGGTCACGTGAAGCACAAGCGTTACGAACTGTTTCATGTAAACTCTTCACAATTTGCAAAGTCATAGAGATGCAAAAGGTAACAAAACCACGTGTTAGGGAAGAATGACTGAGGTCCCATCGACGTTCTTCCCATTCTACTGGAGCAAAGATCTACATCTTTCAGTGCAAATTTTAAAACTGTATTCTGCCATTAAGCAATGCCAGGATCTGACCAATTATTCTAATCAAAAGCACACATTTACACAAGACATTAATAGTGAAAAATGCCACGTTAAAACCTTTCAACTGAAATGTATAAAGTAAGGAAAACTTGCATTTCACCACGATTGCCTCTGTATCTAGAATGCTTTTAGAGAGCTTTTGAACCAGATATTGACGAGCAGAAAACTAGCAGAGGCATTAAAGTTTTCTGCTGTGGCAGACAACAAAGATTCTCTGTTAGTGACAGCACAAAGGAAAGTTAAAAAGTTATGTTAGAAAGTGACTTTAACATTGCAAAATATCCCAAGGTGCTTCATAGGAACATTATCAAGGGATTTTGAGACAGGTGAACAAAGGTTTGGTCAAAAAGTTAGGTGTGTTAGAGCAACAAAGAGAGGTGGAAAAGTTTACCTTGGGAATTACAGATCCTGGAGCTTAGGCTGAAGGAACAGCTCCCAATGGTGAAGCAATTAAAGTTAGGGGTGTACAAAAAGCCAAGAAAAAGTTGAGGGTTATAGAGCTGGAAGATGTTACAGAAATAGGGAGGGAGCAGGGATTCAAAAACAAAGATGTGAATTTTGAAATCAAGGTGTTGCTTAACTGGAAGTCAATGTAGGCTGGTGAGTACCAGGGTTACTGAATTTGGTGTGAGTTAGGACATGGCAAGCAGCTTTTTGAATGACCTTAAGTTTATGCGAGGAACGGGGGAACGGAGGGGGGTGGTGGTGTTAAGGATGGGTAACTGTCCAAAAGTGCATTAGAATGGTCAGGTGAGGAGGAAAAAAGGGATTCAACAATAGATGAGCAGAGACAGGGGGTGGAGTGAGATGATGCTAGAGACATGGAAATAGGCAGTCTTTGTGATGGCACTGGTGTGTGGTTGGAAGTTGATCTTGAGGTGAAATAAAACACCAAGGTTGCCATTTAGCCCTGGAGAAAGAGATGGTGTCAAAGTTTAAAGTTAAAGTTAAAATTTATTTATTCGTCACAAGAAAGATTTACATTAACACTGCAATGAAGTTACTGTGAAATTCCTCTCGTCACCACACTCTGGCGCCTGTTGGAGTCAATGAACCTAACCAGCACACCTTTCAGTATGCGTGAGGAAACTGAAGCATCTGGAGAAAACCTACACAAACACGAGGAGAATGTGCAAACTCCACACGGACAGTGACCCAAGTGGGAATCGAACCCAGGTCTCTGGCGCTGTGAGGCAGCAGTGCTAATCACTGTGCCACCCACACTGGCTAAGGATGGAAGTTGTGGAAGGCATATGGCTATGATTGTTAGTAGGAAGAAAGTGTTCCTGAAACACTGGATTATTGGACAAGCAGCATGCTAATCTAGAGACAGTGAATAGGATCAGCGAGAGCGGATAGTATGGCAGATTATAATCCTAGTTCCTTTTTGGAACAGTACTGGACCTGGCAAACTTCTGAGATGATCACTCTCAATTTAAGGTAAGCTGGAATAGTTGCTGCTTACTCATTCTGTCCATGCTCCTCATGATCTCCCCTTGGTTTTCTCTGCTCCAACCTCTCTTCACAACTGATTTGTTCCATCCCAGGCAGCATCGTGGTGAATCTCCTCTGCACCAACTCCAGTGCAATCTCATCCTTCCGACAGTGTGGCGACCAGAATGGCACACAGTAATCCAACTGTAGCTTTACAAAAGTTCTACACAACTCCAACATGACTTCCCTGCTTTTGTAATCTATGCCTCAATTGATAAAGGCAACTATCACATATGCCTTTTCACCACATTACTAACATGTCCTTCCTCTTTCAGATATCTTCTAAGGGGATGAAAATTCCTCCTCAGTAATATACCTCACCATCAAAGTGCACATGGAAACAGGGCTCACAAATTAGTGACACAGAAGACTATGTAAGACAATATAAATTCTAAACCATATAAAAGATTGCAAAAGAACCAAGCATTCAATTTACATTTTGGTGAAACAGTCAGCTGCAAGATTAATAGTTCCAGGGAAAGCTAGAAATTGCCAACCTATTTCCTGTGCAGAATTCAATTTTTAAATATGAATATTGTTACAGAAAAATATGTAAGCAGAATATTAATCAATTATGCAAGTAACATCGCGAGAAGATTCAAGTACAGGAGCAGGGATGTCTTGCTGCAATTATACAGGGCCTTCGTGAGACCACACCTGGAATATTGTGCGCAGTTTTTGACTCCTTATACAAGGAAGGATGTTCTTGCTATAGGAAGAGTGCAAAGAAGGTTTACCAGACTGATTTTTGGGATGGCAGTATGATGAGAGATCAAATCAGTTGGGAGTATATTTGTTGGAGTTTAAAAGAATGAGGGGAGGGGGAAACTCAGAGAAACTATAAAATTCTAACAGGACTAGAAAGGGTTGATCCAGGGAGGATGTTCCTGATGGTTAGGGTATCCAAAACCAGGGACCATAGTCTAACATAAGGGGTAAAACTTTTCAGTCTGAGATGAGAATTTATTCACCCAGAAACTGGTAAACATGTGGAATTCACTACCACAGAAAGCAGCTGAGGCCAGAACATAGTACATTTTCAAGAAGGAGTTAGATATAGCTCTTGGGGTGAGGTGGTCAAAGGATATGGGGGTAGTAAGACGGAATCAGGCTATTGAATTGGATCATCAGCCATGATCAAAATGAGTGGTGAAGCAGGCTTGAAGGGTCAAAAGGCCTTCTCCTGTTCCTATTTCCTGTGTTCTATAAATTCCTGAGTAGAAACCTACAGAGTTAGTGAAATGCTTCTGTCCTAATTAAGGAGAGCAAAACCAATGCTGAGTCTAATAGTTATATCATAAGAGATGCCAAAATGAATCCAGCAAATCTAAAAGTCCAATGTGTACTTTCAATATTATACAGCTTCTGAACTGCGTAACTGATTTCCAATGTATAGTTATTGTAAGGGTAAGATAAAGTTGTCATAGTCCCAGATGTCCATAGGCTGCCATATCCATTGAGGGGGAGAGCTGACTGGTGATGATTTAACCTGAGGATTGCCGTACCTCAGGAAAGGAGCAGGGTTCTGAAGCCAGGTCTTCATGAATGACCTCAGCTAGTGTGTTAATTAAACCCACATCATTGGCGTCACTCTGCAATACAAACCAGCCATCCAGCCAACTGAGCTAATTGACTCTTGTAAATGGATCTTTAGTTCCCAAATAAAGTTGCATCAATTGTTAATTGAGTAAAGGTCCTTCCCTCTTTGATTCCTGACGAAGTGACACTCGTGATGGTCATTTCTTTTTAATGATTCTTCTGATTCTCTTTGAAGATTAGAGGGTCAGTTATAATTTAGCTTGGACTTAATTAGCTTTGCCAAAAATTCAGTTGACTATAGCTTAGGGCAATCAGCATAAAATCATCTTATCAAATAGTACACTGTGGTAGATTTCACGACAGTTTGCAGAACTATTTTATCAATGCTCTACCCTTTGGCAAGTTTTGTAACTTTAAGTGTGAATTCACCCTTATCAGGAATTATGCTAATGGTTTAAGATACAGTAAAATTTATCACTGAGGAGGGGTCTCATGACCATTCAGTATGAGAGATAACATTCTTAACATTTTCGGAGAATTAATTCTTTTTTTTCAAGCCTTTATTTAATCGGAAAAGACCGCAAGGAACTACAAAAGATCATGAATGTAGCTCAATCCATCACACAAACTAACCTTGTAACCCCTCATTGTGGCCAGATTCCTTCGTAGCGGTGAGATTGAGCTGGGTCCTGTCAGCATTCATATGGAAACAGAAACTGGGATTTTGGATGTGTCGCCAAGGAGCTGGATGTAGATACGTAATAGGAAGGGGGAAGGATGAATCCTCGGGGAACACCAGAAGAAAGCATGTGGAAGTGGGAAGAGACCATAATTCAGGCAAAGGTGACAACCTGACCACTTAGGGAACAATATCCTCAAAGATATCATGTCTTAGGTGTTCGAATTCTCCCTTTGCATATTATCAATATTTTTATGTAGAGATTGAACGTATGCAAACTTTCTCCAAATGTTGGAGAAATTAACGTTGCTGACAGCACTGTCCATGGTTTAGAAGCCATTTGCTGAAATACTAATTTGATAAAATACCCTGGGCAAATGTTAATACATTCAAAATTATATTGCATTCCAGAGGGGAAATTACAAATATTGTGCCATGAGCAGATTTACTGCCAGTTTTACAAGACCAGGGAAAAATCATGGTTTACTATTTAATGCATAATGTTTGTTAATTTAATGATGTTGCATGTTTATTTTGAGCTGTGATTTGGATTAGACTCATTTCTATTTCATATCCTTACTCCCAGCATTTAATTAAAAAAAAGGCAGGACTGTGGCTATTTCAAAGTTAGCACTAATAGGTATAAATGTCAATGATCCATATTTTGTCATTGGGATATTTTCTATCTCCTTTGGTGGACAAACACTTAGCATTACGGTCTGATTCCCACCATTTGGTCGTCATCTTTAGCCTTTACTCGTGTTGAAAACTTTGGAATTAGGAACCTTTGTGGGGATTTCACCATATTACTTGCTACATCCACAACACCTCGATATTGGTCACCTGACACATTGGGTAGCATTTAATAAAAAAAAGGCAAAGGACTGTGGCAATTTCAAAGTTAGCACGAAACAAAGTTAGCACGAAACAAAGTTAGCACGAAACAAAGTTAGCACGAAACAAAGTTAGCACGAAACAAAGTTAGCACGAAACAAAGTTAGCACGAAACAAAGTTAGCACGAAACTCTACTTTTTCAGAAGGCTAAGGAAATTTGGCATGTCAGCTACAACTCTCACCAACCTTTACAACTGCACCATAGAAAGCATTCTTGCTGGTTGTATCACAGCTTGGTAAGGCTCCTGCTCTGCCCCAGACCGCAAGGAACTACAAAAGGTCATGAATGTAGCCCAATCCATCACGCAAATCAGCCTCCTATCCACTCTGTCTACACTTCCCACTGCCTTGGCAAAGCAGCCAGCATAATTAAGGACCCCACACATCCCGGACATTTTCTCTTCCACCTTCTTTCTTTGAGAAAAAGACACAATAGTCTGAGGTTATATACCAACTGACTCAAGAACAGCCTCTTCCCTGATGCTGTCAGAGTTTTGAATGGACTTAACTTGCATTAATTTGATCTGTCTCTACACTCTAGCTGTGACCACAACACTATTCTGCACTCTCTCCTTTCCTTCTCTATGAATGGTATGTTTTGTCAGTATAGCACATCAGAAACAATACTTTTCACTGTACTTTAATACACGCGACAATAATAAATCACATCAAATTTCACGGCCACGTTATGGCAGGGTGGGGTCACAGAGTGTGCAAAGCCATTCAAAAGCCCACTGACTTTGATGGGACTGGAAAATCCACCAGCGGGAGGGGCTATAAAATCCCGCCCATCCTTTTTTGCAGGACACCTTCATTCCCTCATTAATTAGAAAGTGAGTAGACTCCTGGTTATCTGACTAGATACTGCGTGGTAGTGAATCAAACAACCTTGGTTCCCCATCGGCAATAAGCAAAGTGAAAACTTTTTACTGCACACCTGATTTCTTTCCAGGGTGCTAGTAGCAGTAGTAGGATACTGGAAATAATCAGAGTGTTAATAACCCAATTCTTAATAGATAACATTTCCATATGGATTGGAAGACTGTTATATGTTATACATAGGAATTCTCAGGAGAGTTTTGCAAGATCAGGCTGCCACTAGGTTTGGTGGAACTCCATTTTCTTATATAGCAATAGCATTTAATAAGAGTCAGGAAGGGGAATGGCAAGGCGAAGACCGAGAACCTGGACAGGGAGTTGAAAGAGGATTAGAAGGTTATCAGCGTTAAATGATAGGTTGGGGATATGAGAAGGGGAAACTAGTGAGATACCAGATGGAAAGGATAAACAGATTGGGGGAAAGGGGACAACACAAAAGAATACTGGTGTGAATTAATTGGAGCAGGAAGAAGTGTGCTAAAATGAATTGGACTGACAAAATAAAGAGAGGAAGAGTGCCTGTGTGAACTAAAGGTAGAAAATACTGCCAGCTTGAACTGATAGAGAAAGGGGGAGGACAGGTGAAGGTGTGCAGTCGATCAGCATGAACTACTACGAGGCGAGGAGATAAATAGATGCAATGAGCACATCTATATCACTGTGACAACCATACACAATGAGGTTTAATTACAAAGAGATTTACTTCCTCTTGTTCTTTTCACAGGACATGGATGTTGTTGTCTCGGCCACTTCTAAATGCCCTTGAGAAGGTGGTGGTGAGCCACTTTCTTGAACCACTGCAGTCTATGTGGAGTCATTACTCCCACAGTGCTGATAGGGAGGGAGTTTCAGGATTCTGACCCAGTGATAGTGAAAGAACTAATTTATTTCCAAGTTATGATGTGTGGCTTGGAGAGGAAATTACAGGTGGTGGCGTTCCCATGGATCTGTTGCCCCAGTCCTTCTGGATGGAACAAAGGGGCCTTGACATACTTGCCCATAGATTTCTGGAGACAGAAGGGCACGTTAGTGACGTGGCGAAAAAGGCATATGGAACATTTGTCTCTGTAAATCAAGGCAGGGATTACAAAAGCAGGGATTTTGGAGTTGTATAGACCTTTGGTGAGGTCACAGCTAGAGTAGCCCATGCAGTTCTGGTCGACACATTCTAGGAAGGATGTGATTGTCCTGGAGAGGGTGCAGAGGAGATTCAACAGGAAATGATGGGTCTGCAACATTTAAGTTATGAAGAGAGGTTGCGTAGACTTGGCTTGCTTTTGGTGGAGCAGAGAAGACTGCTCAGACCTCATCTGGGTTTACAAGGTTACAAGGGGCATTCCACAAGGGGTGGAATGTGCTGCCGGGGAGACTGTCGAGGCGGGTTGCCTCACATTCATTAAAAAGTATCTGGATGAGCACTTGGCACGTCATAACATTCCAGGCTATACACCAAGTGCTGGTAAATGGGATTAGGTAGGAGGTCAGGTGTTTCTCACATGTCGGTGCAAACTTGATAGGCCAAAGGGCCTTTCTGCACTGTATGATTCTAGGTGATAGACGTTGTGGGTTTGAAAGATGCTTTCATAGGAGCACACACAGATGCACAATAGTTCAGGACTTCAGGTGTTTAAAAAGAAAAAAATTCCATAAATTATAACATAAGTGATAAAATGCTTGAGTTTGCCATCAGCTTAAGTTATAACAAGCTGATTTTCCCACTTAAACTCATATTCAGGACTGTTCTTAAGTTGTAAGCTTCCTTTCATGAGGCTTTTGCTGGTTATCCAAGTTGGCAGATACACACTCAGTCACCTCTTCACAATGTATATTTCTTTTGTTACCCATCCTTAATTGCCCTTTCAGAAGGTGGTGGTGCACAACTTTCTTGAACTGCTGCAGCCTATGTAGCATAGGTACAACAATAGTGCTGTTAGGAAAAGAGTTCCGGGTTTTGACCTAACAACAATGAAGGAACCTCATTGTTACTCTTTCCTACAACTGTACATGAATATAAGTTAATAAATACTTGACAAGTTAATGAATACCAACCAATTCATAATTTCATTGAAATCAGCAGACAAGCAGAAAATGAAAACAGACCTTACACAATCTATTTTATTTTCAAGGTCATAATAGTTTTTGAACAAAATGACTCTGACAGTGTCAATCTTGTTCCCTATGGACATATGCATTGTGTATAAATGTCTTTAATATCCAACACAATGCCAGTTTCAATCAAAGAATGGCAGAAAGTTTAACAGTGGATTACAGTAGTAAGGGAAGACCTATTCAGATTCTGAAGACAATGGAGCAGGAGTGTCACATTGCAATGAAATTGCACAGTAAATGGAATTGAGAAATTCCACTTGTCAACCTACCCACAGCAAATCATTTTCTAAATGGGAAACTGTGAAACAATGCAAGCCATCAGCTTGTTTGCATCAATTGCCTTTACCTTTCCATCTGTGTTGCATGAATTTCTTTCTCTCTGTGCTATCCTCTTCACTGTTGCAGGATTTCAGATAATGGATTTGTGATCCGTGAACTATCTTCATACATAAGCTAGATTGCCACAATTGTGTAATGTTGCTTAGTCAGAGTTTCAGCTAAGATATTAAATCGATCTGTCCCTTCAGATTACACTATTCGAAGGAAAGCTGGGAGCTGAATGTGTGTCCAGGTCAACAGTTCTCCCTCAACCAATATCCTGAAAAGAGACGAAATGACTAATCTTTTCTACTGAGGAGCCATGTTACTTACATACCGGCTTGTCAGCCAGCATGATAACAGTCATTACGCTTCCAAAATAATCGAGTGACCACGAAGAGCTTTCAAGATATCCAAAAGATGTGAAAAATCAAAGACTACATTCTAGCGCACTGCCCATGTTCACCTTGGTGAACCAGCATGAACTAAATCAAGCAGATCGCATAAACTGCATGAAGGCATCTTACCAGCTAAAACTCTCACTGTCAGGAGGCAAAATGTGCCATTATTCCTGTTCTTTCCTCTCCAGTGAAGGCAGACAAGCTCCTGATCCCCATTCAAGATGGCCACCATCCAACTACCACCCACGATCGGGAATCAAACCCTGAGTATCTTAATTAATATGTTAATATTTCAGAATTTTAGCAAATGTAGGTTTTGAGATCTGGTCTGGTATTAATGACTGAACTGAATCTTGCAAGATCCCTGATTTTAACTGGTGACTATGAGAAATGTTTGGTGTTTAACTGGTTTATCACTGGAACAATTGTCAATAAAGTTGTGAGATAATGTGCTACCTGCCACAATTTATTGACTTTTCTCACTATATTGATTTTAAGATGGAGTCATCAGTATTTTCCTTTCACCAAGGAGCAACAATGAATCGTACTGATGTGTTTAATGACAGTAACTTATTTAAATGAGTGCTTTTAGTAAGGTGCAATAATTTTTACTTCCTTATTGCTGGGAACATTTTTCCAGAGTTTTCTGGTTCTGTGATACAGCCAGTGCTGCATACATTAAAAGTAGACCTGGGGCGGCAAGGTGGCACACTGGTTAGCACTGCTGCCTCACAGCATCAGGCACTCGGGTTCAAATGCAGATGAGTGACTGTCAGTGTGGAATTTGCACATTCTCCCTGTATCTGCGTGGGTTTCCTCCAGGTGCTCTGGTCTCCTTCTACAGCCCAAATATGTGCAGCTTAGGTGGATTGGCTGTGCTAAATTGCCCTTAGTGCCAGGAGGACTAGCAGGGTAAATATGTGGGGTTATGGAAATATTTATCCTGCTCGTCCCGCTGACACTAAGGGCAATTTAGCATGGCCAATCAATGTGAGGTTACAGAAGTTAGGCCTGGGCAGGATTGTTATTAGTGCAGGATTGATGGGCTGAATTGATGAGCAAGAGAAATGATTGCAGAGCCTCTGGCTCTGATCTTCAGGTCGTCGTTGGCCTCTGGTATAGTACCAGAAGATTGGAGGTTAGCGAATGTTGTCCCATTGTTTAAGAAGGGGAACAGAGACTTCCCCGGGAATTATAGACCGGTGAGTCTCACTTCTGTTGTGGGCAAGGTTTAGAAAAAATTATTAGGGATAGGATTTATAGTTATTTGGAGAGTAATGAATTGATTGGAGATAGTCAGCATGGTTTTGTGGAGGGTAGGTTGTGCCTTACTAACCTTATTGAGTTTTTTGAGAAAGTGACCAAAGAGGTGGATGGGGGTAAGGCAGTTGACGTGGTATATATGGATTTTAGTAAGGCGTTTGATAAGGTTCACCATGGTAGGCTTCTGCAGAAAATGCAGATGTATGGGATTGAGGGTAATCTAGGAAATTGGATCAGGAATTGGCTAGCAGATAGGAGACAGAGGGTGGTGGTTGATGGTAAATATTCGTCATGGAGTTCGGTTACGAGTGGTGTGCCTCAGGGATCTGTTTTGGGGCCACTGCTGTTTGTAATTTTTATTAATGATCTGGATGAGGGTATAGTTGGGTGGATTAGTAAATTTGCTGATGACACCAAAGTCGGAGGTGTGGTAGATTGTGAGGAAGGGTGTCATAGTTTGCAGGAAGACTTGGACAGGTTGCAGAGCTGGGCCGAGAGGTGGCGGATGGAGTTTAATGCGGAGAAGTGTGAGGTAATTCACTTTGGTAGGAATAACAGATGTGTTGAGTATAGGGCTAACGGGAGGACTTTGAATAGTGTGGATGAACAGAGGGATCTGGGTGTATGTGTACATAGATCCCTGAAAGCTGGGAATCAAGTAGATAGGGTTGTTAAGAAGGCATACGGTGTCTTGGCGTTTATTGGTAGGGGGATTGAATTTAGGAGTCGCAGCGTCATGTTGCAACTGTACACAACTCTGGTGCGGCCGCACTTGGAGTACTGTGTGCCGTTCTGGTCCCCACATTCCAGGAAGGATGTGGAGGCTTTGGAGAGGGTGCAGAGGAGGTTTACCAGGATGTTGCCTGGTATGGAGGGGAGGTCCTATGAGGAGAGACTGAGGGATTTGGGGTTGTTTTCGCTGGAAAGAAGGCGGCTAAGAGGGGATCTTATTGAAACATATAAGATGATTAGAGGTTTAGATAGGGTGGACAGTGATAGCCTTTTTCCTCGGATGGAGAAAGCTAGCACGAGGGGGCATGGCTTTAAATTAAGGGGTGGTAGTTATAGGACGGATGTCAGGGGTAGGTTCTTTACCCAGAGGGTGGTGAGGGATTGGAATGCCCTGCCTGCTGCGGTTGTAAATGCGCCTAGTCTGGGGGCGTTTAAGAGATCCGTGGATAGGTTTATGGACGAAAAGGGATTGGTTTAGGTTAGTGGGTCATTGTTTTTTTTAACTGGTCGGCGCAACATCGTGGGCCGAAGGGCCTATTCTGCGCTGTAATGTTCTATGTTCTATGAATGGCCTCCTCCTGCATTGTAGGGATTCTACGATATCATGAGTGATAGTTGGGGTGGCACGGTGGCACAGTGGTTAGCACTGCTGCCTCACAGCGCCAAGGACCTGGGTTTGATTCCCAGCTTGGGTTACTGTCTGTGTGGAATTTGAACATTCTCCCCGGGTCTGCGTGGGTTTCCTCCAGGTGCTCTGGTTTCCTCCCACAGTCGAAAATGTGTGGCTTAGGTTGATTGGTCATGCTAAATTGACCCTAGTGTTGGGACATGAGCAGAGTAAATGTGTGGGGTTATGGGAATATGGCCTGGTGGGATTGTAGTCGGTACAGACTTGATGGGCCAAATGGCCTCCTTCTGTCCTGTGGGGATTCTATGATAACACACTTAAATGTGGGGGGAGGGGGGAATTGCAGCTGCAAGAAATGATGGAAGTCATTTGAAAATCAGTTTTGTGCTCTGGTACTTTGATCAGGCAAGCGAGCACACCTCGCGGTTTTCCAACACTACACTGAAGGTTTTGCTGGGATAAAGAGGGTGGGGTGGAATATCCTACGTTTGCACAGGGGCAGAAGCAATGTTTCCTGTAAATTGTGCAGCTCAACCCAAAAGTCCACAGGCCACACACACGTCTGCCACTTTTAAAATTACCACTTGTGCACAGCCACGCATTCCAAATCAAAAACATTAGCCGGCCCATTGAGCAGGGAGTCCACCAGACCTAGCAATCAGAGGTCAATGCCAGCAGCACCGCTCCAAGAATTTGTAGATGATGCTGTAAGAATTTTAACTATCTCACACAGGTATTATATCTTAGTTCGACCACACTTGGAGTACTACAGACAGTTTTGATCTTCATTGCATAGAAAGGATATCATTGTGAATGACATCAGTGTATAAAAGGGGGGCACTGGAGAGAGTGCAATAGAGGTTTGGAAAGATTATAAGCAAACTGCAAAGTTATACTGACCAGGAAAGGGCAAACAGGTGGCTTTCTTTTCACTTGAAAAGGGAAGGCTAAGAGGTGACCTAATAGCTCTCTTTAAAATGGCAGAAAGTATCATGGGTAGACACAGAGTGAGTGTTTCATTTGTGCGAAAGAACAAAGCTAAAGGTTATCAAGATAAGGCAGTGAACAAGAACTAAATCACAAATCCACTAGCAATTTCTTTACCCAGAAAACAATGAGAATGTGAAACTCTCAACAACAGGGAGTGGTTGAGGTGAATCATGTGGATGCATTGAAAGAGATGCTAGATACAATTAATGGAGAAGAGAATAGGAGGGTTGTTTTGATAGAATTAGACAGGTGGGATGGGAGAAAGCTTGGGTGCAAAGTGAAAGTCGACGTGGAGGCCAAACTGCCCATTTCCATGTTGTGCATTCTATGTTTCCTGTTTAAGTGTGTTCACCTTCAAATGGTGCATTCAAACTGCACAACTGGCTTCATCCACTACCCAATTCACTTCACCTCAAAGCTCTAAGAGTCAGTACTCAATCCTGAAATCCATATACTTTACCACACTCTCATATACTTTGAACTGTTACAATCCTCACATCTCAGTGTCCAAAAGGATTGCTGAGGAACTTCCCCAGAGGGATGGCACAGGTTCCATGGAGCATGAACCTCCTTTACTCTGAGGATGACACCATTTGATCTCCTACTTTTGCTACTCCCCCAATGCCCTTAACTGTTAGCAATGTGAACCCAAACAGTTACCATCCATGATGAGAAGCCGCAAATGCAAGAAAACTTTAATCTCGGCCCAAAGTAGCTTGAAGTCATGCGCCAAGGTCATTTACAGTCTCCCCAAATGAAGGCCAGCAACCCTCCCCACCATGCAGCAACTACTGGGAAAGCACCTCCAAAAGGACGAGGACAGGCAAAGAAACTTGAATGCGAGACAAGGAAAGCACAAGGGTGAATAGTTTAACGTTATGGTGATCGGTCATGACTGAATTTATAAACTGGATTGATTTCAGATAGATTTAGCCATGTATTGTTGGGAAGAGCTTAACATGGTGGTCAGAGATAGAGGAAAGGTGAGGCATGGGAATGAGGAAGTGCAGTTGAGTTTACTGGTATTGCATATTGATTATTTCACCTCAGTAAAAGCAGCTTTCTATTTTAAAAATTCTCTTCCCCTTCATGGTCATCCGCTTGCTCCTGCTCCTTAGATTCTCACCTGATTGGTGATGACAAAGGCTGTCCCCTTATAATTTCCTGATTGTACTACAGAATGAGCAATCATGACTACCGCCAGACATTCACTGGCATGATGCACTGCCTATGGTCACGCACATTTGAGTGAGTGGAATTGTGATTGGTTCATGAAAAGATGGTGCCTGTGTGCACGCACACTCAGAGGTCAAGCTACAAATCAGTGTCACTGGCATTAACTGAGGCATATAAGAGAATGGGCCTTGGAATAAACATCTAGAAAACAAAGGTTCTCCACCAGCCAGCTCCTGCCACACAAAACTGTCCCCTGACCATCAAGATCCATGGTGAGTCCTTGGATAATGTGGATCATTTCCATACCTGGGAAGCCTCCTCTTGGCATGAGCAGAAATTGACAATGAAATCCAGCACTGACTCCAATGCGCCAGTGCAATCTTTGGATGCCTGAGAAACAGAACGTTCAAAGTCCCAGACCTCAAATCCAGCACCAAGCTCATGGTCTACAGAGTTGCTGTGGTTCCACTTCCCTGTGTGCATCAGAAACATGGACAATGAACAACCGGCACCTCAGATCTCTGGACAGATATCACCAACGTTGCCTCTGCAAAATCCTGCAAATCCACTGGCAGGATAGGCATACCAAAATGAGGGTCCTCTGCCAGGTCAAAATCCCCAGTATCAAGGCAGTGGCAATGCTCAACTAGCAGTGGTGGGCAAGCCACATTGTCCACACGTCCAGCACAAGACTCTCAAAACAAGTGCTCTACTCCAAGCTCCGCACTGGCAAGCGATCACTAGGAGAGCAGAGGAAATGCTACAAGGACATTCTGAAACCCTCTCTAAATAAACGCAACATGCCCATTGACACTCGGGAATCTCTCACCTTAGAACGCGCAAACTGGAGAAGAAGCATCTGTGAAGATCTCAATCACCTCAAAAGTCACCAGGTGGAGCATGCGAAGGCCAAATGTAAACAGCAGAGACTGAGTGCAGAAACCAGAGCTCTCACCCACCCACCTCATCAAACACAGTTGTCAAATTTGTGACAGGGTTTGCGGCTCTAGGATTGGACTATTCGACCACCGCAGAACCCACTGGAAGTGGAAGCAAGTGATTTTTGACTCTCAGGGACTGACAAAGCACTGAGAAAAAGCCTGCAATCTTTGCAAACCCTCATGCTCATTCGACATGCTTGTGTTTTGGGATGTTTTGTTATGTTAATACTGCCAAATAAATATGAGTTGTTGTGGTTGATATATAAACCCCTTCAAAATAGTGAAATGTCCCAACATGCTTCATGATGATGAGAGGGTAAGGAGGACAGACACAGATCATGTGAAAAGTTGAGAACATGTTTAAGAGGTATTTTGAGAAGTGCTTTGAATGTGATAGAAACGTGGGTCTGCAAAGTGGTTTAAGCAAATTCCAGATTGTGAGAGGCTAAATGGGAAATTTTCTGGAATGTCTATACTTGAAGACAGTATTTTCTAATCAGAGTTCTGCTCTGAAAATATCTATGCCCAAACAACAATTACAGGAGGAAAATAGCTCTATATTGCTATTTTTTTAAACACTATACGCAACCTCCTAATGAGCAAAATGGTGTCAGAATTGCTCAAGCATACTACTGATGGTAGGTACTCAGACCCCATAATGGTCTCTTTATTTTCAATGCCTTCTTCCTCGATTGACTGGGAATGCTGCAGATCATTGGCTGCTGAAACAAGCTCAGATAAGAAGCACTTGCCACTTCACGGAGCGTAGCATGAGACGTGATAATGTCGGACACCTTTCCTAATATTATTAAGCAAGTGTGCGATCATATGGTAGCCGGGTGGGAAAACTGCCCACATTATTCAAATGGGCAACTGAGAAGGCAATTAAGATCATTAATGAGCCAACTCTCAGCAATCATACTGTCTGATGGCAATAACATGCCTTCAGAGTGAGAACCACAACAGGAGAGGAATCTGGTTTTTGATGGCAAGCTTGTTTGGACGGGTTTTAAAACTGCAGCTTGAGAACAGTGGCTGGGATTCTACAATCTCTTTTGCACATCACCGCTGCCAGCAAGAACAGCGCTCAGCTGAAACTCCATTCACTGCAGCAAGGTCAAAGAATCCCGATTGGGGAGCGGGGCAAGCGAATCCCAGCCGGGCTGGGGGGGCAGGGCGGGCAAATCCTGATAGGTGAGGTTGGAGAACCCCAGGTTTCTCCTTTTGCCAACAATTGTCATGAGTGGTTCACATTAATCATGAACTGAATGCATGGAGGACACCAAAGACAGCCTAATTGGATCTAGGGTCTGATTTCTTTCTGCTATACCTCTCCGCTTGCACGAATGGCTAATGTATGCAAAAGTTTAACAAATTAACAAATCCTCAATATGAAAAGGTGAGAGACTTACTGATTTTTAAAGTTTCTGCCATCAGTGAAGACTTACATTTTTGTCCAAGATCAGCTACAAATTAAATGCATTTATCTTGCCAGACTGGAAGATGTTTGAATGCTTGAGGAATATTGCTTGTATTGGAACCAATAGAAATAGAATAGCAGTTAAGAACGGTATCACGTCACGTTTAAGTATTGCTCAATTGGTAAACGTTGAGCTTATTTTTTTCATTGTTAAGCATTAAATAGCTTCCTTGTGTGTCAATAGAATCACACCTAGAATGAATCATCATATCCTCACATTAATGCCAAAATAACAAATATTCTAGACTAAGTTTGTAAAATACCTTGGGGTTTCTGATCTCATACCCTAACACAATTAACATATTATCGGGCATATGTCAATAACGGATCTGGAAATCAGAACACAGCCAACTTCCATGTGCAGAATCCACCAGCGGGATGCAAGCCCATTTTTCAGTCCCTGGAATATGAAGCTCGTGTCAATAATGACGACCATTACAATTATTCACGATTTTGCTAAATTTCCATCTGAATCACTAATGGCCTTTAGGGAAAGAAATCTACTATCCTTATCCTGATCTGGCCTACTGCCCTTGGAAATAACCTTACAAGCCACTCAGTTCAACAGTTATTAGGGATGGGCAACAAATGCTGAGCTAGCCAGCGACATCCACATCCTATGAAGGAATTTTGAAAAAAGCTGGTATGCCTCAAAGGATGTCACATGTTGGGAAGAAATAGGAAGGGTTCAAGGAGGGGGTAAACACATTCTACGCTGTTTGTTAATTATGAGAAAGGAATATTTGCTCATTCAGACGTTAACTGTCAACGATATGAAGAGCCAGCCAAAATGTTACTGTGACAATTGAAGTGCCTCGACTCGAAGCTGCGAAAGTTGCCGACGATCCACATGGGTGATACTAGCCGGGATTCTCTGACTTTGCCTGTGGCTGGGGTTCTCTGGTCCCGCTGCTGTGATTGAAAATTTGGCTGAATGCCAAATTCTCCGATCCCGTTGGCAGCAGCAGCGGGGCATGCAAGGCTGGAGAATTCTGGCCATTATTTCATTTCCCACTGAACCATTCAGTCTGGTAACAACTAACTGACGTCCCTAAAATGCATGTCATTTTCTACTTTCAAAATACTGTCCAAGGAGTTTCAAAAAGTACAGTTACCTTGCCATCATCAAATTCATCTGAAGGATGACAGTTCATTTAATGTCGGTGAAAGGCAATGTTTACTAGTGAACCTCATGAGTAATTATACGCATTTAATTAGATTATAATCAAGCTATTTGTAAAATATATGTCCGAGTCTACTTTTTTCATTGTCAACTCGAATTAATCACTATCCTTGAAGAAACAAAATCACAATGAAGACAAACAAATTTAATTTGTTCACAGGTTTAACTCATTCCTTGTCATTTAGCTCATTTTACTCCCAGTTGCAATTTACCGTTTGAATCGCATTAGACCACACAAATAGAACACTGCTATTATACCACTATTACATAGTTGTCAAATCTGTATTATGCTGTGATACCTACAACATGCTAAGGTTAAAAAAAACCTTTAATTGAGTAAAATTAGCAAAGGGCAAAATTATGTATCCACTTTTTTCATTAATTTATTCAATCCCTTTGTAAATCAACATGATGCATTTTGTGAAAGAATATACTCTTAATTCAGAAGGCATTGCAGATATAATAGAAGATCACAGTAACTCAATGTTCATTACATGTTGAAGTTTAAGGTGGCCCAGGGTCATGTCATCATAGATTCACCCTTAGTTAGCACCAATACAATACAGTGCAGAATAATGAACATGAAAAATTATGTAATTCAGAATTAATGCTGAAAGGTACACTGCCATGCTGAGAAAAGTATTCCCAAAGTCTCTTTACACTCTTAGCATTTTTCAGTATTAATACAAGTAGCTGCATGATTAACTTCTTTGACTCAAAAATAAAATTCAAACACATACCTTGCTTAGTTCACCTTTATAACTCAAAGCATATGCATAGTTAGATATAACACTTGGAGCGAAGGGGCTCAAAGTAGGGGAGCTGGGGGAGATCAGGCTATTGAGTTGGATGGTCACCCATGATCATAATGAATGGTACAGCAGGCTCAAAGGGCTGAATGGCCTCCTCCTGCACTTATTTTCCATGTTTCTATAAACAAATATAACAATGAATTTTAACCACAGGAATCGTGCAAGGTATACCACCATCAACTCGTTAATTTACTGCATTTTCTCTACCTTAATAATTACCTAATAAAACAATTTAGATCAAAATTAGCTCGCTTAGTGAACTTAAATTACATTTTGTAACTTAAAAATCTGGATTAAACATGTCCGAATGATCTGAAAAATTTTACCACCAAGCTTGATTTTGTTTAAAACAACATAAAGATGAAGTATTTCTGACAACTTTGAGTTGTAATCTCAATGATTTCTATTAAAAGGATGGTGTCTTCAATTATCTACTAAGCATTATAGACAGTTAAATTAATCAGATTCTTAAGCGTTTAATAAACAACGCATTAGGAATTCTTATGGAAAAACTGACCCTGAATTTTAACAGTGACCTTTTGATACCTTTGTCAAATGACAGCGGAAGCATTAATTTGCTTCAGCTTTCAGTAGTCATTAAAGTTCCTCATTAAACCGTAACACTGTCCTAAGCACTACTGGAAACTCAACTATGCACAATGAAAAGTTCCTGCTACAGGATCAACACTGAGAAAACTTCTAATTTGTTAAAAAAAATGTTGACTGCGGTCAAACGACATTAATGCACTATTTACAGAAAAAAGGTCACTAATCAGTTCTTCAACATTTAGCAACATTTATGCAGATTACTAAAGACAGTTAAGAGCAGCCACTGTTATGTGCACTATTTCTATTTGCTAATCTCAAAAGACAAATATTGTTTCCTTTTTTTGATTGCTTTTGCCAAAGTCAGAAAATTTACATGTTTTCAAGTTTTGAAAGTCTTTAACACATTGTGGAAACAATGCAGACAAGATCGAAACAGTGAAAAAGATAAGAATTGCATGACATTGCAAAATGTCAAAGATTACATTCTTCACTGACTGCTCTTGCTATGCAAATATGGCTTCATTGTTGGTCCTAGCCAGTGACTTTTCCAACAAAATATGCAGTTCTGACCTATAAAAGAGAATAACAATGACAATCTATAGACCCCCCCCACATGAAAATAGAAGATTAAAACTAACAGTTTCGCCACGAATGTCACGTTGCATTATACTTGCACAACTATTCTGCAGCTGTTCTTAAATTACACCAGGCTACTTACAGGTAATACCAGACTGTGTTCCTGAAACATGAGTGCCAGAATGCATTATTTCATTTTCCTGGTCTCCATGACGAGCACTTGTTTAAGACAGGTGAACATCAGGGACAGCTCCAGAAGATAACCTTACTCAAGCAGCAGGCATCCTCTGCTGCAGAAATTTGATAACAACCAGCATAATAGTTGCCAGGGTGATTACTTGTTTCTGTGTTTCAGTCCAACAATGGAATATCATACATACAACAACCTCATTAAAATTCCCACTCTGTCTTTAAACATCACTACTTTTGGAAGAACATTTAAATATAGAGAGGTGCACCTCAATCTGGATTAAATGTAAGGCAAAGAAAACTAATTTGTTTGAAAAATAAAATCGTTTTTCTTTAAGTTATTTCAGTAATTATCATATTGAATTATTACTACTTTAAATTCTCCCTTGACACTTAGAGATTATAATATTTATGCTAATTGACTTTGAGGAAAGATTAGACAGATAGAAAAATTGTTCTATTAAAAAGAAATACGAAGCACGTCATGGTCTGTTTGGTGGTAGTGATCTCAGACAAAGTAATGAAACACTATTGTGGATAGTATTGCATGTTATGTTCTGCAAGAATCAGAGGCATTGCCATTCTGCTGTCTCAATGTTTAAATTAATTGCAGTGACAATTCAATATCATCTGAACAAAACGTTCTTAGTGGATAAAGCAATGTATATATTACATGGAACTGAAACTTAAAGTTAATAAATATTAGACATTTTGAATAGCACAGCTGGAATACTCTGAAGGTCAAAGCTTCATATGTCTCATAAAAGTTCTTTTTTAAATCTGTTTTCTTTTCATGCAAGGTATTGTAAATATCTTCCACTGCAATAGTTTGCAACCACCAAGAGGAGCATATTTAATATTTTTACAACATAGCACTGAATAGATACTTTGCTGCTAACACAAAAATATTTTTTCAGTTCAAGTAGCCAATATTTGAGACATACCAGTGCAGCAAAATTTATTGTTGCTAATTACTTACCAGAATTCACCTTCATACTTCACACAATTCTCATTTCCTTAGCAAGGTTAATACTTACCGGACTAAAAACCTCGAACTTCAATGTGTTCTTTGCTTGTACATAGCCATTCCAACACATAAGAAATTAACATTCAATATCATGATATCCAAAGCTCTTTCGTCGTCCCAATAATAACCACAAGATCTCTGTCTGCCGAGGAATCACATTCAAATTCTTTCAGTGATCAAGCAGCCAGCTATTTATCCGAGCAAATTTTCTTCTGTCCTCTGCATGCAGCTCCATTTCACAATCCAGGTCCTCACTGAACCTATGACAATTAGTTTCCCAGATATCACAGCAAATGCTGAAGACAGCTAAGAAGGTTTAAGCAGACCCTGGCAAGTCCTTCATATAAATTAACACCAGGTGTCAGAACTCAGTGAACACTCTTCTATTCAGTCGATGATTACTGGGACGTCCAGTGCTCTCTCTCGCTCACTGAACGTTTTATAGTTGCTTGCTTCAATCCCATTCTACCATGTATATAGACTGGTAATCTAGTGACTGGAACCTGTTGACGATCTTAGCTGAAACCAACGCAGTAATCTCATTAAAGTCTCTGAACACATAAGGTAAATCCAGGTAAACCTTCACCAGCATAAATGTAATTAGACTGTGAGGTGCAATTTAAAAGCTTGAATTAATGCTTTTCACATTTTGCCTTACTTTGACAAGAGCAGCATTAGAACGTATCTGAGGACAGTAAATACATTTATTTTTCTAATGTAATCTAAAATCCAATTAGCAAATTAATTTAACACCCAGATAAAGATTCCATATTCTGTTAATCATATAAAATTTATAAGTGGCTCATGGCTCATAGAGCAAGAAAAGTTGTACCCATGCATTTTGATCTTACTATGTTTGCATAAGCACATATATTTCTCTGTATAAACACGCATACATCTATTGGTGATTAATGAGTAATGAGAAAGGTCTGAGAGAACCCGATTATGGTTGTGACTGGGGGTGGTACGCAGCATGGACGACAAAATGTCCATCTGTTCGCAGTGAGGGATTAAATTATATCCCATTGAGTCTCCATACTGACAAAGCCAAAAGTGGTAACTGGCGTTGAAAGAAGCACATGCTACTGGAGACAGTTTCTTTTAAATGAAAACTGTACCAATCAAATTCTAAACAGAATCTATGAAAATTATATCACAAATTCCAATATACAAGACAGCTGATAAGGTATATATTAATTAACAAAAGAAAAGTACAGCACAGGAACAGGCCCTTCAGCCCTCCAAGCCTGTGCCAATGAACGTATACACGTATCTAAAACACAAGCTTTCAAGTTCCACAAGCGTGTGGTTGTACACACAATTGAACAATCTAGTTAGTACACTTTAATTTACGCTGCTTATATTTGTACTGGAAATAAAAATGGAGTATTGATCAGCCAAAATATTTGAAAACACAAAAACCTGTTTAAAAAAAAATGGAAGTTATCTACACATTTACTAGATTCACTAACTTATATTAACTCTGAAAGTGTGAAGGAAGTGGAATTGCATTGAGGAAACCAGGGAACCAACCAAGCAAGTCAGACTCTGCAATCTTAATTCAATTGAATCAATTACTTTTGATGTCCTACGAGCTGCACGGTGGGCATTATTTGCGCACACGACATGTGATCTGTAAAACAGAAATGGGATTTGGAGGTGTGCAGGGTGAATGATGGTCATATAGCATGGGCAACACCAAGTTTAAATAATGCCTCACTGGAATTTCACAGGATCCAGTCAGGAGCAGGATGGGCATACATTTTGCCAGCAATAGGAAAAGCTTGTAGTGTTCACTAAGAAAGTATGGTTATTGGCATCCAAAGAAGTGACGGTCAGCAACAATGTGCCCAAGTCGCGATTAGGAGGTAAAAATCCAATTAGTGTCTTGTCAAGAATAAGGAAAGTGAGTATATTTGGTGATTCATAGAATACTGCAGTGCAGAAAGAGGTCCATCAAGTCTGCGCCAACCACAATCTCACCCAATTCCTTCCTCATAACCCCATGCATTTACTCTAGCTAGTCTCGTTAACTAAGGGACAATTTAGCTTGGCCAATCCACGTAACCAGCATGTCTTTGAACCGTGGGAGGAAAGCAGAGCACCCGGAGGAAACCCATGCATGCACGGGGAAAATGTGCAAACTCCACACAGTGACCCAAGCTGGGAATCGAACTCAGGTCACTGGCACTGTAAGGCAGCAGTGCTAACCACTGCATCCTGCACTGTAAACTCCTTCACTCCCAGCTCTGCCTTGCTAAACATATTGCACTGCATCACTCCTCACATCCATTTAACTTTCATCAGAAACCAGCATTCAAAATCCATGTACTGCATCACGTCCTCATTTATTCGCCCACCATTGACCCTCACCCCCACCTTAATAGAAAGCGAGGGGGGGGGGCTGATAGGTGCAAAAAGCTAATGGGTGGCAGATTTAGAACAGAAATGAGAAGGAATTACTTCACGCAAAGGGTGGTGAATCTGTAGAATTCTCCACCTCAGAGTGCAGTGGACACTGGAACACTAAACAAATTTGAAGAGGTGATGGATCTGTTTTTAATTGATCGTGGGACAAGGGGTCATGCAGAGTGGGCAGGAAGGTGGATGTGAAGTTGAGATGACATCAGCCACAATCGTATTGAACGGCAGAGCAAGCTTGAGGGGCTGCACTGATTATTCGTTCTCCTAGGTCTATTTTCTGAAGTTTATTTTTATTCATTCATGAGACATGGTATCACTGAGTGGCCCGCATTTATTGCCCATCCCTAGTTTCCTGATGGCAGTTGAGAGTCAATCATTTTGCTGTCGTTCTGAAGTCACATGCAGGCCAGACCACATAAGGACAGCAGTTTCCTTCCCTAACAGGCATTAGTGAATCTTATGATGCACAACCTGAGGGAAAGCACTTAGACCAGTTTATTGATATAAAAGAAGAGTGTGTTATATATTTTATATCTCAGAGATGACACACCAGCTGTGTGTGTGTGTGTGTGTGTGTGTGAGTGAGAGAGAGAGAGAGAGTGAGTGAGTGTGTGTGTGTGTGTGAGAGAGAGAGAGAGAGAGAGAATAGGAATTTATACACAGTGCATTAAAACGTTTGCCTCACGTTTACATTTCTTTGCTTCCATTAACTTCTACAGTTTACTTTTTCTCAGTCTACACCCAGTCTTAATCAATTAAACACAATGAACAGCAACAGTAAACAGGCTCAAATAATAACAACTGAACACAACAGAAGACCTGGAAATAAGTGACGTGACTGTGTCCCAATCAATTGGAGTTGGAGAGACTTGGGACTACCAAATAGATGGTGTCAGAACTACCATTTCACACATGCTGATTTCATTCCCTCAATGACTGAACTATGAGAACCATGATGTGGAGATGCCAGCGTTGGACTCACAAGAAGTCTCACAACAACGGATAAAAGTCCAACAAGTTTATTTGGTTGCAAAAGCCACTAGCTTTCGAAGCTCTGCTCCTTCATCAAGTGAGTGGCATTTCAGTTCACAAATAGGGCATATAAAGACACAAAGTCAAGTTTACAAAATAATGGTTAGAATGTGAGTCTTTACAGGTAATCAAGTCTCAAAGGTATAGACAATGTGAGTGGAGAGAGGATTAAGCACAGGTTATAGAGATGGATATTGTCTCCAGCCAGGACAGTTAGTGAGATTTTGCAAGCCCAGGCAAGTCATGTGGGTTACAGATAGTGTGACGTGAACCCACAATCCCAGTTAAGGCCATCCTCATGTATGTGGAACTTGGCTATCAGTCTCTGCTCCAAAACTCTG
This sequence comes from Carcharhinus amblyrhynchos, assembly GCF_965287045.1. Taxonomy (NCBI): domain Eukaryota; kingdom Metazoa; phylum Chordata; class Chondrichthyes; order Carcharhiniformes; family Carcharhinidae; genus Carcharhinus; species Carcharhinus amblyrhynchos. The sequence continues at coordinate 9,792,869 of NC_137340.1, read as the reverse complement.
CACTGTCGTGTGTCGTGAAGGCTGCCTTGTAGAACACTTACCCAAAGATCAGAGGCCGAATGCTCGTGACTGCTGAAATGTTCCCCAACAGGGAGAGAAGACTCTTGCCTGCTGATTGTCCAGCAGCATTCAAGCATCCGTTGTTGTCGCGTTTGCATGGTCTCCCCAGTGTACCATGCCTTGGGACATCGTTTCCTGCAGCATATCAGGTAGACAACGTTGGCTGAGTTGCAAGTGTATATACTAAGTACCTGGTGGATGGTGTTCTCACGTGTGATGATGGCATCTGTGTTGATAATCCGGTATATCTTGAAGAGGTTGCTGTGGCAAGGTTGTGTGGTGTCGTGGTCACTGTTCTCCTGAAGGCTGGGTAGTTTGCTGCGGACAATGGTCTGTTTGAGGTTGTGCAGTTGTTTGAAGTCAAGAAGTGGGGACGTGGGGATGGCCTTGGCAAGATGTTCGTCTTCATCAATGATATGCTGAAGGGTCCAGAGAAGATGTTGTAGCTTCTTCGCTCGGGGAAAGTACTGGACGTTGAAATTGAAGGGCGGGGGGGGGTGTCAGTGGGTGCACAATCTTCTCTTAGCATTGCTCAGCTGGAGAAGGGTACTGAATCCCTGGGTTAATCATTGAGATGGAAAATGCTAGCGGTGCATCAATGTTTTCTACACACTGATAGAAGAGCCACGCACACTCTGCATAATACTGGAGAGTACAAAGGAATCCAGCACAATTGCTATTTGGCTGGTAGTGCAGGGAATTGTGAGGATGTGTGTTAAGGAGAGGGTGGATGCCTCCATGGAATTTCAGGCACTGATCTCAAATAAGTCCATGGGGGCCAGCAATACAGCAGTGCAGATTTAAGATTCCAGCTTGTCTGTTGCCTTAAACAGGATGGTAGATACTTTATCCATGATCATTGATCTCTACCAAGCTGGTCTGCAGCAGAATGTGAGAGTGGTGTGGCTCGGACTCGGGAGAGATTTAACAACAAAACAAAGAATATGCTTGGGGACTCAACTCAAATTGTTAAACTGCAAGCTGCTTGGTGCTGGATGCAAAGCTAATTTTTAGGCCCTCATGCTACTCTTCGGGATCGACATGTTCTGTGCCAGGAGCAGCGAGGTCCGAGAAATGTCACCTGACATCCCAGGCAACAATAAAACTTGCCAGTATTGTGATGGATGGACATTTTCATCCTCCTACTCCTTCACTTCTGCGCTCCCCTCATCCAATGATGAGTGGTGGGAACTCCTCCACCTTTGGGACCCTTGTGTGTTGATCCCATGTTGTCACTGTCATGAGTGGCGATGGTCTTGCATTTCTGATCCATAGTCGGACACATCCAGGGCGCTTCTTATCCAGCTAATTTGAAATTCTCAAAAGCTAAGAAAAGCTGTATGCAGACGAGCAACTCTCTGCCAAGTCTTTGCCAGAGGGAACCGAGACAGCAGCTGCAAGAAGTGAGGTTTTATTCACACGGGACAATGACAAGTTTAAATAACCACTTGCTCTCCTGCTGAAAGTTATTTCCAGTTCCCAGGTCAACTTCCAAAGCCCTGGGAATTCCATGCTCCTGAAGCAAAATTTGGAGCCAAGTTAAAAACAATTTAAAAATACCTCATTTAACATCTCCCAAGGAATGGGTTACACTAGTATGTACCCACACATATTCAGTCACTCATTGCATGAAGGGCTTTAAACAAAATAATGGGAGGGAGGTTCATGCGAGGGCAGACCTGGAAAACTATGGTGAAAGTTCAAGGGTACAGTGAAGGGTAGTGATTACCAGAGTGTAACAGGAAGGGGCAAAGTAAACAAACAGAGGAGTGTATCAACCAGCATAGTCAAAGAAGGGAAAAATTACTTAACCTTGCAGAGGGTCAATTAGGTTTCGATGAAGGGAGATTTAGAAATCTAAAGATAAAAGGTAAGGCAATGGAAACATATGTTGATGTGAACGGATAAAGATAGATTGTGCGGAACAGGGAGGGACAGAGAGTTTAACACGAGTGTTGTGTTAGATAATAGATAGCAGGGAAGTATAAAAAAAAACTGAAGTCACTTTATCTAAATGCATGAAGGATCTGCAATAAGACAGATTAACTTGTGACAAATAGAGATGAATGGTTTCTAAAATTATAATAAAAACAGATTATAAAAGCTTTTACAAGTATATAAAAAGGGAGGGAGGAAGGAACAGAAATTAAAGAAATGACTCCTTTGAAACAAAGACAGGAAAAATTATTATGGGAAATGAGGAGATGGTAGACACATTGGCCAAAATTTTCCATCCTCATTTTCAGCGGATGGGAAAGCTATGCAGGGACAGAGAATCCAAAGAACAGTGCAGCACAGGAGTAGGCATTTTTGCCCACCGAGACTATGCCAGTACATGCCTTCTACCAAGGAACACTTCGAACGTTGCTAATGTGCTTGCTCCCACCACTTCCAATGGCAGCGCACTCTAGGTATCCACCACCCTCTGAGTGAAAAACTTTCCCTGCATGTCTCTCTTAAACTTACCCCTCTCACCTTAAACTTGTGCCCAATGGGAGTCTGCAAATGGCTTTTACACTCGTGGTATTTCCCATTCAGATTGTCCCCACCCTACCAATGAAGTAATGGGGTTCCCACCATGAAAAAGAAATCAGGAACTCCATTTCCATGTATTTCACTATCATTAGTGGGCTTCCCCACTGTATTAGCTCCTCTCATTAGTAAACCCATCCACCCTGCAAAAATGCTATCACATTGCTATCATGTCATGCCCATCTCTTTCAAAAAGGGGCCCCAATCTGTCAGGGGCTGAAGTTGTTGATGTCATGGATCCCAACCATTCCATTTGTTTTCCCGAAGTGCTTGATAGTTCGGCAGAAGAAGCCAGCAAGACAGCTGAAGAGCTATGCTCCACTATCCCACTTGGGATAACACTGTGAAAATGAGAAAGAAAATTCTGCCCACTGAATAGATATTTTGGGCAGAATTCTCCCTAGTCAATGGACTTTGGAACGCCTCAGCAGTGGGTTGCAAATGCATCTGCAGGTGAACCTTCAAGGCTGGGTGTCCTGCAGGGGGTCCATCTTCCAGCCTTAGAATATTTCTGGAGGTCCAGCTTCACTCTCAAGTGGTCCAGCTTTCAGTCTCAAAGTGCTCCAGGAGACCCACCCTCATTTTCAGGTGTTCCTCCTTCTTTCTTCAATGAAGTTGGGCACCTTTTCAGCATTGCTATCAGATACAATGGCACACTGAGTGCCATCTAGGCCTGCCCCACCACAGAATACTGTGTAAATCACCTGGGTACATATATAGCGAGGTCAGGCTGGAAGATCTGCTGTATTTTCCTGCCAGTCTCCACAGCAGGAAACACTCCACTTTCCCACCTCTTCCAAGTGCGAAGTGTTAAAATGGGTGAAATCCGCCCTTTGTCTGTTTTCACTATAGAATTCACAAGTTACATACCAAAATAAAGGGCAAACTATGGCTAATAAGAGTGAGGAAATTAAGGAATTAATATTAGCAGAGGAGAAAGTACTGAAGAAACTCAAGAGACTAATATTTGCCATATTTCAAGGACCTGATGGCCTGCATCCTAGGGTTCTAAAGGTGATAGTGGCTGTACTGGCTATGATTTTCCAAAATTCCTAATTCTACAATGGCCCTAGTCTACTGAAATCGACAAACATAACACCCTTATTCAAGCAAGAAGGGAGAGATTACACAGGGCACTACAGGCCGGTTGGCCTGACATTCATCATTGAGAAAGGGCTGGAGTCCATTACTGCAAAAAATCTTGAAAGATAATCTGAATTTTACTTAATTTGAATTTGAAAAAAATTAAGACTTAATCACATAGAAAGCACATTATTGATTGGAAAAAATCAAAATGATTTGATGGAATGATAATTTTATGGTAATTCTAACTGACCAATTCATTCGCAGTTTTGTGGATGGATGGAATCAGCATGGTACATAAAGGGAAACCAGTAGATTTAATACACTTGAATTTCCAAAGGCATTCAGTAAGGCCTTATGCAAAAGGTTAATATATAAGAATAAGAGCTCATGGAGTGATAACATGAGCATGGATAGCGGATTTGTTAATGGACAAGGAGAGCAGAGATAAATGAATCATTTTCAAGTTGGTAAACTGTGATCAGCTATTTACGGTCCATATTAATGACTTGGGTGAAAAAGTAGAGACTAATGTATCTCAGATTACTGATGATACAAAGCTAGCAGGAATGCAAGCTGCGGGAAGAACACAAAGAGGCTGCAAAGAGATTAGGACTGATTAAGTGATTGACAACAAAATGGTAGATGGAGTACAATGTGGGTAGGTGCAAAGTTATTCACTTTGGTCATTAGAGCAGAAAAAAAACCCCACCCCAATCCTTCCTTACCTCTTTGGGTTCAATTTATAGGTGTGGCCATTAGTGGTCCACCTTAACTCACCCCCATTTTAATCCAACATAGCACACTCAGAAAATCTATGCATGTCAGCAATTATGTTCATAAAATCCCTACAGTGCAGAAGGGAGCCATTCAGCCCATCAAATCTGCCTCGACACAATCCCACCCATGCCCTATTCCCATAACCCTATGCATTTACGTTAGCTATTTCCCCCTGTCAGTCAGGCGCAATCCACCTAACCACACATCTTTGGACTGCAAGATGAAACCGGAGCACACAGACGTGGGGAGAATGTGCAAACTCCACATAGACAGTCACCCAAACCAGGAATCAAACCCTTGGCACTGTGAGGCAGCAGTGCTAACCACTGTGCCATCATGCCTCCCCACTGGTTATTCCCACTGGCTGTGGGCAGATGTCAACATTGGTGCGGTCAAACAAACTCTGAGGAAGTAAAGATTTTCCATGTCTTACATCCAAGTGGCCAAATTGTTCTCACCTTGTTGTCCCGTACACACCTGATTCCCACCCCGAGTTAAAACCGCCCATTCAGTTTTTGTTCTAATGTAACCTTGTTACTTCCAGAAGAATAAAGAGATTGCTGTAGTCCATTTTAATCCAGTACTTTTATGCAAATTTGATTTGTGAATGAGGTATTGCTTTGGATAAATGCAAAGGTGCTAAAATGTAAACTTGCAAAACACCCACAGCAGATCTCCCTTGGCATCAGTAGTAATGTTTATCCGTTAACCTGGCCTGTGTCTTTAAGGTCACTGTGCTGTCGGGGTAAATCCAACCAATTGGAGCTACAATTTTGCAGCTGAAGTTAGTCAAAGATTATTTATGAATGCTGATGAAAATCAAGCTCCAGGTCAATGACAAGCTTCCCTTTTTTTTTAAAGAGATCGTTTTGCGTCTATAACTAAGTGTGACCTCTGTGTGATGAACATATATTAGATGTGGGACATGTTACACATTAGTAAATCTCTGTTGACATTGTACACAGAACAAATGAGAAATTAGTAATAATGAATGATTGTCTTTTGATATCAGCTGTCTCTCCAGATGTTCACAAGCAGAAACAAAATAATATTCATGGAGGCACTCACATGCATGTATATCTACAGCACGATGCCTGCCTGTTCTCGTAGCTCAAATGTATAAAAAATAGATTCAGATGGGTATTTTAATCAATCATTAGTTATGACCAATAAACTATATATAATGTTCTTCAACAAATGGTTCAAAGCGCATCAAAACATTTGTAGAACAGCAATGTGTGTTAGAAACCAACAACATTTGAAAGTGATAAAAGGTGGGAGAGCAAATAGACTAAAGTCATGGAGGGACTGCATTTTAACTAAATTAAGTTTTATTCCATTTAAAAATTACTTGGGGATGATCAAAACATACCCACAGCAATCAAAACACTCATAAAAAGGAACACAACAGTCAGAAGCAAAGTGGAAAAATAAAAGTAATTTGACTCAAGCAGCAGTTTTAACTAATCACTGAGCATTTGCGGTGACAGCAGCAATAAAATGTGAAAATGTGAGAAAGGGCTGTTCAATGATCAACCATATTGATTTCTTCTGAAGGGCTGAACATTGCTGGAATTGAGGAAAGACTTGGGGGAAATTGGGAATAGGGAGATGAAATTTAGAATCTGCCAACCAGGAGTAAATAAGGAAATGTGGTGCCGCTTGGGACTGGGATCACCAGGATGTAATTATCCAGAGGGAGATCAATTGAAGAAAGGATGATGTTAGAGTAAGACGTCTGATGTGACAGAAACACAACAGGCAAGTATACAAGTGATGCAAGTTTTTTTTCCATTATACCACCTGCGCATCCCCTATGGTATGTTTATAGTGCATCAGGAGATCCACAGCTTTATCTCATCTAGTCAAGTATCGATTATTCTGAGGGTAAATTTGATTAAAAATATTACATGTCGTTACATGAGGCAATATTTTCACTCTTCTTAGTACTTCAAGACCAAATTTCTACACTGGATTTGAATTTTTCAATCCTTCCTTTGACTATTTTTTTGCTGCAGTTGAAGCTGATGAAATCAAAGGATGGTGTGGGAATGCATGGTGCCAGGCTCCCTGCTGATAATTTTCCACTGCCTAATTACTCACAGGCAGTGCCCCATAGCAAATAATTAACCCATGAAAAGGGCTGTTGTGAATGGAAACAAAAGAGCAGGGTATAACGTTTAACATGTCTGCCCACAATGTCTGTCAGACAACACTCTTTGCTGGAGATGGCTGAGAGTCCCAGATAATGCGTGTTGTGGTGACAGTGGAGGAGGGAAACAGTTACATATTTTACCAGCAAAAAAAAGTTGTCCAATCATTGAAAATGTCTACGATACAATAAAAACTTGCAGTTATTGACCGTTAAAGGACAAGGGTGAAGTAGATGGGTCAAGGGAGGGAATTTCAGAGATAAAGGCCCAGTAACTGAAAGATCAGAGCGGGTGTGTGTCGGGGGGGGGGGGGGGGGTGGGTGTCAATTCTCTGGGGGCACTAACCTCAAATGGGGAGGGGGGGGGGGTGCAATTCTCTGGGGGCACCAGCCTCGAATGGAATTCCTGATGGCCCTTTGAGTTGGGTGATCAAGGCCAATTCTGGATTCTCACCAGGTGGAAAACTGATTAGAACTGAATTAAATACATTTGAGTCCAATTAGCAGGCTGGAGGCATGATACTATGGCCTCTTTTGGGATGTTCCCCACTGCCTTCCCCCTCCCCCTCCCCCGCCCCCACCCCCACCCGAGTGCTAAGACACATGGGCACCAATCTCTCATGGCCCTGACCAAAAAAAACACATTCTTTCTCTAATTCACTTACAACTACATTCTCAAAATAACGACCATTAAGCCTTTGCCCTTGACGACGATGTCACAGCAGCTGCAGATCTGCTTCACCATGCCTTGGCCTCCACTGTTGATGCTCTTGTCTCCTTTAACACAATTATTTTCTCTCACTTTGGCCATGCCTCACACACCTCACCCCTGCTCCCTTAAATTCAAGGGATACAAACTTAAACGGATAGAGCACTGTCCACTGCCAGATCTGGTTCGATCGCATCAAGTATTATCAGGTCCTACTTAAATCTGTTCACTATTCTGGGATCCTGGAATGCAAAGGTAACCCTGGCCTTTTTTCTTGACTGCAAATCCCCTTTCCTGTCCCCTCTGCCCTTAAAAGGTTTGAGGAGCCCACAGATTTCTTTTCCACTTGGACTAAAATCATCTGATTAGTTGATTCTGCCATTTCCCTCCCTTCCTCCTGGTCCTCCAGACTAAATTAAATTACATTTCCACTGAAGCTTCTCCGTGTCCTAACATTGAAATTCTGTCTTTCTCCAGTTTCTCTCCGATCTGTCCCCGTGCCCTCTCTTGAAGTTTGTCTTATCCGTGAAACCATCCTCCTGTTGTCTTGACTCTATTCCCAGTAAAATGGTGTCCACTCATCTTGATCCCCACATCAGCTGATATTTTGTTTTTCTGTTCTCTCTTGTCAGGTGATGTCCCTCTGTCCTTCAAATCTGTCATCGATCCACCCTCAAAAATCCGACCCTTCCATAAAAGCAAATTACTGTAGATGCTGGAATCTTAAGCCAAAAAATGCTGGAAAATCTCAACAGGTCTGGCAGCATCTGTGAGGAGAGAAAAGAGCTGACATCCTGAGTCCAGATGACCCTTTGACCCTTCCATCTTTGCAAGCTACTGACCCATCACCAATCTCTCTATCCTTTCCATAAACCTTGAACATGTTGTCACCTCTCAAATTCACGCTCATCTTTTTCGGAATTCCACGTTTGAATCCCTACAATCCGAAGGCCTCTCCTGTCAGAGGACCAAACCACTCTTTCCAATGTCACAAATGGCAACCCATGTGATTGTAACAAAAGCAAACCTTCTCAACTTGTCTGCAAGACTTTGATCCATTCAATCACCCCATCCTCCTCCAACATAATGCCCCTGATGCTCAGCTCTCATGCCTGTGATTTACTGAATATTCTCTGGAGTGTGAGACTAGTTGGAGTGTGATTCCAGGATGTGGGTGTGGAGTTGAGAGAGTTAAAAATTAGTGGCTATGAGACACCCATGAAGAGAATGCCGCTGCCTCAATGAGTGAGAAAAAATTCTGGCAGGAGCAGCTTTAAGTTCCTTCAGAGCTTTGAGCAATTTAGAAATATTAATTAGTATCTTACAGTGCTTAAAATGCTTAAGAAGCTTATAGTCAGATTTGAACTCTCAGTGGGAACCAATGCAAGCAGCTGAAGTCTCGCCAGCCTTGGGCGCGACGGTGCTGTGAGCAGGAATGCTCAGTCCCATCAATTCTCAGCTGGAGAGCACTTTGCTTATGACTGGAAGGATGAGTTTTAATTTTTTAAAATTTATTCATGGGACATGGGCGTCACTGGCTGCCAGCATTTGCCCATCGCTAGTTGTCCGAGGCAGTTGCTGTGATTCTAGAGTCACATGTAGGCCAGACTAATTAAGGATGGCAGACTTCCTTCCCTAAAAGACATTTGTGAACCAGATGAGTTTTTCCAACAATCAACAATGGTTTTATCAATAGATTCTTAATTTCAAATATTTCTTATTGAATTCAAATTCCACCATTTGCTGTGGCGGGATTTGAATGCGAGTCCCCAGAACATTGGCTGAGTTTTTGGATTAACAGTCTTGCGATAATACCACTAGGCCATCGCCTTCCCACTGTCAACTCTAATCCTGCTTGCAAGAGTTGAGACACTAAAGCAAATGGAAGTTAGATGAGGGGGATTAGTGTAAGCAATTCTGAGAGGACATATCCCTCCCAAGATTGAACACCATCACATGTTGCTATGCAGATATCTATGTCCTGAAATATTGTACCTGAAGTTTACTGAAACCTGTTTTGTCTCCACAAGTTGTATATTTTTCTGCTAAAAAATCCAAAATTTAGTAACATGTTCTGAACTCATTGACACGAGAGTTTTAATGGGTCTGCCATAAATCATAAAAATACTCAAAACCCAGCACTTTAGATTTAAAAGGAAAATACCATGAAATTTTCAATCATAGAACCACCTTTGGGCAAGCATAGCCAATTTGTTGTATCACTGCTGGACAATGCAGCTCAAATTTTTCTGAGATCTGGCTCCACTAGCAAGCTTATGGTGAGCAGCTGTCTGGGCATTCAATAGAAATAGAATTGTATACTTGTGATTTTCCATCACCATTCAATGGTGGTGCAGGGCTTCAAAAAATTCTACTGTGTCTGAGCTTCTCAAATCTGAAAAGCAGACCGTACTCACAGTCCTTGTGTGTTTTTCAGCTTTCATCATATGACAGCCATCAGCTTTTAAAAACATTGTGTGAGCACAAAGCGCCTTAACCCCAGTGTGACACAACAACATCCAGAAAATCTGTTATTCAGTTGGGTTTTATGAAACATTTTCTGTACTTTAATGATCACACAATGCGTATTCCAACAAAATGGTATTGGCAACAATCATGCAGTGTGCCTGCTTTAAGCCACTTGAGGTTTTAAAATTGAGGGCGGGGTTTTCCAGCCTCGCTTAAGTGAGGCTGGAAATTCCCGCCCAAAGTCAAGGGACATTTCTGTCGTCCGCCCCACACCAGCTCCGATTCCATGGCAGGTGAAGTGGCAGAATTATGATGTGTGAATACAATACGAAGTTACAGTTTTGAGCTTTTAATAGGACACAGGAGGTCTGGAAATTCCCATTGTTGTATTCAGGTAATACAGACTCTGCTGGCCAATAACTTCCTAGCTCTCCAATGCCAGTCTTGTGAGGTATCCTGGAGATGTGCTAGGGAACGCCTCTTGGAAATTCCAAGATAAGGTTTTCCGTGGTAATAGTCCAGAATTGCTGACTTCCCACAGACAATTGCATTGTACTGGGGGCCATCTGGCAAAGTGATTTACATAGCTAATTTAGGATGTTTTTGACAGTTTTACACCAATTGTTGCTCTGAAGGAGTGAGAAGGAATAAAAGCACTTCTGACTTCAGCATAACTATTTGAAACACCCAGACCAAGCTCCACATGGAACACATCCCACACACTGGAACACATCCCATACACTAGACCACCACCCTCCCCCCAACCCCCGCAAAGAAAATAAACTATTGGGCCTGACTATAGATTCACTTCCCATCCCTGATCCGAAACCCCTCTTGCCCCTCAGAGTGGACCCGACTCCTCACTCCACCCCAACAACCCTGGACCAGATCCAGGTCCCAATATTCTCAGGGCTGAACTGACATCATGCACAAGTCCCGTCTCCCAACACCACCAGCCCTCTCAGAGCAGACTGGACCCCCGCATCCTCTGAATGAATAAAAAGAAAATTATGGTGTTTGAGTACAATTCAGCTGCTGATCATTTATTACCAGCAATATCCCAGATATTACCAGCACCATCCCTGGGTATCTGCTGCTTCACCAGAGGTGGGGACACAAAGGTTTACAGTTGGAAGGGAGTCAATCAATAAGAAACCTGCAAGAAACTACAAAGGATCATGAATGATGCCCAGTCCATCACACAAACCAGCCCTCCACCCATTGACTCAGTTTACACTTCCCATTGCCTTGAAAAAGCAGCCAACATAATGAAAAGATCCCATGTACCCTGGACATGCTCTATTCCACCTCCTTCTATTAGGAAAAAGGTGCAGAAGTCTTAGATGACGCACCAATCGACTCAAGAACAACTTCTTCCCTGTGTCATCAGACTTCTGAATGACTTTTGAATCATATATTATGCTGATCTTTCTCTGCACCCCAGCTATGACTGTAACACTATATTCTGCACCCTCTCTTTTATTTCTCCCTTACGTACACTATGAACGGTGTGCTTTATATGTGTAAGGCAATAAACAATACTTTTCATTGTATTCCAATACATGTGACAATAAATCAAATTCAATCAAATTGACGACAACTCTATAACTTTAGCACCAGCCTTCTAGATGTTAGTAAGGAGGCTTTGCAAGGTTGACAGGATTGAATTTACCATTGTCATTTCCAGTTGACTGCCAGATGGTGCATTTAGACTCATTACTTATTAACATTGCAATAATTTGATATAACTGAGTGGCTAGAGGGCATTTAAACATCAACCACATTGCTACCTGAAGCCGCATATAGGCCACACCAGGTAAGGACAATAAGTTTCTCTCCCTAAAGGAGATTGGTGAACCAGATTTTTTTTTTTAAACAGCAACTGACAATGGTCACCATTAGATTTTTATTGATTCAATTCAAATTCCACCATTTGTCTTCAAACCCAGAGCATTACCCTGAGTCTCTGAATTATTGATCTAATGACAACACCGCTACACTGGGGCAGCACGGTGACACAATGATTACCATTGCTGCCTCACAGCATTAGGGTCCCAGGTTCAATTCCAGTCTTGGGTGACAGTGGCATTTGCACTTTCTCACCGTATCTAAGTGTATTTCCTCTCAGTGCTCTGGTTTCCTCACAGGTTAGGTAGATTGGCTAAGCTAAATTGTCCCCAGCATCCTAAAATATGCGGGTTAGGTGGATTAGCCATGGGAAATGCATGAGGTTATGGGTTAGGATAGGGGAATGGACCTGGGTAAGATGCCTTTTGGAGAGTCAGTGCAAACATGATGGGACAAATGGGCCCCTTCTGCACTGTAGGCATTCTAAATCACCACTGCATCCCCATCTGCTACAGTTAAAACCGAATATCAACATTTTCAATACAATGCATGCACAATGTGAAGTGTTGTAGTACATAGTGAACTGGATTTAAAAAGTAATTGCGCTGGCATTAACAACATTAATGCACAAATTCACCATTACATTACTGAGTTGCTACTTCCTGCTGTGATTAAATTTATAATGAATGTTAAAGACAGGAAAAACGTGCACTATAGAGCACTGATAAAACTATTAAACTATAAAGCACAAATAATGCAAGCACTAAAAATAACACCCAGACTAATTTCCATTCTATTAAGTATGCGTTCCTGGTTGTTAACTCCCAATATTTCCAATTTGGCTGGCATATATATTTCACACAAGTTCACACTTGCACTGCAGAATTGCTAATGGAGACGTCTCACAAGTTGCTCAGCTGGTGATCATTTAAATGAGTTGAAGAGGCAATCAGAGAGCAAAGATGTGCTCTGTACTCCAAAATGGGCAATACGTGAAGAGTTTTTGTCCACCATATTACACCACAAAAGCAATATAAACTAAATGGTATCATATTAAAGGGTTTCAGGAACAGTTAGACCTTAGAAGGGGTGGGTGAGGTGAGGTGGGGTTAACATAAGGTGACAGAACACCTTGATATGGCTGCTTTTTTTCCCGACAAAATTTTTGGGATGCTGGACCTTATTTTTGTATTTTATTGTTCTATTTGTAAGTTACGCTAAAGTGTTAGAACAAAAATAACAACAGCTTGCACATAGCACCTTTTACCATAGTGAAATATCCCAAGGTATCTTCTTCACCCAAGGGGTTGTGAATCTGTGGAATTCTCTGCCCAGTAAAGCAGTTGAAGCTATCTCATTGAATGTTCTTAATCATGGAATCAGAGAAACCCTAAAGTGCAGAAAGAGGCCATTCAGCCCATTGAGTCTGCACCCATCACAACCCCACCAAGGCCCCATCCCCGTATCCCTACATATTTACCCACTAATCCCTCTAAGCTATGCATCTCGGGACACGAAGGAGTAATTTAGCATGGCCAATCAACCTAACCCGCACATCTTTGGACTGTGGGAGGAAGCTGGAGCACCCGGAGGAAACCCATACAGACACAAGGAGAAATTGCAAACTTCACATAGACAGTGACCCAAGCCAGAAATCGAACCCGAGTCCCTGGAGCTGTGAAGCAGCAGTGCTAACTACTGTGCTACCGTGTCGCCCAAGGATAGATAAATTTTGAACAGTAAAGGAATTAGGGTTATGGTGAGCGGGCGGGTAAGTGAAGCTGAGTCCACGGAAAGATCAGCCACGCCCTTATTGAATGGCGGAGGAGGCTCAAGGGGCCAGATGGCCCACTCCTAGTTCTTACGTATTTCACAGGTGCATTATCAAACAAAGTTTGACACTTGACCACATTAGGAGATACATAACCAAAAGATAGCACTGTCAAAGGTAAAGATATTTATAAATTGATGGTGCACAAGAGGCCAGAATTGGAAGAGCGCAGAGATCTGAAAGGGTTGTGGGTTAGGAGGCGATTACAGAGATGGAGGACCAAAGAGACCATGGAAGGATTTGAAAGTAAGGACAAGATTTTTAAAATCAAGTTGTTAGGTCAGGAAGCATAGAGGTGATGGTGAATGGGATTAAAGCAAAATATTGTGGACCTTACGAATGTCTTCCTGACTGTGAGTGAACAGACAGGAATCGTTGGCTAACATTATCAAGTGGCCACACGGTGAAGCCTTCCATTGTTTGCTGGAGCAGAGAGAGAGCTAAGATTTTACCTATTAAAAATCTGTTTAAAATAAGTTTAAAGCACTTAGTTCTTTGTAGAACTGTTTAAAGCATTTATTTATTGTATTTACTGCGTTAAGAATTCTGAGGGAGTGGTTAAAAGGCAGTTGTGGACCAGCCAGCTTTAAATCAGCACCAGGTTTAAAAGGAGGCCTGGTGTAGACAGCGGGCAGTGGAGTGAGAGGGAAGCAGAGTGAGCTAATAGGGCTTAATATCAAAAAGGGCTTGAGGGAAAAAAGGCCAGGTGAGTTTGTTTGAAAAAACAAGGAAAAAAAAAATTTTTTTCAAAACTACTACAGCAAGAAACAAGGAAAAAAAATTTTTTCCCACAAAAAATTACAGTGAATAATGGAGGGGCATGTGATGTGTGGTTTCTGTATGATGTGGGAACTGGTGGACCCCAGGGTCCTTCCCAGTGACCATGTCTGCAGTAAGTGCAGGTTGCTGGAGGAGCTCCAGCTCAAGGTGGATGAGCTGGCCTCTGAGCTACAGACACTGAGGCTCATCAGGGGGAGAGAGGGTGCCATTGTCAATGGGGTGCAAGTGACATCCACCCCCCCTAGACTGGCTAACTCTAAGGGTTAGGGACAAGAGGGGGCTGCTGGGAGGAGGAAGGGGGGTGAGGAGCGGAGGCCTCAGCCTCTTAATCTGAATAACAGGGTTGAGGTTCTTGCTTCCACTCTGGAAGAGGGCGAGGTTGGTGAGCAAACTGCACACGGTACAATGATGCAGCAGGACATAGGCAAAGAGAAGGGTAAAAGGAACGTAGTAGTGATTGGGGATAGTGGGGTGAAGGGTATTGACACTGTCCTTTGTCACAATGACAAAGTGCACAGAAGGGTGTGTTGTCTGCCTGGTGCTCGGGTACGGGATGTCGCAGCTGGGCTGCAGAGGAACCTGGAGTGGGAGGGTGAGAACCCGGTCGTTGTGGTACATGTGGGTGCCGGCGATGTAGGCAAAGTGCGGACTGAGGATCTGGGGAGGGAGTATGAGAAGCTGGGAATGGAATTAAAAAGTAGAACCGACAAGGTGGTCTTCTCTGGGCTACTGCCTGAACCAAGTGCAGACGGGCGTAGGGTTGACAGGATTCAGGAAGTGAATGGGTGGCTCAGGGATTGGTGTGGGAGGAATGGGTTTGAATTTATGGGGCATTGGCACGAGTATTGGGGTAGGTGGGACTTGTTCGGGCGGGATGGGGTTGGTCTGAACCGTGCTGGGACCAGAGTGCTGGCGAATCGAGTAAAGAGGACTGTAGACAGGGCTTTAAACTAATTAGGGGGGGGGAGGGTGCGAGGGTAGGTGACGTTACGAGGTCTAAAGTTAAGGATAGGGTACAGGTAAGGGAAGAGGCCGAGGATGTCCCAATTGGTGGCGTTACGGCAAATAGGGTCCAGGTGAAGGCTGGGATGAAAGCGCTTTATCTGAATGCACGAAGCATTCAGAATAAAGTGGATGAGCTGGTGGCGCAGATCGACACAAATGGATACGATCTGGTGGCCATTACAGAGACGTGGCTGCAAGGTGACAGGGACTGGGAGCTGAATGTCCAGGGGTATCAAGTGTTTAGGAAGGATAGGCAGGAGGAAAGAGGGGGTGGCGTAGCTCTGCTGATTAAGGATAGTATCAAGGTGGTAGCGAGGGATGATATTGGAGCCAAAGAGCAGAAAGTGGAATCGTTGTGGGTGGAGATTAGGAACAGCAAAGGGAGGAAGATGCTGGTGGGTGTCGTCTATAGGCCCCCGAATAATGATCTGGAGGTGGGGGCGGGCTGTTAACGCGCAAATAAGTGCGGCGTGCAGGAATGGGACGGCAGTAGTTATGGGGGATTTCAATCTGCATATTGATTGGTCGACCCATGTTGGACGCGGTGGGCTCCAGGAGGAGTTCTTGGAATGCTGCCGGGATAATTTCCTTGAACAGTGTGTGTTGGAGCCGACGAGGGAGCGAGCTATCTTGGATCTGGTGCTATGTAATGAGGCGGGTAGAATTAGGGACCTTGCGGTGAAGGATCCTCTTGGAGAGAGTGATCATTGTATGGTGGAGTTTCTTTTGCAGATGGAGGAGGAGAAAGTGGGTTCCCGGACACGCGTCCTTTGTTTGAATAGAGGGGAGTATGGTGGGATGAGAGAAGAATTGGCGAATGTGGACTGGGGGAGCGCGTTGGAAGGTAGGTCTGCTGAGGAGCAGTGGAGGATCTTTAAGGAGATCTTTCTTGGTGCTCAGCGGAAATTTATTCCGATGGTCAAAAAGGACCGTAGGAGGAGAGGTAATAAGCCGTGGATAACGAAGGAGGTGAAGGAAAGTGTTAAATTAAAAGCGGAGGAATTTAGAGCAGCTAAGAGTAGAAGAGGATTGGGACAGGTTTAAATGTCAACAAAGATTGACAAAGAAGTTGATAAAGGAGGGTAGGAGAAACTATGAAGCTGGGCTAGCACTTAATATAAAAAAGGATAGCAAGAGTTTTTATAAATATATAAAAAGGAAGAGGCTGGCTAGGGTGAACGTTGGTCCTTTAGAGGATGAGAAAGGGGAGCTAGTGGTAGGGGATGGGGATACGGCTAAGGTCTTGAATAACTTTTTTGTTTCTGTCTTCACGGAGGAGGACGTGAATAATTTGCCGGGTGTTAGCGATGGAAAGGTGGTAGGACTGGAGGGTCTTAATGACATTACTGTTACTAGAGAGGCGGTGCTCGACAGACTGGAGGGGCTGATTGTGGACAAGTCCCCAGGACCGGATGGAATGCATCCGAGGGTTCTGAAAGAAATGGCGGAGGTGATAGTGGATGCCTTGGTGGTTATTTTCCAGACGTCGCTGGATTCCGGGGAAGTGCCGGAAGATTGGAAAACGGCTAAATGTTACGCCGTTGTTTAAGAAGGGTGCCAGGCAAAAGGCGGGTAATTATAGGCCGGTTAGTTTAACGTCTGTGGTAGGTAAAATGTTAGAATCCATCATTAAGGAGGAAATTGCGAGGCATCTTGAAGGGAATTGCTTGATAGAGCAGACGCAACACGGTTTCATTAAAGGGAAGTCGTGTCTGACAAATTTACTGGAGTTCTATGAGGATGTGTCTAGGGCAGTGGATAGAGGAGAGCCGGTGGATGTGGTCTTTCTGGATTTTCAGAAGGCGTTTGACAAGGTACCTCACAAGAGGTTATTGCAGAAGGTCGAGGGACATGGAGTTGGGGGTAGGGTGTTAGCGTGGATAGAGGACTGGTTGTCAAATAGGAGGCAGAGAGTGGGGGTCAACGGGTGCTATTCGGATTGGCGGTTGGTGACTAGTGGAGTGCCCCAGGGGTCGGTGCTGGGGCCTCAGCTATTTACCATTTATATAGATGATCTGGAGGAGGGAACCGAGTGTAGGGTGTCGAAATTTGCTGATGACACCAAGATTGGGGGAACGGCAAATTGTGCAGAGGGTGTGGAGAGTCTGCAGAAGGATCTAGATAGGCTGGGCGAATGGGCCAGGAAATGGCAAATGGAATTTAATGTTGGCAAGTGTGAGGTGGTCCACTTTGGTAGAAATAATGGTAGGAAGGACTATTACTTACGGGGCGAAAAACTGCAGCAAGCGACGGTGCAGAGGGACCTTGGGGTCCTTGTGCATGAGTCGCAAAAACCCAGCTTGCAGGTGCAGCAGGTGGTCAGGAAGGCGAATGGGATGCTGGCCTTCATAGCGAGGGGGATTGAATATAAAAGTAGGGAGGTCTTGCTGCAGCTGTATAGGGCATTGGTGAGGCCGCAGCTGGAGTACTGTGTGCAGTTTTGGGCACCGCACCTGCGCAAAGATATTTTGGCCTTGGAGGGAGTGCAGAGGAGGTTTTTTAGGCTGATACCGGAGTTGAGGGGGTTGAGCTATGAGGAGAGGCTGAATAAACTAGGCTTGTACTCGTTAGAGTTTAGAAGAATGAGGGGCGATCTCATTGAGACGTATAAGATGATGAATGGGATGGATAGGATAGAGGTGGAGAGACTCTTCCCGCTCAAAAAAGACAGTAGGACTAGGGGGCACAGCCTCAAGATAAAGGGGGGGCAGTTTAGAACGGAGTTGAGGAGGAACTTCTTCACTCAAAGGGTGGCGAATCTCTGGAATTCTCTGCCCGTTGAAGTGGTGGAGGCTGCCTCGCTAAATATTTTTAAGACGCGGGTTGATGGGTTTTTGATAAGAGAGGGGATTAAGGGTTATGGGGAGAGGGCGGGAAAGTGGAACTGAGCCACGACAGATCAGCCATGATCTTATTGAATGGCGGGGCAGGCTCGAAGGGCTGGATGGCCTACTCCTGCTCCTATTTCTTATGTTCTTATCCAAGATTAGGACTGTCGTAACTGGAATTGGTTTGAAGAGGCACTGGGGAACACCCCATCACCCCCCCAGAAGCGTCCAGTTAAGGACTGCATGGCAATCCCTGTGAGGTTCAAACTTCAGTCATACAATTGCCCTGCAATGGAAACCATCTGAAAGTACAATATAAATGGTAAATTTTAGATTGTTTCCACTGTCTTACAGTGATAGTTACCCAGAAAAAGTTGAAGAATTAACCCACTTCTAAATCAGGGGTAGCTACAGCACTGAACCCACCCCCCCTCCCCCCACCCTGTCCCCCCCTCTTCCTCAACCACTCCACAGTACCACCTAAATACCCCTATGACCCTCCACTGGACTTCCCCACCCGCACTGACCACCCGGCCCCCATCCACTGGCCACCTCCACTCACCAACAGAACTCCATCACCCCACCGACCACCCACAACCAAATCAACCAGCCTTCCTCACCACAGTGGCACAGTGGTTAGCACGGCTGCGTCACAACTCCAGGGACCCAGGTTCGATTCCTGGCTTGGGTCACTCTCAGTGTGGAGTTTGCAATCATTTTCCTCACGTCTGCGTGGGTTTCCTCTGTGTGCTCTGATTTCCTCACACAGTCCAAAGATATGTGTGTTAGGTGCATTGGCCATGCTAAATTGCCCCTTAGTGTCATAGGATGCGTAGATTAGAGGGATTTGCAGGGTGAATATGTGGGGCAGACTGCAGACTCAATGGGCCAAATGGCTGCCTCCTGCACTGTAGGGTTTCTATAATTCTAATCCTAGCCACTCGTCAAGATAAAGGGGGGGGGCAGTTTAGAACGGAGTTGAGGAAGAACTTCTTCACTCAAAGGGTGGTGAATCTCTGGAATTCTCTGCCCGTTGAAGTGGTGGAGGCTGCCTCGCTAAATATTTTTAAGACGCGGGTTGATGGGTTTTTGATAGGAGAGGGGATTAAGGGTTATGGGGAGAGGGCGGGGATGTGGAACTGAGCCACGACAGATCAGCCATGATCTTATTGAATGGCGGGGCAGGCTCGAAGGGCTAGATGGCCTACTCCTGCTCCTATTTCTTATGTTCTTATTTTCTTATGTCTTATAAGCCTACCTTCTCCCTGACTTCCGGAAACGGCTGGGCCTTTAAATTTATCTGCTTTACGACAGCTAATGCCATATAAAAGGTGGCATGGTTTCCTTACCTCCGACTCTGCAGCCCCTGCCACATGACATTGGGAACCTCATACGCTATACAGTTATCATCGAGCCTGAGTCAGGAGGACTGATGAGAAAGGAGCAGCTGGATTTCAGGGTAAGAAACAAGTAGTGGAGTGGCAATCTCTGACTCCCACTCCACTGTAATAATGAGCTATTACACTCATAGACTAAGTCTTAGAATGATTGAGAAGATCAGCCAATAAGTTTACCATGCATTAATTGACCATCAGGATGATAGACAGAGAATTAGATGGACTTTAGTCTTGCGTCAAGAAATTCCTATGTTCTACAATCTTTTACTCGATGTTGCTACCCCATCCAAAACATCCATATTTCTTCCTGTGTGATGATACAAGGAAACAGACGGCCCCTTGAACGTTTGCCATGAAGAGTGATACTAAGAGGAGGCTGGTTGCAACTTGAAAACTGAAGCTGTTGTCACTATGAAGGTCCACATAGAAAAGAATTGTGTCACACGACCTACATGCTGTCACACAACAGTGAGCTGCGTATTGGCCAGACGCTTGTGACAGTATACGCTCTCTGAACGCTGAATCACCTCTCTGCTTGTGGGCACAAACTGCTTCATCCTCAGCAAAACCGAATGGAACTGAATACTGCACAATCATCAGTGAACAACCCCAGTTATGGCCTTAAGGTCACTGATGAAACAGTTGAAAGTGGCAGCATGGAACCAGGTAAGCTACAGTGTACAGGTGAGGAGGATCAAATGCCAGAAGCAGGCTTCAGAGGATGCAGCGCTCAGTAAGTTAGTTGAACCAGCGTAAAAGGAAACTGATACGTGAGCAGGTTTATGTATCGGAATTATGTGAGTCTATCCAAAGTATCCTAGAAGACCTGACTTGGATTTTGACACTACGAGGGAATAAATCGCATGTGCCTCTAGTTACATAAAAATATAAAAACTAGAAGCAGGACGAAGTCATTCAGCCCTTCAAATCTGCTCCACCATTCATTTTGATCATGGCTACTCATCGAATTCAATACCCTGATCCACCCCCCCGCCCCCACATCCCTTGATCCCTACGAGCTATATCTAATTTCATCTTGAAACCACACGTTTTGGCCTCAACTATTTTCAGTGGTAGTGAATTCCACAGATTCATCATTCTCTGTGTGAAGAAATTTCTCCTCATCTCAGTCCTAAAAGGTTTACCCCTTCTCCTCAAACTATGACTGCTATTGCTGGACTCCCCCAGTTATCGCATGGTAGTCTGCCATGGAACAATAAGCTATAAGAGCATCTACAATGGACCTGCATCGTGACACAGGCTCTACACACAGAGGAATTGTCACAAATATCGAAACTGCAATGCTGAGGGGTTTGTGGAAACATTTTTGAGGCAGTTCAGAAGTCAGAACGCTGAATCCGAAATGCCTTCCACTGAAGTCTAGCCATCAGCCATTGCTCTTATATTTTGCAGAGTCACTTAGAAAGGAAAACATGGAGAGAAAATATAATGAAATATGATATGAAGTGGGTTCATAAATCAGTGTTTTGTTTTTGAACTTGACCCGATTTTATTCCAGTTAGTGTCAATAATGGAGTCTCGAAGTAGACAGAATCCATTAAGATTAGCAAAGGAAACATAGACGATAATTTTTCAGAATTGCAAATCTAAATGCATGAACCTTTCTTGTTAAATTGGTGTTTCTAGCGTTACATCCCCTGGTCAATATCTCTGATCTGCTCTAGTCTTCTCCCACCTACAGTTAGGCATCGTACAGCAATTTGTGGAGTACACAGTAGATAATAAAGATCTTGGAAGCTAATCGGGAGAAATGTTGGGTGTTCTTTCATGTGCTGACAGATGTGAAGCACCGTTTTAGTGTGCTAATGGTATACTAAATGATGACGGTAGAGATTGAATGAGGCCTTTATCAATACCTGCTGAAAGGGTGATGTTGTGATGCGGAGATGCTGGCATTGGACTGGGGTAAACACAGTAAGAAGTGTGACAACACCAGGTTTAAGTCCAACTGATTTATTTGATAGTAAACTCGCAAGCTTTCGGGGTTTGCCCCTTCGTCAGGCGAATGGAGAGCTCTAATCAGTAATCTGTAAACTGTCTGTGCTGTTATACGCTCTGTCTGAGGCCAGATGTCCACCCCAACACCCCTTCCCTTCTCTTTCCTCCTCCTCCACCCACCCACCACCACCATTTCCATGGCAGGCAGGACGGGAAAATTGTTTCCATTGTGTACAATATGACAGGTTTGATTCTTCAGTCCTGCATGCTCATGTGTAAATTCTGCTAGGGCTGGAGAATTGTGGGAGAGGGGCCACAGCGTGCTTAGCACAAGCGAGACCCCTGTGGGATTATCCCAACCCGTGTGCCTTGATGTAATCTGGTTCATGCCCAATGAGGGTACAAACAAGATTTGGGTCGGTTTGAAGCTTTGTTGTCCCAACTCCTGCAATTCTTCGAACCTCAGATGCAGTGGGGACCCGGCGGAAATCACCACTGGTCTCCACAAACTGAAACCATAAAAGCACTCAGGTGGTTAGGGAGGTTTCTGGGTAGTACCCTGCCAAGATGGCATTAACAGGATTCCAGGGGGCAGAGTAAAAAATGGGGGAGGAAGAGGGGGCTCAAAGAGCAGCTTTGGTAACACCATGATGATATACTGCTCACGTGGGGTGGTGGCTGGCACGAGCAAGTGGGGGAGGAGGGGGTTCCCGAGCCCTGAGTAGGGAGGGGTTTGTAAGGTTTTCTAGTGATCAGGTGCCTTTAAATATAGCAGCCTGATATCCAAGGAGCCAATCTTGCCGGTGTCTCTCGGTCACCGTTCCAAAACATTTCTAAGTGTGGGAGAATTCAGTGAGAATCTCCCCAGGCTCCAAAACAATTTCTAAAGTTAGTATTCTTTGACTTGCCGCAGCTGGGATTCTCCAGTCCTGCTGCTGTGAATGGAGATTTGGCTGAGTGCCACATTCTTCATTCTCGCCGGCAGTGGCCACAGGGCGTGAACAGCCAGAAAATTCCAGCCAAAGCACGGGAGGATTACAAAACAATTTCTGTCAAAATCAAACCACACAAAGGGAATCTCCTGCTGGGGACAACTCTTACACCAACTGGGGCTCTCGGTGCTGCTGCAGTGAATGGGGAGCACCGGATTCTCCATGCTCAGGGTGGCACGGACAAGATCGGAGAATCCTGCCCCTAGAAATATTTTGGGAGAATTCTGCCCTGGAAATCTGCTCATATCATATTAAAAATCTTGATTATGACATACACTTCCTGCATATGTTAACCTTAATTCCACTGCAACCAGTTTATAATGTAATAACCTATGCCAACATGTTATAATTACAACACCTTCACTATCACAATTAATTTTGACAACCAATTAAAATGAGTAAAAAAGAATTTTGTGTGGGAGGGGGACATCAAGTCGAATTTTAAATGCCCAAGGTAAGGATCTAAACTAATTACGATTTTTATTTTAAGAAAACTTAAGAATTATAGAGTTGAACATGAAAAGAGAGGAGCAGGATCTGACCATTTGGCTCTTTGAACATACTCATTATGATCATAGCTGATTATCTGCCTCAATCCCACTTTCCTGTCCACTCCCCATTTCCCTTGAGATCAAAGATCTGTCCACTTCAGCCTTGAAATATATTCAATGATTAAGCAGCTGCAACCTTCTGGGATTGGGAATTGCAAAGATTCACAGGCCTTGTCAGTGAAGAATGTTTTCATCTCCGACCTAAAAAGAACAATTTCTTATCTCAAGGCCGTAGCCCTGTGCTCTGGATTCACCAACAAGGGAAGACGACTTTGGTGTCTACTTCAAGTCCCTTCAGAAGCGTCTGTGTTTCAATGAGGTCATCTCTCGTTTTTCTGAATTCCAGAGCGTACAAGCTAAACTTACTCATCCTCTCATCTTAGAATAACTCTGACAGCCTAGGAAGCAACCTGGTGAACATTCACTGTCGTGCTTTCTTATTCATTGATGGGATGTCAGCACTTTTTGGCAAAACCAGCATTTATCGGTTATCCCTAATTGCCTGTGAGAAGGTGGTGATGAGCCTTTATCTTTTTCAACTGAAGCAATCGGCGTGGTGCAGTTACAACGACAGCATCCTCTGTCAGATCGCTGCTCTAATAAGAATGAAGGTGCATGACTTGGAGAAGAGCTTTCAGGTGATTGTGTTTCCATTTGTCAGCTGCCCTCGTCCTTCTAGTTGGTGGGATCATTATCTGAACAATTGCAAATTGAACTGAACACTTGTGTAACCATCAGTGAGCATCCCCACTTCTGACTCTATTGTGGAAGGAAGGTCATTGAAGAAGCAGTTAAAAACGAACATATGAACAAGGAGCAGGAATAGGCCATACTCTGCAGTGATGTCAGGTCAAGTGAGAATGCAAGCTGTACATCTTAATTTGAGCTCCTTTCTAAAATGAGACAGGAGTTCAATTTTAAAGAAAAAAAATGTTTTCTTCTGATTACTATTGCCAGTCAGGAAATCAAAATATTTCAAATAAATAAGTGAGAGAAGAAAAGATGGGAGAGGCAGAAAGAGGAAAACAGAGATGCTGTTAACTCAAACAACAAAGTTAAGGGATGAATTTCCAGCAGCGTTGGGCCCAGCGCAGATTGGGTTGGGGGCCGCAAGGAGTCAGAGAATTGAAGAGGAGGGGCCTAGCACATTTAGCGCGGGAAAGAACCCCCTTTGGGACTCTTCCAACTCCCACACGAGGATGTAATCTGGTTGGTATTGCCAGGATGTCAGCACTGTGCCAAGAGTGTGGAGCCTGAGGGGAGTGGGGCTTTATGTGGGTAGGGCCTAAAGTGGGTGGTGCATGAAGGGGAGCCATTGGAGGGTCCCAATGCTGGTGATTTATGTTGGTGGGTGCGGGGTAGAGGAGAACACAAATCCAATGAGCGGGGTTCCCAATTTCAATGTGGGGAAGGCGGGGGGGGGGGGGGGGTCTTCAATTTCACTTTGAGGGCACCCTGTCTCTGTGAAGCTGAGCTTGCTGCAGTATTTATGTCCCGCCCCTCTCAACAGAACTGGCGCAAAACTCACCCCGCTCCCAAAAAAATAACTAAATGTGGGAAGGTCATGACCCAAATCATGCCACGGCAAATCACATCAGTTTTCTCAGCTGAAATGACACTTGAATTCTCTGACCATGTCTGCAGCTGGGGTTTTCCGTTCTGGCTGCGGTGGACGGAGATTTGGTTGTGCGCCAAATTCTCCATTTTCACTGGCGGCAGTGGCAGGGCGCAAGACATCAGAGAACTCTGGCTTTAGTCATTTTTGGGGACAGCTCCACCCTCAATGTTTACAAAAACAAAATCACTGAAGAAGTTGTAAAACAGTGGTGCCAAACCTTGTACATTCCCTGACTTCACTGCTGACCCATCCTGCCAAATATCTAACTGACACATACTGTGCACTACTGTGCTGCATATTCCCAGTTAAAAACCTGCTAAAGGATTCAAGTTAAATGCAGAGGTAAAGGTCAATAGAATAATGGGCAGAGTCATTGAATTCAGTTTCCAAAGCACCATAAAAGACTCAGAATGCCATTTAATAGTGTCTCATTCAATAACTGTATACAAGTGACCTTCATGTGATCCAATCTATGGCATAAAGATTCGGGCTGTTATAAAACTGTGCTCCTCTGACTTACTGCAAGTAACATTACCGGGGATCTGCTAATGTTGTAACAAAAAAACAATTACTCAAAGAAAACAACAGAAGGCAGAACAAAAGGAGAAATATTCACTGCCTAAAAGCTGCACCTATTAAAACAAATGATCAAGTTTCACATTTATTTCTTTGCTTGCATGATTTCTGCAGATATTGTTTACACTGTCTGCAGTCAGCACGGGACAATCTATTTCTCTTAGCCATATTTATGAGGCTGACGGAAAATATTTATAATCAATCAACTGATCAGTCAGTAATTGACGTTATTAGTATGCTTCATAATTCACTTGATTATGTAAACCAAGAGTTTTTACAACCTTCCAGTTTATCTTAAAACTTCGAATTTATAGCAAGGCTTTTTATTGTTACACTCTTGGTACAGATGAGTAATTGTTGGAAAAAAGTTTGAGCTCACAGTTATTCAGTAAATTAATGACAACACAAATTTTAAAGAAAATAACAAATAGTGTACAAAACAGATACTTCAAATTTAAACCCTAAATTTTCAACAACTTCCCATTGTACTTGAACTTTTACTTGAGTTCAGCTATACTTTACAGAATCTTGAGAGATCCATCATTTCTCCTAGGAGCAAACCAAGTTGTGCCACAGCTCACAGGAATTCACCTTGATTGTCCTCAGTATTCCCATTATTTTATGTGTACGAGACTTCTGAGAGTCCTTCCACTAGCATCTGGCTAGGCGATTCCTCCAATTCACCCCAACACTTCATGACTGTGGAATCTCCAGCTCAAGTATGGGCCTCACTGCATTCTCGCCAAGTGACTTCAAATCAGATGGAAACATAGAAGCAAGAAGCAGGAGTAGGCCATTCGAACTTTTCATCTTGATCATGGTTGATCATCGAATTCGATATCCCTGTTCTGCCCTTGGTTTCTGATAGATGTGTACGTCCAGAGCTCATTACTACTTCTGATAGATTTTCTCTCAGCCTCTCGAAGTTGGTCCCAAACCAACTCCCGCAAAAGAAACTGCCTGCAATCTCTCCTCACAGAAACGTTGTATAGCTCAAGAATTAAACTAATTAACTTCACCTTCAAAACATTCCTTTGTTTCTGGAACCCACATGACTGATTTATATGTACAATGGGGAAAACTGAAATCTTACCAGACTCAGTGACTTCAGTGCAAAGCTAAGAGAGGATCACCTGTTTTTTTTAAAACTGTTTTTTGCATCTCTAACTCTAAACCCTTTTAAGTAAACTGGATTATTCCTTTGAAAGGTAAGAATCATAGGAGCGTTTACCAGTTTCCTCCATTTATCTTGTATTTAAAATTCTACTCCCAGAACTAACAGCTACAATCCTGAAACATCCGAATCTGAGGTAAGATCATCATAATTTGTTAAAACATTGCAGTTTAATTAGCTAGCTGAAGATTGCAAACTTGTCTAGTCAAAGATGAAACAATGAGGAGACGTTCGTTCATTCTTGTTACCTTATTTGCTTCACAAGGTGGTTTACTGAGCTCAGGTACTCCAATGCTGAATGAGGTAATGGATTAGTTCCAAAGAAGAATTTTATTGGACTCAAAATGTTAACCCTGTTTCTATCTCCACAGATGCTGCCAGGCATGCTGAGTTTTTCCAGAAGTTTTTATTTTCTTTTCAGGTCAGATAGCTACTAGTCAAGAGACAGAAAAAAAGTTACTCATGGCAGGCATCTTGGGGCATGAGAATCATTCAGAAAGCAGGGTGTTTTATTGTATATAAACCTTTGTCTAAAGCATTGATTTTAAAATGACGCTGGTGTGAGGCTAACTATTCAAAATCGATTATCTTTAAACGCTACAGACGGTAAAAGATCAACTGACGTACTTAAAGTAAAACATATGTATTTTTATTACATGTAGCTTCATTTATAAGTATAATTAACTTGCTTAAGTAGAGCATGAACATGAATGAGTTGGCCTAATAATCTGTTCGTGTGTATACTAACAAGAACTTAGGAACAGGGCAGTTTCTGAGCATCGCAGACCGAATTTAAGATAAATCACTTAGAGGTTACTCAAAGCGCGGACATATTGATCAATGGAATAATTAACACAACAAAAGGCTGAGTGTGAGAAGGTTGTAAAGAAACTTGAAGGTGATTTAGATAAGTTGAGTGAGCAGGCAAATACATGGAAGATGCAGAATAACATGGATAAATGTAAAGTTATCCTCTTCGGTCGGAAAAGCAGAATGGTAATTATTTAAATGGAGATAGATTGGGAAATATTAATGAACAAAGGATCTTGGGTGTCCTTGGACACCAGTCACTGAAAGCAACCATGCAGATGCAGCATGCAGTTAGGAAGGCAAATGGTATGTTTTTGATTTAATTTATTATTGTCACGTACATTGGGATACCTTGACAAAGATGGTTTGTCTGAGAGTTGGTGCAGACTCAGTGGGCCGAGTGGCCACTTTCTGCACTTTAGTAAGTCTATGATTCTATTCAATGATTCTAAAAAAATTTAAAAAAACTATAACTTCATGACAAGAGGTATGGGGATAGAGCAGGAATATTCTGTTGAGATAGATTTCCATACATGACCGTACTGAATGGTGGGACAGGTTTAAGGGGCTAAGTGGCCTGCTGCTGCTCTTATTTTCTATATTTTTTTCTCTGGAATTGCCACCAACACAAACTGCCTAGTAAAACATTAAAAAAAAAATCAATAGCCAGGGAAGGGCCAGCTGGACGACTGACTGCTGGTATAATTTCAGCATCCAGTCATTTCCAGCTAGCTTGTCATTCACCCAGCAACACGATCTCCCAGGACAGACTAAACAATAGTAGACCAACTTCGAGGTGAGAAAAATGAAATTCTTCTTCAATACCTAATGACAAGCAAAACAAATTCCAGAAGATTCTAGTGACTCGGGGATCACTTAAAAAAGGTGAAGACCTGTTGAAATGTCAGCCACAGTTAGGAAGTTTGTCAGTTCCTATTTAAATATGTACAGTGAACCTGTACTCAATATGTGAGCACAGTAAGAAGGCTCACAACGCTGGGTTAAATTCCAACAGGTTCATTTTGTAGCACAGGCCACTAGCTCCGAAAGCTAGTGGCTCGAGTTACTAAATAAACCTGTTGGAACTTAACCCAGTGTTGTGAGACTTATAAGTGTGTTTAACCCAGTTCAACACTGGCATCTCCACATCATCTCAATATGTGAACCAGCAACATGTAATAACAGAACACCTAATGGCTAACCTAGTAAATAGACTTCTTACATAATCTATATGTATGCCCTCTTAACAAAATCTAATTCAAGCAGTTAACCAGCAGGGATCAAATCCAAGCTATTCACAAATTTAATGATCTCAATAAATTCTACTTAATGTCTTTGTTTTTCAAGGAATAATTAACACCAGTTTTAAGTGCCTGTAAACTAGGAATCCATCCAAAGGGCTTCTGAACTCTTTCCAAGGTATCCTTTCGCCCACCAAGTGAGGGGATCCAAACTGGAGACAGTATTTGATGGCATGTTCATACTGCACACTTCAACCTGAGCTCCTCAGAAAGGTGTTAAAACAGAAAATGTTAGAAATACTCAGCAGGTTAGGCAGCATCTGTGAAGATAGGGGTTGATGACCTTTCAGAAGAGTGAGAAGAGAGAGAGAGATGTCGCTTCTTTTAAGCAGGTAAAGAGTAGCAAAAGCAGGGCAAAGAAAGGGAGAGTTAGCAAGAGGGAAAGATTCAGTGAGAAAAAGTGAAGATGGCAAAAGGAGATGGTATTGGGAAAATAAATCAGACAAAAGATGGGTCTAGATTAGAGGAGGTATAAATGCCATGACAGGGTCCTTACAAATAGTGAAGCAGTGATTGTTATTTGGAATTGTTGAAATTAAATGTTGAGTCTGAAAGACTGTAAAATGCCTGATCGAAAATTATATCCTTCTTCTTGAGCTTCGTTGAAACTGTGGGGGAGACCAAAGACAAGGGAATTATTGCGGGAGTGGACTGATAATTAAAATGACAAGCAACCAAAGGCTTGAGGTTACACTTATAGGCATAGACGTTTTGCAAACCAATCACCCAATTTGCGTTTGGTTCCCCTGATGCATTGGAGGTTGCATCATGAGTAGATGTTTGTTGAGCCTATCTTCACACTGTTTTGTCCCTTTGGGGAAGAGTAGCGGAAGTGATTGGAAGGATCCCTGAGCTGATTGTCAGTCCATTGAACTGTGTGATGAACACTCCTTCCTTGGCCAACAAGTCCTAGGACAGGATTTTCTAACTGCGTTCTACCCAAAGCCAGAAAATCCCCCCTGAGGTCAATGGACCTTTGCATAGACTGTGTCCCATCTGCTACAAATCCCATGGTAGGTGGGACAGTAAAATTTCACTCCTAATGTTGGACTCCAGAGTTTCTGGTTCAGAGGTGGGATTACTACGACTGCACGACAAGGCCTCCTATCATGGGTAGTAAATACAGTATACTAAATTGAAAGAAATACATATAAATCAATGTTTTATCTGTGAGGAGCATCCATAGATTCCTGGACAGTGGAAAGGGAGGAGTTAAAAAAAGGTAGGTTTTTCATTTGCTGCACTTGCAGAGGAAACTGACGAAGAAGGAGGAAGGAATTTTGGGATTGATTGATGAGTGGGCCAGTGCGCTGTGGAAGGAATGGCCCCTTCAGAATGATGAAAGGTAAGGGGATGGAAGATATGTTTGGTGCTGGCATTATGCTGGAGGTGGCAGAAATGGGAGAAGATATTCTGTTGAATGTGGTGACGGTTAAGGTGGAATGCATGGACAAGAGGATCCCTAGCATAGTTCTGAAAGAGAGCAGAAAGGGTGAGAGTAGAGGTGCAGAAAATGGGAAGTTACAGTTAAGGACCCTGTTAAAGACAGTGGAGGTTAATCTTTGATTGAGGACAAAAGAAAACATTGGAAATACTAATATGCGAAGTGGCAGCATTAGAACAGATGATATGGTGAAGTTAAGAGAATGGGATGAAGTCCTTGCTGGAAGTGGGATGGGAGCAAGTGCAGACAATGTAGTGTAATCAGAGGCTTTAGATGTTGGTCAACAATTTATCCCCAAAAACGGACTCAGAGAAGTTGAGGGAGGGAGAGGAAGAATTGGAAATGGACAAATGTGGATGGCAAAAGGAGGGTAGAAATTAGAAGCAAAATAGATTAAAATTTTCAGTTCAGGGTAAGAACAGGAAGTGGCATTTATGTTGTCATTGGTGCACCAGGAAATTGGACCCAAGCACATGGGTCTGGTAGGACTAGAACAGAGACTGCATATCAAAACAAGAAAATCAGGTACAGTTGAAATTTAAATGAGTTCTCATAACAACAAAATATTTCAATTCCTACAAATGAAGGGAGTCAAAGGAGAACTTGTTCAGTGTGAAAACAGGTTTAGCCAGAGGAAGATATTGGTGGATGGAGAGTGTGTGGGCTCCAACTAAAAAGAATGGACAGCCCTCAGACTGGTCTGGATAAGGGATGGATGATAGAAGGATTTAACACTGATTCAGGAAACAAGAAGCGTAATGTCAGGTAAGCGGTGAGGGGTCAGAAGAATCATGAATTCAGTTGGGAAGAAATTGGACAAAGGGTGGAAAGAATTACAGTGGAGTAGCAGGAATGTGAGGCAAGGGTAGGCTGCAATGATGTGTCTACCATAGTGGCTTTGTTTGGTCGTCCTGGGAAAGAGGTGGAATTGAAGTTCAGGAATCATGAAGTAGGAGACCATCAGCAGAGGATCATCAGAAGAGATGAGGTGACAATCTGGAATAATTGCTGGATCTAAACAGCACAAGATCTGGAGTGGCATCAGGATTGGCAAAACACCAATTGTGGGCCAAGGCACTTGCTAAAGCCATGATAAAAAATATTTTGATAGATGCATTTTTTCAACAAAAAACTAGCTGGGTTTCAAGTATGGAGCTTGAGGGATTTTTACAGAATCAGAGGCTTACATTCGATTTCTCAGTTAGAATCACAGAATCTCTTTAGTGCAGAAGGAGACCATTTGGACTATCGAGCTTGAACCAACAATAAACCCAGCCGGGCCATATCCCCATAACCCAACATGTTTACCCTTCTAGTCCCCCGACACTAAGGGGCAATCAACTTAACCCATACATCTTTGGATTGTGGGAGGAAACCAGAGCACCCAGAGGAAACCCACGCAGACACAGGGAGAACGTGCAAAACTCCACAGAGACAGTGACCCGAGGCCAGAATTGAACCGGGTTCCGGGTGCTGTGAGGCAGCAGTGCTAAGCACTGTCCACCATGCCGCCCATTGTTGTGCTTCAATAGGGCAGTGGACATATCTACCTCTTCATTTCCAAACAATTGCAATTGGGGAAGGGATGCAATAATATTATAATCCTACCCTGGAGGAAACCTCCATTCAAAGCTGCTTAGCTGGCTTTTTCCAGGGTTAAGGAAAAGAGCAACTAAAAGGAAGTAATGCAGCCAGCTTAAAAAGGTAAAAAACAAACGAAGTGAAGCAAGAATCCTTCCCCCTTGACCAATCAAACAAATCTTCCGCCAGACTTCTCTTCTCTCCTCACAAAATCTCCCTTCTTATTCTTGTCCAGCTCTTCCCTCTGTCCCGCAATCATTGCTTTCTTCCCTGTGATCTGGGTCCCATCCCCTCACTATGTCCTGTGTTCCTCCTTCCTCTTGCATTCAAAGATCCCTCACCACGCTAAACTGTGATTGTCAGGGACCATTCCCTCCTGTAGTCTGCTGCACTCTTTCACTCGTCTGTCAATCTGCCTGGCTGCTGGATAGGGAACAGAGTAAAAACAATGATAATTACTGTTAGCAGGTCTCTGCTTTCTCAGCGTTTATGAATTTCTTCTCACAGACACACATGCCCCCACTCTCACCTTATTAACATCAGGGCCAATGGACTAACTCAATACAAACTTCTCATTATGGACCCTTGTATGCCTTAGGAAGTATGGGTACAATAACATATTTGATAGACTTATGATTCTGCTGAGATCTTAAATATTGCCAGGGTATGACATCATGCAACTCTCAATGTCAGGCAATATAATAGAGCTGTGGTGAGAGCATGTTTCTTCCCAGTCACCTTGGGAAAATTATATTGAAGTATACCAAGAAATAACTATTTTTTTGCATTACTGCAGTCATGGAGCACAGATTGCCGTAAAGATTGCTAAATCTCTGTTTAAGCAACCTATTTGTACATTCATTTATTCTGTACGTTCCCCAGTTGTAACAAAAATCTGTGGCTTGGAATCCAATCTTCACAGAAATCCGCTGATCTCATCACAATAACAAAAACCAATGAGGAATAATAATGCATACCTGTGTTACTTTTTACGCCAACTTACACATTCATTAATTCGATACCCAAACCCCTTAAGAGGCACAACCACAAACAAGTTTATCAGGCCAAATTTGGAACTTCCTAATTTGGCATTCAAACTTCAGGAACATTGTCTCTCTTTTTCATTTACAATCTACACAGCCTTGTCTCGCACAAGAAAGATTACACAATAACCAGAAACCTTCTAATGCCAAGGCAAAATGCAAATGAAACGTCACTTTCAGAAAGCACACCAACAAGTCTTTATTGAACTATTTGAAGGGAAGCATTTGTATTTTTTTTATTCATTCGTGGGATCGCTGGCCGGCCAGCATTTATTGCCCATCCCTTGGAGCGCCGTTGAGAGTCAACCACATTGCTATGGCTCTGGATTCACATTTATGTCAGACCGGGTAAGGACAGCAGATTTCCTGAAAAGACATTAGTGAAGCAGGTGGGTTTTTCCGACAATTGACAGTGGTTTCATGGTCATAGTGGACTCTTAATTCCAGATATGTTTAATTGAACACAAATTCCACTATCTGCCATGGGGGAATTTGAAGTCAGGTCCCCAGAACATTAGTTGACTTCTTGGATTAATAGGCTAGACTACCACTATGCCATTGCCTCCCCATGGAACTGCACCAAGCGATGAATCAGAAAGTTATAAGCATGCAATGTTGCTAATGAAGGAACTTACGGAAATCCACAAAATCACCATCTGATTTGTTGAATGAAACAAAGAAGGTGCTGTCAACTAAAGTCATGACCAATATCTACGTAGAATTTCTAAAATCATCTAAAGAAAGGTACTGAATTTATATACCAGCTTTCATGACCTCAGGAAATCCCAAAGAACTCAATCAATGACTTTTTTTGCATTGTCACTATTATACTATAAGGAAAGTTTTGCACAGTCTCACAAGGCATTGAGATAATTAACCTGTTAAGCTGTTCTGGTTGTGTTGGTTGAGGAGCATCAGCACTCTTCTTCGAATTGTGCTATTGGATCTTCAACTTGACCCGAGGAGGCAGATGAGACAGCCACATAACATCTCATCCAAAATAAGTATCTTTGGCAGTGAGTGGGCCACTTCTCTAGTGCTGCACTGAAGAAGCAGCTCAAATCTCTGTAGGGAGCATGAACCAATAATCTTCCGACACAAGATTTGGGAGTGCTACCAGTGACCAGGACTGATAATTACCTGGTACATTCCATAGGTTATGCATTTACATGGTTGTATGTGGATATGGCATCTTACCGAGCACTTGTGGTGTAAAATGTGGGCCTGATGCGTGTTCTACACAGAAGATTTGCAGCGGATCAACTTTAGTTTTGCTGCCAAGGGGAAAAGGGTCAATTTCATTTTGATTTCTGTAGCACCAGTTACCTCCCATTAGCGTTCACTGCTGGGCTGCTGCATTTGTAGTGCAGCCCTTAAAAGTTTACAGGGGCCTCACAGAAATCTATAGGAACCACATTTATCTATTCAAACGTATATCATTTAATGCCAATTAATTTTGGGAACAAATGGGTGGAGTGTGCTCTGTAGTGCTTGACATTAAGCTTTCTCTAGCTAGAAAACCCTGAAGGTAGTCTTGCAGGTCACTCAACAAATTCAAAAACATGTTGGGCAAACAATTTTTGTGAAGACTTGAGGAACCAACACTCTGCTGCTCCTTGAACATTTTGGACTTACTGGATCAGTTGGGCCGATGGTGGACAAACTCGGTCCCCTCCAATTGTGCATTTCAAAAAGCTTGCCAATTGGCTCACCAACAGAAAGGTGATGAAGACCAAACATGAATGTATGTCAGGTCTCCGGTGGTAACATCTGGCTAGTATCCCAAGCTCTCTGTTCTAACTCTGCTTGATTGTAACCACAGTCTATTATATTATATAAAATGTATTCATGCTTTGCACTTTTATTTCTATTCAAAATCTGCAGTAACTCTGACCAAGCTGCACCTCCTGTCGGGTGATAATCTATTAGGGCTGATAATCTAAAGATTTACTGAAAAGGACATTAATTTGAATTGGAGTAAAATAAAATATTTTTGATATTTCAGTATCACATCATGGAGAGGTTCATGACAGGTTCAACCAGACATAATCCTGTTGAAGGGATCTCTCTGAGGATGCAAAGGTCAGAATAGCTCTGGGGGGGAGAGGGACAGAGTCAAGCAGTGCCTTGGCAATGTCCCCAGCACAGGCTGGCACAGTCTGCAAGTGCCATTCAGTGCTGGTGGCAGTGCCAGGGGTACATCCTTGGAAGAGCTTCATTTGAAGGATTGGGGGGGCGGGGGTGGGAGGGGAACGTGCATTGCAGGAGGATGAGGGATGGCACGGTGGCACAGTGGTTAGCACTGCTGCATCATAATGCCAGGGGCCCAGGTTCGATTCAGGCCTCAGGTCACTGTCTGCGCAGCATTTGCACATTCTCCCCGTGTCCACATGGGTTTCCTCCGGGTGCTCCGCTTTCTTCCCACACTCTAAAGATGTGCGGGTTAGGTTGATTGGCCATGATAAATTGCCCCTTGGTGTCGGGGGGATTAGGATGGTAAATATGTGGGGTTACGTGGTTAGGGTCTAGATTGGATTATTGTTGGTGAAGGCTTGATGGGCCAAATGGCCTCCTTCTGTACTATAGGATTCTATGATTCTACGTGAATGCCAGCGATGATGGGGGAATGGATGATGGGGATGTAAATGCTGATTATGGGGGGGTAGGGGATGAGAATACTAATGATAATTATGGGATTGAGTTGGGAACGGGATAGGGATGCCGGTGATGATTGTGGGGGAAGGGGGAGATGGAGGGAGTAAGCATTGTGTTCTGGTCGGAGTGCCCTTTAAAGATGGTGACCTGATCTCAGTGCATCTAGTCTTGCTGGCTCTAAGAGTCCCCACCTCTCCACAGTGATGGTGCAAAACACACCCATTCCTTTTCTCAGAGCAATAGGCTCAAAATCCACAAAGAAAACTTGCCTGTAGAACTGGAGCACTTCACACCAGTTTTCGCCAGAACTGACATGGACAAATTCTGGTGAGGTTTCCCCCAAAAGCTTCAGTGTTTGGAATCATGAGTTTTCATACCTATCTATTTGGTTAAAGATTTGTGGTGGGGACCAACCACCACAGGGACCGGGCACCACAACGATTGCAATGCCTCTTATTGAAGATTCAAGGTTATGACTGTGAGACTCAGCACAAGCTAGGTCACTTGATGGTCACATCAGATACACCCACAAAGTATTTTATCAAGAAAGATGGTTGTTATAATATGCCTTTAAAGGATAGCAGCACAAAATCATTAGAAAGGAAATGTGTCATGTGATCCAGTTTTAGTGTCACTTTTGCATTCAGCACAGCACACACATGCACAGCTTTGATGCCATCAAGCTAAATATCAATGCACAACTGCTTTTCCTGTGCTGAGTCTTAATGAGGGTGGTGGAAGAAAGATTTTCAGGCTAGAGGCCAGTTACCAGCAGTGTACCACAGGGGTCAGTGCTGGGTCCTCTGCTATTTGTGATTTTTATCGATGACTTGGAAGAGGGGGCTGAAGGGTGGGTTAGTAAATTTGCTGATGACACCAAGATTAGTGGAGTAGTGGATGAGGCGGAGAACTCTTGTAAGCTGCAAAGAGGCATCGATAGAACGCAGAGCTGGGCTGAAAAGTGGCCGATGGAGTTTAACCCTGTTAAGTGCGAGGTGATTCATTTTGGTAGGACAAACTTGAATGCGGATTACAGGGACGACGGCAGGGTTCTGAGGAATGTGGAGGAACAGAGTGACCTTGGGGTTCATATCCACAGATCTCTGAAGGTTGCCACTCAAGTGGATAGAGCCGTGAAGAAGGCTTATAGTGCGTTAGTGTTTATTAATGGTTTGGGGGTGGGGGGGGTGTTGAATTTAAGAGCCATGGGGTTATGCTGCAACTATACCGGACATTGGTGAGACCACATTTGGAATATTGTGTTCAGTTGTGGTCGCCTCAATATCAGAAGGATGTGGAAGCATTGGAGAGTGCGCAGAGGAGATTTACTAGGATGCTGCCTGGTTTGGAGGGTAGGTCTTAGGAGAAAGGTTGAGGGAGCTGGTGCTTTTCTCTTTAGAGCGGAGGAGGATGAGAGGCAGCTTAATCGAAGTTTATAAGATAGATAGAGTGAACATGCACAGACAATTTCCTCGAGTGGATATAGCTATTACTAGGGGGCATAACTATAAGGTTCATGGTGGGAGATATCGGAGGTATGTCTGAGGTAGATTTTCACTCAGAGCGGTTGGGGTGTGGAATGGACTGCCTGCTGTGATAGGGGAGTTGGACACTTTAGGAACTTTCAAGCAGTTACTAGATAGGCACGTGGAGCACACTCGAATTAAAGGGAGTGGGATAGCTTGATCTTGGGTTTGGACATAGCTCAGCACAACATTGAGGACCGAAGGGCCTGTACCGTGCTGGACTGTTCTATGAATGAACCCACAACATGTTTGCCCAATCCCTTACAAATGATTTCTCAATGGAAGCTGAAACGTTCTAGTCAATTCTCTTGCAATCTTTGCCAGGGAAATTCCAAGGTATGTCCCCCCCATGCACATTCTGGGGCAACTCCAGGGCATGACCCACAATCTGCACCCCTGTTGTCCACTGCTCCACCATGTGCTACAAATAAATGTAGCTCACCTGTAACAAGTTGTTGTTAGCCCTTCAGAAAGATTTCTCACTGCTAAATGTGTTCCAGCAGTTCCCCTCAGGTGCTGGGGAGGATCAGTCAGAAAATGCATTGATTCATCAGCTTCTTCTCCGAGCTCCAGCAGATCCATTCTACTCACCACCAACTCTTTAGCACATAAACCAATTTGTTTATCATATTCTGCCCTCCTTCCCTGAGCAGAGGCAAACTTACAATGAACTGCCTTGTGCTTAGGCTCAGGAACCAACCAATAGGGGGCAAGCATACTGGCTGGTAGCTTTGGGACACCAATCAGAGCCTAAGAGCTCTGAGTTTGCTGATAGGCTCAATAAATACAAGTAAGCCAATCAGCAACTAATGCAGACCAACATCACACTCTGATTGGAGGAGGCCCATGGTGATGGAAGGAGACCAGAGCAAGCTGAGCCAGTAGTTACAAAGCACTGAAGTGGTGGGCAGTGTAGGATGTTCGGTTTTGGGTTCCTGTGACTTGCATTTGAATTCATCATTTGCAGGCTTAATTACATAAAATAAAAAAAA
The DNA here is from genome assembly GCF_965287045.1 of Carcharhinus amblyrhynchos. Classification (NCBI taxonomy): domain Eukaryota; kingdom Metazoa; phylum Chordata; class Chondrichthyes; order Carcharhiniformes; family Carcharhinidae; genus Carcharhinus; species Carcharhinus amblyrhynchos. Next base: position 9,755,173 of record NC_137340.1, on the reverse strand, counting down.
ATTGAAGCAGTGATCTGTGTACTCCTCTGTATTTTCGTAGCTTGAATTGTGTGAGTTGAGGATGGGCATGGCCAGGGGCAGTGGTCGCATCTGGATGGGGCTTGATGTCATTTGAGGCAAGGCTTGACATTACTGGTTGGTGAGTCTTGATGTCACTAGATGTGGAGCATCGTGTCACTGGGGCAGGGCGGGGAAAAGCCAAGTCATGGGTGGGGGGGGGGGGGGGGGTGGCGTGAAATCATGGGGGTAAATATGAAATCATGGGGGGGCAAACGTCAGGTCACTGGATGGGGTCAGTGTGAGGTTATGGGGGACTGGACCCTGGTACAGACACAGAAGCCCCCACAAGTGTAAGTCCACCTCTGATCATATTTAAAAATCCACATCTAAAAACAGAGATAGAACGATATATATTCAGTGCCTGAGGGAAAATATTCTGGGCAAATACGTGTTCCCCCTGGCTCCACAACAATCTTTCAAAATTTTACCATTGCCGTTTTACTGAGCAGCCTGCGGCACTCCCTCTAATGGACCATAAGTTAGGCCACTTTTCGCTTAGAATCAATGGATAGAGAATATATATGGCAACACTTCTGGTACTCCTTTCAATTGACTCTTAAATATAGTGGGAACAAATTCTAATGATCATCAGTAAAGCACATTTTATACAAAGTAGCTACATACTTATGGTAGTAGTGTACAGCCTGGAAAGGTACTTTATGTACTGGTATGAGTGATTATTGTCGGTCAGTGAATTTGACTTGTTAACCACAATTTTAGAACCATTTGTCCAATTCATTGGATTTATGGTAATTAAGGCTTATTCTGTGGGGCTAAACGGCACTCTGTTTCACTAAAAACGTAATTCAGTTCTTTGACTAACTGAAGCTTTCAGTTCATTTGCTATGGTTACCAACACAGTAAAAATAAATTGGAGCCCAAACTAAAGACATCACCTTAATGCTTTCAACTGAATGCAGGATGAAATTTGCCTGCTGTGCAGATGTTCCATTTGGAGGACCCTAATGTAATCAGTTTTACAAAGTAAATCATTTTACATTAGGAGTGTAAAGCTCAAAAGCAGTGATTAAATCCCCTGTGAATCTCAGTGACGCACAATCAGTCAGAGAAAATCAGTGGCATCGGGGCACAGTGACTGAAGCGGTTGGAAATCCTCTAACATAAGAGGTCTCATTTCAATCTCCTGACATTGGCGTATGACCCCACAACTTCAAAATCAGTGGGTAGAGGTGCAAAATGATGGAAAGGTGCATACATTTAGGGAGCAGCACTTAGGGAGCATCAGAGTGACTAAATCATAGGTGTGGGAAGCTAGAGACTGGGCAAAAGTGATGACCACCTCAGGGGCATAAAGATTGAAGGTCTCTCTGAAATTAAACATATGTACGCAGAGTAAAGAGATTTAATGATCTTGGGAAGTGAGCAAAGTGATGATGTCTCATGAATTATGGTTTTCAGATCTCCAACGAGGAGCAGCATGATAGTTGCAGCAGTTGGCCTGCTAGAGGAGCACCTAGGAATCACTGAACCCAGATTCGACCTGTCCTCTAGATGTTGCCATTTCACTGCCATCACTGTGAAGGCTGCCTGTTCATACTTTGGGGTGTATGGGGTGTCAGGGAGGGGTAGTACCTCTGGGGGGAGGGGAACATGTCGCATCCTTTTCAGGGCAGTTTGTTCACCCTTTGTTCCCACCTGGCACTCAGCTCTCACCTGTGGCTCCCTGTAGCTCCCCGTAGCTGTTTGCATGCGACAGCGGCCACACCCCAGGCAACGGCTTCGATGAGCCGGCTAAACCAGGTGAGGGTAGCTGACAGGTCTCAATCCTCGGTGAGATAGGGAGGTATCTATCCCAGCACGTGAAGACAGACTCCAGCGGATTTGAACGGACGAGACCAATGGAAGGTCCAGCGGTCTCTGCAAGCGTTGTGGAACGCAAAGAGCAGGACAAGATACAGAAGACGTCCTGGTCATCCACTGCGCCTAGTCCCATCTCCAGCCATCTTGACTCTTGTCTTGCCACTGGATCCAGATGGGAATTGGGAAGAGAGAGTGAGGCTGACGCTGCACAACTCTCCCTCACTTTAATCCAAATCAAGCGCCAGTTTTGACACCATCATCATCAGTGTCCTGTTCAACTTTTGAAGTCCTGTGGCAATGGGCGAGTGACAAAGCAGCAGGTGCGGACACACTGGGAGCTGTAGTCATGGACCTGCACACAGGCGGCTCAGGTCTAACGGTCGTTCTCCGCTGACCGAAGCAGCATTGAAATTCGACATCTAACTGGGCGACTGAGCAGTCCTCTTCAGGAACACACTGCTCATCTCCGTAGAATGAGGAAGGGGCTAGAAAAGGTGCCCTAAACATTGCCTGCTTCACTACACCTTGGCCAGTTTACCGCAGCTGGCATCCCATCTTGCGGTTGAACAAACAAAAACAAAACACAAGATGACACCGCTCACCATTGGCGCTTGGAATATGCGCACACTTTTGGACAACCTTACAGCAGACAGGCCAGACAAAAGAACAGCCTTAGTTGCCAGAGAGCTTGCAAGGTACAACATTGACACTGCAGCCCTGAGCGAAACTCGTCTTGCCAACGTAGGTCAGTTGACTGAAACTGGAGGTGGACAGGACAGGATTCCCCAGGTTGATATCAACAGCGCCATGGATGACCCACAGGTAGTAGGCAAAGTCACAAAAGCTGTATGTCCTGTGGAAGATCATGTCAAAGTTCGGCTGCCCCCAACCCCCCAAAATTCAGATAGTACGCCAGTTCCATGATGGCATGATGGCCAGAGTATTGGACGGCACAGAATCCTCTGAGGCGTTCCCAGTCACCACTGGCGTCAAGCAGGGCTGTGTGCTCACACCCACACTGTTCAGCATGACGTTTACTGCGAGGCTGAATGATGCCTTCCAGGACAGTGTTGCTGGAATCAGCCTCAAGTACAGAGTGGATGGGAAGCTCTTTAACCTGAGGAGACTTCAAGCTACTACCAAAGTGAAGGAAATTGTTTCGAGAGACTTCCTCTTTGCCAATGACTGCGCCGTATATATTGACTCAGAGCCAGAGATGTAAGTCAGTATGGACAAATTTTCCACGGCTTGTGACAACTTTGGACTCACCATCAACATTAAAAAGACCAAAGTCATGCACCAGCCTGCTCCTCATGCTCCGTACACAGAACCTATAATCACAATCGAAGGGAAGAAACTACAGGCAGTGGACCAGTTCACTTATCTTGGCAGCACCCTATCTCAAGCAGTGACTATTGATACAGAAGTTAACTGCAGAATAGCAAAGGCAAGTTCTACTTTTGGTAGACTGCGCACCATTGTATGGGAATGTCGAGGAATCAGGTCTACAGCGCCGTAGTACTCACTACCCTCCTGTATGCCTGTTAAACGTGGCCTGTGTATCGAAGGCATGCAGGACAACTCAATCATTTCCACATGACTTTGTCTTTGCAGAATATTACACATCAGATGGCAAGACAAAGTACCAGACGTTGAAGTTCTCTCCAGAGCAACACCACCAGCAGTCCACACACTGCTGATGAGAGCGCAGACCCGGTGGGCAGGTCATGTCATTCGTACGTCAGACGAACACATACCCAGGCAGCTCCTTTTTGGGGAACTCTCTGCAGGTAGACACTTGCATGGAGGGCAGAAGAAACACTACGAAGACACACTCAAGGCCTCCCTCAAGTCGCTTGACGTAGACACAACCACCTGAGAAACGCTGGCACAAAACTTTCCTACCTGGCGCTGCCTCATCTATAAAGGCCGTCAAGCTTACAAAGCAAAGTGCATTGCTGAAGCACAACTTAAGCGCGAGCTGTGGAAGTCCAGAGCCACCAGCGCAACAACTACAGTGCCTACACGAGTCTGTCCAATATGTGCCAGGACATTCCGTGCCCAAATTGGCCTGATCAGTCATCTTCAGACACACCGCATCCAGCCTCAAAATGACTAATGGTGTCAAGGTCCGGGTCAACAAAGATGGACGAACAACAACTGCCTCCCCATGAATTTATGCTTCCCCTTTAAATAGGTCATCTGCTTGTTAGGTGCCACCTTGCCAACTCCACATGGTTGACTGACTCCCACATTAATTCAACAGTTTTATTTACTTAAAAAAGTCACATGTTAATTTAAGAGCAAGTCACATGATCTGATGGTGATGTCATTAGAGCGTTTGCAGAGGCTGCTCTTCCACTTTCAGTGTTATATTCTGTGCCGAGCAGAGAACATCTCTTTCAATAAAACCGAATCCATGTGGGCAAACCATGTCTTTTCTTTCTGTTAAAACTCACAACACTTGACATAGCTGGGACATTTTTGAAAGTTAGAAAGTGTAGTTAGAAAATTGCTTCCCCCCTCCCAACACCCCATGTCAAAGATTCCTCACCGCCAATAAAATTTCATGCAAAGGGAGGGATTTTCTATGCAACCCACCAAGTGTTTTGTTGTGGTGGAAATGGCATGCCTTTGGCATATGGCGGGATATTCTGGTACTGCCAATGTCAATTTGGTTTCCCTTGAATGCACCCCTTGCTGCAGGGAATCCCACAGAAGGGGTGCAGCTTCAGTGGGGCTGGAACATCCCGCCAGTGTGAATGGCCAATATTTCCCCAAAGTGATAACTTTGATGAGGGACTCAGTACCTAGTGATCACAAGTGCAAATCCAAACTCTTCTGAGGCCGCAGCTGGAGTACTGTGTGCAGTTTTGGTCGCCGCACTTACGCAAGGGTATTTTGGCCTTGGAGGGAGTGCAGAGGAGGTTTACTAGGCTGATACCGGAGTTGAGGGGATTGAGCTATGAGGAGAGGCTGAATAAACTAGGCTTGTACTCGTTAGAGTTTAGAAGAATGAGGGGGGATCTCATTGAGACATATAAGATGATGAATGGGATGGATAGGATAGAGGTGGAGAGACTCTTCCCGCTCAGAAAGGACAGTAGGACTAGGGGGCACAGCCTCAAGATAAAGCAGGGGGGGCGGTTTAGAACGGAGTTGAGGAGAAACTTCTTCACTCAAAGGGTGGTGAACCTCTGGAATTCTCTGCCCGTTGAAGTGGTGGAGGCTGCCTCGCTAAATATTTTTAAGACGCGGGTTGATGGGTTTTTGATAAGCGAGGGGATTAAGGGTTATGGGGAGAGGGCGGGAATGTGGAACTGAGCCACGACAGATCAGCCATGATCTTATTGAATGGCGGGGCAGGCTCGAAGGGCTAGATGGCCGACTCCTGCTCCTATTTCTTATGTTCTTATGTTCATTCCACACTGCGTCTAACCATCTTACCATCATGCAGTTCCAGTTCAAATATTTGTAAAACTGAGGGGTAACATTATGAATTTGTGCTTTTCCCTCTCCCAGTGTCAGTCCCTCACTAAGCTTATCAGGAATTCAAGAATGTACCCTTATCCATTGACTTTCTGTCAATTAATTTAATTGGAAGGAAAATTATAGGGGTCTCCAAAATTCCAGATGTGTTTCTGTGGCGTGAGCATCATATCAGATGAGCAAACTCATAAATTACCCATGGTTTTATTACCAATCAATGAGACATCTGAAATACTCAACACATCAGTGATTGTCAAACTAATTTTTCATTTTTTACCAATTAGTCTAATGTTTGTAAGTTTATTGGTGACATTAATCTTGTGTAATTTACAGTTAAAAAACAAGCAACAGGTTGGATGATAAACAGATGATGTACATACAAACTATATTATGTTGTAACGTTTTAGAAATTTCAGAATATATCTGTTCACAATCAATGAAACAATGGACGATGCAAACAATAATCTCCCCATGAAAAAGATGTTGGCTCAGAAAAATCTAAATTTTCTGACTTATGACATGTCTACCGCTCTATCGCCCTTTGGTAAATATCACACTTTGATAAATCAGACTGAGTTTTGGAATTATGAATTTTTAGAATAGATGTATGTACTCTTGAAGGGTGCATATGTTTTGTACAACTGTCAGCTTGTGAAGTTATTTAACTCCTCAGCCCTTCAAAATTCAGATGATGATAGGCTGCTTGTTTCAGTGAGAGTGGGAAAAAAAATCTCAGGTTCTCCTAGTTATTCTAGCTGTTTGTTGAAAGTATCCCAAGGACTGGCAGAGCCGTTGAGCCCAGATGTGAACATGACTGTCCAGGGGATTACTGATATTTTCCACAAGATACAGGAAAATGAAGTGATACCAGAAAATGGAGTAAAGGCCTCCTTTTCAAATTCCCAAGAAAAGGGGACCTCTGCAACTCCGACAACTGGTGAGCTATTACACTCCTTTCCACCCCCAGCAAAATCTTCTGCAAAATTCTTCTCAAGCAGATTGACAGCATCATTAATGACAAGTTTAGGCAAAAGCAAGCAGGATTCAGCAAGGACAGTGGAGATTTTGGCCAGATATTTATTCTGTGTATCATCATAGAACAATGCCTGCAATGTAGTGCACCCTCTACGTTAACTTCACTAACTTCAAGAAGGCTTTTGACAGTGTTCTCCGTGAGACCTTGTGGAGGATTCTCAGAGTCTGTGGAATTCCTTCCAAGATTGTCAATCACATTGGGAACTTGTATGAGTGCTTCAAATGCAATATCATCCCGAGTGATACATTGTCCAAGTGGTTTGAAGTGAAGTCTGGAGTTCCTGAGGGCTGCATTCTTTCTCCTATTTTATTTTTTTTTGCCAGCATCAACTGTACCAAACAAAATCTCACCATCCTACGGGAATTCAATTGACTCTCCTTTCATACTTGGAGGGCCTCAAATTTGCTGATCATCTTGCTGCTATCTCTTCAAGATACACCCACCTCCAGGAGAAGCCTGTCAGACTCTGCATGGATGCAAAACAGAGTAGTTTGCATATCAAGAGCAGAAAATACAAGTAATGACAATCAACACATTAGCAGCACCTCTGGTTACCATTGATGAGGAATTCACATACCTTGGGAGCCTTTTCAGCAACAGCAATGGTGTTAAGAAGAACATCAAAGCCTGTTTGAATAAAGCTCGAGGTGTATTTAGCAGACTTCAATAAATCTGGAAGTCCAAGCAGTACAGCTGTGAAACAAAAATCAGACTGTACAACAGTAATGTAACATCAGCTTGCTGAATGGATTTGAATGCTGGGGTTATTTTCCTTTGAACAAAAAAGGCAGAAGGGTGACTTGACAGAGGTGTACAAAATGATGAGGGGAAGAGATGGAGTGAACATGGTAAAATTGTTTCCCTTGGTGGAGAACTTTACAACCAGGGGACACAGATGCAAGATAAGTGGCAGTAGGTGTAAAAGGGGCATAAGGACGAACTTCTTATGCAGAGGTGGTCGGTGTCTGGAATTCACTGCCCAAGTTAGTGGTGGAGGTAGAGACCCTAAACACTTCTGCATCTTAAGTGCTATAAGCTAAGGACTACGGTTAGGTGCAGGAAGTTGGCATTAGAAAGGGCACCTGGGTGTTCTCAGGCTGGCATGGATAAAATGGGCTAAATGACCTCCTCCTGTGCTGTAACTTTTCTATGGTTCTATGGATTTTCAGGAATGGGAGTTTCTTTTAAAAGACTGTTTTAGATATTCAGAGCTTTATTTTATTTCAGCTCAACATGACTCCTGAGGTCTGCCCATTGTCGGCTCTGAGTGAGTTGGCATGAAGGGTATAAGAGCCAAGCATAATAGGAGGTTAGCAGAAGTTGCCATTAAGCTGACATGCCCAGCTACAAGGAACTATTGGGGGTGGGTGAAGGGCATTAGTTGGTATGAGTTGGCATGGATAGGACAGGAGTGTGAGTGAAAAATAGAAGCGTGAGCACCGGAGGGCATCGAACGTATCTAACAACTAGAACAAAGTTCCAGAGGACGAAGATAGGTCTTTTAAACAGCCTGGCTTGGTAGTTGGCAAGTCCTGTGCCTGCCTCCAATCCTTGTTCAGGGTGAGGGGTCCAACTCCATATTAAACGTTCCCCCACCCACCACCACCGCTCCCCCCGAACCACCATCCCTCCTGATGCCATCATTTGGGGGAGTTTCCCCGGAGGACAGGTGCGATGAGACAGGCAATTTCCCAACTTACAATATCGGCCACAGGAGTGGAAATCCAGGCCACAGTTTTATGAATCAGCTGAGGATGTGACCAGAATGCAAGATGAACATATAAAATGCTTCCACAAATAGCAGATGTTTATTAGTACATTATAATGACACAACGGAGTATGATTGAGTGGGCTTTCTACTGGAACGGGGGGGACAGAGATCTGACGAAAGCACAGAGGTGATAGCATACTTTAATCAGCTCAAAGGCTCATAATGTGAAGTGCAACCTACTCGATCACACACAAAGGCACCAGTCGACAGTTTGGGCGAAGCCATTTATTTAACATTTCCACCAGGTGCGCATTTGGTCTTTTATTTCTGCTGATGTAAACATGACAGATTTTTTTCAGAATGTTATCTGTTTAGGTTGATTATTTAAGAGCAAAAACTCGTTGTAGAATGTGCAAAAACCATACGGCAAATTAGAAAACACATGCCAGATACTGAGATGACCATACACACACTTACTTAAATTAGTTAAGCATTCAATTGTGAACGTAAGGAATTACATTTCTAACAGAATGAGTAATTTTAGCTTTGGGGTAACAGATTAGTTCCCTAATTTAAGTCCTGCATTATTTTCCTATTCATTGAAGGCTGATCTTTTATCTCCTATTCTCTGTCACTGTTTAAGTTCAAATGATTTTGAATGTTTTGGCATGATTAACAAGTTATTTGTAATCAATCTTGGTGTAATTCTGTACGATATATTTTTGAAGTCACCAAAACAAGGATTCATTCATCAAGTTAAAATTACAAGATAACACTAACTCTTCTGCAAATCAAATAAAATATTGGGGATAATTAAGGAAAGCTCAAGATATCCACAGGGGACCTTGCAGCAGCAGAATTCGAGAGACCAGTGTTGCTGGAAACCTCTCGGGTTTCTGCCAATCTTCTAGTGACAGTAGGGAGTTTCCTCACAGATATTCCAGGCAATTGTTTTTTAAGATTCACTTACAGGAACACATTTCTATATCCAGATGAAAAATCAATGGGATGCTGTCCTCTCATTTTAAGTGTCACTAACAGTGGCACTTTAATGCATTAAAATCAGGTTTGGCACAGTGCCACGTGTAACCTTCTCAATGGAACCCGGCCATTCCTTGTCTGTGTGCATATTGTCACAAAATTCCACAGAGCAAACGCATAAGCACAGAGTACAACTGCCAAAAATAACCTGATAATGAAATAACATGAGGACAACTTAATTCCTTTTCACCATTTGTCAGTAACCAGTTTCAACCTTTAATGCACCTGCGATTAAAAAGTAGACGATGGTGACAGATGAATCCATGTACCATTCACAGAGCCACAATCATACTCTCCTGTTTTGGTAACATTCTTTTATTCACAATCCAAAGAGGCTAAAAAAAAATTACATAAATTATATAGATGAAAATGTGGGGGGAATGATAAGCAAGTTTGCAGATGACACCAAATTCTTAGGGTGGTTAATAAGAAGGTTACAGGAAGATATAGATAGTTTGGGCAGAGCAATGACAGGTGGTATGTAACCTTGATAAGTGTGAGATGATACACTTTGGAAGAAATAACAAGTCAAGGGAGTACTTAATGAATAGCAGGACACGAGGAAGCTGAGAGGAACAGCTGGATCTTGGGGTACTCATTCACAGATCCCTGAAGGTGGCAGAGCAGTTGACTAGGGATAGTTAAAAAGGCATACGGGACATGTGCTTTGATCAGTGGTGGCATAGAATACAAATGCAAGGAGGTGGTGTTGCAGCTGTACAGAAAGTTGGAATACCATATGCAGTTCTGATCACCAAAGGAAGATGTGATTGCACTGGAGGGGTACAATGGAGATTCACCAGGATTTTACCCAGAATGGACCGTTTGAGCTATGAGGAGAGACTGGATAGGCTTGGATTGTTTTCTTTCCAGCAGGGAAGGCTGGAGGGAACGTGATTGAGGCGCATAACATTATGAGGGATATGGACAGGGTGAATTTTAAGCAGCTATTTCTCTTGGTTGAGGGGTCAATCAGGAGGATGCATAGTTTTAGGGTAAGGGACAGGGGATGTAGACAGGATTTTTAGAAAAAGATTTTCACTCAGAGCCTGGGAAGATAGTGGAGGCCGGAAACCTTACAACCTTTAAAAAGTGTTTGGATGAGCACTTGAAACATCATAACATTGAAGGATATAGGACAAGTGCTGCAACATGGGACTAGCGTGACTTTAGTGGTAGTAACTGTTGGTACAAACTCCGAATGACCTTTTCAGCACTGTATGACTCTTGCTGTAGCTTAGATCTCATTGAATGCTGTAATTGTTTTATCTTGCAGGACCTACAGTAGTATCTCAACAATAAGATCTGTTTTTTAAGGATTTCATGACTCATTACATTCCCCCAGTCTGCAAAAATGGAGGTTCCTAATTTTCCTAAACAGGTAAATTAGTCAGACAAAGTTGAAAGACAGAGCTGAATTTTACCAGAAACTTTGGGACACTGAGTGCAGAGTGAAAAGCAGGTCCCAAAGCCATACTGATCAGCACTCTCTGGTAAAATTCAGCTCTGTAATACTATGGCTGACTAATTTACCTGTTTAGGAAAATTAGGAACCTCCATTGTTGCAGACTGGGGGAATGTAATGAGTCATGAAGTCCTTAAAAAACAGATCTTATTGCTGAGATACTACTGTAGGTCCTGCAAGGTAAAACAATTACAGCATTCAGTGAGATCTAAGCTACAGCAAGAGTCATGCAGCGCTGAAAAGGTCATTCGGAGTTCGCACCAACAATAACTACCATTAAAGTCACGCTAATCCCATGTTGCACCATGGCTCAGCAACTTTTCCACAGGGGTCACCAGGAGCAGTTGGGTGGCTATGAAAGGCACAGCATAAATGCAAGTTTTTTTAAAAATCTTGTTTTCTGTTTGCTACCTCTCTCATGTTTGTATGCAACTTCTTCTTAAATGCACATCTGCTATGCATTCCGTTGTGGTTGCAAGTTTCATATTCTTGTCATCCCTGGGTAAAGATATTTCTCCTAAACTCCTCCTCGAAAATATTAGTAGCTATCTTAGATATATGACTCCTATGATTTCTTCTTGTCACCCTCCTCTTCCTTGTCTATATGCCACTCTTCAATGCCATCATATGTACAAGTGCATCTTCCACATACATCCTGATTTCCCTCACCCTTAGCTTTCCATCACTCTTTGCAACGATGCAAGCCATTGGTTTCAAAAAGCACTATTGTTTCCAGGGAGGGAGAAGAACTGAAACATTTGCATGACATGTTTGTATCACCAAGCCTTCAGAAATTTGGAGGTTTTATAAGAACTTTGTTTACTTTTTGGTTTACAAGGAGAAATCAAGAGTATGAAAATAACAGCAATAATCAACACAGCACCAGAATATGAAAGGATATTTGGAACACATGGAGGGCGGGGTGGTGAATTGAGAAATTCAACTTTGTTTCTCCAGAAGTTCAGTGGCTTCCATTTTGGATTGGGCAATCTTCGGACACAAGGCTGATTGTTTATAGAAATTGCAATCTGATTGTGAAATCTTCGTGCAAACAGGTGCATTGGTTCTACATGACCTCTTTCCTTGCAGGGACTAGTAAAAATAGTCCAAAACTATTTGACAGAAGTAGTTCAAAAAACTTTGCCAAGGACTTGAAAGTAAGTGATTATGCTGAGAGTGCAATGAAACTTGAGCTTGTTGTAAATTAAGCTGCAGGTATACCCAATATATCCAGCAGTGGTATGGCATTATACTAAAGACTAGAAATTATTGGAGATTGGTGAAAGGAGGTCTTAGGCTTTACTGGAAGGCAGATAGAATATACACATTCGGAAGTTTTACTACAACTGTACAGGACATTGGTGAGACCATACCTCGACTACTGTATATAGTTTTGGTAGCCTTATTTAGGAGAAATACACCTGCATTGGAAGTAATTCAGAGAAGGTTCACTAGTTTAATTTTTGCAATGAGAGGCTGCCTTAAGGAAATGTTCAGCAGATGTCAATAGTTACTGGAGTTCAGAAGAAAGAGAGGGGATCTTATTGAAGGGATGTTTCCTCTCACTGGGGCACAGTTTACAAATAAGGGTCTCTAATTTAAGATGGAGATGAGGAGGAAGTTCTTCTCTCAGAGAGTTATTAACCTTTGGAATTGTCTTCCCCAGAGAGCCATGGAAGATGAGTCATTCAATATGGTCAAGGTTGAGTGAGACAGATTTTTGATCTGTAGCGGGGTCTGGCAGAAAAGTAGAGTCGAGCCATGATCTTAATAAATGGCCAGGCAGATTTGAGGGACCAAGTGGTCTCCTCCTGCTCTTAAATCTTACGAACTGAGCACTGAAGAATCAAGTTTATTTCTTACAGGAATCTGAAGACATGAATCCTGCTCCATAGAAGTTTTGATCTTGACTATTCACTGCATTTTCCAGCATTCGTTTTACTTAGGTCACAGGGCATTTTGAACAAAGAACTGTAATCCTTTACTAGAATCTGCCACCACACGCTGGGCCGAGCCAGCAGGAACCCAATGTTCCCACATCAAAGTTTGCCCTCATGCAGCTGCACACAAGCTATTCTAGCTATTTGAACTACCCTGTAAATGAACAACCATCCAAGCATTTGCTAAAAATGCTAGAATTTTGCTCAGATGCACAGGGATATTTTGAAATCTTCTGGGACTACAATTGAGAAATGCTAAGGACTGATTAAGAACACGGATTTTCATCAACAAATGTCAACACACTTGCAGAGTTATGCCAATTTGGGTTAACAACCTACGAGCAATACCCAGGAATCGCCAGGAAAAAAGACCAGTCTTTACATAGCGCTTTTCACAGCCACCAGACATCTCAAAGAGGTTTACAGCCAATTAAGTTCAACTAAAGTGTAGTCTCTTAGGAATACAGTTAACATGGCAGACAATTTGCACACAGCAAACTCAGGCAAACAGCAACATGATAAACTCCAAACAAATCAGTATTTGTGATATTGACTGAGGACTAAGTTCTGGACTAGGGCAGAGTTCCACAGATTCAATCTGTGGAACTCTTTGCTGCAGAAGACTGTGGAGGCCAGATCATTTAATGTCTTTAAGACAGAGATAGATAGGTTCTTGATTAATAAGGGGATCAGGGGTTATGGGGAAAAGGCAAGAGAATGGGGATGAGAAAAATATCAGCCATGATTGAATGGCGGAGCAGACTCGATGGGCCGAGTGGCCCAATTCTGCTCCTATGTCTTCTGGTCTTATGGACCGCACAGTGGGAATAACTATATACTTTTCTTCGAAATAGAGCCATGGGATCTTTTACATCCATCTCAGGTTAACATCTCTTCAAAAGAACGCACCTCTGTCAACACAGCACTCCCTCAGTATTGCACAGGAACATCAGACTTGATTTTTGCACTCAAGCCCTCAAACAGGAATTTGAAAATTAATTGTCAGGACAACTCCAGCAATTTAGGAGAAACACCTGAGGTGTATTTTAAACATATTGTTTTATTTCATTTCCTTTTGAACAATTTAACTTATTAACTGCAAAACAAAATACTGAGAGATGGTTAAAAAAAAAGGCTACTGGACTCGGGGGGAGAGCAAGACGTGCCAGAGGTCATGTGCCAAAACCTCCAGGAAAACTACCAACAAAACCCTAATGGAAATGTTATCTGTGAATGCACTGCACCAAGTCTTGGAGTAGGGCCTCAGAGGTAATAAGTCTACTAGCTTTGCTAAACTAACATTTAAAAGCTGGCCCACTTTCATTGAAGCATTTTATAAGAGTTTTTTTTTGGCAAATGTGTCTTTCAAATATCAAATTAACAACTGATATCAGGTGAAACATTTTAAGGTCTGTGCAATGAAGAACAGGAACTCTTTTTAATAATGTATAACATACAGGCACCTCCAGAACTCAGTACTTATGAATATTTTGCCAGACAGCAATATTGACAAAACTATCATTACATCTTTCAGAGATCATATTTAGCACATCGCTATTTCAAAGTAATGACAGAAATATGATTCAATATTTTGACAAACACGCTCATAGCTTTGGATTATGAAATCTGCTACTTAACATTTCCTATCTCGGGAAGCAGGATTTATGCCTCCAAATTAATTTATTGATAGGTGGGGCTTCCTTCCCCATTTTTCTTTCCATTGCATGCCAATCCTGAAATGTGTGACGACCGGAATAGGGAAGGTTCATCTGGGAAGGCACCAAACACATCGCGGCACTACGTTGGGAACGTGAGGAGGTGAAATCAAGGCACCGGAGAGAACACACAGACCTCCAAACAACACATCTATCCAAACCTTCAAGCCCTTTTTTCCCCACATGGGGCAGAGTCTGTGGAGTCAGAATCCCTACAGTGCAGAAGGAGGCCATACAGCACACCAAGGGTGCACCAACTCTCTGGCAGATTGTCTTACACAAGTTACTGTGTCCCCGTGACCCCACACATTTACTATGATTAATCCCCCTAACGTCCACATCTTCAGACACTAAGGGGCAATACAGCATGGCCAATCCACCTAACCTGCACATCTTTGGACTGTGGGGAAAAACTGGAGCACCCAGAAGAAACCCATGCAGACATGTGCAAACTCCACACAGCCTGTCACCCAAGGCTGAACCCGGATCCCTGACGCTGTGAGCCAGCAGTGCTAACCATGATGACGCCATTGTGCATTGGACTCTTGGAACCCATAGGACTGGAATGAAAGCAGAAGCCAAAGAAGAAGGGTGCAACTTTAACAGAATCATACTGCAGTTGCTAAGCCAGAAGAAAGTTATTTGTTGTTTTCCAAAAGAAAGCAGATATAGAATCTTGAAGGGCACTGTTTATTTTGCCTTGCTTCCACTTGTCTTGAATGCTTTTTTTAACCAAGAGAAAAGAGGATTCAAAAGCAGTACTGATATTTCAGTAGCTGAAGCAACTTGAGTTGGGAATTGTGGTGAATGTTGGCACCACAGTGCAAACAGAAATCAGAAGAACCCTGATCGTATCGATTTTTCAGAACACCCAGAAAGCATGCAGCTGCAAGACGGGAAGTAGTTATTGACTTCGTAAGACTAACTGCACCTTGACTGTTCACATCTACCTTAAACATGTGCAATATCACATAATTATTCCATGGCCGCACAGTGGTTAGCACTGCTGCCTCGCAGCACCGGGGACTTGGGTTCGATTCCTGGCTTGGTTCACTGTCTGTGTGGAGTTTGCACGCTCTCCCCATGTCTGTGCGGGTTTCCTTCGGGTGCTCCAATTTCCTCCCACAGTCCGAAAGACATGCTGGTTCAGTGGATTGTCCATGTTAAATTCTCCCTCAGTGTACCCAAACAGGGACTGGAGTGTGGCAACTAGCGAATTTTCACACTAACTTCAGTGCAGTGTTAATGTAAGGCTACTTGTGACAGTAATAAATAAACTTTAAACTTTAATTATTTTGAATAATTAACAGCTGATGGTTCCTCTGATGCGCTTATTTGAATTTCTTCTCAGGCTATAAGCAGCTTATTGTGTTTATCGTCCAATATTAGTTACTCTGAGGTGGTGGACTATCTCCAACCTCTGCAGTACCTAAGTTGAAGGTGTTCGGTCATTCAGTTGTTTTCTCATTACTGCATTTGGCAATAACTTGTTAATTATTTACCAAATTGGAGTTTGAATTTAGGATTTATAATTCAATGTTCCTTGTACACTAGATAGCAGAAAGAACACAAAAGGTCAAAGGAGGAGTACTTTTATTCAAAAGTAATGTGTTTCAGACATTCTTTCACTGATTTATCCTGTCTCCTGTCTTGCTGTCATTTAGGTTTTCTTCAATCATTGTAGGCCAATTGTTGAAAATTAGTCCATCCCATTAGTGAAACTAATGGATTTTCAGACAGGAATGTCACTAACTGAAATGTGTGGAAAAAGAGAATTGACAAAATGATGTTAACCATTTCAAATTGTGCTAGAGGTTCTCCATACCCACTTACTACAAGCACAAGATTGATAGTGGAGTACTCTAGATTACTTTTAAGAAAGCAGTTTTCATTTAATTAACATTCAATCAGCAGTAACACCTTGGCTGAATGTACCAAACTATCTCACAGGAAAAGGAGTAACAGAATGTAATGTCAAGATACATAAGTGATAAAAGCTTGGGTAGAAGAGGTATGTCTTTAGACTTCAGTTCCCAAATCATGAGTCATGACATCCCCCCTCGCTCACCACCATCACTTTGCAGGAGGAATATTTGGGGTAGCAGCAATAGTGGAGGGGTGGAGAGTGGAGCAGAACTTGGGTCAGCTCCACAATTCTTTACATGAGCTCGCAGCTTCCATTTCTACCCGTGATTTAGCGAATCTGAATTCGGTTTTCACCAAAGCCTATCGGTACCCGTAAAAAGATCATCGAAAAAGCCATTCACACCATATGGATATGCACCTGTCCAATAACCTCCAAGCACCAAGGGCTGGGAGACGGGTTTCGGCTGGGTGGATTGTTTTTGGACAGAGTGGCCTTCTTCTGTGCTGTAAATCTTTCTAAATTTTCCAATTGTCTGAAAGAGAGAAATCAGCAGGGATTTGGAGGAGTTGTAGACAGTGAGGATGGATGTTACAGTTTGCAGAGGGACACAGATAAGCTGCAGAGCTGGGCCAAGAGGTGGCAGATGGAGTTTAATACGGAAAAGTGTGAGGTGATTCACTTTGGTAAGAGTAACAGGAGTACAGAACGTAGGGCTAATGGAAGGACTCTTAGTAGTGTTGACGAGCAGAGAGATCTTGGGGTACATGTGCGTAGCTCCCTGAAAGTTGGCACCCAGGTTGATAAGGTTGTTAAGAGGGCGTACAGTGTGTTAGCTTTTATTGATAGAGGGATTGAATTTCAGAGCTGTGAGGTCATGTTACAACTGTACAAAACTCTGGTGCGGCCGCACTTGGAGTATTGTGTACAGTTCTGGTCACTGCATTATAAGAAAGATGTGGAGGCATTGGAAAGGGTGCAGAGGAGGTTTACCAGGATGTTGCCTGGTATGGTGGGAAGGTTTTATGAGGAAAGGCTGAGGGACTTGAGGTTATTTTCATTGGAGAGAAGGAGGTTACGAGGTGACATGATTGAGGCATACAAGATATTCAAAGGATTAGATAGGGTGGACAGTGAGAGCCTTTTACCTCGGATGGTGATGGCTAACACTAGGGGACATAGCTTTAAATTAAGGGATGGTAATTATAGGACGGATGTCAGAGGTAGGTTCTTTACTCAGAGGGTAGTAAGGTCGTGGAATGCCCTGCCTGCAGCAGTTGTGGACTCCCCAACTTTAAGGGCATTCAAATGGTCAGTGGATAGGCATATGGATAACATTGGAATAGCTTAGGTTAGAGGGTGATTAGATTGGTTCCACTGGTTGGCGTAACATCAATGGCCGAAGGGTCTGTACTGCGTTGTAATGTTCTATGTTCTATGTGGGGAGAGGATGTGGGAATGTCAGTACATGAGCCAACACCAGTGTAATGGGCTGAATGGCCGCCTTCTGTGCAGTAACAGTTTTTTGATTCTATTCTGTGGGTGGGATTTTCCAGCCCTCCTGTGCTGCGTTTCCCAGCAGCGGAGGCGGCTCACCGTGGATCACCTGTGGCATCATCTGGTCCCACCTACGTGCTCATCTGTCCCGCCACTGGAGAACACACCACAGGTATGGGGTGCCTTTAACAGGATCAGAAGTTCACACCATCGGTAAGGTCTAGAAAATCCTATCCTATAATCTTGCACTAATTGCTTCCTGCCTTTTTTACCCCCACTCTCTTCCACTGCTCTAACAGCTTTCCATCACCCTTCCCTGTCATCTCTGTCCCTCAGGTCGCAGCAATTTTCAAACAATAAGATTGGGTCACAGTTAAAAGAAGTTTGGGAAGCACTGTCAATGGAGAGAGAGGTTCAGAAAGAAGTTCCAGACAACAGGGGCCAGACAGCTGAAGGCAGTGGTGGAACAATTAATCAGGTTTCTTGAGAATCTCTGATTTTGGAGAAACACAAAGATCTGGGTGTAGCTCTGGAAAAGGTTACAGAGCTAGGGAGGTAAGGCTATAATGAAATTTTTAAACAAATTTAAAATTGTGGCATCACAGAACTGCAAGCCAATGGAAGTCAGGGAACTCATGAGTGAACATAACTTAGTGCTAGTTAGGATATAGGCCATGGAGTTTTGGATAAGCTTTTGATTTGTTAATTCCCAAGGTAACAAACACTTGGATGAGTGTTTCTGCAGCAGATGAGCTGAAGCGAGGGTAAAGTGTGAGTTGGGTGAGGCTATGGAAATGATGGTAAATGGTTCTGCTGATGGAACCGATATTTGAGTGGAAGCTCAACGCCAAGTCATATAAGACATCAAGCATACATTTACAACTTTGAAAGGTATGAAAATGTCTTCCACTCCATTTCACACATGTATGACATAGGCTGTTCTGGTGCCAGACACCACAGTAGAATCAACTCAGTTCAGAATGACCCAAACTGCTTTGTGAAGCACCAAACTATTTCGTGGAATGGCTCACTTCCAATCTACTACTTCTCCCCAAGAATGGTCACCTCTTTTCAGCAGCAGTTTAATTTTAAGGCTATGCAGCAATATTTTAAGAGCTGATGACGCTGGACAATCTGTTGTTCATTCCTTGTGCATCATACCAGTGCACAGGAATGGCACTAATTTCTGTTAATGCGATGTCTTTGCGACGTGCCACAAGGTCAGTTCAAAGCACTTAACAAGTTATGCAATATGTATGCGAGGAGCAATGGTCCTGTCAACTGTGCATCTCTGAGTGTAGTGGTCAGCAGCAATGTGTTATCTCGTCCCAAGCACAAGTTGATGGATCTTGGCCAATGCCACCACCTCATTGAGAAGTCAATTTATAATTCAGGAGGTAAGCATACTTTGCTTGTCCATGCATCAGTTCTCTTACTTGCTCACGTAGAAGTTATAAGGCAACATGGACTGGTTGGATGCTCTGTTTCTGTGATGTAGCTTTAATTTTGTTTCATGGTTCTATATTTTTTTATTTCTATGGGTCCTAAAGCTGATAGAACACCTAGAACGCCTTTAGAACGCCTTTACCACAGTTATTATTATTGGGAGCCTGACAACCTCTGCACACAGTAGTTGTTTTTTCTCTTGCAACCAGACTGAGTGGAAACAGAAATTTAATTATTGCTCAGCTGAGTCCATGCAGCCATTATTCATTCACTTTATTAGCAGTGTTCCAGACAACCATAGAAGCAAATTAACCCTTGATCTTGCAAAAGCTCATGCTCAATAGGTAAAATTGCACATGGTGGGCCAGTTTGCTTGTTAGATATCTAAAGTGCATTTGGGAGGCAAGAATAATATGCATAGTCACGTTAACCATGTGCGAGTGCAAACAAGAAGTGTGTGCGAAAACCTATATCAGAAGTGTACCATTCTTTGCACAAGCAGAAAAATGCAATTGTCTGATAATGGAAGCCTTGGACTCAATACAAAATGGAGGCCTTTCTCTTAGTAAGAGACCTTGTTTCTTGCAGTATTTTATTGCAAACACTATTAGCAGACCAGATTTGTTCTCTGCATCAAGGCATCCATTTCATTTTCAGAAAAAACTCATGCTTCCTCCCATGAAATACTTCTTTGAATTGAGAGAAGGTGATTCCTTCATTCCTTGGATTAACAGGATGCATGAGAAAAAGTTAACCTGGATGTAAACGTCTTCAAGTATGTTCTTGTCAAACTAATTCCTTTACTGACGACTACAAACACTGCTCTGCAAATTCAGTTTTGCACCTGGGCAACATTTGAATCTCTCTTAATTTATCTCAAACTCTATTTTATTTCCTCTGCCATTTCCATAAATGTTCCCTTAGACATGGCTTTTTTTCTGCTTTGTTCCTTCCAATTGACTGCACTCCACTTTTCCATCAACAGCTTCCCATTAATGTGCACGCATTTTTTTTTATTTTTCGTTCAGGCTAATGATTTCTCATGACATGACTTCCAATGACAAATCCTGCAATTTGTGTTACCGAATATGACAAGTCAACTGAGCCTGAAGTAATGGGATTTTTAGATGTTTCAGGTCCAGCCACCTGGCCCTCCACAGATGAGAACAGTTGGAAAGAATGCTCCACTTTATAACTTTGCGTAGAAATACACGAGGGGGATAAATGTGACTTTGTGTGATTGTGTGAAATGGGTGAAAGCTGAAATCCCAACTTCTATTGCCACTGAATCTGCGACCAATTTGCCAATATTAGGTTTGGGTTATTCTATTTACTTGATATGTAATTTTTATGCTGAATGTAACCTGTGCTGTACAGTAACCAGTTGATGTTGTATGTGATGCCTTTTCTGCTCATCTGTTCAAACGGGCAGATTTTCTTCCTGATTGAATCTTACCAGCATCTCTTAGCTCAGCTGTGTTTCAGCAGCTGGATGCTGGAGAAGGATGTGAGCTACATTTGTAACAGTCAGCTGTGCAGCAACAGAACACTATAGAACAGATACATGAGTCTTTGCAACGCACAGCCAATTGACAATCCAGATGCGGACAATTACATTTTTCATCAGTTACCATAAAGTGAATAGTTGGTGTCATCTGACACTCGTTAAGTTTCTTAAGTTTATTTATTAGTGTCACAAGTAGGCTTACATTAACACTGCAATGAAGTTAATGTGAAAATCCCCGAGTCACCACACTCTGGTGGCTGTTCAGGTGCACGGAGGGAGAATTCAGCATGGCCAATGCACCTAACCAGTATGTCTTTCGGAAGAAACCGGAGCACCCAGAGGAAATCCACGCAGACATAAGGAGAACATGTAGACTCCACACAAAGTGACCCAAGCCTGGAACTGAACCCAGGTCCCTGGCACTGTGAGGCAGCAGTGCTAACCACTGTGACACCATGCCGCCCTTACTATATGTATATGTGCTTAGGCCATTTTGTGTGTTTGCTGGTAAAATGGCAAGAAGAAAAGTACATGAGGGTTTTCTGATTGTTATATTTTTCTCCCTTGGAAGTGGCTTGTTGATTATTTGTTGACATGCAGAATAACATGGGTAAGAATGATGGATCTGAGCACAATGGCAATACGGAAAGCAGGGCCGTCATTGTGATCACCTCGACTACTCAGAATAATCAATCAATTCTAACGTAAGAAAGCAATCCCAAGCAGCTGCCAGCAGCTCCAATAGGACATGTCAAGGCAAGGGTCAAGTGGCATCTGAATGTCTTCTGGCTGGACAGTGTATGGCCCAGCACAATGAGTGAATATTCTTATCAATCACTGATGGACAAAAACCTATAAGGTGCACTCCTCTGCATTGTGTCTGTTCATGCTAGAATTACAGAATTAGGCAAACCCTGTCAAGTTCCACAATGAATAGTACTAGTTGCTTATTAATTAAATATACGAACCATGATTAAGTGTGTAAAATTAGTGCACCTTGTTTTAGGCATTCCTCCGGCTAGTCAGCAATCTCTGTTGGATAACACGGAACTAGGACTCTCTATGGCATTCAATTCAAACTCATTCAATCCAAACAAAGTCAAACATCTTGTACAAAAACAAAATAGAACAGTTATATAAAATGCAACCTTATCATGGTTGGTGAGAGAAGCGGGACACTAATGATTAGTAGTGGTCATGTTAGAGGGGTCAATGGAGGTGAGTGATGCTGAGAATCAGTATCTGCCATCTTTCTTTCACATTTGACAATCACAATATTTCAAGCCACTTTTTACTTTTCAATCATAAAGTAAAACAAACATTTTGCAATGGTTTTCCTGATTTTAAATTCAATGATGCATGACTTTCAGCAAAATTTCTAAAGATGATTTTCTGTCCCTGCCCCCATCACCATACTATATCAAGAGAAAACTGAGCAAAATCATACCCCACAATTTCCTTGCGTATTATCTATTTCCTTTCATTAAAAAACAGAAGGTAGATTTTACAAATATCACATTTGGAATTTGAACTCAAACGTCACAGTGCTTATAAAGGAGTTTCCAACTGATAATTTTAATTAAATTCACACCCCCAGCATGGTACAAACTTATAAACGTTATTGTTCTTCTCAGAAAGATTGTTGAAGAGATCCTGGGGTATTGACGGTATGGCAAACTAATTTATATATAGTAAACTGCTCATCAACAAAAAGGATAACAGTGCTTTACATTTACCTTCAGATTCAGTACAAATTGTGAGTTGCAGCAAACAATTTTTGCAAGATGTGGTAAGGGGAGATGTACATCGTGTATTGTCACTGGACTAGTAATATTCTGGAGACCAGGCTTTGAATCCCACCACAGCAGATGGCAAAACTTGAATTCAATAAAAAATCTGAAATTAAAAGTCGAATGACGACAATTACTGTAAAAACCCATCTGGTTCACTCATGCCCTACAGGGAAGGAACTGTAGTGTATTTAAATATCTAGATATGTGAGTCTAGGCCCACAGCAATGTGGTTGACTCTTAATTGTAGTCTAGCAAGGCACTCAGCTGTGTCAAACAACTAAAATTTCAATAAGAAATAAAAACAGATGGACCACTTGACATCTGCCTAAACACCATAAATGACAATGGCAAATACAGCCCTGTTGACCCTGGAAAGTCCTCCTCATTAACATCCGGAGGCTAGTGCCAAAACTGGGAGTTCTGTCTCACCGATCAGTCAAGCAACAACCAGATGTAGTCATTATCACAGAATCATGCCCTTCAGACAATGTCTCTCAGACCACCAGCAGTGTTCCTGGGTATGTCCTATCCCACTGGTAGCACAGTGGTACAAAGTCAGGTGGGATTTGCCCTGGGACTCCAAGAAGTCTCAAGGTATCAGATCAGATGGGTAAGCAAACTTCCTGCTGAGTATTATGTAAGCATTTGATAAGGTTCACCATGGTGGGCTTCTGCAGAAAATGCAGATGTATGGGATTGGGGGTAATCTAGGTACTTGGATCAGGAATTGGCTGGTAGATAGGAGACAGAGGGTGGTGGTTGATGGTGAATATTCGTCATGGAGTTCGGTTACGAGCGGTGTGCCTCAGGGATCTGTTTTGGGGCCACTGCTGTTTGTAATTTTTATTAATGATCTGGATGAGGGTATAGTTGGGTGGATTAGTAAGTTTGCTGATGACACCAAAGTCGGTGGTGTGGTAGATTGTGAGGAAGGGTGTCATAGTTTGCAGGGTGACTTAGACAGGTTGCAGAGCTGGGCCGCGAGGTGGCGGATGGAGTTTAATGCGGAGAAGTGTGAGGTAATTCATTTCGGTAGGAGTAACAGATGTGTTCAGTATAGGGCTAATGGGAGGACTTTGAATAGTGTGGAGGAGCAGAGGGATCTAGGTGTATGTGTACATAGATCCCTGAAAGTTGGGAATCAAGTAGATAAAGTCGTTAGGAAGGCATACGGTGTCTTGGCGTTTATTGGTAGGGGGATTGAATTTAGGAGTCGCAGCGTCATGTTGCAACTGTACACAACTCTGGTGCGGCCGCACTTGGAGTACTGCGTGCAGTTCTGGTCCCCACATTACAGGAAGGACGTGGAGGCTTTGGAGAGGGTGCAGAGGAGGTTTACCAGGATGTTGCCTGGTATGGAGGGGAGGTCCTATGAGGAGAGACTGAGGGATTTGGGGTTGTTTTCGCTGGAAAGAAGGAGGCTAAGAGGGGATCTTATTGAAACATATAAGATGATTAGAGGTTTAGATAGGGTGGATAGTGATAGCCTTTTTCCTCGGATGGAGAATGCTAGCACGAGGGGGCATGGCTTTAAATTAAGGGGTGGTAGTTATAGGACGGATGTCAGGGGTAGGTTCTTTACCCAGAGGGTGGTGAGGGATTGGAATGCCCTGCCTGCTGCGGTTGTAAATGCGCCTAGTTTGGGGGCGTTTAAGAGATCTGTGGATAGGTTTATGGACGAAAAGGGATTGGTTTAGATTAGTAGGTCAGTGTTTTTTAAAAAAAAACTGGTCGGCGCAACATCATGGGCCGAAGGGCCTGTTCTGCGCTGTAATGTTCTATGAGGTGCTCAGAGCTGTAAGCAGCATCAGAGCTGAATTAAACCACAATCTGTAATCTTGTGACCCAGCACATTCCCCCACTCTATCATTACGACCATGCTAGGAAACCAACGCTGGTTCAATCAAAAGAATAGGAGTGCATGCCAGGAAAAACACAAGGCATACCTAAAAGTGAGGTGTCAACCTGGTGATGCTACAAGGACGGCTTTCATGCCAAACAGCATAAGCAACAAAGACAGACAGAGCTAAGCGATTCTACGGCCCAGAGATCAGATCTACGTTCTGATGTCCTGCCACATCCAGTCATGCGTGGTGGTGGACAATTAAACAACTCACTGGAGGAGGAGGCTTCTCTTCTCAATGATGGAAGAGCCCAGTGCAGCAGTGTAAAAGATAAGGCACCTGCAACAAGAAATGCCGAGTGGATGATCCATCCCTGCCTCCTCCAGAGGTTCCCAGCATCAGAGATGCTAGTCTCCAAGCAATTTTGTTCACTCCATGTGATATCAAAAACAAACGGAGGTACTGGATACTACAAAGGCTATGGGAGTGATCTTACCAGCTCGTCACACCAGTCAATTAGTGTGGTGAGCCGTTAAGATCACGAGAGAAGCAAAAGACCAGAGTCATACCTGGCACAAAGGAAGACGGTTGGGTGATTGTGGTTATTGTAAGTCAATACTCTCATTTCTCAGACTTTTCTGCAAGAGTTTCTCAGGGTAATGCTCTATACCCAATCATCTTCAGCTGCTTCATCAACGACCTTCCTTCCATCATAACGTCAGAAGTAGGATGTTTGCTGATGATTGCACAATGTTCAGTACCATTTGCGACTGTTCAACTATTGAAGCAGTTCATGTTCAGGTGAAGCAAGACCTGGACATCGTTCAGGTTGGACTGACAAGTGGCAAGTTACATTTGTGCCACACTAGTGCCAGAAAACGCTCATCTCCAACAAGAGAGAATCTAACCATCACCCCTTGACATTCAGCAGTATTATCTTTGCTGAATCAACATCCTGGGGTTAGCATTCACCAGAAACTGAACTGGACTAGTTGTACAAGTACTGTCACTCCCAGAGCAGGTCAGAGGGCAGGAATTCAGTAGCAAGTAATTCATCTGCTGTCTCCCCAAAAATGTCCACTTGTCCACAAGGCACAAGTTAGAAGTGTGATGGATGACTCTCTTCTTGTTTGAGTGAGTGCAGCTTCAACATTACTCAAAAAATGAAGCCCATTAGATTGATATCACATCCCCAAACATTCACTCCCTCACCGCACACAGTGGCATCAATGTTTACTACTTACAAGATGCACTGCAGGAACTCACCCAGGTTTTTGCAACAGAACATTTCAAGCTCATGGCCACTTCCATCTAGAAGAACAAATGCAGCTAACACATGGGAACACCATTACCTGCAAGTTCCTCTCGAAGCTACTCACCATCCTGACCTGCAAATTTATCACCATTCCTTCACTGTTACCGTGTTAAAATCCTGGAACTCAATCTCTAACAGCACTGTGGGTATAACTGCACCATATGTACTGCAGGAGTTCGAAGACAGGTCACACCACCTTCTCAAGGGCAAGTAGGGACAGACACAAAATGCTGGCCAAGCCAGCAATGCCCACATCCAATGAATGAATAAAAAAGGCCAACAATCTACATGATCAGGCAGAAACACTTGTTGAATCCATTGGCATGCTCAGCCCATTGGGTTTTATGGGATCGGAGCAAAGCTGCGTGAGCACCAATACCAATAGTGACGCATTTAGAGTACGCAACAATTCCCACGTATCAAAAGGAAAACAACTGAGCATCCTAAATGTGGAAGCAATTGCTTCATTATTATTGCTTCTGCCTTCTAAGGGTACTGAAAACTTGGCTAAAAATTTGAATCCTTATTGAAAGCCTAAGCTTCCACCCACTGCATCTCTAGATGGTCCCTATGTGAGCAGTTTATCTATTTGTCACATATTAATCTCACAAGGTATATGTGGTGTACTGATGCAACTGGTATGTTCACCAGCTGAGAAAGTAGGGACACTTAAACCCGTAGCACTGAATGTTCACACCCTTAGCCTGACCCACTGGATTGCTAAGAGGTTGCAGAGGCTCTTCTATTTGCAAGACCCCATAGAATCTTTGCTGTATGCATTTCCAGGTTGAGGCCAAACTTCCAGCCGTTCTACTACACTACCATTACAGTGTACAGTGGGAGAATGCCAAAAGGGTGTAATATAGACTTGCTTTTGGAATAAATGCCAACAAAAAAAAACATTCTACTTTTTGTAGAGAACACCCAATAGAATATTTGGAGTTAAATCTTTATCCCAGCATAGGTTGTGGTGTCCGTGAGTGCATGTGCTTCATGCCTGCCAATTGAATGGGGAGGCTATCTTTGACACCAAAGAATGAACTGGCATTTTGGAGTCTTCTAAATCCCTTACTTCAATGCTCATCAGGCAAGGTCATTTTGCCAGAGGGCACTTGAGACGTCTCCAACAGCTCCCTCTTTTGTTGCTTTCACTCCTAACTTTTTTTATACTCAGCTTTATTATCCTTACCAATTTGACGGCACAATTATGTTCATGTACTCAAGTCTTCTATTGTCTCTGTAGGCGGCTCTTACTTACTATTGTATAGTTTCTAACTAATTATTGGATGAAGTGGAAGATAGTTAATAATAGAATCACATGAAAACCAATGGTACACAATTGTCAGCCTTTCAATTCTTAACAGCCGTCAGATTATTTTAATTATGAAGGTTTTGGAGGGGGTGCAAAATGGGAAGATTGCTGCTTCCCAAGCTGAAGGTCGGTACAATTTTGTCATCCTCTTCACAGTCACTCAGCTGCTGACAAGGACAAGCATGTGCCAAAACTTTTCACAGACCCAATTTTCATAAAATGTAACCGCTGCAACGTTTCTTTACTTTTCTGAAGCACAGAGTCAGCACAGATAGATCTACCATAGAGTATTTCTGTACTAACAACAATGTTTTCCTATACTGGTGTATAGGAAATGATGGGGGAGGTACATGGATAGAAAAAGAAACAATCTCTCCTCAGCGGAGGAGCCAACTGATGCAAGAACAACTTACATTTATATAGCATCATTAACATTAAAGTATCTCATAGTATTTCATAAGCACTATCGAACAAAATCTGGTACGGAGCCACATGAGGTACTAGGAGAGATGATCAAAAGCTTGGTCAAAAAGGTGGGTTTTAAGCAGCATTTTAAGGGAGGAGATGGAGCTAGAGAGGCAAAGCGGCTTGGAAAGGGAACACCAGAGCTGAGACAGCCAAAGACACATTTACCAATGGTAAAGTGATTAAAATCAGGGATGTGCAAGAGGCTAGAGTTAAAAGAGAGTTGTCGAGCTGGATGATTTTATATGAAGCTGGAGGGGAGAGGCATTGGAAGATTGAGACCACAGAGTAGGAAACAAGAATAAGAATTTTAAAACTGAGATGTTGCTGGACTGGAAACACAAGTTGTTGAGCGAGAACTTACAGGATACATCTTTAAAAGGACGCTTTGCAAGAGTAAGGCACATAGTTCTCAGTGGTATTGTGTTCATAAACCTGCAAAGCCAAAGCCACTGTTGAGAAGTATACGGGTGGGATTTTCCAGTTGCGTCCTCCCTGAGACTGAAGATTCCAATGGACCATAAATTGTCCATCAAATTTTCCTTCCCACCCATGACAATTCCTGGGGTGGGCGGGACCAGAAAATTTTCCACCCATCAGTTGTCTTTGCAGCAGAGTGGGAGAAAAGCAGAAAATACCATACAAATGGAAAGATGCACATATTTTTTTAAAATTTTGTCTTTTATCCTGTAGCAAGATTAAAGATGATGCAGGAATAGATTTAACAAAGAGAAGGATGAAATTCACTCAGGCAAATGGAATCTCAGTTTGTCAAATTGACACACCCATAACAACTAATAGTCCAAGATTACTGTACATACTTACATATATCATATAGTTATCATCATCTAATAAAGGCATAATATTAACAAAGAAGAATTGCTTAAATCACAGTACTACTTAGTGAGCCTTGTGTCACATGACCTACTTATATAAATATCAGCGCCAACATGTACCACTGTGAAATATCTGTTTTCAAATAAAATCCCAGATGCCCAAGCCATTCAGTAAAATTAATACTTGAATACTTGAAAATGATCCTTAATGGAGCATAAATCTCGCTGGCTATTTAAACATTTTGACAACATTGATATATGTGTTTTTATGAAGCCTTCTCAAGTCTATTTTGGAATAGCATCAAAATATCACTTCAAAAGACTAAAAAAATTCAAGACCATTACACTGATTCACAGCCAAAGAGACATGCAGACTCGAACCATTAACTAATTTTCTTTCTTCACAAATGCTGCCAGACCTCCCAGGTTCTCCCAGCATTTTCTGTTTTTACTTCAGATTCCCAGCATCCTCAGTATTTTGCATTTTTTACCAGAATACAAACTTCCAGCATCGCTTTGCCTAATGAACAAATTTAACAATTGCACGTTTCTGATACATAATCCACATCCGGGATGCACTTTTTATAATGTTTACTGCTATCCTCTAGCAGGATATGCACAGCTGATCATGACTGTAGTGCCGCAAGTGTATCATGTCTCAGGATCAAGATAAATATATTACACAAATTACTCGTGCTTATACTAAAATTTTATAACATTTGTTGTTCCACTTTTCTATCACACTACAATAGTTGTTTACAATGTAAGTAATGTCTCTCTCTCCTCAAACCTATTCTCTGTTGTTTACATGATACAATGCTCTGGATTTTGCTTTCAATGATGAAGTGACAGCGCTCATTGTTGACCTTGCAGAAAGCTGTCCATGAAGGTCTAACAACCTCTCTGTGGTATGGATTTCATTTTTCATGACAACAAGGTCATTCTGACACAAACTGTAATTTGGTTTGTCAAATGTTTGGCATGCAGTGAAAAGTATTGTTTCTTGTGCGCTATACAGACAAAACATACCGTTCATAGAATACATACGGGAGAAGGAAAGGAGATGGTGCACGATACACTGTTACAATCACAGATAGGGTGTATAGAGAAAGGTCAACCTAATATAAAGTAGATCCATTCATAAATCTAGCAGAGAAGAAACTTCTTGAGTCAGTCAGTACGTGTTCTCAGAGTTTTGTATCTCTTTCTTGATGGAAGGGAGTATGCCCAGGGTGCATGGGGTCCTTGCTTTTGCTGACTGCTTTACCAAGGCAGTGGGAAGTGTAGACAGGTTCAACAGAGGGAGGCTGGTTTATGTGATGAACTGGGCTATGTTACAACCCTTTGTAAGTTTCTTGCAGTCTTGGTCAGAGCAGGAGCCATATCAAGCTGTGATACATCCAAGAAGGATGCTTTCTATGGTGCATTTGTGAAAATTGGTGAGGGTCGTAACCGACATGCCAGATTTCCTTAGTCTCCTGAGAAAGTAGAGGTGTTGGATTTCTGACATCCAATAACATGATGTCATCAAGTTTTTTAGGCAACTAATCACAATGAGCAATTTTCACAGACAGCAAGCCAGGAAGGAAGAAACAAGTTTTACAGTTTACTTTTTATTAATTTTACAGAAAGTAAAATTGTGACAAGCAATTGAGATTGAGATAGAAAGCTGAAAGTGTCACAAAAATCTTTCCAAAAAATCATTTTAAAAAATTGATGGGATTTTTTTGTAATGGAAATGGAGAAAATTGGCATCTCACAGATTCAAAAGAAATTCAGGGTCAGACAGATTGCTCAGCAGTAATTATGACTCAGTATGCCGACAAAAACTTCATTCAATAAGGAGTAACCTTTTCAAGTGTTCTTAGAGTGAGAATAATAGTGTAAAAAGCAGAGGATCACAACTGAGCAATTTCTAATTGACTTCCACTTGCCTGGACTTCAGCAACACACTTTGTAGAAGAGCAGGGAATCACTAACAGCAATTTCTGAATTTCCTTGTTTAACTGTGTGTGGGAAGATGCTGTACAATGCTGTCAATTTTATGGAATAATGACAGTGGAATGCTGTTGGTTCCATCACCATTATAAACTGCAAAATGAACCACTATATTCAACTAAGGGTTTTTCTGCAATCTTGTGATGATCTACTGCTCAATACCTTAATTCCGATCTTAGCCCGCTTCAAATAAGTAATTAATGCTAAAGTACAAAAAGGGATAATATTGTTTTATTTGCTCTTGAAATGTGGGCAATGTTAGCAAAGCCACACCAATATTTTATTCCACATTGCCTGAAGAAGTTGATGGCAGGCATTCTTCCTAAAATACTACTCCTTATGGTAATAGTGCTCCCATGGTAATATTGAATGGCAAATTCCAAGAGTTTCCCCCATAAACAACACAGCAATAATATATATTAGTTGGAATGGAGTCTGACCCCATCAAAATGCTGCCTTTATCCTTCAAAAGGAAGTGAGATGCTGTTATAGAAAGGTTGGTGAGTTGCTGTGGTTTCAGCTATGAATCGTATTAACTGTAGCTCCACTGCACCAGCGATATAAGTGTTAAATGTTGACTCCACTGGTGCTGATCAATTGAAGTACTTTATCCTGGAGAGTGTTGAACTTTACCTATATTACTGCAAATGTATCCATTGAACCAAATGGTGAGCATTCTATAACACAACTGAAAGAGGCTTATATTTGATGGAGAGGTTGCAGATAGATAGAGAGAGCACCCAGCCTTATGTTTGCTCTTCTAGCCATACTTTTGATATGGCAGGTGAATTATAGTCCTGATCAACATTGACCCCAATACCCCAATTACATCTATAGGAGAAGCTGGGCTTTATCTTGTTGGAAATGGTCACTATCCACCAATTATTTGCACAAAGGTTGTTTCTTATCAAACTTGCCATAGAGTCATAGAGGTTTACAGCATGAAACAGGCCCTTTGGTCCAACTTTCCATGGCACCTTTTTTTAAAAACCCCAATACTAGTCATAATTGCCTGCAATTGGCCCATATTCCTCCATACCCACCTTACCTATGCAACTGTCTAAATGTTTTTTTAAAAGACAAAATTGGACCTGTCTCTACTGCTATCTCTGGCAGCTTGTTCCAGACCCTCACCACTCTTGGTGTGAAAAAATTGCCTCTCTGGACACTTTTGTATCTCTCCCCTCTCACCTTAAACCTATTCCCTCTAGTTTTAGACTCCTCTACCTTTGGGAAAAGATATCGACGAGCTAGTTGATCTATGTCCCTCATTATTTTGTCGACCTGTACAAGATCAGCCCTCAGCCTTCTACGTTCCAGAAAAAAAAGTCCCAGTCTATCCAGCCTCTCTTATAACCTAAACCATCAAGTCCCGGTAGCATCCTAGTAAATCTTTTTGCACACTTTCTAGTTTAATAATACCTTTCCACAATGGGGTGACCAGAACCGTACAAGTATCCCAAGTGTGGCCTTACCAAGGTCTTGTACAACTTCAACAAGACATCCCAACTCCTGTATACAATGTTCTGATATTGTCCAAATCCTACTGTACTCAGAATGAGCTTAGTCATAGATGGAGCTAAATATTGCATCATCAGGTTACAGCACATGTCAGCTGTGATGATTGATTGAGGAAGGTCATCAATGATGCAGCCAAAGATGATTGGGGCAAAGATGTTGCAGTGAGGAACGCGTACAGCATGTCTTGGGACTATGATGAACAACGATAACTCGACTTTTCTGTGTCAACAACAATTATAGTCCCTGAGGCTTTTTTCTCCTTCACTTCTATTGATCTTGATTTTGTTGTGCCTGCCTGGTGCTGTATATAGTTGAATACTGCCCGACATCGAGGGCAACTACTACCACATCACCTTTGAAATTCAGCTGTGTCCATGTTTACAAGTGACTCTGGCGGAACTTTAACTTGGAAGACTGAACAGATGACTATTGTTGCGTAGAAAGAATCAGGCAAGATGAACACTGTGATAGGAATATGGAACTTTGGAGCACAATTTCAGAGAGGAGAAAGTTACATAGTTTTAAAAGGATGATCATTCGGCTTCAATAGAAATAGGAACTTAAGTAATTAATAGTTTTGGACATAAATAAACTCAGTTCCTTAATCTGTTCTGCATTTTACTGAAAGTAATCTCTAAAGGCCGCTCATTGTAATCTATCTTCTTTATTATTTTATCTTTCATTTGCGGGACATGGTCATCTCTGGCTCTGCCCATTGCTAATTGCTCTTGGAAGGCAGTTGAGAGTTAACCACATTGCTGTGGTTCTGGAGTCATACGTAATCAGGCCAGGTAAGGATGACAGCTTTCCTTCCCTAGAGGACATGAGTGAACTAGATGGGTTTTTCCATCAAATGTTCCATGGTCATCACTAGATTCTTCATTCCAGATTTTTTTTTCTGAATTCAAATTTCACCATCTACTGCGGTGGGATTTGAACCCGGGACCCCAGAACATTAGAGTTTCTGGATTAATAGACTAGCGATAATACCACTTGGCCATTGCTCTATAAGGTATATAAGGGAAGACGAAAAAAGTCCCACTCCATACAAACAGACTAGTTTGTCACAGTACATTCTTGGTTTGGAAGCTGTTTTTAAAAGGGCATTTTCTGAGAATCAAATATTGATGCCGGCACTATGAGAACCATGGGAACAGTCTACTTGCTGCATGTTTATACTTCACGTGTGTATTTTGCAACTTTGTAGTCTACTGGAGCTGTCTGCAGCTAATTCTTGGCTCAACCTACTACATTAGATTTGTGGAATTTCAGATTAGAACAGGCTGTCTCTCTGGCTCTAACATGCAAGGTGAATAATTATAGGGAAACACGAGGCCCTTCCCTTCTACGATCTCCAAGGTAATAGCTCTTTGAAAGGCAAAGTGGCGCACAATCACCGTGAGGCTTGAAATAACCTGACCATGTTCTGGATGCCCCAGATCAATCCAAGCATCTCAAGTGTTGCTTTAACATGATTGCTGCTGTTCATCAGATAATTCAAGAGCATCTGCTACCATTGCTACTCTAAAACTTGTCTAATGGGCCAAATTCTTATGGTGCAGGAGGCGTCTTAAAATGAAGATATTACGACAGCTAAAAGCCTTCCAACTGCATAATTTGATGTCAGCAGTTGCAAAAAGCTAAACATTCAGATTGTGCAATATTTTCCTAATTATATGAGTTGGGAGCATGCAGAACCACATAGATGCAATCTAGATTATCCTGATAATTCAAATTTCTGTCATACTGTAGAGCTCCCTATTGTTGCTATTTGTTGTGCAGAGGGAATGAGATGAGATTGTTGCTTAAACAAACATTTCCTTCCTAAGTTTTTTGTATCTTGTTTTGCTCACTTTGTTAATACTCTCAGTGGCCACCAGGATGAACCCAAAACATAAATGTTTGTATAGCTGTTGTGACTTTGACACACATTCAGAGAACAGAAATGTTTCATCTGCAGGTCAGCATTGCACATACAACACAAATCTGTCAAGAGCATTTCATGTAAGCCAAGGCTTCAACAGGTCCTGTGTCTCTGACAAATGCAAATATGTGTCACTGTGCCAGCAGGTTCTGATGTGGGGATATTGGTTACTGAACGCAGAGCACTTGGTTGAAATTGCTCCTCTTGTTCTCCTCTTTCAGCAAAAAGAAACAAGTTAATGTGAGCATTTCAAGAAAATCCATTGTGCTGAAGGTGCGAAGGCAGCTGCTGAACAGGAAAAGCTAATCAACTGTCCAAAGACTCCAGACAACTTAAATAGCAATGCAGAACCATTCAATCCATAGATTTACAATGAAGAAAGAGGTCATTTAGCTAGGCGTAGCTTTGCTGGCTCTTCACTAAAGTAGCTTAAAACTATTCCTAATGCTCAGCTCTCTCCCAAAAGAGCCCTAGATATTCCTCTGCTTTGCATATATATCCAGTTTAATGTTACAATTGGGTCCCTTTCAACTTTATGCCCTCCTAAGACATTCCATTAAGGGTGATGAAACCGCTCCAATCAGCACTCCTCATTCTCATAGTCATAACTTTGAATTGATGGTCTCTTGTTAGTGATACAGAATCCCCACTTTGCAGAAAGAGACCATCCAGCCCATTGAGTCTGCACTGACTCTGAAAGAACATTTTGCCCAGGCTAACACCTCTATCCCTCAAATCTCTGCATTTTTACCATGGCTAACACATCTAACCAACAAATCCTTGGACATCAAAGGGCAATTGAGCATGGCCAATCCACCTAACTTACGCATCCTTGGACTGTGGGTTGAAACTGGAGAACCCAAAGGACTTCACAAAGGCATGTGGAGAATGTGCAAACTCCATATAGAGTCACCCACGGTTAGAATCAAACCCGGGTCCCTGGTGCTGTGAGGCAGCAGTGTTAACCAGTGTGCCATCATTTTCCAGCAAGAATCATTCCAGGATGACAAAAGCGACAACAGCTTACACTTCCATAGATATTTACTATAAAAACTATACACAAGATATTAAAGGAGGAACATTCGGTCAAAGTCAAGAGTTGAGGAGGTATTTCATGGGATTTGAAAATGTTTGCAAAAGTGATAGAAATAGACAGGCAGCAACATCTTCGAACTAAATTTCAAATGTGAATGGAAATTTGTTGGTATGGAGGTTGGGATGCATGGGAAGTCTGAAGGGTGGAAAGCAACTCACTAATAGCAGAGAAAAGATGAATGAGACCATTGAGAAAGAGTGAGGTTGACATAAATTTAATATGTTGGAGAATATGGCACCAATTTAGAAACACATGGAGATAAGTGAAAGACAAGCTGTGCTTAGTGCAGCATATGAGATAAGCAATTTTATTTTTAAGTATTTGGAGCTTGTGAACTGTTGACGCAAGAGGGCCAGCAAGGAGAATATTGAAATCATCACGTGACAGAAAAATAGAAAAGGTTTGGTGGATGGAGCAATTCAGGATGGAAGTGGACAATGTAAGGAAGTGAAATAAGTGGTCTTGGGATAATGAATATAGGGTCTAAATATCAGATCAAATTGAAACAGAATACCAAGTCGCATATGGTCTTCTTGAACTTCAGTGAGATGCCAGATGGCATTGAACTTGGTGTCAAATGATCAAAGTTTGAGGAGAACATTGTAAACTCCGATAAGGTATTTCAGCAGAGCAGCTCCAATGAATAAGAGTATATATTACACTTCCCGCAACAGCAGTGGAGTGGGAGCAACTCTAAGGGAGCTTCTGGCTTCTATGCTATGAAATTGGATCCTTCTACAAGTTGGCACACTCTTCCACCAGATTCGGGTTGCACGTATACTGAAGCTGCAAATATTTTGAGCAAAGCAAAACTACATTCCACTGTCATCACAGTGAGAGTGTAAATGTATCCTTCAATGTCTGGGCTCAGTTACTTAATATCCTTTACAACAAGGTGCAATTCATCAAATTACTAAAAAAGCATTTGAGGTAAATTCACAGGTCACTCACTAGTCCACATATAGATTAACAACATATTATGGAAAAAAAATACTTCTTTGTTCATAAAACCAACTCTAATTTCAATATTTTAATAAGAAAACACAATCTTAGGATAACTGAAAAAAAAACCTTATTATTGGTTATTTTTGAGAAGTTCTCCAGAAATTTGTGAAGCAGGTAAAGCTGGATACGTACATGCCCATTTTGAATATTTTAAAGTTATATCGGCCTGACATGTAATTTATAGATATTCAAAAAGAAATGTGAATTATACTGATGCTATGTCTGAGATCATAAATGAATCACAGAATGCTATTCATGGAAGTATTTAAAAATGTACCCCAGGCTGTAATCAACATTAATATTTATATTTTAAAGCTTTTTGGCTAGCAGTATTGAACATGATGGGATGAGTGGTCTCTGTTCCAGTATGACTCAAAGACTCAACAAATTATTGCAAAGTATATTCTGTCAACAAAAGAGTAAGTTTAGCCATGGCCCAAATTTACTGCCTTTTTCTACAATTAATGAGGAAGACTGTTTTTTCTTCCCAATTCATTCATGGAATGTGGGGGTTATGTATTTAAATTCCTACCTGCCCTTGAACTGAATGCATTTTCAGAATCAACCACTTTGCTGTGGATCTGGAGATACCAGGTAAGGTAAGGGTGACAGTCTGCCTTCCCTAAAAGGACAGTAATGAATCAGATGAGTTGTTAATACAGTAGGCAATGATCATCATTCCAAATTCTTTTATTGAATTCAAATTCCACCATCTGTAGTGGTGGGATTCAAACCTAGGTCCCCAGACCATAACCTTAGGTCTTTGGACTGCTGGTCCTGCGACAGCGCCACTGGCTCCCCAGTGTTAGACTGAGCAGCGACAGATCAGCCATGATCTTATTGAATGGCGGGGCAGGCTCGAAGGGCTGGATGGCCTACTCCTGCTCCTATTTCTTATGTTCTTATGTTCTTATGTTCATGTTGGCGAAGGCATCAAAAGCCATCCCAGCCAAGCGTAATTAGACCCTTTTGTCAACAGGGGACCAAATGGTTCCTTGGGCTCCACTTTGTACAATCGACTGTGACAAACAAAGGCAATGCAGAGCCAGTTGTTCAAGAAAACCAGGGTGACATGGCACCCACCCAGTTGTCATGAAAAGGCCACCACCAGGTAAGCAAAATTACTTTGCTGAACCTGCAGCCATGAGATACAGGTGTAAGGACTATCATTCTGGGACGACATTAAATCCACCGATCTGTGCTAGCCGTCATTTCCTACCACTGCCACACACTCACATATCTTTCTCCCCACAGACTGTCACTAATGATTTCCTCTCTGCCTGTTCTGATAGCTGTTTGCCTCCTTACTACTTGCTTACTCCCTGATAATCACACAAAGGGTAGCAGAAATCTGGAAATGTCTTCCCTGCAAAGAGGTGGATGGAGCTTTCAAGACTGAGGTGGCAGATATTTGTTGGAAAAGGATATTGGGATATGCAGAACAAAATTAGGGCAGCACGATGGCACAATGGTTAACACTGCTGTCTCACAGCACCAAGGACCCGTGTTCAATTCCGGCCTCGAATCACTGTCTATGTGGAGTTGACGCATTCACTCAGTATCTGTGTGGTTTTCCTGTGGGTGCTCTGGTTTCCCCCCACATTCCAAAGATTGTTAGATTGATTGGTCATGCTAAACTGATCCTTAGTGTCAAGGGTACTGCCAGGGTAAATACATGGAGTTACGGGAAAGGGCTTGGGTGGGATTGTTGTCGGTGCAGACCCAACAGGCTGAATGGCCTCTTTCTGTCTATAGGGATTCTGTGATTCTCTATGGGGTTGAGGTGCAGATCAACCATGATCTGGAGCATGGCTTGTTCTTTAACTCAACTGGTGATGCCTGAAGTGGCTGTAAGGGACCGAAGGAAGTTGCCACCAAGAAGCATGTCAAGGGCGAGAAGAAGTACAAAAAGAGCTGTAGCATCAATATCTACAAGGTGCTGAAGCAAGACCACTTGCACATTGGCATCTCCTCCTCAGCCACGAGTGTAATCAACTCGTTCATCAATGACATCTTCGAGCACATCCCCTGCGAGGCGACCCGCCACATCCTCAACAGCAGGTGGTAGACTATCTCCTCCCAAGAGATTCAGACCACCATCTGCCTCCTGCTGCCCAGCGAGCTAGCCAAACACATCAAGGAGGTGACCAAGTAGACCAGCTGCAAATAATGAGCATCTTGCAACAAAGACAGACCTCATCCAAAAAAACTTCAACCGCAATCTGACAGAATGGCAGAGCAGGCTGGAGGGATCTGATACCATGTTAGATTCAAACATGGATCAAAAAGTCAAAGGTTGGCCAGATCACATTTATGTTGTGATTATGTTAAAGTGTTTACCCAAACCAAGTCTCTAATGTCAGTTTTCAGTAGTGAAAGCCCTTTGAAACAAAACTTTCTCCCACTACCAAATCTGATCAAAATGAATTTGTCAGCATCAAGTTGATTTTCACGCCTCTCACGTTTTCTGTGCTCTGCGAGCCTTTTTCTGTATTGCACTCCATAACGTCTCTCAATTTAAAATCTGAAAAGCAATATTGTAAGTTGCGAGGAGGATGCTTTAAAACCAAACATCATTAGTGAACATGACAACATAGGGGATGAAATACCACCCTTGTGCAGAGGAGACTTCATTCACCATATTTTCTGTAAATGTGGAGGATGACATCTGTTGGAAACCTGATGAATGAGGCACAGGAGCGATACAATGCTTGGCTTCAATTTAAATCATAACCCTTTGCATTATTCTTTTCGCGACAGACAGACATAGCTATTACAATGAAATTCCAATCAAATTTGGGATGGAAGGAGTTTAAACAGAGTGTAGTTTTTCAAAACTTATTACAATATTGGCCACAGGGATCTCTGCTCATCACTTCCATGATGCTTTGGCCACAGGTATTGCAAATGAACAGAATTAAAGTGTCTAAAATATATTTCTTTGATCTTGTGTAGATCACTCCCTCTCTACCATCAGAACATAGACAGAAGTATAGTATAAACCACATTTACATGCAAAGGCTTGGCATGGTTTAACAGCAAAAACAACATGGTTTGGCAGCACTTTATGCCACATATAAATGAAGTGACTACTTAATCAATAGCAATATTGAGTGGTCTCAGATATTTGTCATCGATAAAGTGTGTGATTTTCTGACATGTTCTATCCCTCGTCCCTTAAAACGTGACACTGTATTGATCGTGGTCCTCTTCCTGCACCCCTGCTAGCCAGGTATGCTGCTTTGCAGCTTTTGGGGAGGGCACCCTGAAATGCAAATTGGAAATCTACCTGCTGTGGCAGCGGCATTTTCATTTTTACCATTATTTTGGGGTTTGGCGGACACGCTGTATCATCACTGTCCCCAAACTCAGTCTTCCTCCAACACATCCATTATTGTCAACCACTTATTTTATCTCAAGCTGTAAGAAATCTTTTTTGAGTTCACATAGAAAATGTTTGGATTTATACAGATGTTTATCTTAAGATATCCCAGTACTACAAATCCAACTAATTTAGTTTGAAATGTAGAAAATGTTGTGGTGCAAATAAAACATGGCCACCATGTCGCACAGAAATTATCATTATACAAGTGTAAATAATAACAATGACTTATGGTTATTTCTTGTTTGCTTAAGGGAGCAATGGTCAGGGGATCCAGGACTGTGGGATCAGTCCTAGTTCAATTGAGAATACCAGGGGAATACCAGGAGCAGCATCAGACATACCTAAAAATGAGGTGTCAACCTGGTGAAGCTTCAACACAGGGTCACTTGCAAGCCAAATTTCAGAAGCAGCAAGTAATAGACAGGGCTATGTGATTCCACAACCATCGGATCAGATATCCAGTCATAAATCATGATGGACAATTAAACAACTTGCTGAAGGAGGAAGCTCAACAAGTATCCCATTCTCAATAATGGAGAAGCCCAGTATATCAGACAATTAGGCTGACATATTTGCATTAATTTGCAATCAGAAGTGCCAAGTGGATGATCTGTTGCTGCCTCATTCCGAGGTTCCCAGCGTCACAGATGTCAGTCTTTCGCCGATACGACTCACTCCACATGATATCAGGAAACAGCTAAAGGCTATGGGCTCTGACAGCATTCAGCAATAGTATTGAAGACCTGTGTTCCAGAACCAGCTGGGAAGGGTAGGTGAGAAAGCTGCTTTTGGACAAGGTACCATTCTTTGGGCCGCAAAGTGACACCAAGCCCAGAAGAAGGCTTTGTGGAGGGTAAGTCGTGCCTTACTAACCTTATTGAGTTTTTTGAGAAAGTGACCAAAGAGGTGGATGGGGGTAAGGCAGTTGACGTGGTATATATGGACTTTAGTAAGGCGTTTGATAAGGTTCACCATGGAAGGCTTCTGCAGAAAATGCAGATGTATGGGATTGAGGGTGATTTAGGTAATTGGATCAGGAATTGGCTGGCGGACAGGAGACAGAGGGTGGTGGTTGATGGTAAGTATTCGTCATGGAGTTCAGTTACGAGTGATGTGCCTCAGGGACCTGTTTTGGGGCCACTGCTGTTTGTAATTTTTATAAATGATCTGGATGAGGGTATAGTTGGGTGGATTAGTAAATTTGCTGATGACACCAAAGTCGGAGGTGTGGTAGATAGTGAGGAAGGGTGTCTTAGTTTACAGGGGGACTTGGACAAGTTGCAGAGCTGGGCCGAGAGGTGGCGGATAGAGTTTAATGTGGATAAGTGTGAGGTAATTCACTTTGGCAGGAATAACAGATGTGTGGAGTATAGGGCTAACAGTAGGACTCTGAATAGTGTGGATGAACAGAGGGATCTAGGTGTATGTGTACATAGATCCCTGAAAGTTGGGAATCAAGTAGATAGGGTTGTTAGGAAGGCATACGGTGTCTTGGCGTTTATTGGTAGGGGGATTGAATTTAAGAGCCGCAGCGCCATGTTGCAACTGTACAAGACTCTGGTGCGGCCGCACTTGGAGTATTGTGTGCAGTTCTGGTCCCCACATTATAGGAAGGATGTGGAGGCTTTGGAGAGGGTGCAGAGGAGGTTTACCAGGATGTTGCCTGGTATGGAGGGGAGGTCCTATGAGGAGAGACTGAGGGATTTGAGGTTGTTTTCGTTAGAAAGAAGGCGGCTAAGAGGGGACCTTATTGAAACATGTAAGATGATTAGAGGTTTAGATAGGGTGGACAGTGATAGCCTTTTTCCTCGGATGGAGAAAGCTAGCACGAGGGGGCATAGCTTTAAATTAAGGGGTGGTAGTTATAGGACGGATGTCAGGGGTAGGTTCTTTACCCAGAGGGTGGTGAGGGATTGGAATGCCCTGCCTGCTGCGGTTGTAAATGCGCCTAGTTTGGGGGCGTTTAAGAGATCCGTGGATAGGTTTATGGATGGAAAGGGTTTGGTTTAGGTTAGAGGGTCATTGCTTTTTAACTGGTCGGCGCAACATCGTGGGCCGAAGGGTCTGTTCTGCGCTGTAATGTTCTATGTTCTAAGGCTGGCTGTTAGGGTATAGCTACAACACTGGCATCTACATGGCAATATGGAAAACTGCCCAGGTATATCCTGTACACAAGAAGTATGACAAATGGCAGGGGCGGCATGGTGGCTACCACTGCTGCCTCACAATGCCAGGGATCTGGGTTCAATTCTAGCTTCGGGTCACTGTCATTGTGGAGTTTGCAAATTCTCCCCATGTCTGCGTGGGTTTCCTCATGGTGCTCTGGTATCTTCCCACAGTCCATAGAATGTGCGGGTTAGGTTGACTGGCCATATAAAATTGCCCCTTAGTGTCAGGGGGACTAGCTAGGTTAAACATTTGGGGTTATGGGCATAGGACCTGGGTGAGGTTGTGGTCCGTGCAGACCATATAGCCTCGTTCTATAAGAACATGAGAACTAGGAGCAGGAGTAGGCCATCTGGCCCCTTGAGCCTGCCCCACCATTCAGTAAGATCATGGCTGATCTTTCTGTGGTCTCAGCTCCACTTACCCACCTGCTCACCATAACCTTTAATTCCTTTACTGTTCAAAAGTGTATCTTTTGTTGCCTTAAAATCATTCAATGAGGTAGCCTCAACTGCTTCACTGGGCAGGGAATTCCACAGATTCACAACCCTTTGTGTGAAGAAGTTCCTCCTCAACTCATTCCTAAATCTGCTTTCCCTTATTTTGAGCCTATGCCCCTTACTTATAGTTTCACCCGCCAGTGGAAACAACTGCTCTGCTTCTATCTTATCGCTTCCCTTCATTATCTTATATGTTTCTATAAGATCTCCCCTCGTTGTTCTGAATTCCAATGAGTATAGCCCCAGTCTACTCCGTCTGTCCTCATAAGCCAACCCTCTCAATTTCGGAATCAACCTTGTGAATCTCCTCTGCACCCTCTCTGGTGCCGGTATGTCATTTCTCAAGTAAGGAGACCAAAACTGTACATAGTACTTCAGGTGTGGCCTCACCAGCACCTTATCCAGCTGCAGCATAATCGCCTCTTGCAATGAAGGACAAAATTCCATTCGCCTTCTTAATTACCTGCTGCATCTGCAAACCAATTTCATGAGATTCCCGCACAAGGACGCCCAGATCCTCTGCACAGCAGCATGCTGCAATTTTTTACCATTTAAATAATAGTCCATTTTGCTGTTATTCCTACCAAAATGGATGACCTCACATTTACCAACATTGCACTCCATCTGCCAGACCCTTGCCCACTCACTCAGATTATCTATATCCCTTTGCAGACTTTGTGTCCTCTGCACATTTTGCTCTTTTGTCCATCTTAGTGTCATCTGTGAATTTTGACACACTACACTTGGTCCCCAACTCCAAATCATCTATGTAAATCGTAAACAATTGTGGTCCCAACACCAATCCCTGAGGCATACCATGAGTCACTGATCGCCAACCCATTTACTCCCACTGTTTGCTTTCTGTTAGTTAACCAATCCTCTATCCATGCTAATAGATAGATTCTATGAAATCCAACCGAGTCAATTACCACCTCATTGTTCTATTCCTGATCATCAGTAAAGTGATGAAAGGGGTGACTGACAGTGCTAAGTGAAACTATTTGGTTTCCACCTGGGACACTCAGCTCCTGACCTCTTTACAGCCCTAGCCCATTCATGTACAAAAAAGTTGAATTCAAGAGGTGAGGTTTGAGTGTGACATCAAGGAGCCCTTGCAAAACTGGAGACAATGGAAATCAGGGGGAGAGCTCCCCACTGGTTGGAGTCATACTTAGCACAAAGGAAATTGGCTCTAATTCTTGGAGGCCAATTATCTCAGTCCGAGGACATCACTGCACGAGCCTCAGAGAGTTGTGTCCTTGGTCCAACATCTTCAGCTGCTCCATTAATCACCTTCCCTCCATTGAAAGGTCAGAAGTGTCAATGTTCACTGATGATTGTGCAATACCACTATTCACAATTTCCCACATACTGAAGCAGTCCTTGTCCATCTGCGGTAAGACTTGTATATCATTCAGACTTGGTCTGATAAGTAGCAATGATATTAATGCACACAAGAACCAGGCAATGATCAACTCCATCAATAGAGATTCTAACTACCTATGATCTCAGTACAGAGCCGTCACATCATATATACTGAAGCAGTTCAGGCCAGTATGCACAGCAAATATTCAGGCTTGGGCTGGAATAAGTAACATGCACTGCTTATGAGTAAGAAGTCTGGCAACACCAGGTTTAAGTCCAACTGATTTATTTGATAATAAATTACTGACTATTATTTACTATCAAATAAATTGTTTGGACGTAAACTTGGTGTTGTCAGACTTCTTATTGCCTTTACCCCAGTGCAACGCCGGCATCTCCACATCATGACTGCTTATAAGTGACGGACAATGGTCATTTCCAACAAGACAGAAGCTAACTATCTCAATGGTATTGCCATTGCTGCATCCTGTTCTGCTCTGG
Organism: Carcharhinus amblyrhynchos; assembly: GCF_965287045.1. Lineage (NCBI taxonomy): Eukaryota > Metazoa > Chordata > Chondrichthyes > Carcharhiniformes > Carcharhinidae > Carcharhinus > Carcharhinus amblyrhynchos. The sequence goes on along the minus strand of NC_137340.1, from coordinate 9,711,555 downwards.
GCCTTATGACTCAATGTGCTGTATTTTACCTATGTGGCAGGCACCCTGATCAAAGGGCTAGAAAACCAGGAACAACACTACCATGGTCACTTGCAGAAATCCCTGTTCCATTTTTCACGGGTCAGGCAACTAATTATTGTTGTCAGGATAGCCATTCTTTTAAAAGAATAATGCCTGCAGCTGTAAACTGTCAGCTTGGGGGCCCAGGAGCACCACCAGGGATGGTGATCACTGCTGGAATTGGAAGAAGAGGACCTCATGAATGTAGGTCACCTTCCCAGCCAGGTAAGTGGAGTCCGGGACATTGAGCTAAGTCAGTCAGACCATGAAGAGGACAGAAAAAAAAGCTGCCCTGGGAAGAGGTACCATTTTCTGGGCTGCAAAATGACACTAAGCCCAGAGGCAGGCTGGCTGTAGTTCACATAAGAACATAAGAAATAGGAGCAGGAGTAGGCCATCCAGCCCTTTGAGCCTGCCCCACCATTCAATAAGATCATGGCTGATCTGTGGTGGCTCAGTTCCACATTCCCGCCCTCTCCCCATAACCCTTAATCCCCTCGCTTATCAAAAACCCATCAACCCGCGTCTTAAAAATATTTAGCGAGGCAGCCTCCACCACCTCATCGGGCAGAGAATTCCAGAGATTCACCACCCTTTGAGTGAAGAAGTTCCTCCTCAACTCCGTTCTAAACCGTCCCCCCCTTTATCTTGAGGCTGTGCCCTCTAGTCCTACTGTCCTTTCTGAGCGGGAAGAGTCTCTCCACCTCTATCCTATCCATCCCATTCATCATCTTATACGTCTCAATGAGATCTCCCCTCATTCTTCTAAACTCTAACAAGTACAAGCCTAGTTTATTCAGCCTCTCCTCATAGCTCAACCCCCTCAACTCCGGCATCAGCCTAGTAAACCTCCTCTGCACTCCCTCCAAGGCCAAAATATCCTTGCCTAAGTGCGGCGACCAAAACTGCACACAGTACTCCAGCTGCGGCCTCACCAATGCCCTATACAACTGCAGCAAGACCTCCCTACTTTTATATTCAATCCCCCTTGCTATGAAGGCCAGCATCCCATTCACCTTCCTGACCACCTGCTGCACCTGCAGGCTGGATTTTTGCGACTCATGCACAAGGACCCCGAGGTCCCTCTGCACCGCCGCCTGCTGCAGTTTTTCGCCCCGTAAGTAATAGTCCTTCCTACCACTATTCCTACCAAAGTGGACCACCTCGCACTTGCCAACATTAAATTCCATTTGCCATTTCCTGGCCCATTTGCCCAGCCTATCTAGATCCTTCTGCAGACTCTCCACACCCTCTGCGCAATTTGCCGTTCCATCAATCTTGGTGTCATCAGCAAATTTCGACACCCTACACTCGGTTCCCTCCTCCAGATCATCTATATAAATAGTAAATAGCTGAGGCCCCAGCACCGACCCCTGGGGCACTCCACTAGTCACCATCCGCCAATCCGAATAGCACCCATTAACCCCGACTCTCTGCCTCCTATTTGACAACCAATCCTCTATCCACGCTAACACCCTACCCCCAACTCCGTGCCCCCTTACCTTCTGCAATAACCTCTTGTGAGGCACCTTGTCAAACACCTTCTGAAAATCAAGAAAGACCACATCCACCGGCTCTCCTCTATCCACCGCCCTAGACACATCCTCATAGAACTCCAATAAATTTGTCAGACACGACTTCCCCTTAACGAAACCGTGCTGCTTCTGCTCTATCAAGCAATTCCCCTCAAGATGCCTCGCTATTTCCTCCTTGATGACAGATTCTAACATTTTACCTACAACAGACGTTAAACTAACCGGCCTATAATTCCCCGCCTTTTGCCTGGCACCCTCCTTAAACAACGTGGTCAATTGTCCCATGCAGCAGAGGGCCCCTTCTCCACCACTGGTAAAATGTCAGGGGCATTGGGAAGAGCCTCTTAATTATTCACCTAAGTGACTAAGTTCAACTCAGGACTAATTAAAAAAAAAGACATGTCAACAGGAATATGACAAATAGTTCACCCACTGCCTTCCCCATCTTACAGACATTACCCACTCCTGCCTCCCCATCTGTTCCTATGGAGTTCTTAAAATTTTGGAAGACAGAATGGGGAATGCAAATAATCAGGAGTGCAACACAGAGTGTGTAGCAAAAGTAGTTCCAATTCTCAGTGCATCAGATCACAGAGTGATTCATTTTTTCTGTATTAAGTAAAAATCCAACCCAATTACTTAACCTGATAGGTATCCTCTGTCCATGTAATGGTTTATAAACAGAAGTTGAACTGATGCTCATAACTGATTTGCATCCTAATCTGTGTTGTACACATTTTACATACAATGAAACAGAATAGCCTACAGAATGGTGCCTTGTGGTAATTTGGTTTGGTTTTGGGGAGACCAAAGGATTACAGAAGGCAAGGAGATGTGGTGCAAAGCAAGAGAGTTTCATTGCCATTCTCCCATGTCTCACTGCTATGCGAACAGATGAAGGGCAGTGGGAGTCCATTTCTGTATGAAAGCAAGCAAACACACTATTTAAGAGAGCAACTAACACCAACACTTCCAAGCTGATTTCTGTGACAGATCAGAATAGATTTCAAAAATGTTGGCCCTGCTTTGAAGATTGCCTGATTCCACCAGATGGCACAATTTGATTATTGCCTTTTTTTGTGAACTTCAGCTAGAAAAAGAAATATCCTCAGGCATTTCTGCATTGTTGTGCTTAGATCCGCACACATGGTTGCTCAGATAAGATGAGCTCAGGCAGTCCAGCTGTGGTGCAAAGATCTTGCATCATCCTTTTTAACTTCTTCTGCCTCCAGGAAACTCAAATGGAGCCATGTATTGAATCCATCATAGGAACTTAGGTTGCAGATTGTAAGAGAGCACTTTGGAGCAGCCTAAAATGCCAAACAGAAGACTGAACATCATACAGTTCAGATAGCAATAATGATATGGCCCTCTGGATAATTCTCCAGCCTTTGATGCAAATATTTTACGGTCAAACGTTTACTATTACTTGGGCAGCACACTGGCACAGTGGTTAGCACCGCTGCCCCACGGCACCAGGGGTTCAGGACCAATTCCGGCCCTGGGTAACTGTCTGTGTGGAGCTTGCACGTTCTCCCCATGTCTGCGTGGATTTCCTCTGGCTGCTCCAGTTTCCTCCCACAGTCCAAAGACGTGCAGGTTAGGTTGATTGGCCATGCTAAATTGCCCCTTTGTGTCAGGAAGATTGGAAGGGTGAAAATTTGGGATTACAGGATTATAGGGCCTAGGTGGGATTGTTGCTGGTGCAGGCTCGATGGGCCAAGCCAAGATTCTGGGTTCAACTCCCACTCTGTAGCTTCAGCACAAAAATCTGTACGGACACTCCAGCGCACACCATTGTGCTACACAGTTGGAGAAGTCGTCTTTCAGATGAAACGTTAAACCAATTCCCTTTCTGCCTATTGGGTTGAAGTTGAAGGCCTGAAAAGGCACTGTTTTAAATAAGATCACTGTTATTCTCACTGCCTTGGCCAATATTTATCCCCCAATCAACATCACAAGAAACAAATTATGGGGGTCATTATCATATTGCTTTTGTGGAATTTGATGTGTGCACATTGGCTGACACATTTCCCACATTACAGCAGCGACATTTCAAAAGTACATCTTTGCTGTAAAGTGTTTTTAGATGCCCAGTGGTCATGAAAAAAGCTATGTAAATACAAGTTTGTCCTTTTGTCACCTTTTTAAAGCAAAATTGGTGAACAGCTGAAGAAACTCTAGGAAATACGTAGCTTGCAATCATGTAATTTTGTCAGTGACAATTAGTAGTATCAGCCACCCAAAACACATTTACTTTAGAATCCAAAGAATCCCAACAGTACATTCAGTCCATCAGGTCAGCACCAACTCTCTGAAAGAGCATCTTACCCAGGACTATTCCATGTCCTATTCTGTAACCCCATGCATTTTACCATAGCCAATCCAACTAACCTCCACATCTTTGGACTGTGGGAGAAAACCGGAGCACTGGGGAAACCCATGCAGACATGGGGAGAACATGCAAACTCCACACAGTCACCCAAGGCCAGAATCGAATCCTGGCTTTAATGATCCTTTAATCACTTAACAGACAGTTAACAAATGATTCAACATTTGAAAACTCCAGCTGTAGACTGCTGAAAAAAAACAGTGAAACACCAATAAAGAGGAAGCTTATTCAGGTCTTTCCCAGTTTTAGTCTCCAAAATGCTGTTGAGCAAAGGTCAACAGAACATTTCAAAACTGAGCTTACTCAATTTATTTGGGGGAGGCAAAGGTACTCGGAATTATGAAACCATGGCAGGGGAAATTGAGTCAAGATACAGAATGGCTATATCTAATTGAATGGGAGCACAGGCTCGAGATGCTTCTAATCATAGTAAGGGAACAAAGTAAGCACATTCTTCATGAGGATGGCTATCATCCAGCATTCAAGGAAAGTGAGTAATTGAACAACGGGTGCCAATCTGAATGAACACTTCTTTCAAAATTCGAAGGTCTAAAGGAAGACGCGTGACTTAAAATGAATGCAAACATTGCCGTCATTTAGGGGCAAAGCACTTTCACAGGAGAAAAAACAGTCCTGTAATTGTTCAAAGCACACAACTGACACTGAAAACTTGCCAATGATGTCGAGAGTAATGTAAGCAAAACTGACAGGAGTATGCAAATTCAGCAGCTGTGACTCAGGGGAAGATAGATTTATTGCAGGAAGATATTTCTTTTGGCAAGTCACAATGTCACAGCCCCCACTGATTTTATTTCTCAGGAAAAACTGGCAAATAATAGAATCACTGAGTGGAATACATGGTGAAGCTTTGGAATTCATTCATCCAACATGAGCAAGGTGTTGTGAGTAAGCACAAGAAGGAGCACCATGAAAGTCATGAGACTGTGAAGACTAGAATCTAGAAGATCTAACGATATGTACTATTCCTATCCTGTGTTCATGATTTGCAGGTGCTACATGTACACAAGCACATAGTACCATATATTCAGGCTGCACAACGAGGTAAATTTTGGGAAACTGATGATGAAAAGCTACATTGTTGATAGCTAATCAGGGATTAGTTGATGCAGGACAGAGGCCTGAATACTGACACAGTGGCGGGATATTACCTGCACTGTTGCACAACTGAGATTAATGAAGAAGGAATCAAACATATGAATATTGAATGCCATCACCAGCCTGAATGATGTCATGATGTATTAGCTGTCTACATAGGAATCTACCACTGAATAGGTGGATATATCACAGAATAGAATCATAGAATTACTGCAGTGCAGAAGGAAGCCATTTGGCTCATCGAGCCTGCACTGAAAACAATTCCTATCAGGCCCTATCCCACAACTGCACGTTTTTACCCTTCATATCCCCCTGACACTAAAGGGCAATTTAGCATGGCCGATCCACCTAACCCGCAGTCTTTGGACTGGGAGAGGAAACCAGAGCACCCGGAGGAAACCCAGGCAGATACGGGGAGAAAGTGCAAACTCCACACAGACAGTCACCTGAGGCCAGCACTGAACCCAGGTTCCTGGCACTGTGAGGCAGCAGTGCTAACCACTGTGCCACCATGCCGCCCCTATACTCTGCAGCAAAGAGTCACATAAGTCATTGGCAGAGAAAGAGCATCCACATCAACATGTCCAAATGCTAACTCGAGCCTTCAAATTGCAGTGCATGTTGGCTTCAAATTACTTAGAGAAGAGCTACAGGCAACACTGAAGAACTTTTAAGATCTCATTAATGGCAAGCATTTTATGTGCATGCAGATCAGTGATTTTTGTTAGGAGAACACCCTCCAGCAGAGGAATGTGTGGAGCGTTATATGAGGAGCCAACTGGCACTGTCATATAACCCTTGACAAATAACATAATTCAAAGCAAAAACAGAAGCAGAATCCCACAGCACTGATGAAGGTCCATCAGGTTAGTCACAGATGTAGCTAGAAGGCCTTCTGTGCCTCTTGAAACTTGCTATTTGGCTATGTAACCATTCTTTAAAGCTGTTGCTTTCACCAGTGGAACATTTTGGAGTATATCCAGGACGAGCATGCAACAAATCACAATAAGGAAGGAATAAGCTTAGCAACGGAAAATATAAGTAGCACTGCACAGCCTCAAATAATTCACGTGCAAGATTTTTCTGATGCGTTATTCTTTCATTATTCAGTAAATAAATGGTAAACTGTCCCAACCCAACAAATAAAGTGACTAACTCTTGAAATATCCCTGAAAGAGTCTTTCTTTTTATAGCAGTTAAATGCAGTGGTGGACTTCCCTGTGAATGACAATGATTCTAAGTGCTTATTATCACAGAAGATTTTTGAGAACTAGGTGGTTCATCTCAGTGACAACTACCTGCTCTGTCAACGATGGACAGGGAACAGAATTGTTTGCAGAACAAACATTGTTTGGGTTAAAAAAGTTCCCCTTCTATACCATTTGTATTCCCGATGGTCTTCTCTTTCTTTCTCTGTTTCACTGTCTTTAAAACATGGGTGGCCAGAACACCATCGCTCTTGGGTAGAAAACTTCTCTATGCTCTTCAATTTTCTCATTTCCATGGTAATACTGCAAAATACCCAGTAAGCATACGCCTTCTCTAAAATATGAAATCGTACACAAATTCATTACTGATGACCTTCAACAGTTTTTTTCTTCTTCGCTCCAGTCGCTTACCTTTTCTTTCTTAGACAAGCAGTAATACACAGAAAGCTAAATACACCCAGAATTCCACAATTCCTTTTGTGACAGCTTTTTTGCTCATGTTTAGTGAGCAAGATATTTCAACTACCTGTTAGTTCCAAAATCGAAAGCTGTTACTCTCTGGGTACTACAAATACTACAAACACATCGGCAGCATTTTCTAACCAACAACTGTGTGGAGTTTGCACGTTCTCCCCGTGTCTACATAGGATTCCTCCGGGTGCTCTAGTGTCAGAGAATAACGTAGAACAGAGAATCCCTACAGTGCAGAAGGAGGCCATTTGGCCCATCGACTCTGCACCAACCACAATCCACTCAGGCCCTATCCCCGTCACCCCATGTATTTACCCTACTAACTCCACCTGACACTAAGGGGCAATTTAACATGGCCTATCCACCCAATCCACACATCTTTGGACTGTGGAAGGAAACCGGAGCACCCGGAGGAATCCCATGTAGACATGGGGAGAACATGCAAACTCCACACAGACAGTGACCCAAGGCCAGAATTGATCCCGGGTCCCTGGCACTGTGAGGCAGCAGTGCTAACTACTGTACATAAGAACATAAGAAATAGGAGCAGGAGTAGGCCATCTAGCCCTTCGAGCCTGCCCCGCCATTCAATAAGATCATGGCTGATCTGTTGTGGCTCAGTTCCACTTTCCCGCCCTCTCCCCATAACCCTTAATCCCCTCTCTTATCAAGAACCCATCAACCTGCTTCTTAAAAATATTTAGCGAGGCAGCCTCCACCACTTCAACGGGCAGAGAATTCCAGAGATTCACCACCCTTTGAGTGAAGAAGTTCCTCCTCAACTCCGTTCTAAACCGCCTCCCCTTTATCTTGAGGCTGTGCCCCCTAGTCCTACTGTCTTTTTTGAGCGGGAAGAGTCTCTCCACCTCTATCCTATCCATCCCATTCATCATCTTATACGTCTCAATGAGATCTCCCCTCATTCTTCTAAACTCTAACGAGTACAAGCCTAGTTTATTCAGCCTCTCCTCATAGCTCAATCCCCTCAACTCCGGTATCAGCCTAGTAAACCTCCTCTGCACTCCCTCCAGGGCCAAAATATCCTTGCGCAGGTGCGGCGCCCAAAACTGCACACAGTACTCCAGCTGCGGCCTCACCAATGCCCTATACAGCTGCAGCAAGACCTCCCTACTTTTATATTCAATCCCCCTCGCTATGAAGGCCAGCATCCCATTCGCCTTCCTGACCACCTGCTGCACCTGCAAGCTGGGTTTTTGCGACTCATGCACAAGGACCCCGAGGTCCCTCTGCACCGTCGCCTGCTGCAGTTTTTCGCCACGTAAGTAATAGTCCTTCCTACCATTCTTCCTACCAAAGTGGACCACCTCACACTTGCCAACATTAAATTCCATTTGCCATTTCCTGGCCCATTCGCCCAGCCTATCTAGATCCTTCTGCAGACTCTCCACACCCTCCGCACAATTTGCCTTTCCCCCAATCTTGGTGTCATCAGCAGTCCCGCCAGTCCAAAGATGTGTGGGTTAGGTTGACAGGCCATGTTAAATTGCCCCATTAGTGTGAAGGGGATTAGCAGGTTAAATAAGTGGCATTAACAGGGATAGGGCCTGGGTGGGATTGTTGTTGGTGCAGGCTCAATGGACCAAATGGTGCCCCTCTGCACTGTAAGGATTCTATGATTCTTAGAAAACCTAAGTGGTGGCATGCAAATACCTTAAGGATATACAATTCAGAAGCATAGCCCTGTTTTTTGGGTGCTGTTTTCCCCTTGAAGGTAATGTTCGCATAATGCATGCACACTTCTGGTGTTGCAATGCAGGTGCCATTTTGGCAAGAGCGTTATTGTACACACATGGAGCATCTGCCGGAAGTGAGTCAGATAGGCAGATAATCAGGATGTAATGCTGATTTGACAACTGTCCATTTAATGGTCTCTCTAAACATTGTGCAACTGAACATGCAGCAAGTCGAAGGAATGACCCCTACACCAGTGCTTTTTCAAGGGATTGTTAATTATTTTCCGGTTAGTTGGTGATTGATATCAGCTGGCTTTTGCTGTAATTTTAGAAACAGTTGCTGGTTTCCTCCAAAATAGATGCTTACCCTAGATTTAATGCTTTCTCCTATTTTGTACCCACATGCTGCCCCTTGGCAACTTCAATCTCCATATATATGCTGATGATACCCACTCCACCTCAACATCCCCTCACTTGGTCCTTTCACTGTTTTTCTGACGTCTAGTGCTGGATGAGCAGCAATTTCCTCCAACTAAATACTGAGGAGACTGAAACCATTGTCTCCCAAACCCGCCTCTCTAACAACAACTCTCCCCAGCAGCCATCTGAAACTTAATACCGAGATTGCAAACAGATTGTTTACGTCTATCCTCAACACGAGCGTCTGACCTCATTCCAGCACCATCACCGAAACTGCCTATTTTCACTGTAATGTTGCCGGATTCCACCCCAGCCTCTATTGATCTGCTGCTGAGACCCTCCCTCCTACCCTCCTCATCTCTAGACTTGATTATTCCTCACAGGTTTCACATTTTACCTTCCGAGACTTGAGGTCATCCAAAGCTCTCTTGACTCAGACCAAGTCCTGTTACTCTTGTGCTCACTGGGCTAAATTGGCAGTTGATTAAGCAGCACTGCATCCTTATTTTCAAATTCCCTCCATCGCTGTGCCCCTTCCTATTGCTGCAATCTCATCCAACCATTGAGATATCTGGCTCACCTAATTTTGGCCCCTGATTTAATTGCTGGTAAGATACTTACAAAACTGATTTGGGCATAGAGAGCAGAGAAATAGCAGTGGAAGGATACTTTTCTAACTGGAGGACTGTGACAAGTGATGTCCCACCAAGATCAGTGCTGGGTCCTCTGTTGTTTGTAATATATATATAAATGATTTGGAGGAAAATGTCCGTGGTCTGATTAGTAAATTTGCAGATGATACAAAAATCGAGGAAGTAGTGGATAGTGAGGAGTACTGTCAGAGAATACAGCAGGATATAAATTGGCTGGAGACCTGGACCGAAAGATGGCAGATGGAATTTAACTCAGACAAACGTGAGGTGATGTGATTTGGAAGGTCTACAGTTTGGGCTGTGGGAGGAAACCAGAGTACCCAGAGGAAACCCATGCAGAAATGAGGAAAATGTACAAACTCCACACAAACACATCAAGGTTGGAATTGAACCCTGCGAGGCAGCAGTGCCAACTACTGTGCCACTATGCTGTCCTTTGCTCTTGGCCATCTGTCCTCATATACCTTTCTGTGGCTCAGTATCAAATTTTATTTTATAATGCTCTTGCAAAGTACCTTGGGATAATCTTTTACATGTTAGAAGTACTGTGTAAATACTCATTTTTGTTGCTGTATAGTTTGGAAGGAAAGTGTACAATATATGGTACAGCCCTTAGAAATAATACAAAAGAATCTAGGTGTGCAGATCTGCAGTTCCCTGAAGGTGTCAACTCAGGTGAACAAGGTCGTCAAGAAGGCATATGACCTTCATTGGTCAGGGCATTGAGTGTCGGAATTGGAAAATCATGTTGCAGCTGCATAAGACTTTGGTTCAGCCACATTTGAAGTATTGTGTACAATTCTGGTCACCACACTACTGGAAGGATGTTGATGTATTGGAAAGGGTGCAGAAGAGAAATCCCAGGATGTTGCTTGGTTTGGAGCATATGGACTATGAAGGAAGGTTGAACAAACTTGGATTGTTTTCACTGGAGTGTCAGAGGATGAGGGGGAGACCTGATAGTGGTTTACAAGATTATGACAGGCTTGGATAGAGTGGATAGTCAGAGTCTTTTTCCCAGGATTGAAGAGTCAATTACTCAGGGGTATAGATTGAAAGTGACAGGGGAGATGTTTAAAAGTGATATAAGGGGAAAATTTTTACACAGAGGGTGATGAATGCCTGGAATGTGCTGCTGGAGGTGATGGTGGAAGCAGGTTCTATAACAACATTCCAGAGGCACCTGGAAAGATACATGAATAGGCAGGGAGGGATATGGACCATATAGAAGTAAGAAAATATTAGATGAGAGCAACATCTGTGTCAGCACAAACCTGTGGGCCAAAGGGTCTGTTCCAGTACTGTACTGTTCTTTGTTCAGCTGACAAGGCACCAAGCTCATGGAATTCTTCCTAAACCCCTCAGTCTCTCTACACCTCTTTCATTGATGAAGACATCCTGTCAAAACCTTTCAATCATAGAACTCTGCATCAGCTCTCCAACAGAGCACCTTACCCAGACCCACCCACATAACCCCACATTTACTCTGCTAATCCCCCTAGCCTACACATCTTTGGATACTAGGGGGCAACTTAGCATAGCCAATCCACCTAAGGTGCACCTTTGGGCTGTGGGAGGAATGATGTGGGTATGCCGGCGTTGGACTGGCGTAAACACAGTAAAAAGTGGATGGAGAGTTCTCTCCATTCACCTGACGAAGAGGGTGTCCCTCGAAAGCTTGTGAGTATATTATCAAATAAATAGGTTGGACTAAAACCTGGTGTTGTCAGACTTTTTACTGTGGGAGGAAACCAGAGCACCCAAAGGAAACCCATGCAGAAACAAGGAGAATGTACAAACTCCACACAAACACATCAAGGTTGGACTTGAACCCTGCGAGCCAGCAGTGCTAACTACTGTGCCACGATGCTGTCCTTTGCTTTTGGCCATCTGTCCGCATATACCTTTCTGTGGCTCAGTATCAAATTTTATTTCATAATGCTCTTGCAAAGTACCTTGGGATAATTTTTTAAATACTAGAAGTACCATATAAATACTCATTTTTGTTGTACGATTTAGCTGTTGTAACTTGTTCCATCTTATGCCAATTTGACACCATATATATGCTAGGCATAGGTCACAGTTGGTATGTTGGATGAATACAAAATACGAATAAGATTGGCTGAAGAAGTTAAATATTTCAAACTGAATTACAAATCTGAACTTAAGAAATATACTGGCAGGGACTTAGAAACAAATGTGAAGAAACTGCTGTTAGGTGTACAGTTCTTACAATAATTACTGGTGGATCTCCCATCCTGTTGCTTATGATGATCACAGAAATGCTAGAATAATTTTTCTGTGTGTAGTTTTTGGGCAGAGGGCAGACAGAACAAACCAGTCACTCACCTGTTAATGTCAGTGAAAGCGCTGGCCCATAGTTCAGGCCTCATTAACACAGGAATGACAGGCTGCCGGAAGAAATATTCTATTGTTATCATTTGAAAATCTCCCTTGATGTTTTACAAAATAGGGCTCTTATCTTATGAAACACATGATGCATCACCAAACTATTAAATTACAAAGACTAGGGGGGAAAAAAAAAACATTTTATAGTATTATGGAATACTAATGAAAGTTATTGCAAGAAGAGGCTTGAATAATTTCACAGATTCACTTGGTTTGTCTGCTCCTTTCTAAGGAATTTGCATAAGACGAAACTGAAAATTGATCAATTCAAAACCATAGATAGCATATCTGCAAATCAGCCAGTCAGAAGTAATTTTAATTAAGGTGAAATACATTTGCAGAGAAGCAAAGTAGTCAACAAAAGCAAAAAAATCAAGATATCGGAAAATTGTCTAATTTGCACTTAAGGGAGAGCAATGTCAGGATGCGATGCAAGATGTGACACGGGAATTATGATAAAACCAAATGTTAGATGTATCATCTGTACTTGTGGTAATATTAAAATTAGTGCAAACATAGCATGTTCCTTTCCCTTTAATACCTCAACAGGATTTCCTATCACGTGGGTTATTGGCAGCTGACACAGGCCCCTCACCATGCTGGCGGCTCAATTTCTTTCACTAGATACAACTTTGGAAATGCTAGATCCCCATCTCCCCGCCATCCCACAACTCAGCCATATCTCTGAACCTTCACAAGTACACAATTTATAGGAATTTGGAACAGTAGTAGGATCTTTAGCCACCACCACCGCCCCCCCCCCCCCCACCCCGACCCCCCGTGCCCTCTCCACTATTCGAAAAATGTCATGGCTGGTCTACTGCCTAGATCCATGTACCTGCCGTAGGCCCATATCCCTTGATAAATAAAGAAAAATTCTATCTCAGACTTAAACATAACAATTGAACTGGCACCCCCACGATTTAAGGAAGAGAGTTCCTCCACCTCTCTCCATGTAGAAGCATTTTCTAACATCTCTCCTGAATGACTTGGCCCTACTTTTTAGATTATGGCCCCATGAAGGTTCAAGAGCATTCAACTAGTGGAAATAGTTTATCCTTATCCACCCTGTCCTTCACTGTAAATATTTTGTAGACTTCTATCAGATTACGCCTCAACCTTCGGAATTTGAGAATAAAGGCCTAATTTGTCTAATCTCTCGTAATTTAATCCCTGAAGTCCAGGTATCATTCGTATAAACCTGTGTCAAACACCCTCCAGGGTCAAAACAGTCTTCCTAAGGTGTGGTGCCCTAACCTGCTCACAGAACTCTAAGTGGAGTCTAACTAGGGTTTTGTACAACTGCAGCATAACATTTGCATCCCTTTACTCCAGCCCTTTAGATATGAAGGCCAGCATTTTGTTGGCCTTGACAATGTTCTGCACTTGTTCATGGCATTTTAAGGAGCTATGCACCTGAATCCCCATATCTTGTTGGGCATCCATTGAATTTAACTTTGTGCTTTCTAATAAATATCCCAATCTATCCTACTTTTGATCCAAAATGGACAACCTCATATGTTTATATTAAAATATATTTGCCACAGCTTGGTTAACCCAATATCCTGTTATGGTTTCATGCTGTCCTCAACAATATCCGACAATGATGCCCATTTTTGTGTCGTGTACTAATCTGGATATTTGACTTTTTATGGCATTATCTAAGTCTTTAATGAATATTGTAAACAATTGAGGCCCCAATATCCCTGTGGGACATCACTAGTCGCACCCTCCCAGTTTGAGTACATACACATTACTACAATTCTCTGCTTTCTGTTGCTCAATCAATTTCCTACCCACGTCAGCTATCTACCTTCAATTCCATGAGCTTTCACCCTCGGTAATAATCGCTTGTGTGGGACTTTATTAAAAGTCACCTGGGAATCTATATAAATGACATCCATTGACTAATCTCTGTCCACCATCTTCGTCACCTCTTCAAAGGATTCAATGAGGTTTGCCAGGCATGATCTATCCTTCATGAATCCATGCTGACTCTCCCCGATTAACTGAAATTTCTCAAAATGATCAGTTACACTATCCTTGATTAATGACTCCAATAATTTCCCCACTACATATGTTAGACTAACTGGACTGTAATCCTCTGGTTTCCCTCTGTCACCCTTCTTAAAGGGCGGAGTGATATGAGCCAAGTTCTAGTCCAGGGGTATGACTCCTGAATCAATGCACAACTCAACTCACAACCTCTCTGCTCAGATTTATAATATGTGTAGGTAGGTTTCAGTTTTTATTAAATAATAGCTGATTTATATTAACTTATACGATGGAGTTGAAGGTGAACACATAAAATTAAACATTCTAATGGTCACCATTAGTGGTAATGTTACTGGACTAGTAATCCCGAGTCTTGAATCAACAAACTGGTGATATGAATTCAAATACTTCCACATCAGTTCGTGACTTGGAATTTACTTAATTTAGTAAACCTGGAATTAAGAAACTATCAAATTGCTGTAAAAACCTCACTCAGCCTCAAGAAATATCAAGAAAGTCCTTACCCAGTCTGACTCCAGATTCACTGTAACCTCGTTGGCTCCTAATTGTTCTCTAAAATGGTGCAGCAAGCCACTCACTTCTGTCAATGCACTACAAAAAAAAGGCCAAGAGAAACAATCTCCCAGCATCTACCCTATCAAGCCCTCTCAGAATTTTATGTTTCAATGGGATTTGTCTGAACTCCAAACAGCATAAGCCAATTCTAATCAGTGCCTCCTCAAGAGAACCCTTTCACTCTTAGGATCAATCTAACAAGCCTTTGTTGCACTCCCTCGAAGATAAATGTATCCTTCAATGAGTCTGGAAATAAAAATAGTTTCAACACAGCACTCTTGGTGTGGTCTCGCCAAAGTCCCATACAATTGCAGCAAGCTTTCCCAACTGTTGCTCCAACAGTTTTACCAACTAATTGCTTGCGCTTTCACAGGACCTGAGTATGATCGGCAAAGCCAACATTTGTTGCCCATTCCCAACTGCCCATGAACTCAGTGATTTTCCATCGCTATTTTAGAGGGCAGTTAAAAATCAACCACATTGCAATAGGTCTGGAGTCACATGTACACTAGACTGGGTAAGAATTGTGGATTTCCTTTCCTAAAGGATATTAGTCAACCAGGTGGACTTTTATGACAATTGACTTGGGATTCATGATTACTGACGAGCTTTTCAATTCCACATTATGAATTAACTAAATTGAAGCCATGTTCCCAGACATTTAGCTTGGGCTTCAGGAGTATAAATTCACTGACATTACCACTGCATGTCAACCTTTTGTGATTCATATTTGAGGACACCCAAAACATTCTGAACATGAATATTTAGCTTCTCACTATTCAAAGTATATATTTTTTCACCAAACTGTATAGCCTCACATTTCCCCATATTATACTCCACCTGCCAACATCTTGCCTATTCACCCATCCTGTCCATATCTCTTTACAGACTCTTAGGGCTGTAGCTTTGCATGGGATTTGGGACCCCAGCACTGGCACCACGTGGAGGTTCACAGCTGTATTTGCTGTCAGCAAGGCCAGCAGCAGAATCTCCTGGGCAGCAACTGCTGAATTGGCCACCATTTCCTTATTCTCCATTATAAATTCTTCTGTCTCAGCTTTGAAGGCACCTCAGGTTTACTCTTCCTTTTTGTATTCTGTAGAAGTTCCAACAATCTGTTTTCACATTTCTGGTAATTTAGTCTCATTTTCTACTTATCCCCTTGTTATCATTTTTGATCACTCCTGCTGTCCTAAAATGCTTCCAAATTTCACGCTGACAATTCTTCTTGCCAGTATCATTTTAATCCAATGCTATCTTTAACAGGTGGATCACTTTCCCAAAATAATTTCTCAATATTTCAAAATAAGATCTTTCTTGAGGTTATAAAATATATTTTTTATCATTCATCATTGTATGTGCACCCTTCATACCATGTAATTGCCTTCATTTAAGTTTAGTATTCTAGTTTCAGATTTCTGTACATCACTCTCAAACTCAATATAAATTCTATCATGTTAGGATCATTGTTCCCTAGAGGATCTCTTACAATAAGATTATTCATAGAACTTGTCCCACTGCACAACACAAATTTAAAATAGCCTCTCCTTCCCTGGTTGCTTCCACAATGAATTGTCTCAAATGCATTTGACGAATTTGTCCTTCAAACTACTTTTGCCAATTTGATTTGTCAAGTTGAAATGAAGATTCAAGTTTCCCAAGATTACGGTATTGCTTCTGTTACAAGCTCATTTTGTTTCTTGATTAATTCTCAGCCCAACTATATTTTTACTTTGAGGGGACCTAGAAACAGTACACACCAGTATTTTACATCTGTTGTTATTTCTTACTTCCATCCAACCTGATTCTACTTCTTGCTCTTCCAACCCAGAATCCTTCTTCACCAGTGACTTTTAGAGATGTCTGTCTATATTTTATACCATTCATTATATCATCCATTATTATCAGGGTCCAACCTTTTCCATTTTATCTGTCTCTTTGAAACAATCAGCAGCCTGAAATATTTAGCTTCTAACCTTAGTGACTATGCAATCTTTCGAATTTGTGGTACAAGCACCCATCAGAGGTTGGACAAAGTTCCAACCTGCAACACACTAACCCACTAAAATCTCGCCAGAGGAATTTCATGAAACAAGTACGCATTAAAAAAAAACAAATCTGTGGAATTACAAGATTTTGTTTCCTGAAGTATCAAAGAACACAAATTCTCTCTTCTCATTGTCCAAGGGTTGCTAATCATAGCTCATGCCATGCCACCACAATTCAAGGAGTCAGGTTCCAAGTACTATCTCAGCTGGTATGGGGATTGACTCCACTTTCGTTGGCATTATTTAGCAATGCACTCTATCCAACTGAGTTAACTGACCCCCAGTTCCTTTGTACCAGCTCAGAAGACAAGGTCAAGATTTGAAACAAGGTTGCTGCTGCTTACATATCTAAAGACTTCCACTGAACCCACACCCCTGACAGACTTAGAGAAAGTGACTTCTTGCTACAAAACAATTGACTTGAGAATAAAGAGAATTAAATAATCATTTTTATCACTATATTTAGATATTAGACATTCACATAATTAAAAATTGGTGTTGTCCACACCAGTGCAGCTGGCAAACAGCCAAAGCACCTTTCTAACTGAATAAAACATGTTGGCTTCTGTCTGAGAAAGCCAGTGAAGTATTTGAACTATGTTGAACTGTGTTGGACAATCTGTGTTTGCAAGAAGTGAACACGTATCAAGGCCAGTCCAAAGTACTGCTCTGGAAAATATAGAGCTATGATATGCTGCACTTAACAGGCATTAACAAATTAAATGACCCCTTGTCTTACAAGAACAATTTAGAAATGCATATAAATATATTTGACATATAAAACCAGCATGCAACAATTTGGCTTTAACAGAACAAATCATCCACAATACTTCCGAAGAGCATAATAAAAAAATTGACACAGATCCAAAGGAGGACACTGGATTAGTACTGGTGGCTGGTGAAAGATGAATCTTAAAGGAGGAGAAAGGGGTGGAATGGTCGATCAATTATGGGAGAAACTTCGGAGCTTAAATTGTGGGACAAAAGGAATGAAGAACAAGGAAGCAGGAACACAAGAAATAGAAGCAAGAGTTGGCCACCAGGTAATTCAAGCCTGGCGCGCCATTCAGTACGATCATGGCCGATCTATGTCGGCCTCAGCTCCTTCTTGGTGCCATTTCCTCAGCCCTTTATCCCTCGATCTTTCAAATTTTTATCCACCTCCATTTTGAATACTTCTAATAATCCAGCCTCCACTACCCTTTGGGGCATAGAATTCCAGAGATTCATCACCCTCTACGAGAAGAAATTTCTACACTTCTCCATTTTAAGTGGCTGGCCCTTCATCTTATAGCTATGACCCCTTGATCAAACTCTCCCACTAGTGTTGGGTTTTTTAGGAAACATTAAGACAGACAAATCCCAAGGGCCTGATGGCATCTATCCTAGACTGCTCAGGGAGACAAGAGATGAAATTGCTGGGCCTCTAACAGAAATCGTTGTCTCTTCACTGGACATAGGTGAGGTCCCAGAGGATTGGAGGACAGCAAATGTGGTCCCGTTATTTAAGAAGGGTAGCAAGGATAACCCGGGTAATTATAAGCCAGTGAGGTTGACGTCTGTGACAGGGAAATTGTTGGAGAAGATTCTTAGAGATAGGATATATGCGCATTTAGAACGGAATAATCTCATTAGCGACATGCAGCATGGTTTTGTATGAGGGAGGTCATGCCTCACAAATTTGGTTGAGTTTTCTGAGGAGATGACAAAAACGATTGATGAGGGAAGGGCCATGGAAGTAGTCTAAATGGATTTTAGTAGAGCGTTTGACAAGGTCCCTCAAGGCAGGCTGGTGCAAAACGTTAAATCTCACGGGATAAAAGGTGAGCTAGCTCGATGGGTGGAGAACTGGCTTGGCAATAGAAGACAGAAGGTTGCAGTAAAGGGGTCTTTTTCCGGTCGGAGGTCCGTGACTAGCGGTGTTCCGCAGGGCTCTGTACTGGGACCTCAGCTGTTTGTGATACATACAAATGATTTGGAAGAAGATGTAACCGGTGTGATCAGTAAGTTTGCGGACGACACCAAGATTGCTGGAGTTGTGGATAGTGATGAACATTGTCAGAGAATACAGCAGGACATAGATAGGCTGGAAAGTTGGGCAGAGAAATGGCAGATGGAATTTCATCCAGATAAATGCGAAGTGATGCATTTTGGTAGATCTAATGTAGGGGGAGCTATATAATAAATGGCAGAACCATCAGGAGTATAGACACACAGAGGGAACTGGGTCTACAAGTCCATAGATCCTTAAAGGTGACAGCACAGATGGAGAGGGTGGTGAAGAAGGTATTTGACATGCTTGCCTTTATTGGATGGGGCATAAAGTATAAAAGTTGGCATGTGATGTTGCAGTATATAGAACATTGGTTCGGCCACATTTGGAACACTGCGACCAATTCTAGTCGCCACACTACCAGAAGGACGTGGAGGCTTTGGAGAGAGTACAAGAAAGGTTGACCAGGATGTTGCCTGGTATGGAGGGTCTTAGCGATGAGGAGGGATTGGGTAAACTGGGGCTATTCTGCCTGGAAAGACGGAGGATGAGGGGCGACCTAATAGAGGTGTATAAAATTATGAAGGGCATAGATAGGGTGAACAGTGGGAAGCTTTTTCCCAGGTCAGAGGTGACGAACACAAGGGGTCACAAGTTCAAGATAAGGGGGGCAAGGTTCAATACAGATGTCAGGGGACATATTTTACACAGAGAGTGGTGGGGGCCTGGATGTACTGCCAAGCAAGGTGGTTGAGGCAGACATGCTGGGATTGTTTAAGACTTATCTAGATAGTCAAATGAACAGACTGGAAATAGAGGAATACAAACGAATGATCTAGTTAGGCGCATGAGTGGCACAGGCTTAGAGGGCCAAAGGGCCTGTTCTTGTGTTGTATTGTTCTTTGTTTGTTCTTTGTAGTGAAAACATCTCACCCATTTATCCGGTCAAGCCCCGTCAGGATCTTATATGTTTGTTAAGATCATCCCAAGGAATACAGACCCAGACTATTTAGTCTCTCTTGATAGGACAACCCTCTCATCTCAGGAATTTAGCCTGGTGAATCTCCTTTGGATGGCCTCCAATGTTAGTATATCTTTTTAGATAAGGGGAACAAAACTGTATGCGATATTCCAGGTGGGACCTCACCAGCAGCAAGTACAATTGCAACAAAACCTCCCTATTTTTAAACTCCAACCACTTTGCAATGAAGGCCAAAACACTGTTAGACCATAAAATATAGGAGCAGTATCAGACCCTTCAGCCCATTGAATCGCAGGGCTGACTCAATCATGGTTGATAAGTTTTTCAACCCATTCTCCCACCTTTTCTCCATAAACTTCCATTCACTTAGCAATCAAGAACCTATCTATGTCTTAAATACACTCAATGGCCTGGCCTCCACAGCCTTCTGGGGCAATGAATTCCATAGATTCACCATCCTCTGGCTGAAGAAATTCCTCCTCATCTCAGTTCTGAAGGATCACCCCTTTATGCTGAGGTTGTGCCCCTGGATCCTCGTCTCTCCTTCTAATGGAAACTTCTTTCCCAAGTCCATTCTATCCAGGCCTTTCAGTAGCCTACAAGTTTCAATGAGATCCACCCTCGTGCCTCCAAACTCGATAGAGTACAAAGTCGGAGTCCTCAAATGTTCCTCATACATAAAGCTTTTCATTCCCAGGATCATTCTCCTAAACCTCATCTGAAGTCTCTCCAAGGCCAGCACATCCTTCCTCAGATACAGAGCTCAAATTGCTCACAACACTCCAAATGTGGTCTGACCAGAGCCTTATAAAGCCTCAACAGTACACGGCTGCTTTTAAATACTAGTCCTCTCAAAATTAATACAAATATTGCATTTGCCTTCCTAACTACCAACTCAACCTGCAAATTAACCTTGAGACTCCTGAACTAGGTCTCCCAAGTCCCTTTGCGCTTCCAATTTCTGAATTATCTCCCCATTTAGAAAATAGTCTACATCTCTATTCTTCTTACCAAAGTGAATAACCTCACAATTTCCTGTGTTGTATTACATCTGCCACTTCTGTTCACGATGTGGGTATGCCGGCGTTGGACTGGCGTAAACACAGTAAAAAGTCTGACAACCTACTTCTGTTCACACCAGAGACCAGAGATCAAGGAACACTCTCTGCAGCTTATGAAAATAGCCAGTAGGAAAAAAAAAGTTAATTCTCTATGTGCTGAAACCAATAAGAAATAATCCAATAAACGATCCTTTCTTGTTGGTCACCACTTAAGTGAATGCTTCACATTTTTCATAGTCTATTTGCCTTCTCGTGAAAGTTACAAATATTCACTTGAATGTCAGATCTGAACGGCTTTCGCAAAAACCGGAGTAAAATTATAATTTTGAGTCAACACTGACAGGATGTTAAATGTCTCTGATATATTTTCACACAAAGTCCAAGGCCAGTTCTGCACACAAAACAAAGCACAGTGCTGGACCATCGTATACAATTTATCTCTGCATTACAGTGACTTTTAGAAAGGTTTGTCCATATTTCATACCGTTCAACTTGTCATGGCATTCAAGTTATTTGACATTTATGCTCGGTGGGGGGAAAAAAATGCAAATTGTTAACTCAGGTTACCAGTCACCCTGTTCCATCCTTGCCAATCTACCAGAAATTACTTTGGCTATGAATATATTAATTAAGTTTCCACTGTACAATGCACAATGTAGTGCTCCCCTGAAACTGTGTCAGATGAAGTCCAAGATAGTAGGTTTTGAAGTGTGGCCAAAAGAAAAAGAAATGGTATCTTATGTTGGCAAAAGATGTTACATAAGAACATAAGAAATAGGAGCAGGAGTAGGCCAACTAGCCCTTCGAGCCTGCCCCGCCATTCAATAAGATCATGGCTGATCTGTCGTAGCTCAGTTCCACATTCCCGCCCTCTCCCCATAACCCTTAATCCCCTCTCTTATCAAAAACCCATCAACCCGCGTCTTAAAAATATTTAGCGAGGCAGCCTCCACCACTTCAACGGGCAGAGAATTCCAGAGATTCACCACCCTTTGAGTGAAGAAGTTCCTCCTCAACTCTGTTCTAAACCACCCCCGCTTTATCTTGAGGCTATGCCCCCTAGTCCTACTATCCTTTCTGAGCGGGAAGAGTCTCTCCACCTCTATCCTATCCATCCCATACGTCTCAATGAGATCTCCCCTCATTCTTCTAAACTCTAACGAGTACAAGCCTAATCTATTCAGCCTCTCCTCATAGCTCAACCCCCTCAACTCCGGTATCAGCCTAGTAAACCTCCTCTGCACTCCCTCCAATGCTAAAATATCCTTGCGTAAGTACGGCACCCAAAACTGCACACAGTACTCCAGCTGCAGCCTCACCAATGCCTTATACTGCCGCAGCAAGACCTCCCTACTTTTATATTCAATCCCCCTCGCTATGAAGGCCAGCATCCCATTCGCCTTCCTGACCGCCTGCTGCACCTGCAAGCTGGGTTTTTGCGACTTATGCACAAGGACCCCGAGGTCCCTCTGCACCGTCGCCTGCTGCAGTTTTTCTCCACCAAAGTAATAATCCTTCCTACCATTATTCCGACCAAAGTGGACCACCTCGCATTTGCCAACATTAAATTCCATTTGCCATTTCCTGGCCCATTTGCCCAGCCTATCTAGATCCTTCTGTAGACTCTCCCAACCCTCCGCACAATTTGCCTTTCACCAATTTTGGTGTCATCAGCAAATTTCGACACCATACACTCGGTTCCCTCCTCCAGATCATCTATATAAATGGTAAATAGCTGAGGCCCCAGCACCGACCCCTGGGGCACTCCACTAGTCACCATCCGCCAATCCGAATAGCACCCATTGACCCCCACTCTCTGCCTCCTATTTGACAACCAGTCCTCTATCCACGCTAACACCCTACCCCCAACTCCATGCCCCCTGACCTTCTGTAATAACCTCTTGTGAGGTACCTTGTCAAACGCCTTCTGAAAATCCAGAAAGACCACATCCACCGGCTCTCCTCTATCCACTGCCCTAGACACATCCTCATAAAACTCCAGTAAATTTGTCAGACACGACTTCCCTTTAAGGAAACCGTGCTGCGTCTGCTCTATCAAGCAGTTCCCCTCAAGATGCCTCGCTATTTCCTCCTTGATGACGGATTCTAACATTTTACCTACAACAGACGTTAAACTAACAGGCCTATAATTCCCCGCCTTTTGCCTGGCACCCTTCTTAAACAACGGCGTAACATTAGCCGTTTTCCAATCTTCCGGTGCTTCCCTGGAATCCAGCGACGTCTGGAAAATAACCACCAAGGCATCCACTATCACCTCCGCCATTTCTTTCAGGACCCTCGGATGCATTCCATCCGGTCCTGGGGACTTGTCCACAATCAGCCCCTCCAGTCTGTCGAGCACCACCTCTCTAGTAACAGTAATGTCATCAAGACCCTCCAGTCCAGTTACAAAGTCTGAATTGCTGAATGCACTGATTGTTACATTTGCAAATGTGGCAACCTTTGTTTGTCAGTTGAACATTAACGGAAAAAGATGTACCAATTAATTTGAAAAAAAAAGACATGATCTTCACATGTTATTCGATGGATGCAGTAAGTCAGTGTAACAGTGCTACATTTATGAGCTGGACAAAGCAAAACCATTGCCTTGACAAGAGAACCATTGTAAGTATGGCCTATTGACCTTTCATGTGACAGTATTGCAAAGGTTGTTACAGTTCTATTCAATCGAGATATGCCTAATTGTCATATTGTTCATTATTTAATTGATTTTCCTGAAAAAACCTTTAGGTTTTAATAAAAGTATATTAAAACCTGCAGCAATCAATATTGGGCTCCAAAAGTACAATACCTATGTGATGTACAAAAGTTCAATTTCCTCCCTGCTGCCATACAAGTCATTTGTAAGAATGGAATTTTTCCGTACTTGGTAGCAGAGAACTCATTTATTCTTCGCCACAAACTATTTATTAATTATCGATCTGCTCAAAGTACCGACACTGTGTACAGCCTTGATGTTTGCTACGTAATTTAAGTGTCTTTTCCACACAAAAGGAAATTATACATAATATTCTGTGAAGGAATTGCACTGAATTCACTGTTATTGTGTATTGATTTAGCAGTAGCTAATACAGGGTATAATAATGTAAATTGTAAATTACAGTGTTACACCTTGAATAAACTTTATCGGTCTGCAAAAATCAGATTACTGATGGGAAGGAAAAGAAAATAAAACTGTAACATCTTTCCCCTGCATTTAGACATTAGGTTGATTGACAGGATCCATGGCATCACCTGGTAGCTGTAGGATATTCTTCATTTGCACACAGAAGTTATTGGGCCAACAAATGGGATACTTTTCATGGGATGACATGTGCCTTTCAGAAATTACAGGGAATTATTCCTGGCGGCTAGATGAGAATAACAGATACAGCTCAGGTCTGATTTTGACTGACCGCAGATCTCAGCGTGGGCACGAGATGTGCCGATCTGTGCTCCACTGTTTTGAGAATATTCAGCATTCTATTTGCTTTGTTAAATCCTATTCTGCAGATTTGTACAGGGAGCAAGTCCCAATGTGTTTTATTTTTCTCGACAATTATCAAATAACCATTCTGTGTCTTTTGTGTATGACAATAAGCAACATAATATGAAGCATCATATCCCTGGAAGGTAGCAAATGGCTACACATCATCTCACCTGCTTATCATCAGTACATTTGTTGAATGACAAAATTCCTTGCCGTCCTCAGCTGAGATATTATGATAAATGCAAGACAGCAGTCCGACAACATAACATGCTCAAGATCAATGAATTTATAAATTTGTTCATAAATTAATACAGTAAAATGTTTGTTTTGCACCTCAGGGTGAAGAAAATATTTTATTGCAGCATGTGTGAAACTCCATAAATCTTTGTGTGCTGAAACAGGTTTGCTATACATATAAATTTCATATTGGATAACTTACCTTAATTGTATTTCTGTTCAGCATTGCCATTTAAGCCTTCACACTACTGCATTATTCAAATCTGCAAAACAAGCACAAAAAGAGTGTTTAGAATTTATTTAAGAAAAGGTTATGATCCAAAATAATCTACTTCCAGCCTGCATCTTTACAGCCATTTGTCTCAATTGCTCTGGGTTTACTTTGCATTTTCACACACAGCATGACAGCTGCCCAGAAGGAGCTTTATATCCAGCATACTGAAACGTTAAAAACTTTGGCTTCCATTACAAAGTCTTTTGGGGATGTTAACAATCAGTTGTGTAAATGCTCATAAAATGAAACACTTAGATTTTGAGTTATTCCTTTTTATAGCTAATGGAATTTCTCAAACACTCTTCTGTGTCGCCAATACACAGTCCAGATTCCATTGTAATACAGGAGTGTGGTGAAGGCAACTGCTCTATACACCAAGATCTTTGCTGACTTGTGGAAGTCTTGATTATCAAATATTGATTGCCATAAGTTTGAGCTGGTTGGAGGTGGGGATGGGAGGGGAATTCACCAGCCCCCCTCACCACTAGCAGAAATCCCAATGGTCCACGCAATAGGGGTCAGGGCTAAAACAGGATTGCCACCAGACAGCAAGGTGTTTACCAATTACCCAGTCTACCCTGATCAGGTTCCCGCCCAGAGTGGGAGAGTGCCTCACGATCATTTAAAACACCTATTTTACATGTAATTAGCATGTTTGAAGCCAGGTTCAAAGTCCTCTGGCCATTTAACCGCCTCCCCAGAGTTAGGAGAGAGGAGGTGGCAGGGGCTTTGCTGCTGGTCATGACTAGCCTGGGCTTGGCACATTGGACCCTTAGCGTGGAGTGTCATGGAGCTATGTCCATTGTCCATGTGTCCCTCTGCTGCTGCCAGGCTGCAGAGGGAGGGTCCCCCAAAGCTTCTGGAGGTCGGCTGGGCTTGGGCTTGCAAATCAGATGCAGAGTGGGCAATGAGACTGCAGCTGTCTGCAAAGAGTGGATCATGTCTGTCTATGGTAGTCTGTTTACTTCTGGCACAGAGATGAGGCAGTATCCAGTGTTTAATATTAACACCTGAGGGCATTTAAACTTTGATGAGGCAGGCAGTTGCTATCAAGCAATTTGCCTCTGCCACATTCTCCAGATCCAAAAGGAAGACCATCAGACAAATGCTAGTGTCTTTCTGATCGACAAGCATAAGAACATAAGAACATGAGAACTCGGAGCAGGAGTAGGCCATCTGGCCCCTTGAGCCTGCTCCGCCATTCAGTAAGATCACGGCTGATCTTTTTGTGGACTCAGCTCCACTTACCCGCCTGCTCACCATAATCCTTAATTCCTTTACTGTTCAAAAATGTATCTATTGTTGCCTTAAAATCATTCAATGAGGTAGCCCCAACTGCTTCACTGGGCAGGAAATTCCACAGATTCACAACCCTATGTGTGAAGGAGTTCCTCCTCAACTCAGTCCTAAATCTGCTTCCCCTTACTTTGAGGCTATGCCCCCTTGTTCTAGTTTTGCTCGTCAATGAAAACAACTGCCTTGCTTCTATCTTATCTATTCCCTTCATAATCTGATATGTTTCTCTAAGATCTCCCCGCATTCTTCTGAATTTCAATGAGTAAAGCCCCAATCTACTCAGTCTCTCCTCATAAGCAAACCCTGTCAACTCCGGAATCAACCGAGTGAATCTCCTCTGCACCCCCTCTAGTGCCAGTGTATAATTTCTCAAATAAGGAGACCAAAACTGTACATAGTACTCCAGGTATGGCCTCATCAGCACCTTATACAGCTGCAACATAATCTCGCTGTTTTTAAACTCCATCCCTCGAGCAATGAAGGACAAAATTACATTTGCTTTCTTAATTACCTGCTGCACCTGCAAACCAACTCCTTGAGATTCTTTCACAAGGACACCCAGGTCCCTCTGCACAGCCGCATGCTGCAATTTTTTACCATTTAAATAATAGTCCATTTTGCTGTTGTTCCTACCAAAACGGATGACATCACATTTACTAACATTGCACTCCATCTGCCAGACCCTGGCCCACTCACAGACTATCTATATCCCTTCGCAGACTTTCAGCATCCTCTGCACATTTTGCTCTTCCACCCATCTTCGTGTCATGTGCGAATTTTGACACACGACACTTGGTCCCCAATTCCAAATCATCTATGTAAATCATAAACAATTGCGGTCCCAATACTGATCTCTGAGGCAACCAGAAAAACACCCATTTACCCCCACTCTTTGCTTTCTGTTAGTTAACCAATCTTCTATCCATGTTAATACATTACCCATAACATTGTGCACCTTTATCGTATGTAGCAGTCTTTGGTGCGGCACATTGTCAAATGCCTTCTGGGAATCCAGATACATCACTTCCACATGTTCTCCATTATCCACTGCACATATCATGTTCTCAAAGAATTCCAACAAATTAGTCAAACATGACCTGCCTTTCATGAACCTATGCTGCGTCTTACCAATGGGACAATTTATATCCATATGTTTCACTATTTCTTCCTTGATGACAGATTCAAGCATTTTCCCTACTACAGAAGTTAAGCTAACCAGCCTATAAGTTACCTGGCTTTTGTCTACCTCCTTTTCTAAACAGTGGTGTCACATTTGCTATTTTCCAATCTGCAGGAACCATCCCAGAGCCCAGCGAATTTTGGTAAATTACTACTACTGCACCTGCTATTTCATACAGATAAAACTGCTGCCAAATCTATTTCGACCAATTCGACATTGTACCCAGATGGCCAATGACTGTCTATCCTGCTCGGCCCTGTTCTCTCAATTCTCAGATGGTCAATATTATAGCGGAGGCCAAAGAAAATACTTCAAAGACATTCTGAAGTTCTCCTTGAATTATGGTGGCATTGATTTTAAGGATTGGGAGGAGCTTGTTACCAACTATTCAGAACTGCAAACGTTTGCCCATGAAATTTCATCATGCTTTCAGTCCAAATGCTTTCCTGATCAGGCAAAGCAGTGGCAGATAAGGGAGGGAAAGAAAAGGAAACAATTCCTGCACAACAAATCCCACTACATCCTGAAACATCCTGCCCTACCTGTCAAAAGATCTTCAAGTCAAGATTCCTCCCCTTCAGTCACATGAAAACACATAGCAGAAACTTGTGAATTTGAGATGTCATCCTCCAACAAGAGACAGCTGGTGACAACGATCATAGTTGTTTAGGCTCCGTCTTCTCGATCATTCTTGAATCCTACGCACACCATGCCGAAGGAAGTCATAACTTCAAAGTGCAACACAGAACTCAAAATCTTGCCACATTCAGATCTTTTGGGAACCTAAGATTTTAAATGATTTTAAAATAACCTAGCTGCCTGACATGCAGCTATATTTATTACCAGGTTGACATGTAGGTTGCACGCATGTCCATCCTTAAGTTGGTGTTGCATCAGAGGTAACCTTTCTGCCACGACACCCAGACTCCCCTTTAAGACCTCACTGCCAACCTGACGAACAGTCTCCCTCACCAACTCACCTGCACAAGGAGATGTTTGACAGCGGCTCTGTACTACCTGCCTGATTGAAGGCAAGTCGCTGGCACTTGCCTAATGCATCCTCTGGAAGTTCTCCATGTTCTCCAGCATCAAGAAGACAAAATATATTCCAAAGGTGGAAGATATGACCAACAAACTGGAAACATTCTTCATCCCAGTGAGTGGCTTCCAACTAATGGGTGGGAACACTGGGGGGGAACAAAAAACTGAAGTGTAAAAATAAAAGCCCTCCAAATTAAATAATATAAAGGAAAATTAGTAAGGAAAAAAACACAAAAATCATTTTTGAGGGGGAAGTCCTGATCGAAGAGGCACACAAAACAAACTGGATGTTCTGCGCTTGCTAAATGCTCCTGTTTTAGTACAGCATACGTGTTAACTTCATATTTCTGGTGCAACCCATTGGGATATGCAGGTTAGGGAGCCCATCATTTAAATGATTTTGAAAGGTTTAGTGATGCTCACGCTGTAGAGGATTGTGACCCTCCTCCATCCCCATGGTTTCCCGAGCAGGATGCTTTCAATTCTTTTCAACATTTGGCCTCTGCTGCACAGTTTCTCGCTCCCCTGTGCCAATAGTGAGCCTGCATTCTCCATGTGTAGGAATGACATTTTGCCTCTACCTTTCAGAAATAAAACACATGGCACTGATGACAGCTGCTCCAACTTGTTATGATCATCACTGATGAAAAAAATAATTGGAAAAATCAAGTTATTGCCTTGGCAATTCTGTTGACCCAATCTGAAGTCAGCTGCTTTACCCAGGTTTTTGCTGAGACACCTGCTATATGGCTTTTTCCTAACAAGGGAGAGATAAACGTATTGGAGGGATTGGCCAGCAAACACATTGCCTGTTTTTGGACTGTGGCCAATATTTTCTCTCAAATGGCATCACTAAAGCTGCTTGATTGGTCAATCATCTCATTGCTAGGACCATGTTGTGTGCAACACATTTCCATGTCTTACCACTCCATTTCAAAGAATCATAGAATCCTACCGTACCGAAGGAGGCCACTCAGCCCATCAAGTTTGCACCGATGCCCTGATAGAGCTTCCTATCCAGGCCCTGTCCCCATAACCCCACATATTTACCCCAATAATTCCCCTGACCTACACATCCAGGAACTTCAAGGGGCAATTTAGTATGATCGATCCACCTAACCTGCACATTAGATGCTATACGTCACTGCCAATGCACGCCATCCGCTGTAGTAAGTTAATTATTTGAGCATTTTGATTTTTTTCAGGAGCAGTGAGGGGCTTCCCTCACTGACATCAGTGTGCAGTGTCCCACCAATGACTGTCGGGGTAAGTACATCACTGTTAGAGGCATGTTAGTTACAAGTGTGGGGTGAAATAACATTTATTATTGCCAATAATAGTGCTTTCAAAATAAGTGAGAATATAAAAACATGTGAATGTGAGACTTTAAAGTGCCTAAATATTCTATCTATCTAGTGTTGCCCTTCACCCGTGCCATCTTGGTGCTGCTACAACTTCTTAACCTTATGTGGCCTACCACTGCCTCTCGGTGTCTCCCCAGGATGTACATCAGATGTGGATGTGACCAGCTGCCTTCCAATTCCCGTGAATCAGCCCTTGACGCGTGTCCTCTGGAGGGCCTGGACCTTGATGTCCCTGGCCGAATTCCAGGTGTCAGGGATGTATCCATGACACTCTCTTCATCCCGCTGCCTCTGAAACACCCCGGTGTCACAAAGGGGGGCAGTCAGGAGGTAGCCACAGCCGCAGTCTCCTGGGTGGAAGCCCCCAGGATGGGCTCGAGCCCTTCCTCCTCCTTTAGCGTTTCTGTGAGTTCCACGGGACGGTACAGCTTCTGCATTGAGCTCCGGTATCACCCGGCCCCGCCAGTCCTGGATGACAACCTGCATTCTTGCCATGGTGGTCGAACCCCAAGTGATCGCCCTATGAGTTGGGAGCCACCTGTCAATGGCAGCAGCAAGTGCCCTCTTGGACTGGGCCATGCTCTGCAGCCCCTCTGCCATGGCCCTCTGAGACTCTCAAAGCCTGCTGCCATAGCTGGCTGTGTCTCGGCACTGTCCAGCTGGGTCTTTGACAAGCTTTGCAGCGTCTCAGCCACGAGGCCATAGCACACTGTGTCTCAGCACTGTCCCGCTGGGTCTCCTCAAGCTCTTGAGCCTCTCAAGCCCATGAGTGGCATGGTGGCACAATGGTTAGCACTGCCTTACAGAGCCTGGGATCCGGGTTCAATTCTCAGCTTGGGTCACTGTCTGTGTGGAGTTTGCACGTTCTCCATGTCTGCGTGGGTTTCCTTTGGGTGCTCTGGTTTCCTCCCACAGTCTTGGGTTGGAGAAGGGGGGTGCTTGCGGGTTGAGGGCTGGAAGCATGCAGGGTGCTAAGGTGGGGGGATCTGGGGGTCATTTAGGGAAAGATGCTAGATGAGCTTGAACACTCACCCTTGCTGCCCTGATTAGATAATTCAGTTTTTTGCTGCACTGCTTCCCAGTTTTCCTGGTCAGTGCCCTGACTGCCACCACCTCCCAGGCTGCATTTCCATCACTTCTGCTGGGACAGCATCCTGCTGGGGGGAGGGGAAGAGGGCACCCCACCTTGCCTCCACTGCCTCCGGCAACCTAGTAAAAAGTCTGACAACACCAGGTTTTAGTCCAACCGATTTATTTGCTAGTAAACTCACAAGCTTTTGAGGTTTCCCTCTTCGTCAGGTGAATGGAGAGTTCTGGCCTCGGACAGAGCATAT
This sequence comes from Carcharhinus amblyrhynchos, assembly GCF_965287045.1. Classification (NCBI taxonomy): domain Eukaryota; kingdom Metazoa; phylum Chordata; class Chondrichthyes; order Carcharhiniformes; family Carcharhinidae; genus Carcharhinus; species Carcharhinus amblyrhynchos. The sequence goes on along the minus strand of NC_137340.1, from coordinate 9,680,727 downwards.
AAAGCACAGACAGTTTCGAGGTTACTGATTAGAATGCGAATCTTTACACCTAACCTGCTGTTCAAGTCCTAAAGTGGCTGACAATGTGTGTGGAAGGAGCACTGATCACAGGTTAAAGAGATGTGTATTGTCTCCAGGCAGTACAGTGAGTGAGGTTTTGCAAACCCAGGCAAGTCACGGGGGTTACAGATAGTGCGACATGAACCCAAGATCCCTGTTGAGACTGTCCTCATGTGTGTGGAACTTGGCTATCAGTCTCTGCTCAGCGACTCTGCGCTGTCGTGTGTCGTGAAGGCCGCCTTGGAGAACGCTTACCCGAAGGTCAGAGGCTGAATGCCCGTGACCACTGAAGTGTTCGCCAACAGGAAGGGAACAGTCTTGCCTGGTGATTGTCGAGCGATGTTCATTCATCCATTGTAGTAGCGTCTGCATGGTCTCCCCAATGTACCATGCTTCGGGACATCCTTTCTCGCAACGTATCAGGTAGACAATGTTGGCCAAGTTGCAAGAGTATTTACTGTGTACCTGGTGGATGGTATTCTCACGCGTGATGATGGTATCCATGTCGATGATCCGGCATGTCTTGCAGAGGTTGCTGTGGCAAGGTTGTGTGGTGTTGTGGTCACTGTTCTCCTGAAGACAGGGTAGTTTGCTGCGAACAATGGTCTGTTTGAGGTTGTGTGGTTGTCTGAAGGCAAGAAGTGGGGGTGTGGGGATGGCCCTGGCGAGATGTTCGTCTTCATCAATGATATGTTGAAGACTCCGGAGAAGATGTCGTAGCTTCTCCGCTCCGGGGAAGTACTGGACGACGAAGGGTACTCTGTCCACTGTGTCCCGTGTTTGTCTTCTGAGGAGATCGGTGCGGTTTTTCGCTGTGGGGCATTGGAACTGTCGATCTATGAGTCAAGCGCCATAACTAGCCAGGGTTGCATCCTAAAAATGGGAAGCTGTCTTCCTGGAAGCCAATTATTGCAGGAGTGCTGATGGTGGGTGGGTTGCAGATTTCTGCCTCTTTGATGATCAGGGCAGCGGAGAGATGGGGTCATGTCACTCAGCCACTGGGGCCAGAGGGAGTGATGAAGGGACCATGTACCAGGAGGCCCATGATAGGGGGAGGGATGGAGTGAGGGAGGGGGTTAGGGGACTGGTAAAGTTGGGGGGTGTCCCCCAATTTCCATGGGGAGGGGGACGGCAGGGGGAGGCTGGATCTGGTCCCTCGGGGTTTTGTCAGCAGAGCTGGGGGTTTTGTCAGGTTTTCCTGCGCATGCGCAGTTTGCGGCTTCGATTGGAGCTGCTGGCTATGTGACGAATTAGGCTCCACCCACTGCCTGTAGCAGCTAGAAACAGTCTAGCCCACATTTTCAAAGGCTAAGTGCATAAAATTGAGAATGAAAACGAACCCGAAAAATGGATCAGCAACTCTCCCGTTTTCACATTAGCTGGACACTTAGAAAAAACCTCTTAAAATTCCACCACTAGTTCTAGATTCTTCCAAAAGAGAAAACATTCTCTCCACATCCATCCTGTCAAGGCCCATCAAGACCTCATATGTTTCTGGAATAATACACCACTGTCTCAATGCTAACTGGAGTGGCGGCATGGATTATGTGCTCAACTCTTTGGTATGGAGCTTTATCGTATGACATTTTGATTCAGATTCAAGCATGCTACAACAGAACTGAGACAGGCAGAATTCAAATGTCACTGTCAAATTGAAGAAAGGGATTTCTTCTTTAAACTGACTTTATTTACTTTTTACATTAATTGCACTCCAAAGTTTAATTAACTCTGAATCAGCAATTTGTGAATACATTTCGGCAAGCTCGTATTTCAGCAGAATCTACCTGAAAGGTACATCAGCACACTTGTCAGTGAGTTGACATATTTAAACCAATCTTAGGTATTTCTCCACTCAGATCTATAAGGAATGATGTATGTAAGCAGAACACATCTGTCATGTTACTGTGCACTGCTGAACACTAAATCTTATAATTGGCATCAACTGTTGATGTTTCCACGTCTCACTCTGTGACTGATGGTTGAATGCAAGATTGGGTGCTAATTAAAGGGATATAGTCACAGAATACAGCAAACACCTGCCAGGTATTCCTACCTTTGTGTTATCGTCAAAATGTACTGGATCATTTGTTGTGTTTTAGGTTGCAGCTAAGTTTGAATTTTATGAATGCTATCTTCCGATAGGATCGCTTCCTGCCAAAAACTAAAAAAACTTTCTGCCACAAAACGTGGCTTGAAATATTTCTCTGCCAACACAAGTGGATATATCCTCATCTCTTAAACTGTTTCCCCAATACAAAAACACAACCTGAAACTGAAATGCTGGAATGGCAAATTACCAGTAATCCCTGTGGGTGATCCTATAATAATATGCCATGCACTTCTTCCCTTCCAGTGAACAATGTAGTATTGGAACTGAATGCTTTTTTTCCAGAAATCATCCCCGGAGGTGATAACTAAGTAAATGATACTTTGCTCAGTGGACAAACTAATTAGTATTACAGTGAATTATCTGAGTAAATAACATAGGAAGCAGGAGATAAGATAAATAATATTGAAGGACACCATTTAGACAATTATCACTTGAAAACAGGAAATATAAAAAATAAAAAAGTATGGAATTAAAGGATGTTCGGACCAGGGATTACATAATTAATACTGGTACCATGGGTTAATCCAATATTATTGTGGCTTTGAAGCAAATTAATTGTTATGGAGCGGGCCCAATCAGCCATCAGACGCTACAGAATGAAATAAATACTACTGTGACTCTGAATAAATAAGCAGTATTACAGCATCCAAATTAATTAAATAATTGTAGGCCAGGAACCAATGGATAATTACGGACTTGGCTGGGCCTATTAACAGCCAATAAATGTGGAAGCAACTCAGCTTTCTGTCTGCAATAGAGGAAGTAATTAAAAATGGCAGCTATGATTGATTTAAAAAGAAAACTTACTTGACATGGCACGTGGAAAAAGAAATCAAATGGCAAAACAAAATGGCAGGTGGAGTGAGGTGGTTCACATTTAGGGTGGGAAATGCAAGTGACTGCAGTCTCGTGTACCATCCAGAGAACTGGCAATTGTAACTCATTATGTTCATTGGAGCAGGCCTGCTGTATTGAATATCTATCAGACAATTAACCGGCCAGCGGCAAGCCTTCACCAGGATTTAGGGCGCAGTGGCATGAATCATTCCCCTAACATCTCACCCCCTTGCCGCCACTCCCCATGGGCTACCAATCAGAGGCCAGCAGCTCCCCATCACAACTGTCAGTAATGCACCCTCCAGCACTAATTTTGCACATTTTGCACACATGCCACAGCTGTTTTTTTTTATTTGATTTATTATTGTCACGTGAATTGGGATATAACAAAAGGTATTGTTTCTTACACGCTATACCGACAAAGCATATTGTTCTTAGCGTTCACAGGTGAGAAGGAAAGTAGAGGGTGCAGAATATTGTATTGTAGTTACCAATAGGATGTAAAGAAAAAAAAATGTGATAGGACCATTCAAAAGTCTGATGGCAGCACGGCAGCAGGGAAGAAGCTGTTCTTCAGTTGGTTGGTACGTGATCTCAAGCTTTTGTATTTTTTTCTCGATGGGATAATGTGGAAGAGAGTATGCAGCTTCTGCAGCTGTTGGTCATTGCCATTGACATTTGAGTTTCATAGCTTACACTTGTGGCCTAGAGAGGGCAATTTTCACCATATTCATCCAAAAGGTGAAAGGTAAGATAGAAAAAGAGAGGAGTAAGGAAACTGGACAAAGATAAAGAAGCCTCTGAAATCAATGGAAAAGTAAATTTCCTTGGATGAAAAATGAGTTGCTGATTAAATATCAGCTATTTTGTTAACCATTGAAGAGAAATTGTGTCTCCTTTATCTCAACATCTCAATATTTGTCTAATAGTAAACAGGTATATGCATGTAACTGGGACACAAAAACTCTTCCCGCTCAAAAAAGACAGTAGGACTAGGGGGCACAGCCTCAAGATAAAAGGGGGGCAGTTTAGAACGGAGTTGAGGAGGAACTTCTTCACTCAAAGGGTGGTGAATCTCTGGAATTCTCTGCCCGTTGAAGTGGTGGAGGCTGCCTCGCTAAATATTTTTAAGACGCGGGTTGATGGGTTTTTGATAAGAGAGGGGATTAAGGGTTATGGGGAGAGGGCGGGAAAGTGGAACTGAGCAGCGACAGATCAGCCATGATCTTATTGAATGGCGGGGCAGGCTCGAAGGGCTAGATGGCCTACTCCTGCTCCTATTTCTTATGTTCTTATGTTCTTAGTATGAGGTGAAGACTGTGCTGCCTTCTTACCTCCGCCCCATTAAGTTTCGGTGATAAGATCAACGGATGGGCTTCTCCACCACCTGACCTGCAATGCTTATGTCTCACACAAGAATGAATTAAAAAAGGAGGGAATCACAAAAAACACTGGGGATGACCCTCCCAAAAAAATTCTAAGTGTCAAATTTGTGTAAAAACTGGAGAAAATTTCGCTCATACACTCTGTGCACTGTAGAGTGCACTCGCGTGAATCTCGCGAAAAACCAATGGGCAGGGCCTACTCCCGCTGGAGGTGGGCAACGTAGAGCTGAGCGGCCACTGCACATGCACCAATCTGTCAGTGCCAAGATTGCCACACGCACAGTGACCCCTGTCTGCTGGCCTCCTGATCGCTGGTCAGCCCCTGGACCCCACAATGCTGGCCGTGTGACCCCACCCCTCCTTTCCCTTCCCCCAATAGTCCGATTGCTGAGCTGATGGCGGCGGAAATCCGGCACTGGGAGACACGTTCAGGCCCAGGCACCCAGCGGGGAACCCGCGAAACACGCAGCGGGATGGGAAAATTGCCCCCACTATGTTACCAATTGTTACTCTTGAAGGAAAACTTCAGTAACGTAGAAGAAGAGGCAAATAGTAGTTGTGGGTGACATTATGATTAAGAGAAAAAGATAGCCTTTTCTTCAGCTGTGACCAGTAGTTCCCAATTGTGTGTTGCCTTCTAGGCATCAGGGGAAAGGGCAAAATTAAGCTTGGAGACAAACTACTGGGAAGAGAGGTAAAGAAAGGAGAGAGGAAGGCAGGGCACCCCAATCAGAAAGGGGCTTCTGATGGAGGCACCCATTATAGCCATTTGAGAGTCGTAATTGGGGCAAGGCTGGCGTCCCATCCGAGACCCAATCCGCCCCATCCTGTCCCAGCACGAGGTCATTACCAGGTCAGGTGAGCAGCTACCCAGATGTAACCCTGTCCATGTTCAGGGCTCTGAAGAAGATTCATATGGACTCAAAATGTGAATGCATTTGTCTCGCCACTGACGCCTGCTGAATTGATCCAGCATTTTCTGTTTTATTTCAGATTTCCAGCATCCATAATGTTTTGCTTTTGCTTTTATTTTAGTCTGTTGATGTGGATCCCCCTCACATGTCACTCTACTTCTCCATCATCCTTATCAGATGAGGTTTCTGCTCCTTTTTTTTCCTCCAGGTTGTTGTCATCACCCCTCTGCATGGTAATATTATACAGTACACAGCACACAATGACTATGTGACACCTTGACTGGGTAATGCCAGAGGGCACTCCCAGCATGAGCGAGGCAGTGGAAGAATACCTTTGCCCTGTGGTATTCCTTGTTGTGCTGTGAATGGCATTGAACCTCCCTTCTACCTCACTGGGTTTCTGACGGGTATTACCAACCATGTGCAAAGGGGGTATAGCCCTTGTCGCCTTGGATCCATTCCTTGATTTGTGGCCCTGGCACAAACAACTACGGCATCTGTGAATGTCAAAACACATAGGCATCACAGCTGCTGCCTGGGCTGCAAACACACATCTGCAAGTTTCTGATTCTTGTAGTTACAGGTTAACTTCACATTGAGAGAATAGAATCTCTTTCTGCTTTCCAGCATGACAGACAGCTTACATGGTGCCTTATTGGCCGCAAGGGTGCTATCTATTACACAATGAACAGACGAAAGATCACAAATGGCTGCTAATCCAGTTATCCCCCCCCGATTGGTTGCCCTCATCCATCCAGTATCTTATGAATTCTCCTGTCCTCTTGTGTTGTGCATTTGTTGCCTCCTTGATGCAGCAGTGAGTGACTGTTTGGAAGATGCTACACATGTCACCTGTCATACATTGGAAGGAACTGGCTTCATAGTAGTTAAGAGCTGTGGTAACGTTCAATGTTGCTGGTATATGGGTCCCACCGTTTCCCTGTGAACACAGGTCATCTTGTGTAAGGAAATGTAGGTCTGTGATGGTCTCCCTGGAGGACACAGGGCAGAATTTTCATGTCTTGTCCACCATGGAAATTGTAGAGGTGGGGGCGGACCATACAGAGCTCTGTTGACATTAGGCGGGATTTTTCCCACCTTGGGGCAAGCACAAATGGAAAACGCTGCCCAAGGTTTCCGTTGAAACTGTTTCTTCAACGTTTGTAGGTCTATCATCCTGGTCCTGTAGGCTCACCAATGTGCCAGGGGTCCACACCTGCCTCTTCTTGGATGCCTGGCCTCCTGTTACTATTGCTGCTGGCCTATCTGGAGCGCTTCCTGTGCAGTATGACATTCCTATGTGGTGCTGTACCCCACCTCAAAGCTTCTTTGCTTTTGTACTCAAAATGTCTATTTATGCAGCTCAAGGACCCATACATTCTGCCAACAATTCTCTCACAATGTGCTGCCACTTTCATGTACATGAACTCCTATCCTGGTATAACTTCTATATTGGTCCTCCCTATCCCTTCTGTGAAAATGCATCGCCTAACGTTTCTCTGTCCGAGATTGCATATGCCACCTGTCCGCACATTCTGTTAGGTATCTATGTCATGTTGCAGTCAATTAATATCATTCTCACTGTCTATCATACCTCTAAGTTTACTCATGATTCTAGTGTCCAAGTCATTCACATTTTTTGATGTATATACACATATATTTATGTATGATAATTATTGCTCATCTGTTTATGAAAAAACAACAACACGTTTATATACACACACACATACACCCACACACACCACACACAGGTAACATCTGGCTACAATCTTGGTAGATTGATTACCTCTCCTCAATGTTTTTGTTTTCATTTGTGGCTGAATTTGTTTCCTGCTTCACTTACTAGATCTTCATTTTTGGTGCCCTTGCTGACTGTGGGTTCACAGAAAAACCATTAGATCAGTCAAGCACAATCTGTGTTTCACTAACCTCTCCATAATTAGCTCAAACCTTTCCCAGGACATTTTTCATCTAACCACCTGATTATTGTTTCCAAAAGCCTTACCCACCATTGATGTTAAACTGACCTATTTGTGGTTCTAGGAATTTCCTTGAACTCTTTCTTGAATAAGGGAGTCACAGCTGATAGGTGAATTCTGAAAAATATGGGCTGGGATTCTCCCCCAAAAATTCTAAGTCTCCAATTCATATGAAAACCGGAGTAACTCCCGCCAACTTTTTTTTTTTGGTGGGATTTTCGGATTGAATCTCCTGCTCTCTGAACACTGCAGAGTGCCCTAGCAGGATTTCCTCTGAAAATCATGATGCAGAGCCTGTTCCTGCTCGAGAGGCCGGCAGCATAGCGCCGAGCGGCCACTGCATATGAGCCAATGCTGTCAAAAGCTCTGCATTGCCGGCCTGCCAATTGCTGGCCAGACTGATCACTGGTCAGCCCCGCGAACCCCCATCGCTGCCCCTCCAACACCCCTCTCCCCGTGATCGTCGGCCTTCCGGACCTCACAGTAAGAAGTCTGACAACACCAGGTTTAAGTCCAACCGATTTATTTGATAGTAAACTCACAAACTTTCGAGGTTTCCCTCTTCGTCAGGTGAATGGAGAGTACTGGCCTCAGACAGAGCATATAACAGCACAGACAGTTTACAGATTACTGATTAGAATGCGCATCTTTACGCCTAACCTGCTGTTCAAGTCTTAAAGTGGCTTACAATGTGAGTGGAAGGAGCATTGAGCACAGGTTAAAGAGATGTGTATTGTCTCCAGACAGTACAGTAAGTGAGGTTTTGCAAACCCAGGCAAGTCACGGGGGTTACAGATAGTGCAACATGAACCCAAGATCCCGGTTGAGATCGTCCTCATGTGTGCGGAACTTGGCTATCAGTCTCTGCTATCAGTCTTCCGGACCTCTCCAGGCCAACCCCAATGGGTGTGTCCCCCAACTCCCATGACTTCCCTGACTCTCCAACCAGCCAGCCCTGATCTCCAAATCTCCACCCCGGCAATCCCAATCCTCTCCCCACAACCAAATGGCCAGTCCCAATCTCCTATTCCCTCCCTCTGCCTGCGATTGTCTAGCAAAGTGGCAGCAGGCCCTCCCACCCCACCACTGATTGCCCGCAATAGGCCCTGCCACCAAGGCGCTGCCTGATGACCAGTGGGCAGTGCAAAGGTGCCCCGTGGGCAGTACCAGGGGCCAGGCTGGCACTTCCCAGGCCCCCCCCCCCCCGACTCTACCCCACCCCACCCCCAGCGCCTCCCACCCCACCCACCGCTCCACCCACCACCCCACCCCCCACCCTTCCCACCCCCCCCCCCCCTCCTGGGAGGGCCTCGATGACCTCTCTTCTCTCAAGCAGGTTCCCCGTTTTTGGGAACAGTTGTAAACTCTGCTGGAATGAACCACTCCTGGTTTGGGGGGGGGGGGGGGGGGGGCGTGCGCAGCACAGATGCTAGCAAGCTCATTGACTTCAGTCCCAGGTCTGCTAATCAAACACAAATCATGATTAGAATACTGCAATCAGCTCTGCACTGATTTCTGGCACTCAGTTGATTACTCCCAAAATATTGATCCCAGAGACGTGCGGAGGCCTTGGCGCCTGGTGGGAAGCCTGTGAAACAGCCTCCGCTGATGTCTTCCAGCCCGTTGCACTGCTAAAGCAGCACAGCAAGCTGGGAGAATCACCCCCACGAGTTCTGAAGAAGAGTCATATGGATCCTCCAACCTTGCCCACGGCTGGTATTCTCTTGTCCTGCTGCAGTGAACGGAGATTTGGCTGGGCACCAGATTTGGTGGTTAGCACTGCTGCTGCGCAGTGCCAAGGAACTGTGTTTGATTCCCACACTGTCTGTGTGGAGTCTGCACATCCTCCCCGTAACTGCATGGGTTCTTCTGGGTGCTTCGGTTTCCTCCCACATTGTCCGAAAGACGTGCTGGTTAGGTACACTGGCCATGATAAATTCTCTCTGTGTACCCAAACAGGCATCAGAAGTGTGGCGACTGGGGAATTCTCACAAAAACTTCATTGCACTCTTAGTGTAAGTCTACATGTGACACTAATGAACAAACTTAAACTGTGGTGGCAGGGCGAACAACATTGGAGGATACCATCTATTACTATTGTTTTTCTCTCTCCACAACTGCTGCCAGACCTGCTAAGTTTATCCAGCATTTTCTGGTTAATTCGGATTTCCAGCAACCACAGTATTTTGCTTTTATCTGAAAACACATATCCCTGAAGAGCGAATGAATACTTAAGTGGAAATGCAACCGTCATCTACTGGAGTAATTAAGAGTCAGTATTAAATAATGGGTAGTGAATGACAGTGGGCAAAAAATGAGAACAATGAGAATTACAGAAAACAACGAAAAGAATTCAAGGAAATAATAAGAAACAGAAAAAGAAATCTGAAAAAGATGTATGCACTATCAAGGGTAATAGCAAATGTTTTTTTGCCAATACAACAAAAAAGAGCTGTAAGGGAGATGGTAAAGCAGTTAAAACATGCTCGGGTAGATATGACCATATTATAGGATAAAGATGTCACAGAAAACTTAAATTTGTTTTGATTGTCAGTGAAAAAGGAGGATACAGTGCCTGGCAAAAAGAGATATTAGACTTGTGAAGAGAAGAAAATCATTAAATTAGCTGAGGAAATTTGGTTATATTAACTACAATCTTCTGAAGGATGAGTGGATAGCAACTGAACTTTGGAAGGCGGCAAACAATACAATTTTACTGGGCAAAGAAAGAGGTACCGAACAAAGTAATTACCAATCAGTGAGCTGCATGTTAGTGGCACAATTGCTGGAATCCATCATCAGGTGCACAGTAAGTGAGCATTTGGAAGTTAATTAGGGAGAGCACCCATAGGTTTGTAAAAGGTAAGTCATGTCTAACTAACCTAATAGAGCTTTGACAGACTCACTGAGGTGTTGTGCAGAGGATTAATGGACGTTGTTTACATAGATTTTTCGAAGACATTTGATCCAAGATCATTAATAAAACTGAGGTGCACACAACTGAAGGCAGTTGGATATCTTGGATTGCAAAATATTTGTGGGAGGTGACTCGGAGACAGAAAGTGGGATAAAAGAAACAATCACAGCTGGGCATTTGTGACAACTGATGTCCCCAGAGAGTAGTGTTGGAATCCTAGCATACAGCTCTGGAAAGAAACGCTGAAATTCACAATTTAACGTAGTGATTTGCGCAAACAGTATTGCTGCATTTGTTGATATTGACTACAAATTTTCCAACAGCAAGCCGCAAAACTCATTAACAGCTTGTTGCTTAGCAAAAAAAAAGGCTTAACAGACATTGTTCCGAAGTGAGCTCTGGGTTGATCTGCCTTGCACAGTAGCATCTTTGCCTGGGGCAGCTCATAGGCACAGTGCTGGGTCTCCAATGTCCTCAATACTCTCTTTCTGCTGTTTCTACCATCTGTTATTTCATTAAATGATCGTCCACAAATGGTCCTGCAGTTATTCTGCTGAGACAGCTTGCACAACAAACAATAATGCCAGTGCATTTATTATTGTGTGAAATAAGAATGCATACACTGAAGCTTCATTAAACTTCGTGTGCATCTTTTCAATCTGCAAATTTGGTTACTCGTAGTTTAAATGTTCCTTTCTTCTTTTTGGCAAAAAAGAAACATATTTGACATTTATATCAGGAGCAGCATGCTGTGTTTCCTCCTATTAGAGTCAATTTAAAGTTTCAGCCAAAATGCATGAACATGAGGTGAGTGCATAGTTAAGGCACTGTCAGTGATAGTACATGGTTTGTTAAACTGCACGCCAAAACAAGTTAGTACAATTTATTGTAGAAGGCTCTAACAATTCATGTGAGCAATGGGATGGTGAAAACAATGGAGGCTCCTAGCACTTTCTGCTGTTTTCTGCCCAAATATGCTGGGGCTTTGAGTTTCTTCAGCAAAGAAGATGCACCAGCCACATTGCTGAGCCAAGGTAGGATTTCAGCATTGTGTCGATAAAGGATTGCAGGGTCTAGATGTGAATGTTGGCATTCTGTCATACCTTATAGTGAGATGAACTTCAAATAATGTGGCTCCCAGCTGTATACATATTTATCCCAAGTGCGTACAGATAAAGGAAAATGGTTTCCCTGAACTGTGATTGGTCTATGACAGCTTAATAAAATAGAACTTATTCCAAAAGATATGGACATCACTTCTGAAAATGAATGAACATGCATGTCAAAAGGGGCAGAACGCCATCTACCTAGAAATACTGAGGCGAGCACCAAAAGTTTCAATGTAAAATTGGTGTACTTGACATTAAACAAACAAAAATAACAACTTATATTTATACGAAAGCAAAATACTGCAAATGCTGAAATCTGAAACAAAAACAGAAGATGCTGGTAAATCTCAGTAGGTCTGACAGCATCTGTGGAGAAAGAATAGAGTCAAGATTGAGTCTGGATGACTTTCAGAGCTAAGAGCAAAGAAAATCAGAAGAGATTTATACTATGATGGTGGGGTGGGGGGGGTGGTGCTGTAACTGGACAAAGGTAAGTGAGGATGAAGGCGGCGGAGAAAGGCACTAAAACTGTCCATTAAGTGATCAGAATGCAAGAATGGCAGAACAGAGGTACAGACGGTTAAGACAGTTGCCCTGAAGACGGGTAGGGGGGCAAGATGGAGAGCAGGAATGGAGAAAAATAGAAGTGAGAAAGAAGGATGATAAAAATGGATGAAAGAGATGGAAAGAAAAAAAAAACAAAATGTAATAAATGGAAATGGGGTGACGGTGGAGGGGAGAATCCATGCTCTGAGGTTGTTGAACTCAATGTTTGGTCCGGAAGGTTGTAAAGTGCCCAATAAGATGAGGTGCTGTTCCTCCAGTTTGCATTGGACTTCACTCGAAGATTGCAAAAGGCTAAAGATGGACATGTGGTCAGGAGAGCAAGTGACAGGAAGATCAGGGTCCTGCTTGCAGATGACAAGGCATTGAGATTTTGACTGGGTGGGTTGGAGCAATCCACCTACACTTAGTCATTTTTGTCGAAGCTTGGGCAGATTCCCACTGGGAAAGAGATGTGTGGGAGCAGCAACTCAATCTCAAACTTGAAGGCCCCAAGCTGCTCCCATGGATATTGTGATCCCCTGCAAAATGAGCAACACCCTCAACCCTAAACTCTGGGGCAGGGGTCAACCTACCCCATCACTAAATGACTAGGTCACTCACACACCATGTAGGCATGGGTGTAACCTGGCCTCGACCCTATCCATCCTCACTGACATCAAGTCACTGCCCCCCACCCACTTCTCCATGCTCTCACTGTGTGTGAGGCAGATTACGGGTGAGTGGGGTCAGAGAATCGTCCCAGTGCTTGTAAGATGACACCTGACTTTTAGGAAAGAGGAAATTTGGAAAATTGAAGGGGTAGTTATGTTAATTAAAGATGACATTGGTACAATAGAGAGAGATGATCTTTGATCTGCAGATCAAGATGTAGAATCAGTTTGGATGGAGCTGAGAAATAGTATGAGTAAAAAGTCACTTGTGGGTGTGACTCATAGGTCCCTAACAGTAACCATTATGTAGTCGGTGTATGCAAGAAGAGATAATGGGAACTTGTGAGAAACATATGGCAATAATCATGGGTGAATTCAATCTATGTATAGATTGGACAAATCAGATTGGCAAAGATAGCCTGGATCATGAGTAAAGAGTTTATGGAACAATTTATTCAGGATAGTATGTTCTGGAGCCAACCAGAGAGCAAACTATACTAGATCTGGCAATGTGCAATGAGTCAGGCTTAATTAATTACCTGAAAGACAAGATGCCCTGAGGTAGCAGCAATCGTAACATTCAGTTTGAGGGAGAGAAGTGTGGAACATAGACTAAAGTGAATTGAAATTTGGTTAAAGGATAGTTTGGTCGAGATGCATTGGCAGACACTTACGGAGATATTTCAGAATACTCAGTAAAGAAACATGCCAATGAGAAAGAAAGTATCTAAGGGGAGGACATTCCATCCATGGCTAACTCAAGAAGTTAAAGACAGCTGAAATTGAAAGGAAAACCATATAATTCTGCAGAAGTTCCGTGGGTCAGAACATTAGATAGAATATAAAGAATGGTAAAGAATGACTAACAGATTAATAAGAATGTAGATATTAGAGTACAAGAGAAAACTAGCTAGAAATATAAAAACAGATATTAATTCTTTCTCCAGGTATTTAAAAACAGAGTAAATAATCTGAGTGCTGTTCCTCTGGAGAGAGAGTGAGTATCTGGGAACTAGTAATGGAAAATATTTGATTTGATTCATTGTCACATGTATTAGCATAGTGAAAAATTTTGTTTCTTGTGCATTATACAGCCAAAACATACCATTTATACGGAAGGAAACGAGAGTTCAGAATGTAGTGTTACAGTCATAGATAGGGTGCAGAGAAAGATCAACTTAATGCAAAGTAAGTCCATTCAAAAGTCTGACAGCAGCAGGGAACAAGCCATTCTTGAGTTGGTTGGTACATGACCTCAGACTTTTGTATCTTTTTCCCGAAGGAAGAAGATGGAAAAGAGAATGTCCAGGTGTGTGGGGTCCTTAATTATGCTGGCTCTTTACCAAGGCAGCGAGAAGTGTAGACAAGAGTCAATGGATGGAAGGCTAGCCTGCATGATGGATTGGGCTACATTCACAACCTTTGGTCGTTTTTTGCTGTCTTGGGCAGAGCAGGAGCCATACCAAGCTGTGATACAACCAGAAAGAATGTTTTCTGTGGTGCATCTGTACAAGTTGATGAGAGTCATAGCTGACATGCCAAATTTCCTTAGTCTTCTGAGAAAGTAGATGCATTGGTTGGCTTTCTTAACTATGGTATCAGTATGGGGGGACCAGGACAGGTTGTTGTTAATCTTGACACCTGAAACCTTGAAGCTCTTGACTCTTTATATTTCGTCCTCATCGATGTAGACAGGGGCATGTTCTCCTTTATGCTATCTGAAGTCAATGACAATTTCCTTCATTTGGTTGACATTGAAGGACAGGTTATTGTTGCCGCACCAGTTCACCAGATTCTCTATCTCATTCCTATACTTTGCCTCGTCATTGTTTGAGATCCGAACCACTACGGTGGTGTTGTCGGCAAACTTGAAAATCAAATTGGAGGGGAATTTGGCCGCACGGTCATAGCTGTTCAAGGAGAATAGTAGGGACTGAAAACTCAGCCTTGTGGGGCACCGGTGTTGAGGACTACCGTGGAGGAGTTGTTATCTGTCCTTACTGATTGTGGGCTGTGAGTTAGGAAGTTCAGGATCCAGTTGCAGAGGGAGATGCCGAGGCCCAGGTCATGGAGTTTGGAGATGAGTTTTGTGGGAATAATAATGTTGAAGGTTAAGCTGTAGTCAATAAATAGGAGTCTGACATAGGTGTCCTTGTTATCTAGGTGTTCCAGAGTTGAGTGCAGGGCCAGGGAAATGGCATCTGCTGTGGACTTGTTGCAGCAGTAAGCAAATTGTAGTGGATCCAGGTAGTCTGGTAGGCTGGAATTGATTCCTGCCATGACTAATCTTTCAAAACACTTCATAATGATGGATGTCAGAGCCACTGGCTGATAGTCATTAAGTATGTTGCTTGGATTTTCTTAGTTACCGGAATGATGGTCATCTTCTTGAAGCAGATAGGGGCCACAGATTATTGAAAATAAGAAAATGCTGGATGAATTGAACAAATATTTTGCATCTTTCTTCACTGTAGAGGGTACAAATAACATCTGGTTCATACTAAGGAGGTGAAAGGCAAGAAGGAAATTATGAAAATTAAAAGCTAACAAGCCCCGAAGCCCTGATAGACTTCATCCTGGGATCTGAAAAGAAACGGCTGCTGAAATAGTAGATGCATTGATTCTAAGTGTTCAAAATTCCCTTGATACTGGAAAGGTCCCATCATTTTGGAAAACAGTGGATATCTGACTCTTCTAATCAATAAAGGAGGGAGACAAAGAACAGGAAACTACAGGCCAGTTAACTCCACGTCTGCGATAGGGAAAATGTTGGAATCTATCATTAAGGAGGTTATAGCAGGGTACTTAGAAATTCACAACATGGGTTTGTGAAAAGGAACTCATGTTTGACTAATTTATTACAGTTCTCTGAGAAAGTAATAAACAAGGTGAATAAAGGGAAACCTGTGAATGTGCTGTATTCAGATTTTTAGAAAGCATTTGGCAAAGTGCCACATCAAAGGTTACTATGCAAAATAAGAGCTCATGTTAAACAGGGGTAACGTATTAGCATGGATCGAGGATTGGTTAGCCAACAGAATATAAAGAGTAGAGTTAAATGACAAATGAGTAGGGTTAAGTGTGCCACAGGGATCAGAGCTGGTATTTCAATTACTTACAATTTATATCAATGACATGGATGAAGGGACCATAAGTTTGCTGATGAAATAGAAACAGGAAAGAGAAACAAAGTTGTGAAGGAGCCTGCAATTGGATATAGATAGGTTAAATTAATGGATTGCAGGTGGGTATAATGTAAGAAAATGTGAACTTGTCCACATTTGCTGGAAGAACATAAAAGCAGCATATTACTTAGATGGAGAGAAATGGCAGAACTCTGGAGGTACAGAGGGATCTAGGTGTCCTGGTACATGAATCACAATAAATTAGTGTGCAGGTACAGTAGGTGATTAGGAAGGCAAATGGAATGTTGTTCAATGCATGGAGAATGGAAGATGAAAGTCGGGATATTTTGTGCCAGTTGGATATTGATGAGACAAAATCTAGAGTAGTATATATACAGTTTTGGTCTTCTGAATTAAAAAAGGATATAAATGCATTAAGAAGCAGTTCCGACTCAACTGATGCCAGTTGTGTGGGGGAGGGGAGGGGTTGCTTTGGGGTGTTGTCTTATGAGGAAAGATTGGACAGGTTGACCTTTATTCATAGGAGTTTAGAAGAATGAGAGGTGATGTATTGAATCATATAACGACTTGACAGGACTTGACAGAGTGGATGCTGAAAGGACGTTGCCCCCCCGCAACCCCCGCACTTCTGGGTGAGACTAGAACTAGGTGACACAGTGTAAAAATAAAAGGTTTCTCATTTAAGACAGAGATGAATAGAATTTTTTCTCTCAGAACTTCATGAGTATCAAGAACTCTCTTCCTAAGAAAATGGTGAAGGCAGCATTATTGAATAACTTTACAGCAGTGGTAGATCAATCCATGACTAATAACGTAATCAAAGATTATTAAGGATAGGTGAGAATGCAAAGTTGAGGCCACAATCAGATCAGCCATGATCCTATTGAAAGCTGAAGCAGGCTCAAGCAGCCAAATGTTCTACTCCTTCTCCTAAT
The DNA here is from genome assembly GCF_965287045.1 of Carcharhinus amblyrhynchos. Taxonomy (NCBI): domain Eukaryota; kingdom Metazoa; phylum Chordata; class Chondrichthyes; order Carcharhiniformes; family Carcharhinidae; genus Carcharhinus; species Carcharhinus amblyrhynchos. The sequence goes on along the minus strand of NC_137340.1, from coordinate 9,664,118 downwards.
TTGTGCGTTCATATTAGGTCCCAACATAAATCCTTGTGGGATCACATTTGACCAACTACAGCAGCTGTTCATCCTGATTAGGTCTCAAAAAACAAAGAAAATACAGCACAGGAACAGGCCCTTCAGTCCTCCAAGCCTGTGCCAATCATAATGCCCTGACTAAACTAAAAAAGCACCTTCTGCCCTTACTTGATCCATGTCCCCCTATTTGCTCCCTATTCATGTACCCATCCAGATGCCTCTCAAATGTTGTTAATGTGCCTGCTTCCACCACGTCCTCTGACAGTGTGCTCCAGGCATCCACCACTCTCTACACGAAAAACTTTCTCCACACATCTCCCTGAAACTTTACCCACCTCACCTTGAACCTGTGCCCCCTTGCAAATTGACATTTCCACCACAGGAAAACATCTCGACGACTCACTCTGTCTATGCCTCTCATAATTTTGTAGATCTCTATCAGGTCTCCTATCAGCCTCTGTCTTTCCAGTGAAAACAATCTTAGTTTATTCAACTTCTCCCCATTAACAATGCCCTTGAGACCAGGCAATATCCTGGTGAACCTTCTTTGCACTCTCTCCAAAGTTTCCACATCTTTCCGGTAGTGTGGTGACGAGAACTGCACGCAATACTCCAAATGAGGCCTAAACGAGGTTTTATGTTGCTGCAACATGATTTCCCAACTCTTGTACTCAATGTCCCAGCCAATGAAGGCAAGCTTGCCACATGCCATCTTAATCAACTTGACCACCTATGTTGTCACTTTTAGGGAACTGTGGGCATGCATGCCCCAGATCCCTCTGTATGCTCATGTTCCTCTCCTGCCAGTCAGTCAATTTATGAACCAAGTCAATAATTTGCTTTCTATTCCAAGGGCTTTGATTTTCACATGCAGTCTTTTATAAGGGTTATCAGCTTCAGGAATTATTTGAAGTAGTGCAGGGAATGGCACCAGCCAACATTCCTGCATCAGCCAATATCACCAAAATCAGCTGAACTGACCAATCACCTGAATTACTCTTTTTTACAAACTTGCTGAATGCAAATTGTTTCTCTGCAGATAACAATTCATTGTGTGCATTCAAAGTTGTGCAACTTCGGACAGCCTGAGAATATGATTGTGGACTTTAATAAATTCAAGTTCCAGCTTTCATTTTCTTTCCCTCAGACTGATCATTAGAGTAGACTTCACTCTAGCGAAAATCCATCGAATGCAGCTGAGACAATGAATCTGAAATTAAACTCTAAAGGAATATTCGATTCTTAATTATGTGAGGAACAAATGTAATGAAGCTTACAGCCATCAGCGAAAGAAACTTCGTGATTTAAAATTAATAAGATCTGCTGGGGAATGCAGTTCTGGACACAATTAAACATGTTTCAAATGATAACTGGTTATCTTACTATTTTGCATTCCACTTAAATAAGTACAGCATTTGGAGTGCAGAGCTACTTGACAGTGATTTTTATTCCAAAAGTGAGATGGATCATAAATCACATTATTAATCAATCTGTGATTTGTACTGTCATCTCTCAAATGGAACTGAGAATATTAAACAGACAATCTTAATATTAAGCTGTGTTTGTCATATTTTACAAGAGCTAAAATTTAATTACAATTTTCATTTTTTTTTAAATTCATTTGATAAGATTCTTCGAGGTTTATTTCAGGACAGGCGTAGAATAGTTGCTAATGAAAACTTTGAGCCTTGCATTTCCAAAACTCCGTTCTCCACTGCATTTATGTACTGCTGTTGATTACTGCAGGCAGTAATTCTGGCACAAAACAGGACAGTTGAGGCCGCACTAAAATTTGCCCCAAATTGGAGTTCTGATTCCCTCAAGAGAAAAAGTAAAGTGAACTGAAAACTGTTTTTACCATAAACAGTTACACTGGCATCAACAGCACTGTTTTAAAAGCTCCAGTGCTTGTTTGCTTTCGCTTTGAACTGGAATCAAAATAACAGGAGTGTGGGACAAATGCATACAGGAACAAAAAGCAGATGATTGAAATAGAAGCCTCACAACTCCTGCCATCAAAACCCATGCGAGCACTTCAGCCACCTCTAGCTTAATTAACTAGATACACTGCAAAACGCAACACACAAAACTGGCGTGACCCAGTAATTGATGATAACTAAGTCGTGACATTTTGTGACATTCAAACTGCAACTAGAAATAAATAGTGCTCAATCATAGCACTGTTTTTTCTTGAATGCATCAAAGGTCTTCAAGGCTGCAAATAGGAAATTTAGCAACACATATTTTTAAGGTGCATTCCTGCACAGAGGAAATGCCAGGTTTAAGTCCAACCGATTTAAGGCCTCTGACCTTCGGGTAAGCATTTTCCAAGGCGGCCTTCACAACACACGACAGCGCAGAGTCGCTGAGCAGAGACTGATACAGTAGAAAGTCTGACAACACCAGGTTTAAGTCCAACCGATTTATTTGATAGTAAACTCACTAGCTTTCAAGGGGTTTCCCTCTTCTTCAGGTGAATGGAGAGTTCTGGCCTCAGAGCATATAAAGCACAGACAGTTTATAGGTTACTGTAATATAATAATTACTGTATACAGTAATCTGTAAACTGTCTGTGCTTTATATGCTCTGTCTGAGGCCAGAACTCTCCATTCATCTGAAATTTATCCACATCAGAGACTGATAGCCAAGTTGCGCACACATGAGGACGGTCTCAACAGGGATCTTGGGTCCATGTCGTACTATCTGTAAGCCCCATGACTTGCCTGGGTTTGCAAAACCTCACTCACTGTGCTGTCTGGAGACAATACACATCTCTTTAACCTGTGATCAGTGCTCCTTCCACACACATTGTCGGCCACTTTAGGACTTGAACAGCAGGTTAGGTGTAAAGATTCGCATTCTAATCAGTAATCTGTAAACTGTCTGTGCTTTATATGCTCTGTCTGAGGCCGGAACTCTCCATTCACCTGAAGAAGAGGGGAACCTCGAAAGCTAGTGAGTTTACTATCAAATAAATCGGATGGACTTTAACATGGTGTTGTCAGACTTTTTACTGTGTTTACCCCAGTCCGATGCTGGCATATCCACATCAGAGGAAATGCCACAGAGAGCCCACCAAACAATGCAACTGACTCTGTGCACTAGCATCAAGTTGCAAACAACCTGCATCTAAGTAACAAAGGTTCTTTGTCATTGGCAACATCCCAAGTCAACAAGGCATCACTGATTGTCCATAAGGACCCATCCAGGTTGATGCCATGACTCATATTTCCTACAGCAGTCCAAGTTGTGCAGATGGTAAATTCCAGTTGTATTTTTAACACTGACTCATGCTCGTATGAATATAATATTCTGCTTAATATTGCTTCCTTTGATGCTTAATATCAACTTCACTCACAGCAGAATGTTCCAGCTCTTTCTATTCGAATTGAGCCCCCATTTTCAGACTCTTGTTTGTCAGGCAAATTTATATTAAAAATAAGATTTCCAAAGGCATGGCCATGACACTGAATTTTTACACATATGTTCTGTATCAATAGTCCATATATCTGTTTGATTGATGGCTGTTTATTAATTTAACCAATAATTTACATTTGCAGACCTCTGTCAACTGTTTCCAAATTTATTGTGCTGCCTTTTCTAATTATTGAAACTACTTGGAGTTTCCAAATACTGAAAGCTTTATCTTGTGTCTCCTATGATAAGCTGACTATCCGAGTCTATTGAAAAGAAAAGCTGAGCTATAACTGAAATTGGTGCTGCAAAAAAAAATGATGACGATCCACTTAGGAAAGTAATAATTATTATATAATCCAAGCGGTTCAAATTACTTTCTGCTACATGACAAGCGAGCAAAGTTTAACAACTGTAAAGATCTGCTTTGTTGCTGTTTTGGCTCAGTTTATTATGTTTAATGAATTGGCTTGACGATTAAAACCTAAAACAACATGTACTTTTATTCTATTCTCTTTTGAAGACAAGTAAGATCCTGAGGGTAGGTATGGAACAGAAGTGATAACTAAAATAATCTTAAAATAAGGAGAGTTTCCTGTTACACTGGTTACACTATGATTTTTCATCTAACGATCAGATCAAATGGATCAGTCTTCAGGGTTTAAGAAGCTAAGGTGCAAGTGTAGTCTGCAAATTGAAAGCAAAACTTATCTCAAGAGAAAAGGATAAAAGGAAGACAGAAATGTAACAGATACCACGCAAAACCTAGGTACTTAATAAGCAGCACTTGGGAAGGAAATGCATGTTATAAATCAAATAAGGTGCACCATTGGTAATGATTGCATATCGTATGCTCAGTAATCCCTTTACAGACAAAACCATCAGTATGCGGGCCAATGATGAGATACATAGAACATTACAGCGCAGAACAGGCCCTTCAGCCCATGATGTTGCGCCGACCAATTAAAAAGCAATGACCCTCTAACCTAAACCAATCCCTTTCCATTCATAAACCTGTCCATGGATCTCTTAAACGCCCCCAAACTAGGCGCATTTACAGCTGCAGCAGGCAGGGCATTCCAATCCCTCACCATCCCTCATACAGCTTCACTGAATGCCCCAAGACAAAATTAAACAGAGACTATGACTGTGGTGGATGAAGATTTCCTCATGGCTAGTGCATTCTTCAATTAAGCTCCTTATACTCAGCAAACCATTAGAGGAAATTTAATTATAGAGTATTTAACATGTTGTGGGTTTTGATGGCGTGATAGGGAAAGATTATTTGACCTCAAGAGATCTTCAATCTTAGCTCCACTTTCCCGACCGATCATCGCTTCACTCCCTTAGAATCCAAAAATCTGTCCATCTGAGCCGTGAATATACTTAATGCCTGAGAATCCACAGCTCTTAGAGATGAGAGTTCCAAAGGTTCACAACTTTCTCAGTAAACAAATTTCTCCTTATCTGAGACAACCCAGAAATGGGGTGCTGCAGAGCATGACAGCAACACTATTCTCCCGATCCTCTCACCCGCACCCACCACCCACCACCTTAAGTCCTGCAAACTTGGTCCCAGTGTCCCATCGTGTGTAGATCTCTTCCCTGTCCTTTCCTCTATAATATGTGCAGTCAATACCTATGAGCTGCAAGTGTAGAATTGTGAGGTTGTGTCTCTTTACCTTCACTACCTTCTTCCTCTTCCTCCTCGACTTGGAAGGTTCAGGTTCTTGGGTATCTGAAACAAAAACAAAAACAATCAGTTACGTTTAGGTTGTATTGAGGGGAGAAGAGAAAGTAAAAATGTGTGCAGACATCACCTGCAGCTTGTGAACCAGGAGAGATTGTGGATGATGAAAAGGTCATTGTCACAGAGTCGTACAGCGCAGAAAAAGCCATTCAGCCCATCTAGTTTGCACCGACAATAGCTACTACTAAAGTCACAGTAATCCCATCTTCCAGCACTTCTGTCAAGTGCTCATCCAAATGGTTTCCTGTCTCCACTAACTGCTCAGGCAGTGTATTCCAGATTCTCACCACCCTCTGCATGATTTTTTTTTCTCAAATCCACTCTGAATCCCCTGCCCCTTACTGTGAAACTATGCCCCCTCATGATTGACCCCTCAACCAAGGGGATTAGCTGTTTCCTATTCAACCTGTCTGTACCCCTCAATTTTATACAAAACAAGCATGTTCCCCCACAACCTTCTCTGCACTAAAGAAAACAATACAACCCAATCCAATTAAGTTTTTCAGTTTATTTTGTTAGTGTCATAGGCTTACGTTGACACTGCAATGAAGCTACTATGAAAATGCCCTAGTCTCCATGCTTTGGCACCTGTTTGGATATAATGAGGGAGAATTTAGCATGGCCAATGGACCTAACCAGCATGTCTTTTGGACTATCGGAGGAAACCAGAGCACCTGGAGAACCCCATGCAGACATGGGGACAATGTGCAAATCTGCACATACAGGGACCCAAGCCAGGAATCAAACCTGGCTTCCTGCTGCTGTGAGGCAGCAGTGCTAACCACTGTGCCACCCAGGGTGGCAGAGATGGTAATAGGAAGGAGCTTGCAGGGTTTCAGCCTCCACTGCCTTCCTAGGTAGTGCATTCCAGATTCCCAACACCTTTTCTTAAATCCCCTCTGCATCTCCTGCATCTCATCCTAAAACTCTGACCCTCATGCTCGACCCCTCAACCAGGGGAAACAGCTGATTCCTATTAACTCTGTCCATATCCCTTATAATCTTATACACTTCAATCATCTCCCGCCACAGGCTTCTCTGCTCTAAAGAAAAGCAGTCACTCTCACCTCATGTGAGGACTAAAACTACAATGAGTTCTGACTTGGGTCACTATCTGTGGAGTTTGCACATTCTCCCTGTATCTGTGTGGGTTTCCTCCGATTTTCTCCCACAATCCAAAGATGTGCGGGTTAGGTGGATTGGCCATGCTCAATTGTTCTATGAAAATAACCCTAGCCTATCAAGTCTTTCCTTATAGCTCAAATGCTCCATTCCAGGCAACATCCTGGTGAATCTCCTCTACACCCCCTCCAGTGCAATCACATCTTGCCTGTAGTGAGGTGACCAGATCTGCTCACAGTATTCCAGGAGTGGCCGAACCAACTTTCTATACAGCTCCAACATTACCTCCCTGCTCTTATATTCAATGCCACCGCTGATAAAAGCAAGTATCTCACATGCCTTCTTAACTACCCAATTCACCTGCTCTGCCAACTTCAGGGATGTGTGGATAAGTACCCGAAAATCCAACTGTCCCACTGAACTTCCTAATGGCTTCCATTCATGAAATACTCCCTTGTCTTATTACTTTTTCCAAAGTGAATCACCTCGCACTTATCAGGGTTAAATACCATCTGCCACTGCTGTGCCCATCTATATCTTCCTGTAATCTACCTGGAGTTTGGTATGCAGATACCCTCATAGTTAATCACTTGATCTTTGCCAGTGGCCACAAGCTAGATGATGGCCTGTCCCATAATGTCCAGAATTGTCTCCCTGTGGAGGTTAGAACATGCAGGTGCACAGCCATCCTCTTAAGTTTCTTTTCTGTTGCCTGCTGTTAAGCACCACATTCTTTGTTATGAAAGGAGAAAGTGTGACAGTGAGTATTCTGCAATATGATCGAATACTGCTACGGTGCGCAAGATGAGTTGTGTGAGGTTTCAATTGTGTTAGGTATGAAAAGGCATGTGGATAGAAATTGTTCAGTAGGTGAAAGCAATGCAACAAATTCCACGATAGATGAGATTAACAAATTTCTCTTTATCTGAGACTACCCAGAAATTGTTGTTAGAATGTATTGTTTGAACATCCAATGCACCGAGATAATTCATGTCAATTCATGTCAGATTGTTGAATTTCTTGTTGCACTGCATACCTGCTATGTACCTGCCATTGACCTCTGCTATTATTTCTCCCTGACTCCTAAGGTTGGAGGGTCCCCTTCCCCGCTTCCCACTGCCACACCACCCTAGATTTTATTATACACGGTCTCTCTCCAATAATACACCAAGTTCTCAGTGCATTATCATAAACTTTGATGTCTACTCTTTCACATTTTTAACCGTTCTGCAAAGTAACAGTGCTCACTGACCTTTCAAAGGATGCTCAGTACTTCATGGTCTCATAACACATCTCTCATCAAAAAGGGATAAAAGCAGGACAAATCCAATCTGGCTAATTACCACCAAACCAGTCAACTCTCAGTCATCAAAGTGTCAATGAGAGGGCTTTCAAGCGACATTCAAACAACAAGCTGCTCTCTGATATTCAGTTTGGCTTCCACAGGGACACTCGGCTCCAGAACTCAGTGCAGTTTTAGTTCACACACGAGGTTAGATGAGAGTGACTGCTTTGACATCAAGATAGCATTTGACTGAGTGTGGCATCAAATAGCCCTAGCAAAATTGAAGTCCATGGAAGCTCCACTAGTTTGAGTCATACTAATATGAAAGAGGATGTTTTATGCTGTTGGAGACCAACTGTTCTTACCCCGAAGATAGTGCTGCAGAAGCTGTTCAGGGTAGTGTCCTCGGCCTAACTATCTTCAGCCACTTCTTCAATGACCTTCCCTCCATCATAACCTCAGAAGTGAGCATTTTGTTGCCCACTGCACAGTGCTCAGCATCATTCAGGACTCCTCGGATACTGAAGCATCCTGTGCCCACATATAGCAGGGAGTTCAACAACATTCAAGCTTGGGTTAACAAGTAATATTAGCACGATACAGGTGCCAGGCAATAACCAACCCCAACAAGCAAGATAATCTAACCATCTTTCCTTGATGATGAATTCCCTATCATCACCAACTTGCACATTATTGCAGAGCAGAAACTGAACTGGACCAAACATATAATTAGTATGGCTACAAGAATAGGTCAGAGGCTGGGAATTCTGCAGTGAGTAACTTATTTCCTAACTCTTCAAATCTTGACCATCATCTACAAGGCATTGAAGTGTGATAGAAAAGTGTAGCTTTTAAAGCTTATTTATTAATGTCACAAGTCAGCTTACATTAACACTGCAATGAAGTTACTGTGAAAATCCCCTAGTCGCCACATTCTGGCGCCTGTTTGGGTACACTGAGGGAGAATTTAGCATGGTTAGTGCACATAACCAGCGCATCTTTCAGACTGTGGGAGGAAACTGGAACACCCAGAGGAAACTCATGCAGACATGGAGAGAACTTGCAGACACTGCATAGGAATCAAACCTGGGTCCCTGGCGCTGTGAGGTAGCAGAGCTAACCACTGTGCCACAGTGGCACCCATACCTTGCTATTGTGCCTGAGTTAAATTCCTGGAATTCGCTTCCAAACAACACTATGGGCATAGCTATACCACATGGACAGCAGGGGCAAGGAAGGCAGCTCACCATCACTTCCCAATGGCAATTAAGAAAGGACATCCTATACAAGAACGATAAAAATGCCTTTAAATAGCGGGATATCAGACTGCAATGTATGCAGTCAATGATTCCTCACAACATGTTACCATGGTTACATTATAACAGATTCCAATGTTATCATTGGTTACATTATAACAGTTTTGTACTGGATGGTGTCGAGCTTCTTGAGTTGTTGAGCGTAGTGGCACAGTGGTTAGCATTGCTGCCTCACAGCACCAGGGACCCAGGTTTGATCCCGGTTTGGGTCGCTGCCTATGCAGTGTCTGCATGTTCTCTCCGTGTCTGTGTGAGTTTCCTCCGGATTCCTCCCACAGTCTGAAAGATGTGCAGGTTACGTGCATTAGCCATGCTAAATTCTCCCTCAGTGTATCCAAACAGGCGCTGGAATGTGGCGGCTAGGGGATTTTCACAGTAACTTCATTGCAGTGTTAATGTAAGCCTACTTATGACACTAATAAATAAACTTTAAAAGGTACACTTATGTAGTAAAGTGAGAGTATCTATGCTGGCTGCAAGTAGCAATCATTTAAAAGAATCGGCAGCACCAACCTAATACAATGAACTGGAGCAGCTCCCCATGCCCAACTGTGGGTTATCCAATTTAATACATGAAGGTGTTTAAAGTATAAGCAATGCGATTTCAAAAAGGACAGTGCAATGGAAAATATTGAGGCATCTTGTATATTAAACATTACTTATTATGAGTAGGTATGGATTGAAACATATGTATTCATGGCTATTAATGTAAGTGAAACCATTAACTAAGAACACAAACAGGAAATGCTGGAAAATCTCAGCAGGTCTGACAGAATCTGTGGAGAGAGAATAGAGTAAGGAGTCACACAACACCAGGTTAAAGTCCAATCAGTTTATTTGATAGTAAACCTACAAGCTTTTGGAAACGCTGTTCCTTCGTCAGGTGTGTGGAAAGTTCTGATCAGGCACCTGACAAAGGAACAGTGTTTCTAAAAGCTTGTGGGTTTACTATCAAATAAACTGGCTGGACTTTAACCTGGTGTTGTGAGACTTCTTACTGCGTTTACCCCAGTCCAATGCCGGCATCTCTACATCAAGAGAGAATAGAGCCAACGTTTCGAGTCTGAATGACCCTTCCTCAGAACTGACTAACAGAGTGAATTCCAGAGCTCAACTAACAACATTGGGCTGGACTTTGAGAGGCATTTCATTTTGGTGTCAACCAAATTAAACAAACTCAGGGGCAAAGCAAATAGGTCAGTCCCCAAAAAAAGGAAACCACTTAAACCAAAAAAAGCAGAAAGAAAACTTAAAGCATTCAATCAAAATGTGATTAAAAGGATCAATAATATAGCCCAGTCCCTATGGTGCCCAATGAGGATGGAATGCCTCAATGGTGCCCTCGGACACCGCATCCTCCCTCTCCACAGCCACCTGCGAATATAGCCACGCTAGAGGGGCATCCAATCGGGTCAGACGATTTCCTCGGTCACCCACTGCTGGACCACGTCATGACAGGAACCATGGGAGCCAGACCCAATTAATCCGCCCCGAGCCAGTCTCTCTGGAGCAGGGAAACCTCCCCCAGCTAATTCAAAGGATGGTTGTAGGCACAGATGTGGGATTTCCAGCTGCCAGTAGCAAAATGTCAATTAGGCTAATTAATGAGACAATTGACACCATGAGCCCATTGCAATTTAGTGATAGTTTTGGGATTAAATGGAGGCTGCACTGGTCTACCAGAACTTCAGAGGGCTGCGTCGCAATAGCTGTCAAGTTTGTCAGCGACCTCAATGTTTTAAGAAGAGGGGGAAACCGGTGAAGATCGAGGGACTCAGTCCTGCTGGTTCTGGCAGCAATGAAGGAGCTGCCAGCCTCTGCTTGGCTGGCAGGTATCATTAGGCAGGACCCTGGATGGCATGGTAGCACAGCGGTTAGCTCTGCTGCCTCATAGTGCCAGAGACCCGGGTTCGATTCCCGGCTTGAGTCACTCTCTGTGCGGAGTCTGCACGTTCTCCCCATGTCTGCATGGGTTTCCTCCAGGTGCTCCAGTTTCCTCTCATCATCTGAGAGACGTGCTGGTTAGGCATAGGTCATGTTAAATTCTCCCTGTGTACCCAAACAGGTACCAAGTGTGGCAACTAGGGGATTTTCACAATAACTTCATTGCATCATTTATGTAAGCCTGCTTGTGACACTAATAAATAAACTTTAAACTTCCCTGCTCGGAATCTCAATTTTAGAGATGGCCTGATGGTGGCCAATTTCTTCTGCCCTTTCCCATGGGTCTCCCACAGGTTTTCCAAACAGTGGGCAAGACCTCTGTTGGCCTGATGAGATCATGACCATTGTGAGCAACTTTTCAGCTCAAACTTGCTAATTTATAAAATCAAGTTGATTATTGAAAAAGCAAATGATTTTGCTTACAATTTAGGCAGCTGATTGAGATGAAAGCATTTTAAAACTCTCTTGTTAATTTTAATGATCCTGTCAAGCTTTTCATCTTTATTACATGTAAACTGACTATATCTAGAACAGATAGCGATTTGGTTGAATTTGCTTATTAGATTTGATTCCTTTCACTTTTATACAATTCATTTTCCCAGGACTTGCACTGTGCTGTTTATCACTAACAATTTCATTAATACTTTAATTATTTCCATGCAGAATTAAGATGATGGATATGGAAATTCTGGAGCGCTCATATTTAGTCACGTCCTTGTGGGGAATGTTTGTGGGTCTCAGAGGCCTTACAGCTTTGAGCTATTGCGGGTCTCGGAGAAAGGCAATTTTGAGGGAAGGAAAATCCTGAGTCCTGGGAAAATTGCAGATCTTGGGCAAACTGTGGATTTTGTAAGCAAAAGAACATTGTCTTACAGGAATTACGAGTGTTGCAAGGGGAGAAAAGGTGGGTTCAGGGGATCCTGAGGCTCGGGAATTTATGGGTGTGGGGGTTGCAGCAGTATTCTGAAATTTTGGTCTCAGGATGGGAGATCGTGGGCTCTGGGGAGTATTGCAGGCCTTGGGGAGCGTGGCCAGTCTCAGGGACAAATCACCAGTCTTGGGAGGGATTTATGAAAGATCACAAAAGTGGGACTTCCTCAAGGGGGACTTGATCTCTGGCTGATGACAAAACCTAAAATGGCAAAAGTTCTAAACTTTAAAAAAAGCTTTGAAGAAATATTTGAAATTTACTTCAAAAGGTGTATCTTGTTTAAATTTAGTTGGCCATACAAGATCTGAGACATTGATATTATATTTATCAGTGTTTACCAAACCACTCAAACATTTTGCATTCTTAACTCAGAACAAATGTGTAGCTAAATCTCACTGATAGCTATTATGTAAACTTTCTTTAGATAGATTGTGTAAATTGTACCATGCTACATAATTAACTGTTAAATCTGTGAGAAGTTTTCAAATAGCAGAGAAGTATTTCAAGGATACTGGTGAAATGAGTGCTAATGAGCCTGTTACAGCCTCCGAATTTGTGCCTGGAATGTTAAATTATTTTCATCACATTCCCTCATGCATTTTTCTCTCCTGAAGGAATAGCTTTGCGCAAAATCTGATCTCCTCTTGTATCTCACCTAAGCAGCAGGATGATCAGCAGAATATTCACCAAAATTTTCCAGCATAAAGGAATTCTCACGGTGGCACAATGGTTAGCACGAGAGCCAGGGATCCTGGTTCGATTCCCGTCTATGCGGAGTCTGCATATTCTCCCCGTGTTTGCGCAAGTTTCATCCAGGCACTCCGGTTTCCTCCCACAGTCCGAAAAACATGCTGGTTAGGAGCACTGGCCAGATTAACTTTTCCCAAGGGTAAAACTCTGGTAAATATTCTGCTGCTTAGGTGAGATACTAGAGGAGATCAGATTTTGCACGAAGCTATTCCTTCAGGAGCGAAAAATCCATGTTAACTTTGCCCTCAGTGTAGCCGAACAGGTGCTGGACTGTGATTTTCACAGTAACTTCATTGCAGCATTAACATAAACCTACTTGTGACTAATGAATAAACTTTAAACCTGAAATTCAGAGCCTTGGCCAGGATTCTCCCAAAAAAATTCTAAGTGCCAAATTCACATAAAAACTGGAACAACGCCCACTGACTTTTTTAAGTGGGATTTTAAGTGGGACTGCTGAGTGCATCAGTGGGATTCATTTTCAAAATCCGAGGGTGGGACCTGTTCCCGTCCAAGAGGCCGGCAGCAAAACGCTGGGTGGGCCACTGCGCTTGCACCAATCTGTCAGAGTGGAGATTGGCACATGTGCAGTGGCCCTGAACTGCCAGCCTCACGCCCCCGCATCACTGGTCATGTAACCGTACCCCCACAACCGTTACCCGCCCCTCCCCTTGCTGGCAGTCCTGACCCTCTTGGCAACCCCCCATCCCCAACCCCGATGGCCAACCCCAGTCACTGTGCTCCCTCCCTTAACTATGGATCCTGACCGCAGAGTTCGCAGCGGGACCACCCCTCCCCCCCTGCCCCCACCAAGCTCCCATCCATAGTCATCCCCCCACCCCCCTTCCCCCCAACTGGACCCACCGCCTTAAGATTGACCAATGCCTGGGAAGGAGGCTAGCTAGCCCAGAGACTCCAGTCCCAGGCCTGAAAATGATATTCAAATGAGGATTTCAGTATAGGAATCAGCTCCATGCCGACTGTAGTGCGGAGCTGATGATGCCAGAAATCTTGACCCCATAGATGCACGGCGGCCGTGTGCCCAGCAGGGAGCCCACTAAATGGCCCCCGCTGATCTCTCTCAGCCTATTTCACAGCTAGGGCATCTCAGCAGGCTGGGAGAATTGCTCCCCCCACCCCCGTATATTTTTGAATAGAGGTTAACGGAGTGGTAATTAGAATCAATAACACACCAGCTTTTTATTTCACTGCCTCACTCAGGGGCAAAGAGGCAAACGACAACGTTCCCAGTTTCTTCCGACGTTAAACATTCAACTTCAATTTCATTACATACAGGAGTGAAACCCCTGGGGTGGAATTTTCCCAGCACAGTTGCAGGAGGATTGGGAAATGGGAGAGCTAGCAATATGGCAAGGAAAGACATTGGGAGTGAAGCCCTTGGCATAGCAGATATCAATGGCATGAACTGAGCCACCTGAGTGACCAGTCAAGGGAATTTGAAGGGCCAGCTGCCAAATGGGGACAGCATCTTGTAACCATAAGTTCCAGGGAGGGAGGCCTCCTTCATGGTTAATATCTGTTTTGTGTGGAGACCCCAGAGCAGCAATAGTGCACCTTATCCACTGCCCTGCCAATAGCCAGGACCTGATTGTCTGGCTATGGTTCCCCCCAACCAAACTATCACACTTCGAGGGTGCCTCACCACTCAGGTGCCCTCTCCCTTGCATTGTAGTGGATCCCCTCTAGCTAAATGCTGTCCCAGGATCTCACTGCTCCCTGAAGCAGCTTCATCTCCTCCTGTTGTCCCACTTCCAACGATATATTTTCAAAGTTGCCCAAAAATTCAGCTGCCCCACCCACAACCGTATTGTTTCAGGGAGATCTGCCAGTGTGTCAGAATTATTTTGCTATTGATATTTGTAACCTATTTCCTGCTGTTCTACTTTTACGAACTAACTATAGCTTCATATTTGTAATGCGGGTAGGTCTGTAAAGAAACTCAGGGAGAATTGGTCAACCCACTGACCAATGTACAGTAAGAGGTAGGAGCCGAGGGAGGCAATTGAGCCCATTGGGTCTGCTCCATCATTCAATGAGAGCATGACTAATCTGATGTGATGATACTGAACTCCACTTTGCCCCTTATCCCCATAACCTTTGATTCACTTACTGTTTAAAAATCTGTCCATCTCAGCCTCGAACATACTAAACAACCCAGCCTGTACAGCTCTCTGCAGTAAAGAATTCCACAGATTCAATGCGCTCAGAAAATATTCCTCCTCATCTTTGTCTTCAATGGGTGACCCCTTAGTCTGAGATAATGCCTTTTTGTCCTGGAACCTCTCACAAGGAGAAATAACCTTTCAGCATTTATCCTGTTAAGCCCTCTGAAAATCCTAAATGTCTCAATAAGATTGCATTTGTGCATTTCAAATAAGTCTCAAATCAACACTTCTATTAAATATACCTGAGAGATTATTCTTGACGTGTATCACCCTTTGACAAAGGTCTTCCTTTGGTCTTTTATTAAACTTACCTATCAATGATCTCAGATTCTTTTTTGTTTGTAGAATTGAAACTAACACTCAGTAGCTACCTTATAAAATATTAAATAGTTTATATATATTCACCTCGGTTCCGTCCTGACCTTTCCACCAGACTAAATTTTCTGGCCCATACCTGAATTTCATTTGCTGCTAAGAATCCAGAGAAACAGATTAGAGCTCTGAGGACTTGAGTCCAAATCCCATCACAGCTAAATCTGGAATTAAAAACTAATCTAAGTAACAGTGACCATGGAACCACTGTTGATTCTGGTTCACTCATGTGCTTTACGGAAGGAAATCTGCTTACCATACCCGATCTGGCCTGCGTGTGAGTGTGGACCCACAGCAAGGTAGTTGCCTTGCACATGCCCTCTGAAACGAACATACAAAAAACAGCAGTAGTTGTTCATTCAGCCTCTCAAGCCTGTTTCGCCATTTAATAAAATGATGGTTAATCTGATATTAATCTCAAATCTTCATCTTGCCTGTCTGCAATAATCAATCAGCCCTGAGTTTATCAAGAATAATTAGTTGAATTAGGGATGGGCAATACACGCTGGCTTTGCCAGCAATGCCCACATTCCACAAAAGGGGAGACAATGGAGCAGTGGAATTTTCACCAGAAACCCAGGGTAATGTTCTAGGGATAGGGGTTTGAATCCCACCACAGCAGGTGGCAGAACTTGAAAAAAATTCTGGAATTAAAAATCTAACGATGACCACAAATCCACTGAAAGGAAATCTGCTGTCCTTACCATTCTGAACTACATGTGATTCCATACCCACAGCAATGTGGTTGACACCTGATAGAAACAGACAAGCTCCTGAGGGTTCTTGACAGGATTGATGTGGGGAGAATGGTTTCTTCTTGTGAGAAAATTGAGATCCAGGATCACTGTTTAAAAATAAGGGGGTCACCCATTTAAGACAGAATTTCTTTCTCTCAGAGGGTGATGAGTCTTTAGAACTCCCTTCCTGAAAAGGTGGAGGAAACAGAGTTTTTGAATATTTTTAAGACAGAGGTGGATAAATTCT
Organism: Carcharhinus amblyrhynchos; assembly: GCF_965287045.1. Taxonomy (NCBI): domain Eukaryota; kingdom Metazoa; phylum Chordata; class Chondrichthyes; order Carcharhiniformes; family Carcharhinidae; genus Carcharhinus; species Carcharhinus amblyrhynchos. The sequence continues at coordinate 9,648,043 of NC_137340.1, read as the reverse complement.
TGACAAACTCAGGAATGATTGATTATTGCAGATAGGCAGGATAAACATTTGAGATTAATATCAGAATAACCATGATCTTATTAAATGGCGAAACAAGCTGGAGGGGCTGAATGGCCTACTCCTGCTCTTTTTTATGTTCATATTAGATACCCTCTGAAATGGCCTCTCAAGTCACCACGTTGTATTAAATGGCTAAAACGTCACTCACTGGCATTACCACTCCTGAATATCCCACTATCAACATCCTGGAGGTTACCATTGACCAAAAAACTGAACTGAACTATCCATATGAATACTGTGCTACAAGTACAGATCAAAGGTTGGGAATTTTGTAGTGGCTCATCTCCTGACTCCACAAGGTCCATAATCCACACAGCATAAATCAGTGCTATGATGGAATACTCCCCAATTGCCAGGGTGAGTGCAGCTCTAACAACACTCAAGAAGTTTGACAACATCCAGGACAAATTAGCTACTTGATTGTTTGTGGATATGGTGCCAGTCACTCCCTCTACCACTAATGCACAGTGGCAGAACTGTGCTCCATCTACAAGATGCACTGCAGGAACTCACCAAGTCTCCTTGGACCGCACTTTCCAAACCCATGACGACTACTATCTTGAAGGACAAGGACAGCAAATACCTGGGAACACCACCAACTGGAAGTTCCCCTTCAAGTCATTCACCATCCTGTACGGAAATATATCACTGTCACTGGATAAAAGTCCTGGCACTTTGGGTATACCTAAGCCACATGGACTGCAGCATTTCAAGGAGGAAGCTTACCACCACCTTCTAAAGGGCAATAAGGGATGGACAATAAATGCTGGCTTGGCTAGCAAAGTCTACATCTCTTGAAGAAATGAAATAAAATTGGGGGGACATTTAGCCTCTCAGAGAAGTAGGGGAAGCCAGCCCCCAACAAAGCTTCAATTTTATTAGAGGCAGAGTTGGGTGAAGCAACCAACCTGCATTCCTCCAGCAGTAAATATATTCCAGTAGCAAGCAATAAAGTAACTAACGTCACAAAGTAAAGGTTTGATAAAGGAACTTCATTATACCATACCCTGGGTCACAAATCTCCCCACAATCCTCATCTGCTTTCTATTTATGCTAGATCAGCTTGTCAGCTGACCACCACATCATTTTTCATTGGTTGGTTATATTGTCTACTGGGTCAGCTGACCCTCACAGCAAGTTACCATTGGTCACATTATAACAACTTGGTCTCTGGAAATAAGGTGTACTGGCTGAGGGCTGTGTTTCTCTGGCCTTGTGACATCTGGTAAGTGAATGGACATGAAAACAGCTGGATTCACCTTTCCAGCATTGCTTGTAGGCTAGAAGGAGCAGGAGTGCTTCCCCCCCCACAGCCCTCCAACCTTTCATGCAAATCTGTTAACTTCCCCATGATCGTGTACACCTTCCCTACTCCAACCCCTATTTACACCTGGGTCCATTCAACCCAACAATTCTCACATTGCTTGGCTTCTCTTCCTACCTCACATTTTCCCCCAGGTAACCAATCTCTCCCTTCTTTCCATTCCCCAGCTATGGTCTGGCCCTACAACACCAACTTTAAGGCAGCATTTATTGCCCATCCCTAGTTGCCTAAGGGCAGTTGAGAATCAACCCCTTTGCTGTGGCTTTAGAGTCACATGTAGGCCAACCCGGGTAAGGACGGCAGATTTCCTTCCCTAGAGGACATTAGTGAAACATTTTTTTCTGATATAAACAATGGTTTCATGCTCATCAGTAGATTCTTAATTCCAGATTTTTAAAATTATATTCAAATTCCACCTTCTTCGTGGTGGGATTCAAAACTGGGTCCCCAGAACATTAGCTGAGTTTCTAAATACCACTGAGCTATTACCTCCCCATTCCCTCGCTATGGCTTGGCCTTCCCATCTTAAAGCCAGCTTCTGAAACTGGCTGGCTGAATTCAAGAAATTAAGTCCAAAAATTTAACCCAGATCCAATAAATTCAGCAGGACCATAAGAAAACACATATTACTGATAAATATTAGGGCCAGGGACATACCAGTATGACTGCCTCTCTTGAACTTGGGAGAGGTGTTGAGTGATTTTCAATGCTCGAATCCCTCAATTCTTGTTCCCCTTCCTGCATTCTTGGCAATACTCACCAAATCTCTTTTGATACCAGACCTGAACAGTACACTAATCTCACACAATTCACACTCCCGCCTATAACACTGCTTGGGAGATCGTGGGAGTGTGCCTCACAATCTTCTTTCCACATAGAATATACGATTCCTTGAGAAGCACTCACAATGGCAGGAGGAGCATGCATTTATAGAAGTTACCTGGAATTGTTGTATGACCGGTATTTTGTGCAGTGAGCAGAACATCCATAAGCTTGTATTTAGGTGTTATTGGCGAAATATTCCAGTCTTGGGTTGGTATTCTATTAACATTTCAACACACTGTCCCAATATGTGTGTTGACAAGACTTTTAAAAGTCACCAATTTTTCATTTTATTCCATTTAATTTGTATTTGTTTTATTTTATTAAATATGTATCTGTATTTGTTAATTTATCTCTCATCTGACCCCTGAATGATCAAAATCTTTGTTTCAAAATCCACACTATTTTTCTGTACGTGTAAATAAGAATTGAGGGATTCAAGCATTGAACATGACTCAACATCCTCCCAAGTTCAAGAGAGGCAGTCATACTGGTATTTCTTATCTTCTTGTGCATTCTTAGATTCCACATCACACTTCCATGGCTTTCAGCATAATTAGGAGCTTATTGTTGGAAACCCTAGTAAAGCCTTCTGAGAATGCAAGTAATATCTGCAATCTTCTCAAAGGAGTCAAAAGGATTTGACAGGCATACCATAATCTTTCCCTTCAAAAGCCATGTTGACTATTTCTTATCAAGTTATTTCAAGTGTCAAGACCATTGAATGGTTTTCACAATTTTTGCTGGTGTAAAGGATAACCAGCTTTATTTGGTTCTTAAATGTTGAGTGCAAGAGCGACCAGACGACACTGGGTTTGAATTCTGGCAGGGTTGATAGTCTTCCCATCTCGGCTGAGGTCAACAAGACTGACAGCAACTGCACTCTCACAGGACCTCTCTGCTATTAAGAAATAGGGGTACACAGTAGACATTTATCTTACCACGTGTGTATCTACTGAGGCTGCTGACAATCATCATCAAGGCTCACAGATCAATAATAGTCAGGCAATTGAGATATAAAGTGAAAAATAACTGTTGTCACCAGCGAAGAATCAAGAACTGAAGGGAAAATGCAAAATAATGGGGAAATTAAATAGAGAAATTGCTCCAAAAATACTGACATTCAGAAATTATTTTGTCAACAGTAAGGCATTTTGTTTTAAACGAATTTAAGCCTCAACTAAGGTAACTGTAGTATGTATTAAGAATTTTGAGATACTAAACTTCCTACTTAGCAGTGCTTAATAGTTACTTTCATTATTTTTTTGATTATTCAGAATAGGTTAGCCAAACACAATAGGCAAGGCCCAGTTTGGCCCTCAGCCTATGTTGGTCAGATTGCATTGGCCAAGCAGGGTGGCGCAGTGGCACAGTGGTTAGCATTGCTGCTTCACAGCGCCAGGGACCCAGGTTCAGTTCGACCTTGGGTGACTGTCTGTGTGGAGTTTGCATGATCTCCCCATGTCTGTGTGGGTTTCCTGCGTGATTGACCCAGTTTCCAAACTTGTGCAGGTTAGGTTGATTGGCCATGTCAAATTGTCCCTTATTGTCCCAAGATGGAAAGATTAAATGAATTAGTGGGACAAACATGTGGGGTTATGGGGAAAGGGGCTGGGTGACATATTCTGTCGGAGACTCTCTCAATTTGTCCATTGAGAGACTCAGTGGGCAAATGGCCTCCTTCTGCACCATAGGGATTCTATGATTCTCTTCCAGTTCAGCTACAACACTGGCACCTATCCAGCAATGTGAAAACTTTCCCACTTACGTCCTGTCCACAAAGAGCAGGACCAATTAAATCCAGACAATTGGACCGAGAAATAGCAGTCATACGGATCTGCAATATCTGTCTTGCTAATAGCTGGTGATTGATGCCAAGATTGGGATAGTTGTCCCACAGACTAGCCAAGATATAGCTTGACACAGTCATACTCTGAGAACCAAATTTTCAGCCAATGTTTCAGTCTTCTCCACCAGCACCCGAGTATGGCCAGTTGCACTGGCAGGAGGGAGCAGCCAGAGATGGTAACAGTAGCATACTATTGGCAGGGAGTGGGAACCTCACTATTGACTTCAGATCCTGTGAAGTCTAATAGCATCAGGTCAAACATAGTCAAGGACATCTCTCACTGATTATTACCAACAGCCCAGCCTTGGCTGATGAAATAGTGCTCTTCCATTTTGAACACCCCCTGAAAGAAACAGTGAGGGTAATAAGGACACAGAATGCACTCTGGGTAAAGGACTGCAATGTCCATTGTCAAATGCGGCTCAGTAGTATTATGACCAACCCAGAAGGCCGAGATGTGAAAGACACGGCTGTCAGCCTGAGGTGTAGGCTGTCAGTCAACATCCTCACCAAACTATCAACCACAGATGCACCTGTGACAACAGGAGGTAGAAATGATCACTGCATAGTTCTTGCAGAGACAAAATCTCCACACTGAGGATATTCTCAAGTGTATTGTGTGGCACAACCAGAAATATAAATGCAATTGATTCAGAACAGATATAGCAGTTCAAAATTGAGCATCCTTGAGGCATCATGGACCATCACCAGCAACAGCAGAAATATACTCAATCGCAACATGTAATGTCATAGCCTAGAATATTCCTCACCCTACGAATACCCCCAAATAGGGTATCAACCCTGGTTCAATGAAGAGTGCAGGAGGTCGTGACAAGAACAGCATCAGACAAACTTAAAAATGTGGTGCCAATCTGATGAAGGTATCTTAGCATTTGTATGCTAAAGAGCAGAAGCAACACGTGACAGACAGAGGTAAAGTTGAAGTTAATTTATTAGCATCACAGGTAGACACACTAATGCTGCAATGAAGCTACTGTGAAAAATCCCCTAGTCGCCACACTCCAGCTCCTGTTCAGGCACACTGGGGGAGAATTTAGCATGGTCAGTGCACTTAATCTGCACGTCTTTCAAACTGTGGGAGAAAACCAGAGCACCTGGAGGAAACACACGTCGAGACGGAGTGAACGTGCAGATTCCGCATAGACAGTGACCCAAGCCGACAATCAAACCCAGGTACCTTGCGTTGTGAGGCAGCAGTGCTAACCACTGTGCCACAGTGCTGCCCTACTATGCCACCATGCTAAGCAATCCCACAACTAACAAATCAGATCTAAGCTCTGCAGTCCTGCCACATCCAGTCATGAATGGTGGTGGATAATTAAATAACTAACTAAAAGACAAGGCTTCATAAATAGCCTCATCTTCAATGGTAGCGCAGCCCAACATATCAGTGCGAAAGACAAAGCTGAAACATTTGCAACCATCTTCAGTCAAAAGTGCCAAATGTTTGTTTTGGCCTCATGCTCAGGTACCCAACATCACAGATCCCTGTCTTCAGCCAATATGATTCATATCCACATGATTTAGTCCACACAATATCAAAAAAAAAGCTGAAAACACAGGGTATTGCAAAGGCAACAGTCCCTAATAACATCCTAACATTAATACTGAAGATGAGTATTCCATAACTAATTGCACTCCTAGCCAAGCTGTTCCAGTGCAGCTACAACACTGGCATCTATTCACAATGTGAAAACTTCTCTAGTTACATCCTGTCCACAAAGAGCAGGACAAATCCAATTCAGACAATCAGTCTACTCTGGATCATCAACAAAGTCACGGAAGCTGTCGTGCACAGTGCAATAAGCAGCATTTATACTGCAGCAGCCTACTCATCGATGCTCAGTTTTGGTTTGCCAAGGCCACTTGTCTCCTGAGCGTATCGTAGCTTTAACCAAACAAAAGCTGAATTCAAGAAGTGAGGTGAGAGCAACTGCCCTTGACATCATGGGGAAAACTCTCCATTGGTTGGTGTCAAACCAAGCACAGAAAGGAAAATGGTGGTGCACGTTGGAGGCCTATCATCTCAGCCCTAGGACATCACTGCAGGAATTCATCATGATAGTTTTTTAGGCGTTACTATCTCCAGCTGTTTAATCAATAACCGTCTTTTCATCATAACATCAGATGTCTGGAGACTCACTGATGATATTAAGATAATCTGTCCATATGCAGCAAAACTTGGACAATAATGAGGTTTGCTAAGTAACAAGTCACATTCATACCAAACAAGTGCAAACTATCCCACAATCACCATCTATAACAAGAGAGGATCTAACCATTTCCCATTGATGCTAAATGGCATTACCATTATTGAAACCCCCACCATCAATTCTGGGTTTTGCCAAATGCATAGATGCACAGACACATTCTATTTTGGCATTAGTGTGAGGATAAGGTATTTCACTCCATTCTACTGACAAACTAGGAAGTTTTTATCTTTAACAACTGAACAATAATTAAACATGACAAGATATAATTCTTACCAGTTGACCTATCGCTATGCGATCTAATCAAGCATTATGTCTCTTATAGACCGAAACCCTTCTTTAAAATTAGTTTGCGAAGCACAGGTATACTTGCTTTGACTTAGGCTATCACGCTTGGAACTTTCAGAAAGCCTTCTTCTGGCAGCCCAGGCTAAAACAGAGCTGACTTTTAAACATACGTCTTAAAAGAAACATGATAAAAATACATTTCTTAAAGATACAGTATCATCACAACTTGAAGCAAGTCCTATTCCCTTATTATGTTCAATGACCTGAGTTGCTCATCAAGACTTAAAAGTTTTCATCCCTGTTTTTAAATTCTTTCTTAGCCAACCCTCCCCTATCTCTGCAATCTCCTCAAACCCCATCTGCACTCCTCTAAGTTTGGCTCCTCTAAATTTGGCTGTACCTGGATCTGAAACTCTGGATGCCCTCCTGACATCTCTCCACCTCTCTACTTGCCTTCCTCCATAAAGAGGCTCCTTACAAATTACCTTATTGACCAAGCATTGTGGGCGAGCGGTGGCACGGCAGTTAGCACTGCTGCCTCACAGCACCAGGGACCTGAGTTTGGTTCTCGGCTTGGGTCACTGTTCTGTGCGAAGTCTCCATGCCCTCCTTGTGCTTGCATGGGTTTCCTCCCACAGTCTGAAAGGTGGGCTGGTTAGGTGCGTTGGCCATGTTAAATTCTCCCTCAGTGTACCCAAACAGGCGCCGGAGTATGGCGTCTAGGGGATTTTCACAGTAACTTCATTACAGTGTTAATGTATGCCTACTTGTGATACTAATAAATAAACTTGAAACATTTGGTCAACAGACATGGTATCATTATATTAATGATTTCCCACCCACCAGTTAACATTGCTCCGAATATTTTTTTCTAAGTTGCTGACTCTGAAATAGAGAGGTCTTACAATGAGGACGTGCAGTGAACTCAATTTCTGAGGATGCTTCACTAACATTTCAGTTTGTTACAAAACTGCCTCTCTTTCAGCCTGTAAGGATATATCTTATATTGTATATTTTTTGCAAAGACTTTGAAGAAAAAGCTACAGGACAAATAACTTATTAATGTGGTTGCCCAAGGTGCTCATCAGATTTTCATCTGTCAATCACCTGCTTACTAGACAAGAAATAAATGACCTGGCAGCTATTTATTGCTAAAAATAATCTTCCACTCAGTCCAGAAAGTGCGCTGACCAGCATGCTCAATCCAGAACAAAAAAAGTTTGAGTTGAAAATCAATAAATTCCGAGGTAAATAATTGCATTTGAACTGTAGATGTGAGATGGTGATTAACAAAAGCCAACTGTTACTGTCCTCCAATTGATTACTGCTGTGCATAATGCATTAATAATGAGTTAGAAATTAGCAAGAAGAACACCCACATAAAGAAGTGTGTGATAAAATAACATGAATAATGAATCAAACAAAATAACAATGAACTGACCATATTTGACAACTAAGAGTATAGGCAGGCCTAGTCTCTGTCAAATGTAATTTGTACAGTTGGACCAGAACATGCCTTGAGGCTTTTCAGGATATTAATTTTTCACCACCATCAAGTTTTAGCACTTTGTTTGTTTACAAAATAAATATTATTTTTAAAAAAATCAATGTATAGTTTAAAAATACACATCTATTGATTTTTAGTATTTATAATGAATTTTTTTCTGGATTTCACACAAAATGTCATGCCTTCATTCAGAAAACAACAATCTTTAATTCTCTCCCTAAATTTATCATGTTTTTAATCATGCTAATTAATTAAGTGCAAATCTTTAAACTGCATTTGGCATTAAAATTAATTTATGAAAGTCTTTGAAACTCTGAGGTGAAAACATTATGCTCAACGTTTTCCACATGTACGAATGGAACTGCAGTGTTGTTGGATTTGTCACTTCTAGGTAAATTATCGACAGCAAATCCAACCTATTATGATCCATTCAGCACGAACAATTCCCTGAAATTCTTTGAGAACAAACAGGGAGTTCTCCAAGTATCCCAGTGAAATGTTTATCTCTCAACTAGGGAGAGGCTGTGGCAGCGTTACTATGTGTTGATGGTCGATGACCCACCTGACGAAGGCGCAAACTCCAAAAGTTAGTGGCATATACTACCAAATAAAACTGTTGGACTTTAACCTGGTATTGTGAGACTTCTTGCATTTTCTCTACACCAGTGATCCTGAAACCCAAAACAAGACCTGGGGACACAGGTTCAAATCCTGCCAAGGCAGATCGTGCAATTTGAATTCAGTAAAAAAAAAATCTGAACTTAGAAGTCTAATTATACCGTCGTAAAAATGAAACATAGAGTCACAGAGGTTTACAGCAAGGAAACAGACCCTTCGGCCTAACTTGTCCATGCTGCCCTTTTTTTTAAACCCCTAAATTAGTCCCAATTGCCCCCATTTGGCCCATATTCCTCTATACCCATCTTACCCATGTAACTGTCTAAATGCTTTTTAAAAGACAAAATTGTACCCGCCTCTGCTACTACCTCTGGCAGTTTGTTCCAGACATTCACCACCCCCGTGTGAAAAAACTGCCCCTCTGGACACTTCTGTATCTCTCCCCTCTCACTTTAAACCCATGCCCTCTAGTTTTAGACTCCCCTACCTTTGGGAAAAGATGTTCACTTTAGCTGATCTATGCCCCTCATTATTTTATAGACCTCTATAAGATCACCCCTCGGCCTTCGACACTCCAGAAAAAAAAGTTCCAGACTATCAAGACTCTCCTTATAACTCAAACCATCAAGTCTCGGTAGCATCCTAGTAAATCTCTTCTGCACTCTTTGCAGTATAATAATATTCTTTCTATAATACATTGACCAGAACTGTACACGGTGTTCCAAGTGTGGCCTTACCAATGTCTTGACCAACTCCATCAAGATGTCCCAACTCCTGCATTCAATGTTCTGACCAATGAAGCCAAGCATGCTGAATGCCTTTTTCACCACTCTGTATACCTGTGACTCCACTTACAAGAGCTAGGACTCTGTACCCTGATATCTCTTTGTTCTGGAACTTTCCCCAGTGCCCTACCATTATCTAAGTCCTGCCCTTGTTCAATCTACCAAAATGAATCACCTCGCATTTATCTAAATTAAACCCCTTCTGCCATTCATCTGCCCATTGGCCCAAATGATCAAGATCCCATTGCAATCGGAAATAACTTTATTCACTGTCCACTAAGCCACAGATCTTGGTGTCATCTGCAAACTGACTAACCGTGCCTCTTATATTCTCATCCAAATCATTAATATAAATGACAAATAGCAGTGGACCCATCACTGATCCCTGAGGCACATTGCTGGTCACAGCTCTCCAGTTGAAAATCAACCCTCTACAACCAACCTCTGGCTTCTGTCATCAAGCCAGTTTTGTATCCATTTAGCTACCTCATCCTGGATGTGAGATTTAACCTTATGCAACAACCTACCATGCAGTACCTTGTCAAAGGCCTTGCTAAACTCCATGTAGACAACATCAACTGCACAGCCCTCATCTACCTTCTTGATTACTCCTTCAAAAAAACTCTATTAATTTTGTGAGACATGATTTTTCACTCACAAAGCCATGCTGACTGTCCCTAATCAGTCCTTGTGTCTCTAAATCCCTGTCGATCCTGTCTCTCAAAATATCTTCCAACAACCTATCCACCACAGATATGAGGCTCACAGGCCTGTAGTTCCCAGGCTTTTCTCTGCAACCCTTTATTAAAAAAAGGCACAACATTTGCCACCTTCCAATCTTCAGGCACCTCACCTGTACTATTGATGATTCAAATATCTCTGCTAGGGCACCTGCAATATCCTTCCTAGCCTCCCACAATGTCCTGGGATATACTTCATCAAGTCCTGGGGATTTATCTACCTTGATACACTTTAATACTTTTGCACCTCTTTCTCTGTAATATGTACAGTCCTCAAGCCATCACTATTTATGTCCCCAAGTTCCCTAACATCCACGCTTTTCCCAATAGTAAATACTGATGAGAAATATTCATTTAGGATAGAACATAGAACATTACAGCCCAGTACAGGCCCTTTGGCCCTCAATGTTGTGCTGATCAGTGGAACGAATCTAATGACCCTCGAACCAAAACTAATCCAGTGTTATCTACATGCCTATCCAATGACCATTTAAACACTCTTAAAGTTGGCAAAGTTGGATCTCACCCATCTCTTATGGATCCGTATATAGATGACCTTGTTGATCCTTAAGAGGCCCTACTCTCTCCTTAGTTACTCTTTTGCCCTTTATGTATTTGTAGAAGCTCTTTGGATTCTCTTTTGTGTTATCTGCTAAATTAATCTCATGTCCCCTTTTTGCCCTCCTGATTTCTCTCTTAACTCTACTCCTAGACCCCCTAAACTCTTCAAGGGATTCACTTGAACCCAGCTGCCTATGCATGTCATGTGCCTCCTTCTATTTCTTGACCAGGGTCTCAATATCCCATGTCATCCAGGGTTTCCTACTTTTACCAGCCTTGCCCTTCACTCGAAGCGGAATGTGCTTACCCTGAACCCTGGTTAACGTACTTTTCAAAGCCTCCCACTTAATGGATGTCCCTTTGCCTTCCGACAGACTTCCCCAATTAACTTTTGACAATTCTTGCACGATACCATAAAAATTGGCCTTGCCCCAATTTAGAATTTTAATTTTTGGACCAGACCTATCATTCTCCCTAACTATAGAAACTATATTAACTATTAATACTAATAGAATTATCTCCCTTGCTTGTGGCCCTCTCGACGTTCTGTTTTTTGGTTAGAGGAGGAGGTAGGGAGGGAAACGCTGAAATAGCGTTTGGGGTTTAGCTGTCCCTTTACAACATCTCCTCCACAAACCACTTTCTGTCAATTGTCTTAATAACCCATCTGGTTCACTAATATCCTTTAGCGAAGGAAATCTACTGGTCCTTCCTGGTCTGACGTACATGTGACTCCAGGCCCACAGCAATATGGTCAACTCTCAAATGTCTTCTGAAATGGAGGGCATTTAGGGACGATCAATAAATGCTGGTTCTACCAACGATCCACATCTCATAAAATGAATTAAAAACCAAAGCTCTAGAACACATTTATTGGTTCCTGTCCAGCTGCCCGATGTGCCTACAAAGCAAGTCATTGTAGTAATTCATGAAAAGGAAAGAACTGCTTCACCAGTAAAGCAGGTGGAACAATCTGTCTACAAATTCACAAAAAGCTGATGTTTAAAAATAATAACAAATGTAAATTGAAAAATCAAATAATTAATAAAATCACTTTCAGATAAGTTTTGGGGAACTTCAGCATTCATGGGGAGCCTATTGTGGAGTTATGGGTATGGCTCCTGCACTGCCCAAGCCCAATCCATCACACAAACCAGCCTCTTATCTATTGATTCTGTCCATATTTTCTGCTGCCTTGGCAAAGCAACCGACATAAATTAAGGACCCCATGCACCCTGGACATTCTCTCTTCTACCTTCTTCCGTTGGTAAAAAGATACAAAAGTCTGACGTCATGTACCAACCGACTCACAAACAGCTTCTTCCCTGCTGCCATCAGACTTTTGAATGGACCTACCTTGCATTAAGTTGATCTTTCTCCATACCCTAGCTATGACTGTAACACTACATTCTGCACTGTCTCGTTTCCTTCTCTATGGATGGTATGTTCTGTTTGTACAACATGCAAGAAACAATACTTTTCACTGTGTACTGGTACATGTCACAATAATAAATCAAATCAAAATGAGAACAATTTGGATTCAAATTCCAGTTTAGGACTTGGGCACAAAAAAATCTAGGCTGACAATCCAGTGGAGCACTGAGGGAGCACTGCACTTCTCAAGGTGCCAGCATTTGACGGACAAACAACTGACAAGTGCAGTTTAACATTAGATAGAAAGAACTATTTTCTCTGCTGAGGAATTAAAAACAAGGGGTGATATCAGGAAGCACCTCTTCACACCAAGAGAAATGGAAATCTATCCAAAAAATGCAGTTGAGGCTAACTGAAATGAAAATTTTAAGTTTGATGTGTTTTTGTTCGGCAAGCATATGAAGAGGGATGGAACTAAGACAGGTAGATAATCTAAGTGAATCATGGAACTGGTTCGAAAGGCAGAATGCCCCACACTTGCTTTTGTGTTTCTAAATGAAAAGACACGCACATTGGTATAGAGGCAGGAAGATTACAGAATTAACAGGAAAATAATAACCAAAGACCAGTGACGTATTCTAGATGTCACAGTGGATAGGTGGCTCAAGAATATGTAAATTTAAAAAAAAATGCCAAAACAAAAATAAGTTACTGTGAACACGGTTCTTAAAACATATTAAACACAGCAAGCGTGATTTTCTCCACCCTGCTACGGTGGTCGAGTCGCGTAGCAGGGCAGGGAATTTCAGCAGGAGGCAAAAAGTGGTAATCACTCCCAGCATCCGGTCGGCTGTGATCTTCCCAGGTCACTATTTTGACACGATCAGCCTTGTGCCCAGGAAGGTCACTAGGCTGATTTAAAAACTTAAAAGCTTATTGAAATCTATTCAGTGAGCCCAGGATCTAGATTCGGTTAACTTTCCAAACTTACTGGTAGAGGTCCTCACTGGCTAGGATCACAGATAGTTCCCACCAATAGGGATCTGATGTGATGGGACCACGTAAATGTCCACTGGCTATCCTGGCAGTGCCTGCTGGTGATCAGTGGGGAGCTGCTGTGAAGGGGATGCAGAGTGTCTTTTGGGGGGGGTGGTGATAGGGGAGGGTTGGGGGGGGGGGGTGTTGCTGGTGGCTGTGGGGGAACGATGTCCATGGAGGTAGTGTCGATAGATCTCCCCTACACTGTGTACACTTGTACTTAGCATGTGGGACATCAGGGCGCATGCCTAGCAGTATGCAGCCTGCTTCTCTGGTGAGCTTAGGCTTTGTTCCCCTCACCGGTGTAAGATTCCCGACTGTGAAAAAAATTGACAAAGTGTGGGAAAATTACGTGAGTTGTCAGACTTTTATGACACTTAGAATTTATTTGGGAAAATTCCATCCAGCATATTTCTCAGACATAAACTATATCAATGTATAGAGATGAGTAAAGTTGACAATCCTGACACGTGATGTGATTTTTTTTCTCTGCGCGTTTTTGGAATGTGAGCAATACTGACCTGGCAGCAGTTATGTTGATCACGGGCTGCTCCAATAAGGTGGTGCTGTGTGCTGTGGCTCAATTGGTTCACATTCCATCTAGATCTTGATCGCAATGACCATGGCTAATGGCTCAGTGCAGTACAGATGGATTGTTGCACTGTCAAAAGTGTTCACCCATATTTTCTTCCCTCCTTTGTGGTGAAGATAGCAGAACTCTCTGCAATCCCACTCTTGGGCACAGCACCACCCATTTTAATGGACACACTTTGCACACACACATTTTACGGAGGTTGCTGCCACTTAAATTATTAGCTTTCTCCACTGAACTGGGGTTTTGGTAGTGTGAAACCTGAAGTGTGCAGATTAAACCCGATAAGACCAGATCTGAAGTTTGTGGATTTGTTTTGTTAGCCAAAGTACCCCTTTGGAGACAAAAGGTACCTCTTTGGATCTGGTCCAGGGAAACCTTTGATGAGGTAACTTGTCCTTTGGTGGACATCAGGTGCCATTTGGGAGTGATCAGCTGCTCTTTGCAATTGTTAAAAATAGGCATGTGAGTGTAAAAAAAAGTGCATAATTTCATTACAGTCAAGCTCAGTGGAACTGTGAATAGACCTGTCAACATCAACTGTTAAAACAGAGAGAAGTTCCTCCAGAGAGAGGGCCTGTCAAAGGGAGCTGTCAAATATGTCATATGTCAAAAGCATCAAAAGAAGCTGTCACGCTATCTAGACATTTAAAAGTCCAGCCCTTCAAATCTTTGAAAAAAATCTCTGGAGTGTTAAAGATTGCTATTTCACTCTGTCTGTTGCCACGAGCCTGAGGTTTCTGTTACCACAATAGTGCTGTGACTGACTTCATAATGATCCATTATCACAGTCAGTTGCCTACCATTTCAGTTTGTTTGAATAGTGGTTCTAGACTATGGCAGGTCCCACCCTTGAAGTTTTCCAGGACAGGAAAATCTGACCAGACAAACCTCCGTTGGCTTCAGGCAGGAATACCAGTCTCACTGTGGGTTGCAGGATTATGCACTTGAATGAAATGTTCATCTGACAGGCTTTATTTAGTTAGAAGAATAGAAATGTGGTAAATGGGTTTTTAAACGAATGAGTATTTCTTTCAAAATTGTGAAGTTGGCAATAAATATTGAGAACTTTCTTTTACCACATCTCTGCATGAGTCTGGAAGTCTGGAAGTCTGTCCAGGGTGGATTCTAGATCAGTTGAGTGCTATGTGTAAAGGAAAATGGTGGGTGGATGGGTTTGCACGAGTTGCATGAAGTTGGTATAGGGGCTATAAAGGGCCATGTCGTGTGGGTGGAAGGGCACAGGTTATCTTGGGAACTATAGGGCCATGAATGTTAGGTGAAGGGACATATCTTGGCATGGGGGCATGAAGGATCAACCATAAGGGGTAGGTGATGGCATGTAGCGTGGCTTGGAGGGGATGTTTTATTTTTATTTTTAAACTTTGAATAATTGCTGGATCGCCAATTTAGACCTTCTGTCAAACCCCCTCTGCACATAGCAGCCTCTTCAGTTCTTCCAAGGGTCCCTCAGAACTGAGAATACTATGGCTAAGCCACCATTTTTAATGGCTGGTTCCATTTTCATCCAGAAGTGAAGTCTGGACCATTGTCTTTTGAATAAGGCCCAATCCTGTGTTCTGACCAATATTTATCCCTCTGTCAACACTACAAAACTCATCAAATCATTATTGCACTACTGTTATCAGAGTTTGCTGTACGCAAATTGGCTGTTGCGTTTCCTACATTGAACTGGATGCACAGCGTTTTGGGTTATCCAGTGGCCATGGAATGGATTTTTAATGATAGGCCTTCTTCTGGAAGCACTGCAATTCTTCTATAGTGGTGTTGTTCATATAATGGTGTTAAGTAGGTGAGGAAATGTGGCCCCTTTAAGGGGCGATCCTTTGCAGGCTAAGTGATTGGGTCAGATGGAGGGCTTGTGTGAGAAGTCAGGCCAATCGAGAGCAAGGGTACACATCCTGGGCAGTGTGAACCTGCAGCTGGAGCCAGGGAGGACCACTGTATATATTGTTCTGTCAGTCACTTGTCTTGTATATACATATTAGCTAATAAGTCATTTTTTGCTGGAGCCATAACAAATTGCCTCCAAATTTACTACAGTAGCAAATGAATAAATATTGACAGAGAGGTCATAGTTCCCTGATCTTACACATCCGGTCACTGTTGCCAGTCAGAATGGAGATGTTGATGCTAAGCCCAATCTCCACTCACTGCAGCAGGACCAGAGAATCTGTAATAAGTCTTCAGAGGCAGAAGTCCCTTCATCAAAATCCCTTTATGTACAAACTCTAACGGCAGTTCGTAGAGTGCTAATAGTTAACGGTCTATCTCTGGGGGTGTCAGAGGAATTTACACTCCTGGTTAAGTACAAGGCAAAGACTCCCTGATTGGTCATTAATTGGATCCTTAATCAGGGAGTTCATACTCCAATAGGCTAACCTCAATGGCCTGACTACAGTCATTACAGAATCCCAACTGCGGGCAAGATTGGAGAATTCCGGCCTGAGACAATAATGCGATAATGATGCATGTCCAAATCAGCAATGTGTGTTGATGAAGAGAAGTTTGGCAATGGTGATGAAATCATTCTTGACCTTTTCACTGATGTAGGCTTCGGGGCTGTGAAGACAGGATCAAAGTAACCTCATTGAGTTACTGCAGTGCATCCTAAAGATGGTGCATGCTGCAGTTACAATGCTCTGGTCGTATGGGAAGTGGACATGGAGTCTTATTTAACACAATTAACTCTCACCCAACAGCCTCGAGACCACAGAGAAAATTAGTAGTTCGTAAATTATGCATGCACATGGCATGATTTCTCTGTGAATGCCCCTGACAGATGAGGCTTTGTCCAGCAATGTGTTTTTGGAAAACATACATTTAATAGTCCCAAATAGGAAAATATTGCATGCTTAGTGAATAGAAAATGTCACAAAAATAGTTAATGTAAACAAACACGATATCCTTTTGTTCATTTCAGTCTTCATTGATTTTTATTTTAAATATACTTATTTACAAGTGAGTGCTGATATTAATGACATTGTTTACTGATTTGGAAGAGTTACTTAGCCTGTCAGCGTGGAGCAGCCTAATTAATACACATAACCAAAGCATTACAAAATGAATGATTGTATCTCTACTGCTGTTAATTATATTCCCTTGTGTTGTCGGCTCTGTAATTCTTAGCCAGTGATGCTATCAGTGGTCCCAAGCAATCAGCTTTTATATATAAACAAATTTAATGATGACTGCCTTTGTAACTTAGTTTTATAGAGAGGTTGGTGAGGTTGGCAGGAACTTCTAACAACCTTTATTTGAAACATGTCTGTCAAGAAAATGAGGAAAGTACTACATGTGTTTAATTTCTCTGTTATAGGTTAGAACTTTGTATATTATTTCAGCAAATTTGTATTAGTCTGGTAGTTTCATTTTGTGTGTAGTGCATTCCACAAAATATTGAACATATGTACTAGCTTAATATCTGTGCTTTTAATGACCTGCACAATTTCTATGACAATTAATGGAACTGGTTTCATTCTGAAATATGTCTGGGGAACACAACTTCCAATAATCAATAAATCTGATTAAAACAATAAAACAACCAACACTGAAATCAAATTTCTCCATCAAAGACATTAATCCGTTTCAGTTCTGACATATAAATGTATAATTTTCATGACTTTGTCATGAACAATTTGTTCGTAAAATGATTAAATTAATGCATTATGAATATTAATGTTTGTCCAGTTGAATGAAAAATGAAATAAATAAATCACTAAATTCCTCCGAATGCCGGGGACATTCTCCAAGATAATCTCAATTTAAATACTGAATTAACATGGAGACCAACCAGATTACTTAGACTGGGAAAAGGCCAACACATTTGCAACCCTCTTCCCCAACAAAACCCCAATTGCAGTTTTAAAATTGAAAACTTTCACCACAAGCTATTTCAGAAATGCTTTTGCTTTCTTTGCCTGAATGCCCACACATTTCATTACACAGCTGTGGGGCCTTCAGTGTGCTATATATATAAAAAAAACTTCCATATCCTTTAGGGTTGAATGTCTGTATGGGTAAGATAATGAAGAATTATGGGATCTATGAATCCAGAGCCCAATAGTTTGCCTGATATTTAATTACCTGTCAGAGATTGTGGCAGTTGTAACAATAAAATATGTCATTGATCGCAATGCTCTTTATACACACACACATACACACAAAACTAACCAAGGCGTTCTGTTGAAAATTATCCTCATTTTATAGAAATGCAAACACTTTAACTAATAAAGCATCAGTAGCTCTGATGTGTTGCGCTCTCAAAAAATTGATAAATTTACTACTAATGAACAGTCTTCACTGGTTTATCTCAAGGATAGTCAGGTCATCAGTTGTCTGCATGTTATATTTTTGTCCATTACAATGAGGCAAATATGAAACAAACGCTTGAACAGAAGAACCACAATTATCAAGGCCATTTGAGGCTGCAAGGCGCTTCCTAACTGTGAACTGTCCCAGTTCTGAATTTTCAGTATATGCAACAGGGGATGCTGATTTTAATAAAGTAGAATTATTTTCAGACTGTGGCAGCCAATAAAAAAAATTGTGCATTTTTGAAAGGATTATGTGGAATTGAAAAACACAGCTCGTTACACAAAATAGCAACTTCGATAAAGATGTGTTTACAATTCTGAGAGCCATAATTTTGCAGTCGTTCTGCGACTTTAATCTTAGAACACATGAAGGCATAGAGTCATAGAGATTACAGCACAGCAGAAGTCTATTCAGGCCATCATATCTGTGTTGACATTAATTCTTCAACTGATGCTGCACATTTTCATTCCATACATCACATCAGTTTTTATTTTCTCTTTTCAAATGCCTATTCACTGCAATTTTAAAGGATGCTACAGCTCAGGATTTTCTGGTGCCGCTTATGATGATGCCTGCCAATGTCAGGGTTGGAATATCACCAAACCGCACGGCCCCAAGGTCAATAGACCTTTCCATGGTCTGTCCCTCGCCCGCTACAATTCCCATGGTGGTGGAATGGGAAAATTTACCCCATAGTCTCTGCCTTAATAGCAATTTGTGGTAAAATATTCAATGCTCTAATGATTCTGAAAAAAAAAATGGGCCCAGTTTTACACCCCAATAAGAGGGTCTTCCCATTTTGTATAGGCGAAATTAGGGGCAGAGATTGTTTCACGCATAGGCAATTTTTGGAGACCCTTAAAGCATAACCTGCCTCCACTGAAGTGGGGTTTTGGTTGGCCTAGAGTGCAAAACCCAGTGTGCAGATTGCATCAGGTATGGTATGAAATAGTGTTCAGCCGGTGTGAACTGTGTGGATTCATTCAAGTAGTCATGACGTGGAGATGCTGGCGTTGGACTGGGGTAAAACAGAAAGAAATCCCACAACACCAGTTTAAAGTCCAAACAGGATTTATTTGTAGCAAAAGCCGCAAGCTTTCGGGACAATCTGTCCCTTCGTCAGGTGGCTGGGAGTTCCCGAAAGTTTGCGGCTTTTGCTACAAATAAATCCTGTTTGGACTTTAAACTGGTGCTGCGGGATTTCTTTCTGTTTCATTCAAGTAGTCAGGGCACCGCTTTGGGGAGTTAAGGTACCCCTTTGGATCTGGTCCTGGAACACATTTGGGCTAGGTAAGGTGCCCTTTGGTGGTGGTCAATCACTTTTTGGGATGGTTCAAGTGCGCTTTGAAATTCATAAAAGTGTGTAAAAAACTACATGAATGCATTACTGTCGAGCTCATTGAAATGGACAATAGACCTGTCAAAATTGTCAAAAGTACCTATCAAAAGAGCCTGTCAAGCTGTTTAGGCATTTAAAAAAATACTGTAAAGTTAAAAAAATGATTGCTTAATATTTCTCTCTGTTGACATAAGCCTGAGGGTTTCCATTTATGCTTTCGTGCTGTATGAATGATTTCATAACCATACATTACCACAGTAGGGTGCTTGCTATTTCAGTTTGATTGATAGCTACAAGCGGTCATGAACTCTTTGAAGTGGAATTATGAATTCAATGCATGTGTTCTCAGGGATTATGTACTTAAATGAAATATTAATTATTAGAAATATTTGTTAGATGAATGAATGTAAATGCAGGGTTTTTTTTAAGTATGAGTGTTTTTTTTATATGACGACATCTGCAAATAGCCACTTCGAGCTTTATCCTGGAGAACTTCATTTTGTCTCATCTCTGTACAGACCTGAGGTCTGCCCATGGTAGATAAAGTTGAGTTGGCATAGTAGATGGAAGGGTGGTGGTTGGAGAGTTTTGGGTTGGTGATAAGTTGGCAATAAAGGACCATGGGGTTGGTCAGAAGGGCATAGGTTGGTATTGGAGCTTTACAGGGCCATGGGGTTGGAGGGCATTGTATGAAGCATTTTGGGATTGAGGTGGTGGGCATGCGGTGGCCTGGGTTGGCATGGGTGCAAAGTGTGAGGAATGAGGCGTGAAGGTCGGAAGGATGTTTCAAGTCTTGATTTTTACTGTTTACCTTTGGAAACAGGGTCTGACACCTGAGGCAGACTTTCCGCCCAGCCTCACTCCACACCCAGCATCCGCCTCAGTTTGTCCATTAGACTCCTACACCTGCTCAAACCCACAAGCATCCACCCACCCGATCAAAAATCTGACTTCCAGGCAGCCATTTTAAACATCAGTTTGCAGTGCCAGGAATCCTCCCATCTCTGTGCATCTGATCTGAAAATGAAAATCTGGGCCATCATCTGCCTCCCTGCAACCAGTTTATCAATAGTAAAAACCTCACAAGTCTTCCTGAATTTTGGCATCCTCAATTAAATTATTTATTTATCTGTTCCAATGACAAAAGCTTCTATTTGAAACCCTTTTTTGGTAACTATACAATCACTAAGTCCTTGCATCATTCTACTGAGCCTTTGCTGCACTCTTCCTATCTTTCTCCCTTTCTTATCCATGACTATCTTTCTACAATAGGATGGTTCAAACTGGGGGCAGCTCAATCTATGGATTGCACGATATGATTGTCTTTTTCTCACATTTGATGTCCTTCGCACAAACCTAGAATCTCATCTGTCTTTTCACGGCCAATTCCCACTTTCAAAGGTCTCAGACCATCAAACACTATTCCGACAAACCATTTCTCAAAACGTTGATTCTTCAATTTACTTGGTAACAAAGGAAAATAATGTAACATTTCTCGCTTACCTCTGCTTCCACAATAATCAAGAAAACGTCCAGAACAGCAATCGTTTTCACCATTGTACAATGTCTCATTCTTTATAACAGATGACACTTCCTTGGTTACAGCAACATTCCTTTATGCACTACAGCCAGATCCTGGAAAAAATGTTTCCCACTTTTTTGTTTTGTCGTAATCACCTCTGCACCCCTTGATCACCCACGGGTGAAAGAACCTCTTCCCTAATCTCATTTGTTTCTTGCAAGGCAATGTCAGGGTCCAGCTGGAACACTCTCTGCACCCTCAGTATCTTTCTGCAACATCCCTACAATAGGCACAAAAAACAGTTCAATTTTTAGCTGCTCCAGGCCATTAACAGTGCCCTCCACTTGTCTGGATGAGTAAAGCTCTAACAATACTCAAGAAGCTTGACAACATCCAGGACAAAGCAACTGTTTGATCGCTACCCCTTCCACAAACACTGAATTCCTCTACCACCAACAAACAGTGGCAGCCGTGTGTGTCATCCACAAGATGCACTGCAGAAACTCACAAAGATTCCTTCAACAGCACCTCCCAAAACCACAACCACTAACATCTAGAAGGACCAAGAGCAGCAGATACTTGGGATCATCCAACTCACTCACCATCCTGCCTTGAAAATAAGTTGTTATTCCTTAACTGTCACTGGGTCAAATTCCTGGGACTCATTCCCTAACAGTACTGTGGATATACTTACTCCTCAGGGATTGCAGAGATTCAAGAAGATAGTTCACCCCCACCTTCTCAAGGGCAACTAGGAATGGGCAATAAATGCTGATCGAGCCAGCAACACTCATATCCCATAAACAAAATTAGAAAAAGAAATTGCAAGTGTTCTCAGTTGTCAACTTTCTAATCAATGAGTTGCAAATGGGAAGTGAAGCAGATGAATCAATTGAGAAATTGAAATGTCTCTGGGTGGCCACTGCTCCTCTCCCAATCACCCCCCACTGGTTTCACCCTGAGACTCTAAAAATAACTTACTTGTGTCCAATGCAATATTTAATTATCTCAATTCAATTTGTATTTGTCCCTATAAACTTCAATTACATTGCTAACTATATTCTTTTATAGAAGGAGTTAATCACAAGCCACTAATTGCTTTTCCTATGATTCGTTTCACAGAGCCATTATTCTTTGGGAGAAAGAAAATAAAGGCTTCTTAGTTTTAGCTGCTGCCTGTCCATGAGTCAGTATGGTGTCACATTCAATCCTGAAAAGAGCTTCTGATCACATATCCCACTCTGTCAACAAGAGTGTCTATTTCCACATCAGGTTCTTTGCTCAGCTCCACCTCATCTCGGCTTGCTTGCTGGTGAAACCTTCATCTTTGTTTTTGTTACTTTTCGACACAGCTATTCCATTGCACTGCTCATTGGCCCCCCCTCTACAATCCTTAGTAAACTTGGCTTATCCAAAACACTGCTTCTATATCCTCACATTATAAATCATACCTGTGCTCACTAATCTACATAAGATCCTAGTCTGGCTGTACCTCAGTACTTTAAATTCTCAGTGTCTTCACATTCTTCCATGGCTTTCCCTGGCTTATTTCTGTAACTTCTCCGAGCCCAACAACCCTTCAAGATCTCGCTATCCTTCCTATTCTGACCTCCTGAGCATCCCCAATTTAAATTTCTCTGGCACTGCCTTCAGCTGTATAAGCCCCAGGTTCTGAAATTCCCCTCCTTAACGTTCCAGCTCACTACCTCACCTGCCTCCTTTAAGAATTTCAGCCTTGTGTGAAACGCTGTTTTGAAGAGCTGATGCAGACATGATGAGCTGAATAGCCTCCTTTTGCACTGCAAGGATTTTATGATTTAGGGCTTGTGCCAAAATTATGAAGACAAGTCACTGAAAACCCTGTTAAAATTCCAGGCACTTGAATTAGTATGTTTCATTTTTGTATCAACAATCCAAACTAAATGGCTTTCCCTTTATCTCTCATTCCTAAAAAGGCATTATTCTGACATCAGTCTTCATTCTTTCAGAACTAACATGTTCAGCTCCACAAATCTCACTTCAGAACACACAGCCTTATGCATCAGTCATCCATGTTACTCCACAACTGCCTGCAGCAAATCTGTAACAGATGAGCATACTTTATGCTTAATTTCATAGAGTTACGAAATGCCTACGGCTAAGAATGGTATAAGGCCCATTAGTGGACACAGTAGGGGCTGAATCACGGTACATGGTTACCCCATGCCTGATGGAAGAAGCTAGCAAACTTGTGCCACTTGCTCATCTCCATGGTTGCAGTGTGCATCTCAGCACTAAACGAGCTGTTGAGTGATTACACGGTCAATCGGGGCCGAAATCTGTACGAGGCAAGTGCCGATTAAGGTTAGCCCGCACTTGTTTAAGCCGACCTGCATCTCTTAAAGACGAGCTACACTCTGGCTGCTGCCGGGGCTGAAAGTGACTGTGAAAGAATTTCTTAGCAGGACGTAATAAGGGGGCAGCTGGCCAAAAAAGAGGATTTGCACGTTCTCAGATGCTGGGTGCCTCAGTGCAGGAGGTGGGAAGGAAGAGAAAATGTTCTTCTTTCTTCGGGGAGCTGGAGACTCTGCACAAATGTACATCGAACGGAAAGGGAGCTGATAGGCACAATGATCCATCTCAAAGGACTGGGATTCAGTGCCTGACCTCACATGAGCCATCTTGAAATGCCATCTCCTACCAACCACATGATGCACAACATTCATACGGCAGTAAGGATACTCCAATAGCAAGCAATAAAAGAGCCAACTTCACAGAGTAAATCAAAGTAAAGGTTTAATAAAACAACTTCATTACGCCACCACCTGGGCCACAAATGCTGCCCACAATCCTCATCTGCTTCCGGTTTATACCAGGTCAGTTGACCAACACATCATTTTGCCATTGGTTACATTGTCTACCTGGTCAGCTGACCCTTGTAGCATGTCACCATTAGTTACGTTATAACACACCACACCCATCAACAATCCCGAACAATCAGGGCTGACGCCTGACGTTCACATGCTCTACCTCAACCTCACATGTACCACTGCTGCAAGACCTACAACTCACAGCTTCCATATACTTCCAACCATTCAGACAGGTACGTCACCCAAGTGCATTGCAACATGCTCACTGACACACTTTCCTTTTTTGTTGCAGGACAAGGTGGCACACTGTCGGAAGCATCAGCAAAGAACTGGCATGGACAGGAACACTTGCATATCCTCAGGCCCTTAGAGGAAATGCTGCTCCAGGTTAATGGCTTGGCTGTCACTTTGGCTGGTGTCACTGAAGCCACCCATATTATGATGCCATGTTCCTGTCTTATACACCTTCTCAGATCACATTTCACCCTCACCCTGCAGTTTTCTACAAAGTACACATTGTGACTGGTTTGACTGCAGACCTCTTGTTTTCTACACAGCCCCACCCTTCCCTTATCCTAACCTTTTCCTTGTGCATTCATACTTTCAGAAACCTAGATCTGTTACCTGAGAAGGGAGAGATGATGGACACACCTCTGAGGATGAAGCACCAACACTTGATGTAACAATTACAGCTACTGGATCTGTAGAGATGCTGGTTCACCAGTTCGGGAAAACACAACTGCCATGACCTTATCTTCTTGCCCATCGGCTGATGAGTGGGGTGAGCCAGTAAGATTGCGAGAGAGCCAGGAAATCAGGTTTGTGCCCGATTTCTCACCTCTCATAGAATCGCTACAGAAGGGGGGATTAGGTCACAAAGGCCTGCAGTAGCAAGGGAGGCAGTGACAGTGATTGCACGTGCGATTGTGCCCTCTTCTGCTATCTGTCAGCTTTTGGGTGAGCTAGCCCCACTCCATTCTCCTTGATGGTGATGAACAGGTTTGGCCCCCTTTTTTTGAGTCAGGTAATATTCAATTTTGTATTTACCCAAAAAAGGCACAAATTTCTCTGGTTTTAATGCCCATTTGGCACTTAGAGTTTCTTTGGTAAGATCACCCCCAACTTGTTTGTTTACTGGTTAAAACTATACAAAGGCTTGTGGTTGCAATCAACTCCCGAGATGACTCTAATTACAGAAGCCTATGTTTACCAGGGTGCTCCTCCACCTTGCTTCTTGGTTGGTTCCCTGGGCCATGTGACCCTGACTCTGCAGGTTGATTCTCAAAGGGACAATCACCACAGGTTCAGATACTGGAAATGCACATTAACTGAGAGGGTAGTGCAGAGCTGGGAAACACACAGTGAGTTACCAGACATGAGTGAGCTGCAGAAAGGCCAGGAGAAGAGAATAGCACATGTGCCATCTTCTGCGAGGGTGAAACCACAGACATGTTCTGCTCCAGAGGAATTAGATAGGTAAGTGATGGGGCAGCATACAGGAAGAGGCTAATGAGCCTTTGCATTGGAAGGCCTGTTAGTGATCCAGGGTCAAGGACCATATGGAGGAATCCAGCTTCAACTTGGTACAGGGCTTCGAATAGCGCTTGAAGTGATAAAGAATGCCCTAGAGGGACTGGCAGTGGCTCAGTGGTGCACAGACCTGCTGCCTTCTTTCGGGACGACAACTCTCGAAAGCAGGCTCCTACTACTGCACCTGCTGATGCCTCTCAGCAGGTACAGTAGTGGGAGCCAGTCAGTCCAGAACACAGCAACTCACATCAGCTTTTGGGTGAGCTAGCCCCACTCCATTCTCCCTGATGGTGACGAACAGGTTTGGCCCCTTTTTTTTGAGTCAGGTGAGATTCAATTTTGTATTCATCCAAAAGGCGGCACAAATTTCTCTGGTTTTTATGCTCATTTGGCACTTAAGAGTTTTTTTGGTAAGATCACCCCCAACTTGTTTATTGACTGGTTAAAACTATACAAAGGCTTTGAGCCTTGTGGCTGCAGTCAACTCCCGTGATGACTCTAATTACAGAAGCCCACGTTTACCAGGGTGCTCCTCCACCTTGCTTCTTGGTTGGTTCCCTGGGCCATGTGACCCTGACTCTGCAGGTTGATTCTCAAAGGGACAATCACCACAGGTTCAGATACCCGTGGAGATGCCTCTCAGCAGGAACAGTAGTGGGAGCCAGTTAGTCCAGAACACAGCAACTCACGTCGAGGTGATACAATTTGAAACTGGGCCTTCAAGGCCCAGAGCTGCTTGAGGATGTCCTGCAAGTTTGTTTGCAGCCCCCCTCCACCCCCAGCCATGCTGTAACCATTGGAGTAGCATTGCACAAGCTAGACAAGATCACCCGCAGGACAGGCACTAGGAGAAAGAATAATAGTGAATGGTTGAGTATTATATGTATTACTGGAATTGTTTTTGGACAAGGTTGGTATAGAATGGTTGGTTTGTGCTATCCTTTATTGAAGGAATTTGTCCAAGCATCCTGTGTCGGTACATCAGAGGGGAATGGAAAGGTGGGGAGGTGTGGGACAATGGAGACCCGGGAATATTTTTTGAGAGCCTGGTAAGATTCTCACTGTCACTTTGGAGCAATGACTGTCCAAGAGTGCAGAAGACATTTACGAAGATGTTGCCAGGACTCAAGAGACTGAGTTTTCGGGAGAAATTGGACAGGCTAAGGTTTTTTCCTTTGGAGCATAGGAGACTGAGGGGTGATCTTATAGGGATGTATAAGATCATGAGAGCCATGGATAGGATAAATTCACTCGGTCTTTTTCCCAGGGTTGGGGAATCGAGAACAAGGTTTAAATTGAGCGGGGAATGAATTAATGAGAACCTGAGTAGCAACTTTATTACAAAGAGGGTGGTTACATATGTGGAATGAGCTGCCGGAGGAAGGTTGAGGCAGGGTCACTGACAACACTTAAAAGGTATGTGGACGGATCCATGGATAGGAAAGGTTTTGAGGGAAATGGGCTAAATGGAGGAAATGGAGTTAGCTTAGATGGGTATTTTGGTCAACATGGACCAGTTTGGGCCTGTCTCCGTGCCGTAGATTCTATTAATGTCTTCTTGTCTTCCTATTCCTGATGTGATCTCCACATGCCTGGTGCAAAAGGCAATGACCTCATAATTATCAGGTTGCAAAACCACATCAGACCACCACGAATTTTGTGTTGTGCTGTTGCTTTTCAACATTATTTATGGAAAATAAAACTAACAAGGAAGAAGTGCTAGAAGTTAAAAATAAGTATTCCAATTAATTTGCAATAAAACACACTATTTACTGTCTGATTGCAATAAATAATGGATACACTGAAGTTAATTTTAGTGTGGGAAGTTTCAAGCTGTGTGGCGATGTTCTGTCTACTAAAATAACTGACAAGAAAATGTGCTGAGTCTATATAAAGCCTTTTGTCCAGCCATTGAAATTAGGACAATTACTAGACCTAGATCATGGACTGGCTTCAAGAACAGAAAAGCAGCAATATAATAACAACTAGATCTGAGAAGCAACATGTTCTAACAGGAACTATGAAATATTTAAAAGGAAAATAATTCTGTTTTAAAGCCTTGCAGGTGGCATGGTGGCACAGTGGTTAGCACTGCTGCCTCACAATGCCAGGGATCTGGGTTCAATTTTGGCCTTCGGTGATTGGGAGTTTGCACATTGCCTCCATGACCGCATAGGTTTCCTCCAGGTGCTCCGGTTTTCCTCCCACTGTCAAAAGTTGTGCAAGTTGGGTGGATTGGCTGTACTAAATTGCCCCTTAGTATCCCAAATCGTAAAATTGTAGAATTACAGAATCCTTACAGTGCAGAAGGAAGCCATTCAGCCCATCAAGCCTGCAACGACCTCAATCCCACCCAAGTCCTATCCCCACATATTTACCCTGCTAGGCCCCTGGCACTAAGGGGTAATATTGCATGATCAATCCACGAACCCACACATCTTTGGTTGGTTAGCTGGATTAGCTATAGTAAATGTATGGGATTGTGAGGATAGGCTGGGTGAAAGGGCCTGGGTAAGGTACTCTGCCGGAGAAAGTCAGGGCAGACTTGATGGGCCGAATAGCCTCCTTCTGCACTGTCG
Organism: Carcharhinus amblyrhynchos; assembly: GCF_965287045.1. Taxonomy (NCBI): domain Eukaryota; kingdom Metazoa; phylum Chordata; class Chondrichthyes; order Carcharhiniformes; family Carcharhinidae; genus Carcharhinus; species Carcharhinus amblyrhynchos. The sequence continues at coordinate 9,620,097 of NC_137340.1, read as the reverse complement.
TGATTCTACAATTCTATGAATCTTAAGAAACAATAGGAAGAAAACTTACACTTATAAAATGCCTTTCACAGCTAGGGATGCCCCAGAGCCCTTCAATCAATCCTCATTTGTTAAAGTCTCCTAAGTGGCATTACTAAAGGTCTCATAAATCACATCTAAATTATATTGTTACATACGAATGTCATTTTATATGATCTTTCTAGCTTATTTTTTGCAATTGATGTAATATCTTTTCATATTTCCAATACTGCCCTTATTAAGTCCATTGCCTGCAAAGATTACGATATTGTAATCAAATTATCTGAAAATCCAAATGGAAATGATATTCAAGAACGTTAATCATAGATATCGTAGAATCTCTACAGTGCAGAAGGAGACCATTTGACCCATCGAGTCTGCACCGACCACAATCCGACCCAGACCCTACTCATGAAGCCTCACACATTTCCCCTGTTAATTCCTTGACACTAAGGATCACTTTAGCACGGCCAGACAACCTAACCTGCACATCTTTGGTCTGTGGGAGGAAACTAGTGCCCCCGGAGGAACCCACGCAGACACTGGGAGAATGTGCAAACTCCACACGGACAGTGACCCGAGGCCAGAATTGAACCTGATTCCCTGGTGCTGGGAGGGCAGCAGTGCTAACCACTGTGCCACCCAAGTCAAATGCTTGGTTATTTTCAACCTTTCTTAGTCCAGATGCTTTTCACCCGTGCCATTTCTAATCACCGTCATAGGTGAGCTGCCCTTAACAGCATCTAACTTTGAGCCTTGATGTCAAGGAAAATCTTTTGGCAACTTGCCCATGATAATGAACAGAACGACCGTTCCAGTAATTTAGCCACAGGAAGCATTGTACATTTCCACGAAATCCTTCCAGTCCGAGATATCAAAACCTCAGATAGCGTGCAGCTTTGATCAGCGTGGACCCAAGCAGAAGTGGGGCAGTGAACTATTTGTGTCCACTCAGGATCATGATGGGTGACCCAGGCATAATTTCCAGAGTCAACTCCCATTATAACATTTCAGTCCGGCTCTGGGTATCAGAAATGACAGATTTTGAGAGTGCCTGTTGGGGGAATGTGTAACAACATGTTGTTGCACGATTCGAGGGCCTGCAGTAGTTTAAAGGAACACTTCTAATCAGTTCTGCTGTAGCAAACAAAGCTTGGAGCAGAAAGCAGAGATGACAGGCCTGCAAGAAAATCAAAAGCCTTCTGTTTGCCAATGGAAGTGCCACTGGATGAAATGAAACGGAGAAAAGAGACCCATGGGGGCTAGGACAAGCTGCCCAGTAAATTGTAATGAGGTGATCAAGACAGTTCAAAACTGAACTACTTCATTCAGGACCAGGTAACAAAGGGTTAGGTCTCCTGCCTGCCAACTGATAAGACCTTACATCTCACAAGCTAATCACACTCTTCTTTCCATTGTACTATAATTGCATATAAACTTGTAAATCTCTAACTCCCTGCAGTTTGGCTGAAATGCCTGTAGCCAGAAACATTCAATCTACCCTCTCACCAACAATTCTACCTGACCAGTCAAGAGATTCCAGCATTTTCCTTTTTTTATTGCAGAATTCCAGCATCTGCAGTATTTTACTTTTGGTACAGAATTAGTTCTCGTAATCTTTTGAAGTTCAGCAAGATAATAAGAGCCCCGCACCTTGGTAACACTTCTCAACATCAGAGTCTTCACCTACGTATGTATACTCCCTTAAACATTTTCGAAAAGGTCAGCAGTTGCTAAATGTATGGCACCGTTGTCAAACGTGCTATGCTGATATTGACACCTGGGTTTCACTGCCTCTGTAATTTGGTTCCCATTTCACTGTTGTTCAAGGGAAAGACAACTCATGGGGGTGTCAATCATGGGTGGAACGCTCCCAAAAAATTCCCAAGCGTCATGGCCTGAAGAAAACAGGAGTGATCTGCACTGGTCTCTGGCGCGCTCCGTGCCACACTCCTCCCACACTCAGTGACTTTTTTGGAGAGTTCGGAGTTCCATGCTGGTTGTGGATGGGGAGGGGTCTAAAGACACTGGTGAACCCAGCTTCAGTGTGCTTGGATACTGTTTCACAAGGACACCACAATCTTGCAGTGCACTGGAATATCCCCTCCATCCCACTATGGATATCAAGCACCCCATCATTGGCGGCATGTTACCCCGTGTCACCCCCTCCCCGACACACGTTACTGGGTCCCCCTGCCCAGTCCTCGACATGCCCCCCCCCAACCCCCCCCGGCATCAAGATCCTGACATAATGCCCCTGACATCAAGACGAATAGATACCACCCTCTGCATAGATCCCGGTCAGACCCATGCCCCCACACAGTCCTGCTCAAGCCCCAACCCCTTGGCATTGCTCCAGCACATTGGCCAAATGACACTATCGGGCTCCAGGTGGATACAGCCGGTGTGCCAGGCGGTCAGTACCCCGACTCCCTGGGAACTTCAATGGCCCCGAGCCCATCAGCGTGACCATCAAGCCAGCTCCCCACTGGTGGAGACCAGTAGCGATTCTCGTTGTTCTCATGCTGTCCTCGAAGACCGGAGAATTCTCTGCACTGAGATTTTATCGGGCCATGCATACGTAAAAGATACATGAAATATGCTAATCACGGCATGATCTGGTTCATGCCATTAGAAAAAGGCCAGGAGGGTCACAAACCGAGAATCCCAGTGCACGAAAAGTCAGAGAATTACACCACCCCTCCCCAACCCCCATAGTGTAATGGTACCAAGCTCAACTCTGAATCAGAAGGTCAAGTAAAAACACCTGTTGGGGGGTGATGCATTGTTGCCAATAACACCTTTTTGAATGAGAATTTAAATCCAGGTCCCGTATGCTCTCTCAGATAAATGAAAAATTGGGTGAGCTCTGCAGCTCTTCACCAATTAATTCCAAATGTCTTCTATATCCACCAGAGGGAGCTGACAAGTCCTCAGTAAGAATCTGAAATATTGGACCTCCAAAAGTGCAGTACTCCCTCCGTACCCCACGAAAAGTGACATCTCTGTGAAAGGAAGGGTTGAGCTATACGGAGTTTTGTTAGTGCAGTGTTCAACTGTGGAAGACGCAGTAAGAAGTCTCACAGCACCAGGTTAAAGTCCAACCAATTTATCTGATAGTAAACTCACAAGCTTTCGGGGTTCGTCCCTTCGTCAGGTGCATGGAGAGTTCTGGCCTCAAACGGAGCATATAACAGCACACACAGTTTACAGATTACTGATTAGAATATGACGACAACTGTGGAAGTCCAGGGAAATTCTCACGTCCACCATTGGCATGAATGTTGCTTAGAAACTTAGGAACTGGAGTAGACCATTCATCACCTCAAAGTTATGTTGTGTTACTCAGGCTCGGCCATGGTTGATCTGTGGATAACTCCATTTACCCGTCTGGTTATATAACCTTTAATAATTCTGCCAAATTAAATCCTATCAACCTGGGTTTTGAAAATTTTCATTTGACCCAAACCTGAATTTTACTGGCAGGCCCACCCCGGGATCAGGCGGGCGAGGCTCGCAGAACAGAACTCTCTGTTGGCCTCGGGCAAGATTTTACAGCCCTCACCAAAATTAGACCACAAGATCCTGGCCCCAGTCTCAACAAATCTTACAGCAACACATTGCACACTCCAACTCTTCCCCTTCAACCTGTGAACCATATTCATTACAAAAAAAAACACTGGGGCTAGCAAGAAGAACAACATCACTGGAAGGCAGGCAGAGATTTTCAGGCCAGATTCACAACAATTGACTTGTTGAAGCAGAGAATAAAAATTGTAAATAGTTACTTATCCTATATACATAATATATATATATACACATATATATATATATATATACACACATATATATATATATATATACACACATATATATATATATAAACAAGGAACTAGTTTACAACAGTGCCAGGCAACAAGCCACTTCATTGCCTTTTCTCAACTCTGCAGTTTTCTGCGACTCAGTGCTTTTGATAAGCTCTTCATCTGGAAATAATTCTGTTTGAGTTTAGAATACAATCGCATCTATCTATCTAACCTTGAGCCTACTGTGCATTTATCTAGTCATGCCTTTCAAAGAAGTTAAATCAGAAATCGCACACCTTTCTAGTGCCATTCTTGGGTACGTGTAGAACAAAAATTGATGCAAATGAATTAAGAACGATTAGTTGCAGTCAGTCGCACCAACAGCTTAGAAGGAGAAAGTAGTAAAAAGTCAGAAATGTGAATCCTGATCCAAACTCGACTTGTATAGCTTAAAATAGAACACCAGTAAAAACAGGGAAATGAAAGTACTGATCTGAACTGGACTGGTATATCTTAAAATGGAACATCACTAAAAACAAGGGAAAAATAAATACTGGTCTGAATTGATTTTTTCCCCACTGGAATGCACAAGTAAGCAGCAGAAAACTAAAAGATTGTATTGCTGTTTTGTTTTCTTTGAACTTAAGCTGGAAAGTAAAAGCCACAAACCTATTAAATTGTTTAAACAATTCTATGAAACTGACTTATGCAAACATCTTAAATTTTTTAAGCTGCTTGTATCAGTTACGTAACAAAAAATACTTTATCACAGTAAACAATTGAAGATCATAGAATCCCCACGGTATAGAAGGAGGCCATTTGGCCCATCAAGTCTGCACCAATAACAATCCCACCCAGGCCCTATCTCCGTAACCACACGTATTAATCCTGCTCATTTACCCTGACACGAAGGGGCAATTTAGCATGGCCAATCAACCTGAACCGCACATCTTTGGACTGTGGGAGTCGGCCAGAGCATCCAGAAGAAACCAAAGCAGACAGGGGGAAAACATGCAAACTCCAGACAGACAGTTACCCAAGGCTGGATTAATGTTAAGTTTTGCTCATAGTTTGGTGATATTTCAGTGCTTAAATTATATAGCTTGAAGACTGCAGCGAAGTCAGAGGATATGATTTTCCAAACCAGTATTTTTTGAGGTGGTCACTAGTTATTCATAGAATTCCTACAATGCAGAAAGATGCCATTCGGCCCACTGAGTGTGCACCAACTCTCAGAAAGAGCATCTTACCTAAGCCCATCTCCCCTCCGCCCTATCCCCGTAACCCCACGCATTTGCCATGGCTAATCCACCCAACCTGCACATCTTGGACTGTGGGAGGAAACCCACACAGACAAAGGGAGAACATGAAAACTCCATACAGACAGTCACCCAAGGCCGTAATTGAACCTGGGTTCCTGGTGTTGTGAGACAGTAATGCTAACCACTGTAACACCTTGCTGCCCTACAGGCAAATTAGTTTCTCACCAAATAAAAAATTTGGGAACAATTTATTGGCCAGGTTTTGAAGGAAGACCCTGTAGCAGGAATACACTCCACAAACAATGATTTTATCTATCGAGAGGTCCACTCTGCAATTGAAAGCGCAGCCAGGGTGGCATGGATGGGAGTTGCAGGGTACCCTTGGAAAAAAAAGAAGAAATGTGCAGAAATGCTAAGATAAAGATGCAGCCATGCTCAATGGTTCAACAGATTTCCCTGCCAAGTTTTGTTTCTTACTATAAACTCAGTGCAACATCTTAGGTAGGAATTCATTAGCAGACAGTAAGTGGTTGGTCCAATTGGGGGCAGCAGCGGGAGAGAGTATTCACTGACATGCTGCTGATCAACTTCCCATCCAAGCATATGAGATTAGCAGGAGCTGAAGGAGCAGGAATCTTGAGGTAAGTGTTTAGACAAGAGGGATGGGGAAATGGGGTCTTGTCCCTTTTCTTACAATTCCCTGGTTTCAAACTGTTTCAAAGCATGCATGTAAGCCATTAGGCTTCTTTACTCCTGAGCCCCAGGCCAATGGCATTCCCCAGTTTGAGAAGGAAGGTGTGTGAAACAACACAATTGTACTTGGACTGGGACTTTCAGTGAAGAACGAACAGCTGGACTTTAAACTATCTCAGCAGAAGGATATTTCAATTTTTTTAAATCATTCTTGGGATGTGGACCTTGCTGGCATTGACAGCATTGCACATCCCTAGTTGCCCTTGAGAAGGGAGTTGTGAGTTGCCTTCTTGAATCACTACAGTCCATCTGTGGCGGGAATACTCTCAGTGCTGTTGGGAAAGAAATTCTAGGATTCTAACTGAGCAACAATGAAGGAAGAGCAACATAGTTCCAAATCAGGATGGTGTGGGACTTGAAGGAGAATGTGTAGGTGGTGCTGTCCCCATGCATTTGCTGCTCTTGTCCTTCTAGGTGGTAGGGATTGTGGCCTTGGAAGGTGCTGTCGAAGAAGCCTTGGTGAGTGGCTAAAATTCATGCTACAGATTGTACGCACTGCTGCCACTATGCATTGATGGTGGACAGAATGAATATTAAATGTAGTAGATGGGGTGCCAATCAAATTGGCTGCTTTGTCCTAGATAGTGCCAAGCTTCTTGAGTATTGATAGAACTACACTCATCCAGGGAAGTCGACAGAGTATGCCATCAAACACCTGACTTGTGGTCTGTCGATGGAGGACAGACTTTTAGGAATCAGGAGGTGAGTTACTCATTTCAGAATTTCCAGCCTCTGACCTGCTCTTGTAACCTCAGTAATTGATGGCTAATCTAGTTCAGTTTCTGGTCAATAATAAACCCCAGAATATTGATAGTGGGTGCTTCAGTGATGGTAGTGCCATTGAATGTCGAGGGGAAATAGTTAGATTTTGTTTGTTTGAAATGGTCATCGCCTGGTACCCGTATGGCATATGTATTACTTGCCACTTATCAGCTCAAGCTTGAATATTGTCTAGGTGTTGCTGTATTTGGATATGGACTGCTTCAGCGTCCGAGAATTTACAAATGGTATTGCATATTGTCCCAACATTCACAAACATCCCCACTCTTGACCTTATGATGGAGGGAAGGTCATTGATGAAACAACTGAAAATGGTTAAGCCCAGGACACTACTCTGAGGAACTCCTGCAGTGACGTCCCAAGACTGAGATGATTGATCTGCAAAGATGTGCAGATTAGGTTGATTGGCCATGCTAAAAATTGCCCCTAGTGTAATGAGATGCATAGGTTAGAGGGATTACAGGGTAAATATGTAGGGATATGGGGGTAGGCCTGGTGGGATTGTGGTCGGTACAGGCTCGATGGGCTGAATGGCCTCTTTCTGTACTGTAGGGTTTTTATGATTTCTTCCTACGAATCACAAACATCTTCCTTTGTGCTAAGTATGACTCCAACCAGTGGAGATTGACCCCACCATCCCCCGCCTCAATCTGATTCCCTTTGATTCCAATTCTGTGAGTATTCCTTGATGCCACACTTAGTCAAATGCTGCCTTAATGTCAAGGGCAATCCTTCTGATCTCACCTCTTGAGTTCAAATCTTCTGTCTATGTCTAAGGCTGTGGGATGGTATGGTGGCACAGTAGTTAGCACTGCTACTTCACAGCTCCAAGGACCTTGGTTCAATTGCAGCCTCAGCTAACCGTCTGTGTGAAGTTTGCACATTCTCCCCGCGTCAGCATGGGTTTCCCCCAGGTGTTCTGGTTTGCTCCCACACTCTAAAGACATGCAGGTTAGATGGACTGAACATGGTACGTATGTGGGATTACAAGGTCAGGACAAGGGGAGAAAGCCTGAATAAAATACCCTGTCAGAGATTGGTGCAGACTCCATGGGCTGAATACCCTTTTCTGCACTGTAGGAATTCTATGATTCTATCCAAGCTGAGTGGCCCTGGTGGATTGTCTCAATGGCACTGGTCTCAAAGAGAGAAGAAGGTTTTCAGTAATACAATAAATTAGATAATGGTATTTTACCCTCAGTATTTTATCCTCAATAAATCAAGGAAGGCACAGTACTTACTGAGAAAGAAGATTTGATGATTATAGCAATTGCAATCCCAACATAACCAATTAATGTGATTATCTTCTTTTATTGTAGATATATTACTCAATTCTGTCTATCAATGTTTGAGCCAGACAAAGAGCTTTAAATATTTAACTGGTTGACAGAGAGGAAGGTGCCATTCATCATGAGTACTGCAAATTGTTTTGTTTCCTTTTTTCCCTCTTTTGTAGAATCCTAGAATCCCTACAGTGCAGAAAGAGGCCATTCAGCCCATTGAGCTTGCACCAACAACAATCCCACCCAGACCTTATCCCTGTAACCTCATATATTTACCCTGCTAATCCCCCTGACAGTAAGGGTCAATTTAGCATGGCCAATCAACCGAACTTGCACATCTTTTGACTGTGGGAGGAAACTGGAGCACCCAAACGAAACCCACACGGGAATAGGGAGAACATGCAGACTCCACACAGAAAGTCACCCAAGGCTGGAACTGAACCTAGGTCCCTGGCACTGTGAGGCAGCAGTGCTAACCACTGGGTCACAGTGCCGACCTTTTTGTTAACGTCTAAGTATATAATTGATATAGCGATGAAGTTATTGAACCAAGTAAAGCTAAAAGAAATCTAAATATTAGCAGAGCTACAAAAAGTGGCCTTTTTTTTTGTATTCCTGTCAGTATCAATTCAGTTCCACGTTATTCTCTGGTTGAATAATTATTTCCCACATTCGTTGGTAAACGAGTGCAGCAGAGGCAACAATAAAAAAGGGCAGAATTTTCTGATTTTTTTTTCCAGTGCCAGGCCCAGCCAGAAAACGAGAGAACCCCACCAGTGCCATGGATGGCAATAGTCACTGTATGTTCGTCCTCTTTAACAACATGTTTCTCCCCACGTTTCATTCACACCACCCTCATGACAGCTTGCCACTGATTCGCTTGCCTTGAGAAAACTTAATCTCTGCAATTAGTTGGGTGTTCTTTTTTACCACCTCCCCCACCTCCCCCTGCCACCCCCCGCAACCTGGCCACGCACTCTCCAGCATTTGTTCCAAGTCCAGTCAGGGGGATGGTTGCCAGGAAGACAGCATCACGATTCAATGAGAGAGCCCTCAGGAGATTTCTCGAGGTATAGAGCACCTGACATGACAACCTCTGTACGAAGTCTCACAACACCAGGTTAAAGTCCAGCAGGTTTATTTGGTAGCAAAAGCTTTGGCAACTAAAAGTGGCTTTTGCTACCAAATAAACCTGTTGGACTTTAACCTGATGTTGTGAGACTTCTTGCTGCGTTTACCTCAGTCCGATGCCAGCATCTCCACATCACAACATCCTCTACCAGAGATCAGGCAAACTCGAGCCCAGCTGATGTGAGCAAGCACAACCTGCCAGAGTCTTGCCCGAGCTGAAGACCCTGATCCCCCTTGAGGAAGGGGCCCTTGAGCTAGCTGAAGAGCAGGACCGCACCTGTGCAGAGGGGAGGTGGGGGCAAGGGACACAGGTGAGAACTCTCAAAACATCCAGTCATGGTGCAAGCCTTGTGTGAGTTAACCTTCTTCCATCTGTCTGCCCCTATGATGCACTAATATCATTTCACTTCCCTTGGAGGTCAATCAGTGGGCCAGCCAAGACCAACCTTGTGCCCTCTGGAGACCACAGGCTTGAGCATCCCTGAGGGAGACATCATGAAGATGAGCATTGAAGAGATGTCACATCTGTCACCCACACTGTCCATTAGTGCAGATACTCATAACTCAGTGGGAGTGATGAGTGGGCAGCTTCTGGGTCACTCAACGGTGAGCACCTCACACCTAAAGATCCACAGCCGAGAGAGACAAGGACATCCCAGGGATCCAGCTCTCGGAGCAATGTTGGAGCCCAGGACTCTGCTGAGCCCCAGGCCAATAAAGTGCCTCTGGGCCAGGTTGTCCCACAGCTGCTGGAGCTACATAGGCAGAGTTGTGAGCATCAGGAAGTGATAACAGTACCCCTCCTCGGACTGAAGGGCCAATTGGAGGAGTCCCATCACCACTATCTATGAAGGTGTGCCGTCACTCCGATGCAATGAGGCCAACACTTTGGTGCAGGATGTGCTGTCCATGATGGGCGAACCTGGACACTAGTTGAGATAAGTCACCATTGTAATAACTCACTTGTATCAAGAATCACCCGGTTGACCCATTAAGAGTCTCCATGCTGTCATCTCACAGCACCAAGCTCTGCAAACCCCCGTGGCTATCCTAGCGCGTCCTCTTTGTAGTGTGTGAGAATGATAGAGAGTATGTCTCTCCCACCTCCCACACCGAGGACACCATAAAGCCACACTGCTGCTGGCACATGCTGTCCAGTGCCACCAACCTCCAGCATCCCTATCCATGGACAGCTCATATAGTAATGGCAGTGCCTGTCTCCATAAGATAGCAAAGTAGAAGAGGGTTACCTGACTGTAAGCAAAATTAATAAAAAGAATGGTACACCAAGAAAAGAAAACAGACTATTTAGCCAGTTAAGAAACATAAGAAAAGACCGCAGAAATTGATGTAGAAATCATCCTTCAGCTAAAAAAAACAAGTTTAAAAAGGGTGCAAGGAGGAGGAGCTGTAGTTCCCACCAAAACCGCAGGAAGACGGGAAAAGAGAGAGTAAAACAGCAGCTGTGTCAGTTGACAGTCTCAAAGCTGTAATGAATTTAAAGTGTACAACATTTAATGCAACAACCACAAGAAGGAACAAAGGCCAAGAGAGAAAAATCAGACAAGACCCCAGATAAAGGGCAACTCTCGAAAAGCGGGTCTGTAAGCAACACAAGACCTCAGTGAAGGAAATTAAGACTTCAAGGAAGAGGCAATGCTAGAGCTCAGGGGAGGTAAAAGCCCTGAAGGAAAAGACAATGCCAGGTTCAAAGTAGACAGTAACAGACCCCAGGAAGCATGGAAAACATTGGAGTGGGAGAGCACTGGAAGAGGAGCATTGGAAGACCCCAGAGAAGGGTGCACTGAGAAAATTCAGAGAGGGTGGAGCACTGAAAACCATGATGAGGGGGGAGAACTCAAAGACCCCGGGGCAGGGGGGGTGGTCGGCATGGAGGGAATCCAGAAAGAGGACAACAGAAGAACCTAAATGGCTAAATGAAGAGCTGAAGCAGCAACATTCAGTTGAGTCCCATCCTGTTGTATTGTATTGTAATGAGAAGTTCCTTGAAAGTTTCAACAATAAACTACAAGCAAATAACAAAACTGTAATCAACTTAACCGAGAACTATAGCAAATAGGAATTGAGGTTAAAAGTTTGAAATGAGAAGCAGCCCATCTGCATCAAAGGCAAGGAAAATAATAAGCATTATGAAAAAGGTGGAATGAGCAGGAAATCTCTTAAGGCCAGTAAGAAACAGTACAATATTACCAGCAAGCAGTGAAGGAACTGAAGCAGAGAATAAAGATGTGAATAAAAGGTAAAAAGAGTTGAAAGAGAAAGCACAAGCAGAACTTGGCAACACAAATCATAGCATGGAACTCAAAAACAGCCAAGGAAATTTCATGTAATGAATACTATCAGTTTTGTAATGGGTGAGAGAGCTGCGAGTCTCAGAGTGAAACGCAATAAATATTTGATCCATGGCAGTGATCCTACGTGACATAGTGGCCCAGTGCTTAGCACTACTGCCTCACAGCACCAGAAACCTGATTCAGTTCTGACCTCCGGACACTGTCTGTATGGAGTTTGCACATTCTCCCCATGTCTGCATGGGTTTCCTATGGTTGCTCCAGTTTCCTCCATACTTCAAAGATGTGTACATTAAGTGGATTGCCCTTGAGTGAGAGGGGGAATGAGTGGGGTTATGGGGATAGAGACTTGGTAGGATTGTTGTAGGTGAAGACTCGATGGACTGAATGGCCTCCTTCTGCACTGTAGGGATTCAATGTTATTCTGTATCATCTACCAAGAGGGTCACTATGTTGCTGAAGCTTAAATTAGGCCAGAACCATTATTGGGAATTCTTTAGAGATCCATTTGAATGATTGAACTACCAGCGGTATGGAATATGAGCTTGAGAAAATGTTAATCTGCAGAGAGATCTGGTGTTTAAGGGAGCTGGGAAGGACTTGGCAATGAATAGACCCAAAGAGAGAACATAACTGTTGGAACAAGTTAGCAATTCAGGAGATTTGTCTAATGACTATAACAAGAAGGAAGAAATGTTGAACGTAGAAGTAGAGTTTGATGCAATTCCAACAAAAGAAACGTGACAATTGTCTGAAACCATGCAAAGCATAAGGAGAGAGATTAATATCAAATGTTGTTAGAAGAGAATGCTGATTCACCTCAGGAGAAACTCAGAAATGGTTACACTGAATGGAAGAGGAAGCACGGAATAAAGAACTACTCATGTCTAAACAGAAGATCAGCTGATGCAGAAGACGAAAGGAAGGAATTGGAAAATGAAGCCATTCAGCTGTGGAACTTGTGCCGGAGAGAACTAGACAAAGCAGTAATTCAGGCACAGAAGGAAACTGAAATTATTTGCCAGATCAAGATCGCTGAAATTGTTACACTAATAAAAATACTGGGAAGAGAAGGAACTTTATCACACAACCTAAGCACCAGAAACCAAGTACCATGACCTTTTCCTTCATAAGTAACAGACCAAGATTGTGAACAAGCTGTCAAGACACAAGACTGTGTCATATTGTGCTGATGGTACCTGCATGCATGGTAGAATAGGGTGCTGGACAGATAAAAGGATCAACAGAGGGTTAGAGAGTGCTACCATCCGCAGATTGAAGTACGTTGCCCCTGGTCAGTGCAGGACAGAACTTGGACAGCAGCAAGGAAGAGTTCCATGTAAGACCATATTTGGAACAGTACATAGTTGAAGCTTATTAGTAGAAGTGTTATGTCAAATGGAAGCCTCAAAATCTCATCACTAAACAATCGCTAGATTGATTTATAAATATCTAACTGGTGTGTATTACGTTTATTTAGAAAGTGGGTTTGAGTAAATCGATTTTGAGGATTGTGTATAAAAAATTAAAAAGGGACGAATGATTGTGGTGTCTAAGACAGCACAGCAGAAGAGGATCACATGGCTCGAAGGATCAATGGGAACTGAAAGTGAGTGATCACCCGAGAAGGTGGAGTCTTCCCTTGAACAAAATGCATCTGGAAGCCATGTAGTCATCATGTAAGGGCTGGAGCAGCCGAGGACTACTGCTCCAAGGCAGCCAAGGGTGGCAGACCCATGTACATTGTTCCTCTTTATCAAAAAATACCCTTTGTTCCCAACAAAACCCAAATTGTCTTGAGGAGATTTGGAATGCTACTACACAATTTATCAACCGAGTTCTTAAACCTTCTTTTGCTTCTGAGACACACCCCCACCCCATCTCCCATTTTATACTCCCATTTCCAGATGTCCTGGAACGTAAGATTTTTCCAAATATAAATTAGTTGGACTATTAAACGTAGGCATGTTACTTTTTTTTAAGTTTACTTGCTGTGAAATTTGTTAGAGGTGTTTCTCCCCTCCCTGCATCAATAATACAGGACAGCACGGTAGCACAGTGGTTAGCACTGCTGCTTCACAGCTCCAGGGATCTGGGTTCGAATCCTGGCTCGGGTCACTGTCTGTGTGGAGTTTGCACATTCTCCTCGTGTCTGTGCAGGTTTCCTCCGGGTGCTCTGGTTTCCTCCCACTCCAAAGATGTGCGGGTTAGGTTGATTGGCCATGCTAAAATTGCCCCTTAGTGTCCTGGGATGGGTAGGTTAGAGGGATTAGAGGGTAAATGCGTCGGGATTTGGGGTTAGGGCCTAGGTGGGATTGTGGTCAATGCAGACTTGATGGGCTGAAGGGCCTCTTTCTGCACTGTAGGGTTCTATGATTCTATGTTCCATAATCACTTCCATCCCTGACAACCATCAAGATATATGTACACTTCCAATTCTGGCATCTGCTCATCACAGATTTTCATTGCTTCACCAACCTTGAGTTGACCAGTCTCAAACTTCTGGAATTCCGTCCCTCAACTTCTCCATCTCTCTACATCTCTCCCTTCCTTTGAAAAATTTCTCAAAACCTTACTCCTCGATTAACATTCTGGTATTAATACCTCCATGTGTAGCTCATTAGGATAAGGTTCATACGATTTGCCTTTGGATGTTTTACAACGTTAAATGCACTATACATAATTCACCATATAAAAACAGTGGCTACAAGAGTAGGTCAGAGACTCGGAATAGAGCAGCAAGTAACTCCTAACTCTCCTAAGCCTCTCCACCATCGATAAGGCACAAATCAGAAGTATGATGGAATACTCCCCACTTGCCTGGATGGGTGCAGCTCCAACAACACCCAAGAAGGTTGACACCATCCAGGACAAAGCAACCCACTTGATTGGCACCACCTCCCTCCATCACCATTGCTCAGTAGCAGTGATGTGTCCTAGCAACAAGATGCACTGTAGAATTTCAGCAAAGATCCTTTGACAGCACCTTCCAAACCTACCACCATTTCCATCTAGATGGACAAAAGCAACAGACACAATGGGAACACCACCATCTGCAAGTTCTCCTCCAAACTACTCATCATCCTGACCTGGGAATACATTCCCATTCCTTCACAGTCACTGAGTCAAAATCTTGGAATTCCCTCCCTAACAGCATTCCAGGTTAGCACACAACACGAGTGGCAGCAATTCAAGAAGACAGCTCACCGCCACCTTCTCAAGGGCAATTATGGATGGGCAATAAATGCTGGCCAGGGAGTGACATCTATGTCCTATGATTGAAAAAAATGAATGTACTTTCTTGTTGGTGCAGTAGACAGACTGTGTGGGAGAGGGTCAGCTCAGTAACAATAGCTGAACTGCCCTGGAATCAACAATCTTTTTAAATCATTGTGAATTATTCAGCCAATGCTGCAATTCTTTCAAAGGTATCATTGATTATTTAGTAACTATAAAGTTTAAGAAAACTGACCTGTAATATTATCCCTCAGCTTCAGAAAAGACAGGCTGCCTTTTGCCTCCATCTGTTTCTGAACCTTTGAAAGTTTCAGTTCAATAGCATTTAAATTCTCCAGCATTTCTCAAATATGTTTCATCATTATTTTTGGAACCTTCCCCTCTCTTTCCCCGAGAGTTCTGAATGAACGATATTCCCTTCTCATTCTGTGTGACAAGCAAGCTAATCAACCTGATTCTTCAGAAACACCTGCATGGAAACCCATCAACATCACTCTAAGTGACAGGCATGCTGGATAATCCACTTCCCCAAGTGTTTTTCAATGGAACCCCACCTACGTCATTCTCAGCAAAAGTGCATTGTCCAACTGACTTACACAGGAACTTCTCAAAGCACCAAAAACATTGTTTTTCCATTATTTGTTCACGGCATGTGGGTCACGCTGAGTGAGGGTCATGTTTGTAAGATATAAGCCGCTTTCTTGAACCATCTCAGTGCTGTTAGAGGGGGAGTATTTAGGATTTTGGCCCGGTGAAAGTGAAGGAACAGCAAAATCTTTCCAAGTGTACACTTATGAGGGAAGTGTACAGTTAGTGATATCGTTGTATATCTGCTGCCCTTGGGTGGGATTTTCTAGCCACGCCTGCCAAGAGTGGAAATTCCTGCCCATGGTCAATGGCCTAAAAGATCTGTCAAATCTTCTGTCCCATGGTGAGCAGGGTTGGGAAATTTACCCCCTTATTCTTCTGGATGGCAGAGACTACGGGTTTCAAGATGCTGCCACAGAGCCTGGACAGACTGAAGGACATCTGATAGATCTCAGGTCTGCTGTCACTGTGCGCCAGAGGTGGAGGCAGTCAATATTTGAGGTGGTGCATGGGGTGCCACTCAAGCAGGCTCCTTTGTTCTGAATAGTGTAAAGCTCCTTGCAGGATGTTGGAGCTGCACTCATCCAGGCAAATGGGGGAGGAGGGTAATTGCTTCACACTGCTAACTTATGGGGCTTTGCAGATGATGGATAGGATTTCAGGAGTCAGGAATTGAATTATTGACTGCAAAATTCCTAATCTTTGGCCTGCTGAAGTAGCCAGAGTATTTATGTGTTTTGTGTGGTTAAACCTCTGGTCAGTGGTGACCCACCAGCATGTTGATGGTGGAGGATTCAATTACATTAATACAGTCGAATGTCTTGGGGAGATGGCCAATATCAAGCACTTGCATGACAGGCATGTTACTTGCTTGGAACAGCTTGGTGAGGGGTGCAGCCAATTATGGAGCACACGTCATCAGCACTACGGCTGAGTTTTTGTTAGGCTCCATAGATTTCAGCCCTTACTTGATATTATGCGAAGGAAATCAAAGTGGCTGATGGCACTTATAGAATCCATTGAATAATTCACTGAACCTCTATAGTGCAGATGGAGGCCACCTGGCCCGACCCTCTGAAAAAGCATCTTACCTTGGCCTACCCCTTGTGCGCACGCACACAACTACCCCCCACTCCTCTGCCAATCCTGCATATTTACCATGGTTAATCCCACCACCACCACCCCGCACCCACCCAATTCTGCATATTTACCATGGTTAATCCTACCACCCCCCCTCAATCCACATATCTACCATGTTTAATCCACCTGACCTACATATCTTGGAACACCAAGGGGCAATTTAGAATGGCCAATTCACATAACCTACACATCTTTGGATGGTGGGAGAAAACCAGAGCACCTGGGGGAAACTACGTAAACATGGAAGAACGTGTAAACTCCACACAGACAGTGACCCAAGGCCGGATCCTTGGTGCTGTGAGATTAGCAACAGTGCTAACCACTGTGTCACCATGTCACCCTTTTCTTGCAAGTAATTATCACTCTAATAGCACTGCCATTTTAAGAGCTTGCTGATTGTTTCTCTATGCTTTACCCACCCTATTCTGATTTAGGCAGATTCCCCAGTGATTGTGGGCCTTCTCACCAAATTTTCGAAATTAGGCCATTAACTTCTTTGTTCTCTATGCAGGTCCAGAGTGGTTTGAATTCTGTCGGCTTCCTCAGTCTTTGATCTTCTTGTGTGTTTGAAACCTCAGGAGGCAGTCATGATGAATCATCCAGTTGGCACTTTTGCCTGAAGATGGTAGTTAGTGCTTCAGCCTTGTCTTTTGCATTGTCGTGCTGAACTTCCCCATCGCTAAGGGTGCTTTTTCTCCCCTGGAGTCTCCTCACCTTTGTTAGTTATTTTAATTGTCCACCACAATTCATGACTAGGTGTAATAGGGCTGCAGACCTTTTACCTGGTCTGATAGTTGTGGAATTCCTTAGCTCTGTTTACTGTCTTGCGTCGTAGCTTAACTTTTAGTCTTGCATCGTAGCTTAACCAGATTAACAGCAGAATTTTAGCTGTACGGCAGGCTTTAAGGAGGTAATTGCAGCTTCGAGAAGTTTGTGCTTTTAACTTGCTGGTTTGATTTAAGTATATTTTTACATTATGAATTTGCACTAAATCTATTTCAATTGCTGGTAATCAACTTTCTTGTGACAAGCAACATACTTTGGTGGACAGCTTAAAAACTTCTCACAGATGTTTAGTTGAGAGCTCCTTTCTAAATGATTACACTAATAGCGAGTCTCACAACGAGAGATAGTCGGCTGAATTTTATGAGGAGAATTGGGACCACAGCCTTGGGGTAAAAAGCAGGTCCCTACTTGGCAGCGATGGGGTCTGCTCAGCAATTTTATAACAGCTGGTCTCCCAGTTGACTGCCTGTGGACCTGCCATTCAATTAGTGAAGGTCAGTGAAGACAAGCAGGCTCCTGACATTGCATGCAAAGGCCAGCAGTTCTGAGGGAGCTGTGGGAGATCGCTGCTGAGGAATGCAGAAGACCCGGAGAATACTCCAAATATTTAAAGAAATAAATGTCTAAAAATCATCGGATGCTATATGGGAGGGAAACCCCTCCCCAGAAATTATTGAGTCCACATGGGGCAGGGTGAGGGGTGGGGAGGGAGTGGGGGGAGTGCTTTCTCTCCCCGCAGCTTCTCTCTGTTCAATTAAACTTCGCTGCGAAGCCATCTTAATTTCGCTGATTGCTTCCTAACATGGCAGGGGAAGGCGGCAAGAGGTCATTCTGCTGCTGGCAAAATGTTGGATCACCAGGAATGGGTTTAACTCGGATATTTAAACATGGAAATTGGCTATCCACCTCCTTGGAGCAAGCACACTTGCTGCTTCTTATCCCAGCATTGGTAAAATGCCATGACACCAGGACCATGTTGTGAAGTCACCTCGACATGCTTTGCCACAATTTCCCATCCAGCGTGCCACACAGCTCACATCCTAGGGGCTGGTAATACCCTAGTTAACATGTACAAAGGGGCTGCTGGTAGACTTTGCTGATGGCTGGATTGATACAGAATGTTGAAAATACAACTGTGCTAGGCATATTACTGTTACAGCACCAATTTCACCACAGATCCTGGAGAGTCAAACAGGCTGGAAATTGCTGGTTCAGAAATTCATTCTCTTTGGAATGATTCATGCCTTTTAGGTACTCTTTTCCACGAGACTGGTTCAAATCATCTTCTTCCTTCACTGTCCTGTGTCTTCAATAGCCCATTATATAGCAGTTAATAGCAGCCTTAATTGGGCAAAAGACTGTAAATGACATTGGATAAAGTTTGGATTTCTCAGAACTTGCACACAGGACAAGAAAATAATCCAGGCACAACCTGAAAGATAAAGTTTACCATACTGGAGTTCTCGTACCAGCGATATCAAAGTTCCTGCACCCCACTGTGAGAGGTGAGCTCTGCCAATGTAGGATGAAGATTGCAAAAGCAGCTCAGGATGGATGTGCCCCCTGTAGAGTTATAAACGTGTGAAATATCAAGTGTGGCCACAGCTGCCAATCCTTCAGAGGAAAGATTTTCAACAAGTGGCCACAGCTTTGGTATCAGAAGCTAGGAGTGAGGAGATTGGAAGGTGGACTTCCCGCACCTCCAGCCTGCTGCTGTCAGACTGCATCCAGGCAACTGGTGGGCTTCATCCTCAGTGGCGAAGGAGGTGGTGTGGTTGAGGGAGGGGGTGAATGTGTGAGCGAGACAGGGCAAGTGTGGGGGGGTGGGGGAGGTGAGTGTTGGGGGGGGCAAGTGTTGGGGGGGGCAAGTATGTGAAAGAGGAGGTTAGAGTGTGTGAGAGAGGGGGTGGGAGCGTGTGGGGGGGTAAGAGCATGTGAGAGGGGGCGCGCGAGTGAAAGAGAGGGGGCGCGCGAGTGAAAGAGAGGGGGCGCGCGAGTGAAAGAGAGGGGGCGCGCGAGTGAAAGAGAGGGGGCGCGCGAGTGAAAGAGAGGGGGCGCGCGAGTGAAAGAGAGGGGGCGCGCGAGTGAAAGAGAGGGGGCGCGCGAGTGAAAGAGAGGGGGCGCGCGAGTGAAAGAGAGGGGGCGCGCGAGTGAAAGAGAGGGGGCGCGCGAGTGAAAGAGAGGGGGCGCGCGAGTGAAAGAGAGGGGGCGCGCGAGTGAAAGAGAGGGGGCGCGCGAGTGAAAGAGAGGGGGCGCGCGAGTGAAAGAGAGGGGGCGCGCGAGTGAAAGAGAGGGGGCGCGCGAGTGAAAGAGAGGGGGCGCGCGAGTGAAAGAGAGGGGGCGCGCGAGTGAAAGAGAGGGGGCGCGCGAGTGAAAGAGAGGGGGCGCGCGAGTGAAAGAGAGGGGGCGCGCGAGTGAAAGAGAGGGGGCGCGCGAGTGAAAGAGAGGGGGCGCGCGAGTGAAAGAGAGGGGGCGCGCGAGTGAAAGAGAGGGGGCGCGCGAGTGAAAGAGAGGGGGCGCGCGAGTGAAAGAGAGGGGGCGCGCGAGTGAAAGAGAGGGGGCGCGTGAGTGAAAGAGAGGGGGCACGCGAGTGAAAGAGAGGGGGCGCGCGAGTGAAAGAGAGGGGGCGCGCGAGTGAAAGAGAGGGGGCGCGCGAGTGAAAGAGAGGGCACTTGAATGAGTGTGGGGGGAGTATGTGAGAGAGTGTACAGTGCATGTGAGAGAGGGAGTGAGGGGGGGTGAAAGGCTTAAACATTTTTAAAAATATATTTTTATTGAAGATTTTTCCTATTTTTCCAAGAAACCCTCAAAGATTGGAATAATACAGCATTATCATTTTTCCACAAGTACAGGCAGAAAGAGACAAGTGAGCACCAATATAGTTGGTTTGGATTATTCATTACAAAACTCCACCTCCAAAGATACAAACAATGAAAGGATGTCTCAAAGACTTGGGGGGGGAAAACAGGATAACAAGATAAAGCCATGAGTACATGGCGTAATGGTACACACACTTGCATTACAGGATACTGGAGACAGTGATTTATATTCCAGGATGTTCAAAGTAACCATTGCCATTCCATATTCAGCCAAGGGAATTTAGGATATTGACACAAGTATAGAAAAGGCTGATCAGCCAAAAATACTCGCACCATGCTTAGGTGTGCTCCAAAGCAGACTTCCCCATCTCGAGCTATTTCAGAGGGGCCAATTGTTACAAAATGCTGTTTTTTATTGAGGATGTGTTTTCAATCTATACCTTTACAGGAGTCCATCCAAGATTCTTTGACTCCAAAACAACAAAAATACAGAAACAAATTAGACGACACCAATATTTCTAAGGGGGAATGCTTTCACCAGCTGTGAGGACTCAATGTGGATAAATATTGCACAGCCATACAATCTACCCGGCTTGTTCCCCAACGCACTCAAACTCTTCAAAGATATTAATCCATTGCGATTCAACTTTGATACAGGACAGGAGCAATGCTCGTAGTTCCCCCAGGCCACCCCTGGCATAACGATAATATGACTGGATCAAATCTGTGACTGAAGCTTGGTTTAATTCAAGGAATTCACTGAAGGATGCATTCCATTCTAAATAAATGAATGCCCCTGATTTTCAAAAGGTAATAGCTAATATTTGCCTCAGTGTTCATATACTAGATCACCCTTGTCAACGTGAAAAATCACATCACTAAATCAAAAAAGGAATGTAACAACAAGAGGTAAAGTCCAGGATTAGTGATGAACTGCAGATTAAGACTCCAAATTATTGCCATCCATGGAGTTTAGAGAGGTCATAGGCTGAGGAGGATTATCGAACAGCCTTAAGAATTCATCAGATGTCACCCTCAGGGTAGCAGGATAAAACAGAGCCAACTGTATTCAGATGGCTTTCAAACACTCTCCAGCTTCATCAAAACACCTTCGACCAAAACTATGAAAATGCATGTCTACTAGCCGTACATCTGGGCTCAAAAATAGGATACATGTGCCCCTTCAAGATTAAAATGCCCAGGTTTCATGTCAAAATTAAGAAAATGTGGTAGCCAGTTCTTAAAAGATTTAGTGAGGAGTTTACTTTTGGCTCTTTCTGGAAAACCAGTCACACAAACTTTCCACTTCCAGCCCAGGCTCTCCACATCTAATATATCATGTAGCTGATTTTCCAAGGATTGAAAACGGGGCCTCAATTGAGGAAGCTGCATTCTCAACAATAAGGATTTTTTCCTCTGCTTCATCGAGCTCTTTATCAGTACACTGCAGTTCTGCAATATAGGCACTGAAATTCTGTGCCAGAAAGCCTAGTTTGTTGACTAGAACCTCAATCATATTGACAATCATTATCTGCAATGCCATCAATGTCGCCAAATTGAGAGCCACTCACTGACCAAATCACCATACTGAGGACTCAGAGCTACCCAGGTTGCCTCCGACTGCTTCTTTCTGTTGAGATTTTCTTGATTTTACTTGGCACTTTCTCCCAAAACTTAACCAGAAATCTTCTAGGGACACAGTGTGGAGTTTTCGCTCCAAGATTAGGTACTTCTGGGTTGTACATTAGGATAAATTAAATGATTAAAAGATGAGTAGCACAGAGCTCATGAAAAAACAGCCTTTGCCCTAATCTTTTTTTAATAATACAACTTTGTCGATTACTCACTTCTGAAGTGGTTACTACTTCCGGCCGTTAATGTTAAGGGGCAGTGGGAGAGCAGTTTTGCCAGGCGTCAATGCGAGGGTGCCATGTAGCTGGCAAATGAATTTGAGATTGTGTGCCTCTTCCTAAATTTTAATATAAGCAGAAGTGTAGCTAGACAAAAAAAAACTAGCTTACATTTGATTTCTGTGTTTGCACATATTTTGTGCCAAAAAGGGATGCCGACATTACAAGAATGTTCAGGGTTTCCCAATGCATTTGAGGGGTTGCGGTTGGGGATGGTGTAAGTCCCACATCTCAAAGTCTGTAGAATAAAGGACCTCATATTGATGTAACTATGATGAAATGTCACATGATTAAGTGACTGAGATCTGGTGAGAAGCAGAAATACATCCTTGCGTTGAGTGCTGAAATATACCTAGATCTATAACTAAACAGGAATTTTTTTTTTACAAATGATGGCTAGCATTCGTAGGCTGATAGGCAAACCCCATCTTGACCCTAAACTCAAGACTAAACAGCAGTTTCACCAATTTGACTAAATGTGGGACATAATTGCGCCCAATTAGCGCCTAGTTACTGCCGTCCAGACCTCCAAACTTGCCTCAAAATTTATTATGTCTATAAATGGTATTGTTTTAATCAATCACATTCCCCAGGATACTTTAGGTTTCAGCCATGGTTCAGTTGTTGCACCTTGCCTAAGTCTCGAGTTTGTACGTTCAAGTGAAACTCAAGAAACCTGAGCCTGGCAATTCAACTGACACTGTTGAATTTTCAATAAGACTTTAAAATGCAACCTTTCTGGCATCCACGAAACTTCCCAAAGACAGGCAGTAGAGTGGCATAGCGTTTAGGGCTGCTGCCCCATAGCTCCAGGGACCCGGGTTTCAATTCCGACCTGGAGTGACTGTGTGTGGAGTTTGCATGTCATCCCTGTGTCTGTATGAGTTTCCTCCGGGTGCTCCGGTTTCCTCCCACAATCCCAAAATGTGTGGGTTAGGTGGATTGGTCATAATAAATTGTCCCTTAGTGTCCCAGGATGTGTAGATTAGATGGATTAACCATGCGAGGTGTGTGGGTTATGGAGATACAGGCAGGGGTGGAGGGCCTGGATAAAATACTCTATCAGAGAGGTGTTGCAGACTCAGTCGGCTGATTGGCCTTTTTTGCACTGTAGGGATTCTATGATGCTATTTCAAACAGGAGCATGGGTCTCCATGGTATCTCAACCAATGTTTATCTGTCAGTCAATTTTACTAAACATAAACTATTTGATCATAAACAGGATTGTGGTCTGTACAAATTATTTGCAAGGTTTCCTGCATTCCAACAGTAACTGCACTTTGAAAAAAAAAGTACTTAATTGGCTATAAAGTATTTTTGGACATCCTGAGGTCAGAAAAGATGATATACGAATGTAAGTCTTTCATTTAATTTTCACCCACCTCCTCGGACCACTGCGTTCAGTTGAAACCCACATGGATTGGCATGTGGTGTGTGGTGTTGAACCTTTCAGTTAATACACCAGCTGTTTATGTTGTCTAAGTAACACTATCAATTACTGCTATTTTAGTGCCTAATTAAGGGGATGTTTTATGATACAGATTAACGCGCAGTGAGAACTGTTTGGAGACATCCAAACTCATTTCATTTAAGACCCTTCCAGGCATCAGAAAGATTCACCAACTGGACTCCACAACAGGGGGTGTTCTCAGACAAATACAGAAAAAACTCCCTGGAGCTTTGCAGGCAGGTCAGAGTCCAAGGATTCATCAACCAACGAGGCAACAGTGCTAAGAGCAGCATTACTCCTAACCTCAAGGTACACAACATACAAATAAGATTGAACCATAAGCTGCAAGTGAAGAAATGAACAGCAGTTGCCCTGCAGCAACTTTAATGGAAATATCTCTAAATATGATGCAAATATTCCAACATAATTAAAAATGAAAAAATGTAAGTAAAGTATCAAAAACGGGAGCAAACCTAATGCTCCGCAAGCAATATGCCACATTTATTAGTGAAGGAATTTTTGTGCGTATTTGAGGTCACACTGCTGATTTGCACAAATCTCATTTAACCTTTTTGACTCTTATGCAAATTTCACATTTTATGCTACATCATCGCCCAGTATGTAGCCCGCTGATATAAAAACCCTGTGAGAACAGGGTTTTTAAAAATTATATTGAACTATTCCTGTTGTTTTTCAATGGAAGGCTTTTTCTTTGTTTTTTAGGGTTATTTACATCAATAACAACCACTTTTATTTACATTCCAATTAAGGTACCTCACATGAACATTTATTAAACATCAAACCACATGAAGAGAAGGGGGTCATGGTTTGAAGATAAGGGGTAAACCTGTAAGGGCTGAGGTGAGGGAAATTTCTTCACCCAGAGAGTGGTGAACCTGTGAAATTCACTTCCATAGAAAGTAGTTGAAGCCAAAACATTGTGTGATTTCAAGAAGAAGTTAGATATAGCTCTTGGGGGTGAAAGAGATGAAGGGATATGGAGGGAGGAGGCAGGATCAGGATATTGAATTTGATGATCAACCATGATCAAAATAAATTGCGGAGCAGGCTCGAAAGGCTGAATGGCTTAATCCTGCTGCTATTTTATTTGTTTCTATATTAGAACAGATGAGAGTTAGGTTTTGAAGAACGTATTAAAGAATTTCTTAAAGGAAGAAAGATAGGTAAAGCACTAGAGGGGTTAAAGCAGGAAATTCTGGAGCTCAGGGTCTTTGCAGTTGAAAGCACACCAATGATGAAGTGACTAAAATTAGGGATGCTCAAGAAGGCAGAATTGGTGGAGCGCACATATCTGAGAGGACTTTAGATCTAGAAGAGAAATAGGGAGAGACTGTGAAGATATTTGCCAACTGGGATGTTAATTTTAAAATCAAGGCAACACTTCAATGGGAGACACTGGCTGCGATTTTGCAGCACTCCGGAGATGGAGGCAACTCCCCATTGGCCACCGGCAGGATCTCTCAGTCCCACAGACGTCAAGTTGAATTTGCACTGCTCTCCCCCTGCACCCCCTCCCCCAGCCCCACACTGCCGGGTTGCCCGCCTTGATGTGGAGGGGGTGCTGCCTTCAGCAGGACGGGAAGACCTCACCGGTCGGAAGCACCAGAAAATCCCACCCTCTGTCAGACAGGCACGATGGCTGAATGTTAGGACATAGGACTGTCAGGACAAAGGCGGCAGTTTTGAATGACCTCTTGCTTAAGGAGGCTAAAACATGAGAGACTGGCCAAGAAAACATAGCAATAGCCAAGTCCAGAGCTAACAAAGGCATAAATGAGGGTTTCAGCAGCAGGTGAGCAGAGGCAGGGGCAGAGTCAATGTTACGGTGGAGAAAAGCAAAAGCAATTCTGACAAAGGGCCATCCTGACTTGAAACGTTGGTTCTATTTTCTACACAGATGCTGTCTGACTTGAGATATCCCAGCTTTTCTGTTTTCGGTTGTGACGTTATGGTGAAAATAGGTGGGTTTCGTGATGACATGAATAGTGATCAGAAAATAACAACACCAACCCAAAAAGACCAATTGAGTCTCAGGCAGTTGCCAGGGAGAGGGATGGAGTTGGTGACCAAGGAATGGGGTTTCAGGCAAATAGAGGCTTTGGTTTTCCCAATGTTAAGTTGGGAGAAATTTCTGCTCATTCACTCATGGATGCTACAGACAGGCTAACATTTTGAAACAGTGGAGTTTTTGAGGGAAGTCATGGTTCAATAGAGCTGGATGTGATCAGCACTTATGGTGAAATTTATGCTGCTTTTTCATGTGATGAAACAGATGGATGTTATGACCAAGAGAAAAAATTTTTGTCTCGAGTTCGAATACTCCATAGATCACAACATATATTTAAATTGTTGCTCCTGCTCCAACTAGCGATACGGCCAAATATGCTCTGGCGGCACAGTGGTTAGCACTGTTGCCTCCCAGTGCCAGGGACCCAGATTTGATTCCTGGTGTGAGTTTCCTCTGGGTGCTCTGGTTTCTCCCACAGTCTGAAAGACTGGTGCATTAGCCGTGCTAAACTCTCCCTCAGTGTAACCAAATTGGTGATGAGGGGATTTTCACAATATCTTCATTGCAGTGTTAATGTAAGCCTACTTGCAACATTAATAAATAAACTTTAAAAAAAACTTAAACTTTACTTATGAATCTCAGAATGGACACTCAACGTCTCAATAAACAACAATATTATTAGTTTAACATAAAACCAAACTCATCAAGTAGAAAGGCAAAGCTTATTAACATATAATATGAAATATTAAAGTAGAATAATTACTCTAAAAATCCTAACTGTCTCTTTCACACACATCATCACACAAAGAAAAATAAAATTAAAACAGAGGAATCTTGCCTAAAGATTAAAAGTCGATGGTTCAAAGGAAAATAACAGATGAAATGCTAGATGGGGTGGCAGGGTGGCACAATGGTTAGCATTGCTGCCTCACAGCATCAGAGGTCCAGGTTCAATCCTGACTTTGGGTCACTGTTTATGTGAAGTCTGCACGTTCTCGCCGTGTCTGCGTGGTTTTCCTCTGGGTGCTTTGGTTTCCTCCCACAGTCATAAGATGTGCAGGTTAGATGGATTGGACATGCTAAGTTGCCCTTTGGTGTCCCAAAATGTGTAGATTAGATGGGATTAATCATTGTAAAGGTATGGAATTACAGGGATATGGGCAGGGGAGATACCTAGGTAAGAGACTGATTCAGAAAGTCAATGCAGACCCAATGGGCCAAATGGCCTCTTCTGAACTGTAGGGATTTTATGATTCTACGATTCTAAGATTCTACGATAGAGGCCTTGAAATGGTGTCCACGGTTACCTTCTCAGCACTGGTCTATGAAATAATCAATGACTCTTGCACGAACTTCTCAAGCAAACTTCAGGAAATCTTTCAGTCAGGCTATTTTAGAATCCAGATTGATATTGGAGCAACTTCCATTCACTCTCCACTTAGGGACTGGATCTGGAGTTTCAGGAGCTGGTGCACTATCCATGTAAATGATCTTCTTTTCTCCTCCAAAACAAAACCAAAATCAGCTTTTAATCACAGTTCTTCAGGCATGGTGTTTTTCCAAACCTATAAACCAACCATGCGAACCTTTTGTAAACAGTCCACGAGGGTCAAGAGACTTCCAGCGTCTTTCACACTGCTTAATTACCTTTTCTCGTAAAATGCTATCTTTTCCAGAAACAGCAGCAATCAGAGTCCTTGCGTTAACCCTTTAAGGGACAGCATCTTTCAAAAAACACAAACTCTTCCAGAATATTCTTAGATGAGCCATTTCCTATGTTTGAAGCCTTCATTACAGGGGAACCAAATAGATGAGAAATAGAAGGGAACCAAGGCAAGATACCTCAGGAAATAGCAAAGGTAACATAATGGAAGCAGGAAGAAAAGGATTGTAGGTGATCCTATGACCATGACTGAATAGATGAGAACAGCAGCAAGGTGAGTTACATGTTGACCCTGCCGTGAATTCTGACCGCTCTCTGGTCCTGATGTGCTTCAGGCAGTAGCTTTTACCCACTCAAGTTCACGCAATTTTTTTTGACAGGTAAATCTGACTTAAAATACATTTACAGAATGGATGGCAAATGAACTTCAATATAGTAAAGTGTGACATGAGCTACGGGGAAGCAGTGTGAGTAATGTCACTGGACCTGGAATTCAGAGCCCCAGACTAAACCCCTGGGAGCAAGGATTCAAATCCAACCACACCAGTCACTGGAATTTAAATTCAAATAATAAATCATTTATAGTGACCACAAAACCATTGTCCTTGTTTGTAAAGACCCAACACGTTTACTAATCCCTGTTAGGGAATGAAAACTGATTTTCTGGCCTGGATGCATGTGACTCCAGATCCACAGCGAAGTGGACTGGAAACCGCTCCGTTGTATTAAACTACTATAAATTCTAAATGAAATTAATCCGGACAGACCACTCATAAAGCACCAGAAACAACAATGGCAAACTTTGCCCCTGTTCTACTGACTAACATCTGGGGCTTGCGACAACATTTGGAGAGTTATCCCAGGGAATAGTCAAGCAACAGCCAGGCAGAATAATACTTGTGGAACCAGGCCTTACAGCTGATGTCCCAGACACCACCACTGCCATTCCTGGGGATGTCTGGTTCCACCAACAAGACACATACACCAGAGGTGGCAGCAGCACAGTGGTATACAGTTGGCAGGGAGTTCAAGGCATCGACTGCAGACCCCAAGTCTCAAGGCAAACATGGTCAAGGAAATGTCCTTTCAATTACCATCTATCACCCTACCCCCACAAACCTTCTCAGCTGATGAATCAGAACTCCTCCATATTGACCAGTGGAAGGAGCACTGAGGGTGATAAGGGCAAAGTATGGGGTTCTTCAATGTCCATCACCAAGAGTTGGGCAGTAATACCACCACTGACCAAGCAGGCCAAGTCCCTAAGGACAGAACTGCTAGTTTGTAAGTACTTCAGTGTTGAGACAACCAGCAAGAAGAAAGAACCCACTTGACCTCAAGCTCACACATCTACCTGTCATAGAAGCATCTGTTCAAGACTGGATACCTAGAATCTGATTGTGTGGCATTAGCACCATACGAAATAGCAAAGATTTTGAATGGTTTCGGTAATTGAAAACTGGTCATCCATGAGGTGCTGTGGGCCATCAGCAGCAGTAGAATTATATTCAATCACAATCTGTAACCTCATGCTCCAGCCTATCCTCCACTCTACCATTACCACAATGCCAGAGGATCAACTCTGCTTCAACAAAGAGTGCAGGATGACTTGCGAGGAGCCACACCTGGATACCTAAAAATGAGGTGTCAACCTGGAGGAGCTACAACATGTGACTACTTGCATGCCAAACAAAATGTTCAGTGTGGGAGAGACAGAATTAAGTGATCCAACAAATAAAGGAACTGCAGTCCTGCCGCATCCAATCGTGAATGGTAGTGGATAATTAAGCAACTCATTGGAGAAGGTAGCTCCACGAATATCCTGATCATCAATGATGGGGGAGCCCTGCACATCAGTGCAAAAGATAAGGCTGGAGAATTTATAGCTATCTTCAGTCAGATGTGCCAATTTTCCACCATATCATCCTCCGGAGGTCCCCAGCATCACAGACACCAGACCCATTAGATTCACTTAGCTTATACCGAGAAATAGGTGAAGGCATTTGATACTGCAAAGGCAATGAACCCTAACAATATTCCAACAGCAGTAATGAAGACTTGTGCTCCAGAACATGCAGCGCCCCTAGCCAAGTTGTTCCATTGCAGCTACAACACTGGCATCTACTGGGCAATGTGGAAAATTTGCCCAAGTGTGTCCTGTCCACAAAAAGTTGGACAAATCCAACCTGGCCAATTACAGCCCCATTAGTCTACTCTCAATTATCAGCAAAGAATTTATCATGACCAATTCACCTAACCTGTACATCTCTCGATTGTGGGGAGAAACTGGAGCACCCGGAGGAAACCCAAGCAGACACAGGGAGAACATGCAATCTCTACACAGACAGTAAAACAATCCGGGAATCGAACCCGGGTCCCTAGTTCTGTGAGGCAGCAGTGCTAACCACTGTGCCACCATGCCATCCACTTTCTTTCTGTATTTAGTTTATTCAAATTCACCTCCCTCATATTAACAGATATCTTCTCATCCTCTTTGACAACACGCAAGGACTGGAGAATAGCCAATGTTGTTCCATTGTTTAAGAATAGAAGAATAAAAGTGATGAAAGGAGTCAAGAGTGCCATCAAGCAGCACTTACTCAGAAACAAGCTGCTTGCTGATGCTCAGTTTGTGTTTTGTCAGGACCATTCAGCTTCTGGGCTTATTATAGCACTGATTCAAACATGGACAAGTTAGCTGAACTGAAAAGGTGAGGTGAGAGTGACTGCCCCTAACATCAAGGCAGCATTTGACTGAGTATGGCATTAAGGAGCCCCAGCAAAACTGAAGTCAATAGGAACCAAGGGGAAAGGTCTCCACTCTCTTCTTAGAACTCAACACCTCTGTTCTTCTCCTCTTATTACATAATCCTTGCAGTGTAGAAGGTGGCCATTCAGCCCATCAAATTTGCAACAACTCTCTGTCAGTGGCTTACCCGAGAAACTTCTCCCCCACCCTAGTCACGTAACCCCACACATTTTACCATGACTAATCCATCTAACCTACACACATTGGGACAGTAAGAGGCAATTTAGCATGGCTAATCCAGCTAACCTGCATATCATTGGACTGTGGGAGGAAACTGGAGCATCTGGAGGAAATCCACACCAACACAGGGAGAAGGTGCAAACTCCACACAGACAGATAACCAAGGCCAGAATTGAACCTGGGTCTTTGGCACCATGAGGCAACAGTGATCGCCGCTAAGCCACCATTCCACTCTGTTGCTGCTTTTTTCTCTGCGAATCGTCGACAGGTGTTTTATTTTTCATTGCTGCTGCAGTTGATGGTCATCTTGCTGCTCATATGATGTCCAACCTACAGCAGCCAACAGTCTATTGGTTTCACCAATGATTTAAGAATTGATACTATGAGGGAAAGATCAAAAAACAAATAAAAGTACATCACAGGAACAGGCCCTTCAGCCCTCCAAGCCAATATGGATCATGATGCCCTAAAAAAAAACTTCTCCCCTTACTCAGTTTGTATCCCTCTATTCCCTCCCTATTCATATCACCTTGCATTTGTCTGGATTAAACTCTACTTGCCATTTCTGTGCCCAAGTTGCCAATCTATCTGTATCCTGTTGGACCCTCTGACAATGTTCGACACAATCAGCAACTCCACCAATCTTCATGTCATCCACAAACTTATTAATCCGAAGACCCACATTTTCCTCCAGATCATTTATGTATACTACAAACAACAACTGAACCCTGTGGAACACCACTAGCTACAGATCTCTATTCTGAAGAACATTCTTCCACCGCTACTCTGTCTTGTGTAAGCAAGTTAGTTCTGTAGCCATCAAGCCAGTTCACCCTGAATGCCATGTGATTTTAGTTTTTGTACCAGTCTGCCAGTTGGAACCTTGTCAAATGCCTTACTAAAGTCCCTCATCAATTTTCTTTGTTGGCCTTGGAGGGAGTGTAGAGGAGGGTCACTAGGCTGATACCGGAGATGAGGGGTTTGGACTATGAAGAGAGACTAAATAGACTGGGTCTGTACTCGTTGGAGTTTAGAAGGCTGAGGGGGGATCTTATACAGACATATAAGATAATGGAGGGGATGGATAGGGTAGAGGTAGAGAGATTCGTCCCGCTTAGAAAGGATAGCAGAACTAGAGGGCACAGCCTCAAGATAAGGGCGGGGGGCAGTTTGGATTGGAGTTGAGGAGGAACTTCTTCACTCAAAGAGGGGTGAATCTCTGGAATTCTCTGCCCGTTGAAGTGATGGAGGCTACCTCGATGAATTTATTTAAGTCACGGGTAGATAGGTTTTTGATAGACAAGGGAATTAAGGGTTATGGGGAGAGAGCGGGAAAGTGGAACTGATCCACTTCAGATCAGCCATGATCTTATTGAATGGCGGGGCAGGCTCGAAGGGCGAGATGGCCCACTCCTGCTCCTATTTCTTATGTTCTTATTGTCACCTCTTCAAAAAACTCAATCAATTTGGTGAGACACAACGTTCCCTGTACAAAACCATGCGGCCTGTCATGAGCTAGTACATTTTTCTCCAAATGTGCAAACATTTTATCCCTCAGTATCTTCTCCAAAATCTTCCCCACTACTGATGTCAGATTCACTGGCCTATAATTTGCTGCATTATCCCTGTTTCTATTCTTGAACAATAGAACGACATTGATTATTCTCCAGTCCTCTGGAACCTTGTGTATGGTCAAAGAGAATGTGAAGATGTCTGTCAATATGAGGAAGATGAACTTGAGTAAACTAAATACAGAAATAAAGTGGGCAGCATGGTGGCACAGTGGTTAGCAGTGCTGCCTCACAGCACTAGGGACCCGGGTTCCATTCCCGGATTGGGTTACTATCTATGTAGAGTTTGCATGTTCTTCCCGTGTCTGCGTGGGTTTCCTCCGGGTGCTCCAGTTTCCACCCCCTCTCCCCTCTGCGATCCAGAGATGTACAGGTTAGGTGAATCGGTCATGATGAATTCTCCCTCAGAGTACCCGAACAGGCGCCAGACTCTGGCGATTTTCACAATAAATTCACTGCAGTGTGAATGTAAGAGTACTTGTGACAGTAATAAATAAACTTTACTTATAAAAGGAGGAACGTAAAGAATTAAAAAGAACAAGAACAAAAATGTTTGGCAAAAACATTTCTAAATCGCTAACAATTTATCGCATGCAAGTATAGAATTAGCATCTTAAATTGATCTTTTTCAGCTGCCGGTGAGTTTGATAGCCATTACATTAAAAATTATCATGCTATGAAAAGGGTGTTTATGCTGTTTACTATGAGCCCTAACTTTTCCGCAGCAAATGTAATGGGCAATTAATGTGCAAATACAGCAAGTTCATAAAAATAATGGGGAGGAGGAGGGATTTGAATCTTCCTCGTTTGTGCTGAGAAAATGGCAGACTGGCGTATATCAACCAGCAGGCTCTTGAGATCCGCAACTCATGACATATCTCTTACTCCCCCGACTGACTTGTGGATTATTAACTGCATACATTGTTAACACACCATTATTTTTCCAAGACTTGGTCTTTGATATACAGCTGAGGTTATTTTTAACACTGCAAATCCCCTGGAGAATAATTTACTCTTTCACAGAGGCAAAGTAAGGATTCCCATAAAAATAAAAATGAAATGCATTTGCAGCTTGCATTGTATTTATGCTGAAGATTGTATCTGTATCAGTGGAACCAAACCTCTTTGATCTTAACGATATGAACAAAGCCTTCAACATTTCTTCCATCATTGATATCTAAGCTGCCTACCATGCTGCAATGTTTTGAAGATATAGTTTAAAATTTCAGCAATCAGGTTCGACATCAATCAGCATCCATCTATTTGAAAAAAAGTACTTTGGCTTCTCACAAAACTATTTAATTCAAACTTATTTTGGAAGGAACATTTCCCCAGCATATTGAGCCTTTTTCTGATAACCCACCTTGCACTAAATCATAGAATCCTTCCAGTGTAGAAGAAGGCTATACAGCCCATCGAGTCTGCAATGACTCAAACTCTTACCCAGGTCCACACCCGCCATAATCCCACGTATTTGCTAATCCCTCTAACCAACACATCTTTGGACACCAACGGGCAATTTATCATGGCCAACTCACCTAACATGCACATCTTTGGAGTGTTGGAGGAAACTGGAGCACCCGCAGGAAACCCATGCAGACACGCACGCAATTCAAAAAGGGAAATAGAGACAAAGCTGGGAAGTACAGACCAATGAGACTGACCTAAGTACTGCGGAAGTTGCTAGAGTCCATTATCAAGGTTTCATAACTCAGCAGAGATATAATCAGATGAAGTCAGCATGGATTTACAAAGGGGAAATAATACTTGATGAATCTATTAGAATTCTTTGTGGATGTAATCAGTAGAGTTGATTGAGGAGAGCCAGTGGATATGAGTTATTTAGACTTTCAGAAGGCTTTCGACAAGGTCTCACATAGCAGGCTATGATGTAAAGGTAAAGCGCGTGGGTTTACAGGTGATGTCATAAGATAGATAAAAAATGGTTAGCAGATGACAAGGAAAAAGTCGCCAAAAATGGCTTTTTCCTGTTTGGCAGGCAATGACTTGTGGGGTACTGCAGGGATTTGTGCTAGGACCCCAACTGTTCACATCATAAATTAACATGATACAAAATTGAGTGGAGGTAAGCTGTGAGGAGGATGCAGAGATGTTTCAGCATGATTTGGACAGGCTGTGTGTCTGGGCAGATGCATGACAGATGCAGTATAATGCAGATAAATGTGAGGTTATAAATGGTAGTGACATAGGAAGAGATTATTACTTGAATGGATGTAAATTGAGAGAGATGGATACTCAGTGAGACCTTGGTGTCCTTGTGAATCAGTCACTGAAAGTAAGCGCGCAGGTACAGCAGGCAGCAAAGGCAAACAGTGTGTTGCCCATCATAGTGAGAGGATATGATTATAGGGTTAGAAATATTTTGTTGCAATTGTTTAGGGCTTTGGTGAAGCCACACCTGGAACACTGTGTGCAGTTTTGGTGTCCTTATCTGAGGAAGGATATCCTTGCTACAGAGGGAGTACAGCGAAGGTTTACCAGACTGATTCCTGGGATGGCAGGTCTGTTAACTGAGGAATGACTAAGTCAGTTAGGATTGTATTCATTGCAGTTTAGAAGAGTGAAAGAGGCTCTCGTAGAAACTTATAAAATTTTAACAGGGTGTATCCACTAAGAATGTTCCCAATGGTTGGGGAGAACCTTTTAGAACTTCGGTGAGGAGAAATGTCGTCACCCAGAGTGTGGTGAATGTGTGGAATTCACTACCAGAGAAAGTCATTGAGGCCAAAACATTGGATGGTTTCAAGAAGAAATTACATACAGTTCTTGAGGCTAAAGAGATCACAGGATACAGGGGAAGGAGGGAATCAGGAATTTGATAATCAGCCACGATCATAATGAATCGCGGAGCTGGCTTGAAGGCCCGAATGGCCTATTCCTGCTTCTAGTTTCTATGTATGTTTCTATAACATGATAAGAACGTATAAAGCGCCACACAGTCACCCCATACTGGAATCGAACTCTCGTCCCTGGTGCTATGGGGCAGCAGTGATTTGATTTGATTTATTATTCCCACATCTATTGGTATACAGTCAAAGTATAGACACACCATACAGACAAAGCATACCATTCATAGAGAAGGAGTAAAGGAGAGAGTGCAGAATATAATGTTACGGTCATAGCTAGGATGTAGAGGAAGATCAACTTCATATAACGCAAGTCCATTTAAAAGTCTGATTGCAGCAGGGAAGCTGTTCTTGAATCGGTTGGCATGCGATGTCAGACTTTTGTATTTCTTTCCTGACGGAAGAGAGAATGTCCAGTGTGTGTGGGGTCCTTGATTATGCTGTCTGCTTTTTCAAGGTAGTGGGAAGTATAGACAGAGTCAATGGATGGGAGACTAGTTTGCGTGATGCACAGGGCTATGTTCATGACCCTATTGCTGGTGTCTTTTAGACGCTTAGCCACCCTCACCCAACAGCACTTTTGCCACCCAAATGCAATACCACAAACTGGAAGGTGAGTTTTAGATTTAGCTTTAAAACTAGACTTGTAGCTGCAACTAGTCAATTAAATAATTGGCTTCAACAAGTTTCCAGAGGCTAGTTTGACTGGAGGAAAAAAGTAGGCGTTCTTGAAGTGGAGCTTGGACTGCAGTAGAGTGTGACAGTTGTAGTTTGTTGACCGAAGGAGCTCGGTGAGTCTTTCCTTTTCTACTTTTCCTCAGAAAGAGGAACAGCAGCCTTGGAAAGTAGGACCTGATGAGTATTTCTACTGTCCTTTGCATATCCTGAACTAGAAATAGTAAAAGTAAAAGGAATAATTTAAGGGTAAGTTGTGGCAGGGCAGCTCAACCAAGCTGAATACTCCTCTTATGCAATGTGGGAAGTCAGGAACACTTCCGTTCTCCAGGGTGACCACATATACAGGATCTGTCTCCAGCTGAATTTACTCAAAAATCTATGTTTCAGAGCATCAAGTCAATGACTGGAGTCATTGTGGAGCATCCCCAAGGATGGGATTTTTGAGGATACACTGCAGGTAAATAGTACATTGGCAGACATGGAATGGGTGGCCGCCAGACAGAGCAAAATCATTAGGCAGTGCAGGGGTGGCCTGGGTCCATCTCTCTCTTCAACAGGTATTCTGTTTCGGATGCTGTTGGAGAAAGTAGTCAGTCAGGGGAATGCAGCAACAGCCAGGTCCATGGCACCACAAGTGACTCAGCTGCAGAGGAGGGGAAAGAAAAAACAGAGTGGGAAGGCAATAGTGATAGGGGATTCGATTGCAAAGGGAACATATATGTTCTGTGGCCTCAGTTGTGGCACTAGGATGGTATGTTGCCTCCCCAGTGCTCAAGGATGTCACTGAGTGGCTGCAGGATACTCTGAAGTGAGCCGCCAGAGGCAACCCGTGCGGCACCTGCAGCTCCCTGGCGGTATTTAATCAAGGTCCAATGCTGAATTTTGATTCAGGCCAGTACAGATAAGCACATGAATGAGTAACACAGGTGACTTTCCCTCCTTCAGGTCTCTTTCCCTCCTCCAGGACATCTTGAACCAGACGGTGTCTGAGTAACTCCCTCAACCTGAACTGAAAAGAAGTCCAGTTAGAACTGAAAAAGATAAACTGACCATTGTGAAGAGCAAATGTGTGTACGAGAGTATTTGATGTTGTATATATATTCTTTCCTTTTTGCAATTAAGTGAGAACAACTCTCCTTTCATTCCGGTGAAAAAAAGAAGTGTCATAATAATGAAGGGGAACACTGAAATGTGTCTGGAAATATTGAACTGTAAATATGACCTGTCAGTTTTTATAAATATGGATGCACAAGCCAAGGATGTCCAAGCATTCAAAGTCAGTCACTGACTGAATTGTTGGGGTGTGAAATTCTGAGGGACAATGGAACCATTCTATTGCCAAACAAAGGTACTTCTAAAGCATACAGAAACTTATTGCCATCTCAATGGGACGTAATGGATTTTTAAGTCAACCTTCCAGGGCTACAAACCAACTGGGATAAAAGCTAACTGAAAGGCATGTGTGTATGTATACGTGCATTAGTGCTGGGCTGTCAGGAGAGCATGACATGGAAGCAAAATGCCAGCCAGCAGCAGCAACACCCCTCCAAAAATCATTCCCAGGCGTATCTCTGTATTTTCCCCGATTGTTGAAAGAAGGTAAGCCAACACAGACCACAGCTGAAAGAGAAACTGAGAAGTCCCTCCGCTGAACTAAAGAGAACAAACCTCAAAATCGACAATTCATCTGCCGAAGTCATAACCATCAGAACCTTGAATCGCAACACCCACAACACTCAGTTAACTAGTCCTCACAAGTCAAGAACTGTTTTATGTATCTTTTACTTACTTTGGACTCACTTCCTCACTTCTATTCTGTGACTATGTGTGAATATGTTTTATCTTATTCTCACATTTAGTAATCACTAAATCTGCTCTATCTTTAATTCAAGAAAACCTGGTTAAACTGACTTCTTTTAAAATATAAATATTGGACTGGAGAAAAGGTATCCAACAAGGAAGGGATCCTTTTTAGATTAGTCTTGTGATCAACAAAAAGGGAGCCAGTTCATCCACCCCTGCCCCAAGGAATAACAATTTGGGGATATCCCAGCCAGTGGGTAACAAAATGAGTGTTCTCAGCTGTGTTAACAAATTTGGGGCACCTCACCTGGGGACTGGTTGCAACAATCCTTAATGGAAAATCTTTTCATGCGACATCTACAAATACAGCAATTCAGATATTTCTTTATCAGCAGTGGTGGTAGACACTATGTAGGATTTAAATCACTTAAATCCTAGGGCAACACAATTCAACAAGAAATTAACACCTGATCTCCATAACAAATTAATTCTCCAAGAATCTAGATCAGAAGTTTAAGGCAGGAGAAGGGGGATGAAAATTATTTCAGCCATGATTGAATAGTGGGGCAGATTCGATGGGCTGAATGGTCTAATTTTGTTCCTACATCTTATGGTCTATCTTATGCTCTTTAGGACATCACCCAAAAATGACAACCAGCCAAAATATGAAAGGTAATTAGCAGTAAGTTGGAATAATTCCTCTACACATTATTAGCAGCAACTTTTGTCACGTAACGTTTTTTCATATCAATAATGCAAATTTGAAACAGCTCAGATGTTATTATGTAACTGCCAGAAGATTGGGAAATATGATCATCTCAAAAGAAAGCTGCGTCTTGGATTTAAATAAATGCTTTCCTGCAGACTGAAGAAAGAACAAGCATTTATATTGTGCCTTATCACATCTGTCAGGAACATCTCCAGGTGAATTACATTGTACATCACGAAGGATTCTCAGATTTCCATGGCATGACAGCTATATTATTGGGAAGCTACGCTCATATGAACATTTTCATTCTCCAAAATGCCTAACGCTGTGCAAATTAGTCTTTAAATAGGAATAGTTAATAATAAATGACATTGTAGGAGAGAATTGTAAAAATCATACTCCTTTTACCCTTTTATTTAGACTAGACTTATCTTGACATTGTTATGTCTGTTTTCTTTGGAAATTATCTCTTCCTCTCCTCACTTCACGCTACTCAACTTTTAAGGGATCAGCAATGGAAGAATGACATAAAACTGCCATTGCTAATCCATGGATTGATTGGGGAACTGGACGCAAGGAAAACAGCTCCTCTATCTTCGAGCTATGTTTTTGACAGGAGGCATGAGGACAGATTTGGCCCCAGTAGAGTGGGCAGCAAAGCTAAGAGGTAAGACAGGGGATGAGCAGTTGTTTACGGAGATACTCAAGTCCTCACAACTAAAATATATCCCAGTGAGGAAGAAAGATGGTAAGGGAGTGGATGGAGGTTTGAAGAAACATCCATTCTAAACAAAGAAGTCAAAAACAATATAAAGACAAAAACTAAGGTGTACCATATTGCAAAGGCCAGTGGCAGGCTGGAAGGTTGGGAAACTTTCATACATAAAAAAGTAATACAGAAAGCTCATGTCAATTAAGAAAGAAAACTAGCGCAAAATATCAAGAAGGGTAGCAAAAGCTTCTATAGGTATAAAAAATGGAAGAAAGTCACTCGGGTGAATGTTGGTCCCTTGGAAGATGAAACCAAGGAGCTAATAGTGGGGAACACTGAAATGGTAGAGATGCTAAATTAATACTTTGCCTCAGTTTTCAGAGTAGGGGACACTAGTATCAGTTCTACAGGAATGGGCAAGTCAGAGGTCAGAGAAAGGGTAGAACTTAGAACAATCAACCGCGATAAAGAAAAGGTACTCAGTAAACGATTGGGATTGAGGGCAGATAAGTGCCCCGGGCCGGATGGCCAACATCCTAGGGTATTAAACCGGTGGTGGAGATAGTGGATCCATTCGTTATAATATTCCAAAATTCCCTGGACACAGGAAAGGTTCCAGTGGATTGGAAAAATGCTGATGTAACGCCCTTATTCGAAAAGGGAGGGAGGCAAAATGTGGGAAATTACAGACCAGTTAGGTTAACATCTGTTATTGGGAAAGTATCAATTATCAAGGAAGCAATATGAGGACACATGGAAAGTCAAAATGCTACTCATCAGAGTTGACATTGTTTTATGAAAGGCAAATCACGTTTAACTAATTTGCTAAAGTTCTTCAAGGATGTAACAAGCAAAGTGTATAATGGGGATCCTGTAGATGTAGTATACCTGGACTTCTGGAAGGTGTTTGATAAGATGCCGCACAAAAGGTTAATTCACAAGTTAGACCACATAGGATTAGGGTTAATTTATTAGGCTGGATAGGTAACTGGCTGATAGACAGAAGACAGGGTCGGGATAAATGTTTTTTTTTCTGGATGGCAAGAAGTAACCAGTGGGGTGCCACAGGGTTCGATCCTTGGGCCTCAACTATTTACAATCTATATTAATGACTTGGAGACAGGGATAGAAGGCTCTATAGCCAAATTTGCAGATGACACAAGAATAGGCAGAACAGTAAGTTGCAATGAGAAAATAAGAACCTTACAAATGGATATCAGGAGAGTGTGCAAAAATGTGGCAGATGGAGCTTAACATGCATTTTGGCCACCAAAATGGCAAGGCGACTTATTATCCAAATGGGGGGAAGTTTGGGGTGCTCTAGTGCAGAAGGATCTGGGTTCGTAAGTCACAGAAAACGAGCATGCAGGTACAGCAGATATTGAAGAAAGCAAATGGAATGTTGGCATTTATAGCTAAAGGAACAGAATATAAAGGTAAGGAATTGTTGTTGCAACTATACAAGGCATTGGTGAGGCTGCACCTGGAGTATTGAGCACAGTTTTGGTTCCCTTATTTGAGGAAAGATGCAGTGGCATTCGAGGCAGCTCAGAGGAGGTTCACTACATTGATTCCAGAGATAAGGGGTGTGTTGTATGAAGCGAGATTAAACAGTTTAGGCTTGGAATTTAGAAGAATGAGAGGAGATCAAATTGAGGCATACAAGATGATAAAAGGTATGGATGAAGTAGACGTGGAGCGGATGCTTCCTCTTGTGGGGCATTCTAGGATGAGAGGTCATTGTCTTAGGATACAGAGTAGCAAATTTAAAACAAGGTTGAGGAGAAACTACTTCTCCCAAAGGGTTGTGAATCTGTGGAATTCACTACCCCAAAGTGTGGTGGATGCTGCAACAGTGAGTACATTTAAGGAGGAGTGAGACAGATTTTTAATTGGTAATGGGTTGAAGGGTTATGGGGAGAAGGCAGGAAAATGGGGATGAGAATCATATCAGCTATGATCAAATGGTGGAGCAGACTCAATGGGCCAAATGGCCGAAATTATGCTCGTATATCTTGTGAACTAAGGAGCTTGTGCATTGTTGGATATTCACTATCATCAAGAAGACAGCTATGGATACTAAGTAGCAGACAACACTAACATCTATGTGGATGCAAATTTAATTTGAATTGAATTCTCTCGTTCTTATGTGTCTGAATCAAAACTACTTGACTGTTTTAGTGCCTTCCTTTTAAGTGAGAGAGATGAAAGCACTGTTGAAAATATTACAAACGGAGACAACAATCAAGATCCAGGTTGTTTCATGAAGCAGTCAGTCCCATCTCAGCCTTCAAAGAAGATATCCACAGATCATCAGATTGAAGACTATAAATCATTCATACAGATAAAAGCAATTATCTGCTGGTAGTAGAAGATCATGTGGTATAGGTATGGGGATTTTACTTGATTCTGAGGGAATAATGGAAATGACATTTAGATAGTTCCGACTTGTGTCATTAATAAATAAACTAAAACTAAACTTCAAGGCTCAATGTCTGGTGTCTGGTGGAGAAATTGCATCCATCAGCTAAAACTCATTGTTCCCCAGGTTAGCACAGGTGGCACAACGAAGGAAACACTGATGTAGTAACTTGCAAAGACAGGTGATCACCAAATAGACTGACAAATGAATGGCTTATTAAGGTAACTATGTACAGGCAGTAATAATAAAGGCTACCATACTCCACAACTCCAGACTCCGAAATGCAAGGAAAACACACATTCAGCTCCAGGAGTCAT
Organism: Carcharhinus amblyrhynchos; assembly: GCF_965287045.1. Taxonomy (NCBI): domain Eukaryota; kingdom Metazoa; phylum Chordata; class Chondrichthyes; order Carcharhiniformes; family Carcharhinidae; genus Carcharhinus; species Carcharhinus amblyrhynchos. Next base: position 9,579,062 of record NC_137340.1, on the reverse strand, counting down.
GTGCTCCAGCCTGATCGGCCAAATGGGTCACGTAACCCTCTGGGAGCTTGCTCCATAAAGGGGTACATTTCCACAGCAGTTATTAATAAAATTGGACTTTCATGCGGACAAAAATTAGCCAGGTTCTACAATGGGCAAGACAACTCCTTACCATGTCAGATCACCATACCATGTGGTGAAGGTGAAAATTACATCTCTATTTCAGAGATTTACTGCAAACCATGGTATTTTAAAAGATTGCAGATATTCAGCAGATCAGTTTGCATCTGAAATACGTTAGCATTGTTGGAGTAATCCTCCACCAATTCTGAAGAACGGTCACAACTCAACAAATCTCCATCATACATCTAAAATGAAGATGCAAAACTTTCAAAATTTTTACAGGTTTGGGCTCGTGGGATTTTCTCTTTAGAGAAGAAAAAATTAAGCAGACATATAGAAGCATTCAAAATTATGGAGGATTTTGATGGACTAAATGAGCCATTGACAGGTAATCAAAGGACACAGATTTGAGATAATTAGCAAGGGAACCAGACGAGGAAATTAGGAATTTTTTTTAAATGCAGACTAGAAATATATTACGATCTGAAATTTACTGTGGAAAGGATAGTGGAAGCAGATTAAATGATAATTTTCAAAAGGGAATCGGATGTATTCTTGAAAAAAAAGATACTTACCAAAATGAATAGCTAATTGGCTAGCTCTTTCAAATAAATAAATCCCAGAAACCAACTTCAGAATATTTCTTATCATTGCATTTGAATCAAACAAATGCATGTTTGCACCGTTCAAGCAATGTGATCAATACACAGTAAATGTTGCTGTATAAGTTTGGGTGTGGGTCGTCGCCAACTTTGTTATTCCACATGCATGGTCTGCTATTTGTAGACCTGTTTTAAACATCCACCTATCTTCACAACACAGCCCATATCATCTGCATTTTTTTTTAGTCATTCATAAGACATGGGCCAGCATTTATTGCCAATCCCTAATTGTCCTTGAACTGAGTGGCTTGCTAGGCCATTTCAAAGGTCAGTTAAGAGTCAACCGTACTGCTGTAGATCTGAAGTTACATGCAGGCCAGACCGGCCTTCCTTCCCTAAAGGACATTAGTGAAACAGATGGGTTTTTACGAAAATCGACAATGGTCATCATTAGACTTTTAATTTTTTACTAAATTAAAATTTCAACTTCTGCCATGTTGTGATTCAAACCCAGATCTCCGAAGCATTATGCTGATTCTGCGGATTACCAGTGCAGTGACAATACCACTACACCATTGCCTCCCCTTCGTGATCCAGTGCACCCAGTTATGGAAATTGGCAAATATAACATCTATTTGAGGGGCAAAGACCTGAAGCTGATGATGAATGCAAGCAAAGCATTCTGTGGCTGAAAAGGGAGATTGATGGGACTGACGTATGAGAAGAGGTTGACATGGTTAGGTTTGTTTACACTGGAGTTCAGGCGAATGAGGGGGGAATCTTAAAGAAAGTTATAAAATTCTAACAGGACCAGAGAGGGTAGATGTAGGAAAGATATTCCCGATGGTGGGGGTGTCCAGAACCAGGCGTCACAGTCTGAGGATTCAGGGTAGACCATTTAGAATGGAGATGAGGAGATATTTTTTCAGCCAAAGAGTGCTGAGCCTGAGGAATTCATTACCACAAGAAGTAGTTGATGCCAAAACATTGAATGTATTCAAGAGGTGGCTCGATATAGCACTTGGGGCAAATGGGATCAAAGGTTGGGGAAAAAGCAGGATTAGGCTACTGAGTTGGACAATCAGCCATGATCCTGATGAATGATTGAGCAGCTCAAAGGGCTGAATGGGCTCTTCCTGTTCCGATCTTTTATGTTTCTATGAGTTACATGCAGAGGAGAAGCAAAAACATGATCTTGGAGTCAAAAATGAGAGTCTCTTATGCACAGTCAAATTAAGTGCTGTGACCTGTAGTATTTCTGTCATGTTTTACTCTGATAGATCTTAAATTAACAATTAACTAAATGTTGTCTCTGTAAGAAAGTTGGAATTCTGCAGCAACCTTCAACTACACATTGGAACATTTTGTATATTTCTTGCACAGTTTTGTTTTGATCGCTGCCTAGCCACTTACTAATACAGTAGAGATAATTTTTTTCCTGACACTAAACTTAGCAATAGGAATCCATCTAACTTCATAACATTTTCCAAGGCTTGGTATATGTAGCAAATTCTAAACGAATCCCTACAGGGCAGAAGAAGGCCATTCAGCCCATCAAGTCTATATTGACTCTCTGAAAGAGCATCTTTCACAGGCCCACTTCCCAGCCCCATCCCCATAATGCTATGCATCTACCATGGCCTCCAAATCTTTGGAAAACCGGGGCAGCTGGAAGAAACCCAAGCTGACACAGGGAGAACGTGCAAACTCCACCTTGTCACAGAATCAGCGATTCATAGAATCCCTACAGTGTTGAAGACGGTGATTTGGCCCATTGAGCCCGCACCAACAACAATCCCATGCAGGCCCCATCACTGTAACCCCATATACTTACCCTGTGAATTCCCCTGACATTGAGGGGCAATTTAGCATTGGCAACCAACAATCTTTGGGACGTGAGAGGAAACCGGAGCACCTGGAAGAAACCCAAGCAGACATGGGAATGTGTGCAAACTTCACAGAGATAGTCACTCAAAGCTAGCGTTGAACCCGGGTCCCTGGCAGTGAGGCTGCAGTGCTAACAACTGTGTACTGTGCCACCCAAATTGAATTTATATTCACTTAGCAGCTGCCCTAGTGTGATTTGAGGCCATGCTTCCACGGCATTAGCCTGGGTCTCTAGTTTACTAGTCGTGTGACATTACCACCGCACTACCAAATAGTGACAGATCATAATGGATTTGCCTGTATCAGATACTTGGTTGACTTAACAAAACATAGTCAAAACTATCATGGGGTTTAGTAACAATATGACAGCAATAGTTGCTACTTAAGGGTAGGCTTGACAAATCTTTCCTTGCAACACAGCACTTCACATATCTGCACTTTCTGCTCCCTCAGCACATGAAGGTCACCCATGGAAGCGCTCATTCATAAAACCTACTTGAGTAAAAATCATTTAAGTCTGTATCATGCATCATTACTGAATAAAAATTTAAAAAATGCAAATTCTAATATCACAGTGTGGACTTTGCAGAATTTATTAGTATTTGAACGTAAGATATAACCGATTCTATGTCATAATAGGTTATCTGTGTATCAGAAAGTTACCTCTCCCTCGTCAATGTTGGCTCTATCTCCCAAACACTTGTACAGCAAATTGTCACCTGTGGTTGTCTTTCATGATTCATCGTTCTTCTTTATCTTTTCCTGGCTTTTGAGTTAACAGCCTGAGTGCTCCAGTATCCATTGTACGGTACCCAATGCATCAAGTAAATGCATCAGTATATTCTGTGCTTCTATTTTGATCCAAGCACCGTGAAAGCATGATGACAAAACCATCTTAAATTCTTCTCAAAAATTAAACTTACATCATGTAATAATTTCCTCTGATTTTCTATTTAGAATCCTGTAAATGAGCATCATCTATGATCATAACAATAAATTCATCATTGTTAATTATTCAAAAGATAAACCTCAGCAAGAGTAGATGTGTTTAAGTATCTGTAGCTGCAAATAAAATATGTTTTGGGGGAGGCTACTTCATCAATGACATTCCCTCCATCATAAGAAGTAGAGATGTTCTCTGATGACTGCATAATGTTCAGCATCATTTGCCACTGCTCAGAAACCAAAAGACTCCATGTCCAAATGCAGCAAGACCTGGATAATGTTTAGGCTTGAGCTGATATATACCAAATAACGTTCTCTCTGCAACAGTGCCAGACAAGACCATCTCCAACAAGAGATAACCTAAGATGTCTCCACGACATTGAATGGACTTACCGGGATCTCCCACGATCAACATAAGAACTAGGAGCAGGAGTAGGCCATCTGGCCCCTCGAGCCTGCTCTGCCACTCAATAAAATCGTGGCTGATCTTTTCATGCACTCAGCTTCACTTACCTGCCTGCTCACGAGAACCCTTAATTCCTTTACTGTTCAAAAATTTACTTATTCTTGCCTTAAGAGCGTTCAATGAGATAGCCTTAGCTGCTTCATTGGGCAGGGAATTCCCCAGACTCACAACCCTTTGTGTGAAGAACTTCCTCCTCAACTCAGTCCTAAATCTGCTCCCCATTATTGAGGCTATGCCCCCTAGTTCTAGTTTCACCTGCCAATGGAAACAACTTCCCTGCTTCTATCTTATCTATTCCTTTCATAATCTTATATGTTTTTGTCAGATCTCCCCTCATTCTTCTGAATTACAATGACTATAGCTCCAGTCTACTCAGTCTCTCCTCATAAGCCAACCCTCTCAACTCCGAAACCAACCTGGTGAATCTCCTCTGCTCCCCCTCCAGTGCCAGTATATCCTTTCTCAAGTAAGGAGACCAAAACTATACACAGTACTCTACGTATGGCCTCACCAGCACCTTATATAGCTGCAACACATCCTTGTTGTTTTTAAATTCCATCCCTCCAGCAATGAAGGGCAAAATTCCATTTGTCTTCTTAATTACCTACTGCACCTGCAAACCAACTCCTTGAGATTCCCGCACAAGATCACCCAGGTCCCTTTGCACAGCAGCATGCTGCAATTTTTTACCGTTTAATTAATAGTCCATTTTGCTGTTATTCCTACCAAAATGGATGATCTCTCATTTACCAACATTGTATTCCATCTGCCAGACCTTCGCCCAACTCACTTAGACTATCTATATCCCTTTGCAGACTTTCAGCATCCTCTGCACACTTTGCTCTGCCACTCATCTTACTGTCATCTGCAAATTTTGACACACTGCACTTGGTCCCCAACTCCAAGCCATCTCTGTAAATTGTAAACAATTGCAGTCCCAACACTGATCTCTGAGGCACACCACTAGTCACCGGTCACCAACCAGGAAAACACCCATTTATCCCCACTCTTTGCTTTCTGTTAGTTAACTAATTCTCTATCCATGCTAATACATTGCTCATAACACCGTGCACCTTTATCTTATGTAGCAGTCTTTGGTGCAGCACCTTGTCAGATGCCTTCTGGAAAACCAGAAATACCACATCCAAGGTCTCCCATTGTCCACTGCGCACATAATGTTCTCAAGAATTCCACCATATTGGTCAAACATGACCGGCCCTTCATGAACCCATGCTGCGTCTTACCAATGGGACAATTTATATCCAGATGTCTCGCTATTTCTTCCTTGATGATAGATTCAAGCATTTTCCCTACTATACAAGTTCAGCTAGCTGGCAAATGGTTACGCGACTTTTGTTTACCTCCTTTTTAAATCAGTGGCGCCACATTTGCTATTTTCCAATCTGCAGGGACCATCCCAGAGTCCAGCGAATTTTGGTAAATTACCACAAGTGCATTTGTTATTTCCCCTGCCATCTCTTTTAGTACCCTGGGATGCATTCCATCAATGTCTGGAGACTTGTCTACCTTTAGCCCCATTAGTTTGCCTAACATTGCCTAACATCTTTCCTGATAATGATAGTTTCTAGGTCCTCACCTGCCGTAGCATTCCTGTCATTAATTTTTGACATGTTATTTGTGTCTTCCACTGTGAAGACCAACGCAAAATACCTGTTCAATGCCTCAGCCATTTTCTTATTTCCAGTTATTACATCCCCCTTCTCATCCTCTAAAGGACCAACATTTACTTTAGCCACACTTTTTCATTTCATATATGTAAAGAAACTTTTGCTATCTGTTTTTTAATACCTTAACTAGTTTACTCTCATTATCCATCTTACTTTTATTTATAGCTTTTTTCGTGGCTTTCTGCTGACCGTTAAAGATTTCTCAAACCTCTAGTTTCCCATTAATATTTACCACTTGGTATGCATTTTCTTTCAATTTGATATCCTCCTTTATTTCCTTAAGTATCCATGGATTATCTCTTTTTCTACAGTCCTTCCTTATCACTGGTATATACTTTTGCTGAGCATGTGAAAAATCACTTTGAATGTCCTCCACTGTTCCTCAATTGTCCCACCATAAAGCTTTTGCTCCCAGTCTACCTTAGCCAATGCCCCCCTCATCCTAGTGAGTTACCAATGATCAGAAACTGAACTGGAGCAGCCATATAAATACTGTGGCTATAAAAGCAAGGCAGAGGCTAGGAATTCTGTGGCAAGTAATTTGCTTCTTGGCTCCCTAAAGCCTATTCACCATCTACCACACACAAGTCAGGACTGTGATGGAATACTCGCCACTTGCTTGGATGGGTGTAGCTCTAACAACACTTAACAAGCTCATCAGCATCCAGGGCAAAGCACCCTGCTTGACTGGCACCTCAATCACATACATTCACTCCCATCTTCGCTGATGCACGGTGGTAGCAGTATCATCTACAATAGTTCCTAACAACTGGTGGTCTGTGAGGGTACTGCAACTGGTCCGTTGGCAAAAAATGCAATTACACATATCTCATACTTGAACAAAATTGTAGTGAAAAATAAAACTGCCAAAGTATTCAGTGTACTTGGTGCTATGTGACAAGGTGAGAGTCTCAAAGATTCACTCGCCGAAGAAGTTAAGCAGGACAGATAGACAGGCCTTCTGCTGCAGACTTAATGAATATGGTAAGAAGCCTCACAACACCTGGTTAGACTTGACATGTATGCTCAAGCTATCAGGAGATGTGTCAATACTAGATTCATCAGCCAACAGAAGAAATTGTAACTGAAATTGACAATATGATTGGAGACTAAACGTGGGAGCTGCAAAGCTCTTTTGATAATCAAGTAACGAGCAGAGTTGAAGAAGCACCAGTGACCACCAAGTGCCAGAGATAGATAGACTTCCCGTCTATTAACTCCAACGAGCACATATAGGTAGGCAACGAGTCAACACAGCACAATTCTTCAGCATTGCTGACCACTCATCCGATCAAAATGTGGACACTGCACACAGGCATGACATGCTTACAGTAATGGAGAATTCTGAGGGGAACAGAAATGTAGGGGTAAAATGGCAGATAGTTTCCCAATTTTCAGCTGGAGGAAGTTACCTCAAGTAAGTACCCAGATAAAGCTCATGATGAAACAGCAATTGTGGATCCTTGGCTTGATTTCTTAGCAGCACGGATTGAATGAGAAAATTTGTTTGCAAGGACAGAAGAGAAAAAGCTGACAGCAGGTACAAAACTGGTCACAGCAGCCACAATTCCCAAGAACTCTGGTCAATAAATCCCACCTCCAACAGAAATTAAATCTGGCCAACTGACTCGCCATTGTTCAGAGTTTACATATAGTGCTGAAAAGACCCAACAGAGTCCAGCATCAATCCGTGCAAAATTACCAACCCCAGGCAGTCAAACAATGATTCCCAATCTGCAGATAACCTCAAGCAATGACTTTATTGCAGAATCAGAGACAGTTTTTCATGTGTAGTACAAAATAGAAGAAATGATCAAAAAAATAGAGATGTGGGCCAAACCACTTGAGAAGTCAAATTCCGACTCGCATGTGAATCTGTCAGATGTTTTGGCCATGGCAGAAATACAGCTTAGGAACGATGTGAAACATGACTTCAGAGAACACCTGCAGAGGTTGAAAGCATAGCTATACGAATATTTCCCTGTTTCCAGCACAAGGTTCAACTTGATACAAAATTCCTTTGTGAGTCTTCCTTGCAAACACTGACCTCGAGGGAGCGAGAGCGCCTTGCTGAACTGTCTTGTGACTACGCTTTAAAGATGGATTTTTCTCAGAACTACCTGACTGACTTTTGGTTTAAAGTTGCCATGGAACACCCAAACTGCCTAACAAGGCAGTAAAGTTTCTGATGCCTTTTCCTCCAACCTAAAATTGCAAAACTGGATTTTCAGGGCTTGTCACATTGAAGACCAAATATCAGAATAAAATTAATGTTGAACTAAATCTCTGATTGAGACAGTCACCCCTGGAACCTAGCATCCAGCATTTGACATATACAGAACATCAACCTTATCATTAGGTAATCTGTTTCCACTGGTAGGCCTACTGCAGATAAATGTGCCGTGACAAGTGTAATGTATTTTTGAGTGTGCATCATAAAGTATTAGGAAGAGCTGCATTTTTAATACCCATTGATACACAAGTTTGGCAAGCATGGGTTATGTTGAAAAAAGTTTAAAATGGCTTGGGAAAGTTGTGGTCCACAAAAGCTTTTGCTGAGTGGTCCGCATAAAGGAAAAGGTTGGGAAACACTGATCTACAAGATGCACTGCGGAAACTCACCAAACCTCCTTAGACAAACCCACAACCATCACCATCTAGAAGGACTAGGGTAGCACATATACTTAAACAACAGCACCTGTGAGCTCCCCTCCAAGTCACATGCCACTCTGAATGTGGTAGCATGGCCCCTTTAAGGGGGGAATCCCTGAGGGCCATGTAGTCGGGCTGGTCCTGGACAGGCAACACAGGTGCAAGAGCATGCATCCTGGGTCACAGAGGTTTACAGCATCGAAACAGGCCCTTTGGCCCAACTTGTCCATGCCATCCAGTTTTTACAATTAAGCTAGTCCCAACAGCTCGTGTTTGGCCCATATCCCTCCATACCCATCTTACCCATGTAATTGTCTAAATGCTTTTTAAAAGACAAAATTGTACCCATCTCTACTACTATCTCTGATAGCTCACTTCAGATACTCACCACCCTGTGTGTGAAAAAAATGCCCCTCTGGACCCTTCTGTATCTCTCCCCTCTCACCTTAAACCTATTCCCTCCAGATTTAGACTCCCCTACCTTTGGGAAAAAATATTAACTATCTACCTTATTTATGCCCGTCATTATTTTATAGGCCTCCATAAGTTCATCTATGACTCCACTTTCAAGGAGCTATGAACCTATACCCTTAGATCTCTTTATTACTATAGTTCTCCCCAACACTCTATCATTAACTGAGTAGGACCTGCTTTGATTCGATCAACCAAAATGCATCAGCACGCATTCAATTAAATTAAACTCCATCTGCCATTCATCAGCCCACTGGTCCAATTGATCAAGATCCCATTGCAATCCTAGATAATCTTCTTCACTGTGCACTATGTCCTCGGATGTTGTCAAGACTGCTAACTGTGCCATTTCTTTCAGCTTGTAAAACTTTGTTATTGTTGTCCTGTTTTGGCAAACTCTCGACACAACAATCATGTCAAACATAGCACTCAACTTCTTCACTATTTCACTCCACGTCTGGCTGGCTCAGTACGCTCCTTTGGTTTTTTCCTCCAACCCAAAGGTTTATATTTGCCTCCTGCAATAATGTATGCAGGACTGTATCTTCAATGTAGACTTTTCTGGATCATCAACTTGGAAAAGTCTGTTCTTTTCTCTTGCGCCATAATTTTATTCTGGGGGGCTTATCTCACCTCCAGCCTCCCGGCAAATCTGGGGATAACCAAATTCAAATGGGTCCCTAAGAGGCGCCCCATTAGTAATTCAGCTGATGTGAATCCTACGGTTGCATTTGGCATAGTATTGCATGACAAGAAATTTGCCAACACTAAGGTAATGGGCGATGAACTTGTTTTTATTCATCGATGATTTGAACATTTGTACAGCTTGATCTGTTAACCCATTGGAATTTGGGTGGTAAGACTCTGGCCAAACATTTGACTTGACAAGTTTTTGAAACTCTTCCACTGTAAGTGGTGTACCATTGTCTGACACTAAGATTTTTGGAATGCCATGGATGGCAAAAATCTTCCTCAACTTGTCAATGGTGGCTGTGGGCTGTTGTAGACTTCACCAATTGGACGTCCAACCATTTAGAGTGCACATCAGCCAGGATGAGAAACATATATCCATGAATGGACCTGCAAAGTCTACCTGCAGTCTTAACCATGATCTACCTGGCCACATCTGAGAACCAGTGGTGGCAACACCTGCTGGACTTCACAGCTCGGGCATTGGCTGACCATTCATTTGATTTCTTCTATCCATGCGGTCATCAAGCGTAACTTTGGGCAAAAACATTTGTCCCATCTTGTCCTGCATTTGTGTCTTGCACCTCCCGTAATAAAAACCATTGTCCCCAGAGTTGGCACTATAACAGGAGCCCCCCACAATAACACACCAGCCTCACATGTTATCTCCATTCTACCCTGCAGGTAAGGTTTTAAGTTGCTCTAACTTATCATATTGCCATCTCTGCATCACCACCCTCTTAACTTTTGATAACACTAGGTGTCTTTCAATCCAAGTTTTTATACAATTTGCTAAGTGTGGCTAAGTCTTGGTGAAGTAACTGCCTGCAGCAGAGGTAAGTGGCTGAGTGTATCTGCATTCGATATTTGAGTCCTGGTCAGTGCTGAAAGACTAGCTGTCTGATGCACACCATCTGCATGACATAAAGGCATACCTTTTCATAGCCATTTAGTTATGAACAGGTAGAGTACAAAAGGAAGCCATAACTGAATATTAAATCTACTTGTAACACAGCAATATTTTTCTTTCTCTTACTTTAAGAGCAAGAAAATTGAAGGTGTGCTTAATGCTTAAGGTTGACTTTTATGGGGCCTTCAGGAGCAGGTTTGGAGATGGTGGGAGGGAGCTGAAAGAATTGGGAGGACAAGGAATGGTGTACCCATTACCTTCTCACTGTCATGGTATTTTGCCAGTGGTAGGCAAGATGGGGAATTACTCTTTCACTCTTGCACTATTTGTACCACTTAAGTGATTAATTAAGGGTTTCTTCCTATTGCTACACCTGAACCGTGCCACTTCCTTTTTGATTCAGTTGGGTGGGGCTAGTTGTTCACTTTGTGGCTCCTCACCCAGCCAACCCCGCAACACCACCCTCACTAATCACTTCTCCCCATGCTTCCACCTCCCCCAGTCTCCCCACAATGGGACCTATCTGACTGGCCTCAACAATCCCACACCCTACTTACCTTGCTAAGAGGGCACATCCTTCACTGTGCGCTCTTAGCTGGGTGTAGTCCCAGGAGTGGCCACCTCTCCTAGCATCAGTGCTGCAACTGAGACTTGCTGGCTCTTTGATTGGCAGGCAGCTCTTGAAGGCAATCTCTCAACCCAGAAAGGGGTGAGTGCCTGGGTTGCATCTCATTAGCTGCTAGATTGGCAGAGTGGCTGATGCTTCCCCCAAATGATCATGGCATGCTTGTCTCCGGTCCATTGCTGGGGCCAGGACACCTGTTAAAAGTTAACCCTTCCTCTGAGCATGGAACAATCATTCTAAGTTGAAGCATATCATTGGAAGATTTCAAAGGTAATGTCACATTGTTGGATAATGAAGAATGGATGGTGACAACAAAGGGAAAGTGCACACATTAGGACCCAAATTCATCAAAAGAGTTAGAAAGAAGAAATTGCAGATTCAGTTGGGGGTGGCATGCTGGCACAGTGCCTAGCACTGCTGCCTCAGCGCCAGGAATCTGGGTTCGATTCCCAGCTTGAGTCATTGTCTGTATGGAGTCTGCATGTTCTTCCCATGTCTGCATGGGTTTCCTTCAGATGGTCTGGTTTCCTCCCACAGTCCAAAAGAAGTGCTAGTTAATTGAACTGGCCACGCCAAATTCTCCCTCAGGCTGTCCGAACAGGCACCAGAGTGTGGCGACTAGGAGATTTTCACGTAACTTCATTGCAGTGTTAATGTAAGCCTACTTGTGACACCAATAAATAAATAATCAAAACCAGCCACACTGGTATCTTGGTCTTTGAATTGTAAAGATTCTGCAATACTAAGGAGAAAAGTCCTGAGAGATGTCCCAACAGTTCAGAAAACCTGAGCTCCCTCCTGCAGATTATTGCTGCAGTTATGAATGAGGCAGGTACGGAAACCTCGAAAGTAATAATGGAGATGCTTTAGCCCCTGTCGTTGTCCAATAGGTTCAAAGTTTTTGCAGCTTGTGTGGCTGAGAGCAGCAACTGCAGGGTGGATGTGCAAACTGACCACAGCACAATAGTGTAGTCAACCATTTGAGTGGAGGGAGTGAAAAGGAATATAATGTATTAGCATGGCCAGAGGATTGGTTAATTCGCAGGAAGGAGAGATTTCCAATTTGGCAGACTGTAACCAGCAGAATGCGACAAGGACCAGTGCTGAGGGCTCAGCTATTTACAACCTATGTTAATAGGGGAGAGGGAGTAATATACCTAATTTTGCTGTTGATACATACATAGATGGAAATACAAGTTGTTTGGAGCACAAAAAAGAGGTTGCAAAGAGATTCTTTATATACATTTTTATACAGATATGGGTGTCACTGGCTAGGCCAATGCTCATTGCTAACTGCCCTTGTGAAGGTGGTGGTGAGCTGATTTCTTGAATTGCTGCAGTCTATGTGGTGTAGGTGCATCCACAGTGCTATTAGGGAGGGTATTCTAAGATTTTGATCTCGTGACAGTGAAGGACCAGTGATACAGTTCGAGGTAATCATGGTTTGTAGCTTAAGGGGGGGGAACATGCAGATGGTGGTATTTCCATGCATCTGCTGCCCTTGTCCCTCTATGGACTAGGTGAATGGGTAACAGGGTGGCAGGTGGAGTATAATGTGCAAAGAGTGGAGGTGCTCACTTTGGTTGTAAGTAATCTGAAACTGAACATTAAAGGGGAATATTTTGATTCAGCCAAAATGAGGGTTAGGAGCAACAGGGTTGTAGAAAATTGGGCAGGATCCATCTTCATTGATCTTCCTTGCTAAACCTCTCACCAACTACTGGGTAGATCTTAAGCTTGGATCAGGAAGTCTTATCAAAAATAGGCTCAAGTTTCAATTATAATATTATTGAGATGTCTATTAGCATATTGTGGGGTAGATTTTAATCTTCACCACCAGGATTGAAATCAACTGGAGTGGAGGGTTTTAATGTTGCAGAACGCACCAGTGGGTTATCTAACTAAAAACAGGAATTGGTTGGGTTTGATAGTGAGTGGGAAAACCTCTCTGCCAGTGGATTTGAAGATGTAATACCCCAAGGTCCCCTTATAAAACCCACTTTGGGACAGGCATATTGTAGGGGCGACTGAAAGGAAACATTAGGAAGGAACCCCTGCTGTTTTTAAATAAGAATATCTGCTCGTGTAGCTTACCATCAGATTAATAATTGATGTAAGTTTCAGTCAGTGCTCCTTCATGTTGTGTTTTCTTTGACGTTTTACTGCCAGGATTTTACTTGCTACAAAGCGAATGCAAATTGGGGGTTTTTCTATCTTGCGTTCCTCGGAGAATGACAAAGAGGGTGAACAAAGGGCTGGCAAGCAGGTCAGACTGCCTCAAAGACACTTCCCCTGCCTGCCCTTTACATCTGAAGCCATATCAAGAACAACAAGATGCATTTATCTAGCGCCTTTAATGTAACAAAATGCTCCAGGGAACATTACAAGAGCATTATCAAACACAGGATAAAAGCAAATTACTGCAGAAGCTCGCATCTGAGACCAAAAGAGACAAGGATCTCTTGAGGCAAGAGACATGCGACAAAGGGGTCGTCTGAACGCGAAACGTCAGCTCTTTTTTCTCCTTACAGATGCTGACAGACCTACTGAGATTTTCCAGCATTTTCTCTTTTGTTATTTAACACAATCTGGTGTTGAATCACACGAAGACATATTAAGACAGATGACTAAACACTTGGTAAAAGTGGTAGACTTTAATTTGCTTCTTAAAGGGGGAAGGTGGGATAGAGTGGTGGAAATGGTGAGGAAGGGAATTCCACACCTTTATGCTTAGGCTGCTGGATGCACATCCATCAATAATAGATCAATGAAAACTGGAGATATGCAAGTGGTCACAATTGGAAAAGTTCAAAGGTCTCGGAAGACTGTGGATGGTTACAGATATCGACAGGGTGGAGCAAAACCGGGGACAGATTTCAAAACTAGGATGAGAACCTTATAATGAAAGCAAATTATGTGGATGTTGGAAATTGAAAAAAGACAGAAAGTGCTGAAAATGACCAGCAGGTCTGGCAGCATCTACGGAAAGAGAAAATGATTGGTGTTTAAAGTGGAATATCACTCTTCTTTGTTGAGAACTTTAGAACTGAGGCATTGACAGACCAGGGGCCATTATATATCAGCAAATGCAGGAATGGTTGATGAACAGGACACAGTGCGAGCTAGGATATGGACAGCAGACTTTTTAATAAGCTGAAGTGCACTATGAATTGTAAAAGTTGTGAGACTGGGCAAGAGAGAATTGAAATAGTTGAGCCTGGAGATAACAAAGGCCCGCAATGTGGGTTTGGGTAGCAGGTGATCTGAGAGAGATTGGATATGGGCAATGTTATGGAGGTGGAAAAACAGGGACTTGAGCTGGCGAGGATATAGAAATTATCAGAAAAGTATACAAGCAAAGTAATACGTGCTAAGGATGTAACAAAGAAAAGCTGCCTTCACACTGTACAGTTTCCTAGGCAGTGGTGTCTGAAAAAGTCATACGGACTGGAAACGTTAATTCTGTTTTCTGTTGCCAGACGTGCTGAGTTTTTCCAACATTCCCTGTTCTTATTTCAGATTCCAGCATCCTCAGTATTTTGCTTTTATTTTTGTGACAGAGTTATGCTCTTCGCTAGAATCAGTCCTTCAGTCCATATCCACCATAGGACTGGCATTGCAGAAGGCTGTCAAGGTCATGCAAGCCCTATATATTTTTCTGACATGTCTCATTCCTTGCTGCCATAGGGAATATCAGCCAATATACAGCTCACAGATGTATCCATCAGGTAACCACTATTAGGTCTGTATCAATTTCATTGTTTTTCCCTGTGAAAAGCCGGCAGCAGAATGAGAGGGATCTGCAATTTTATACAATTTAGACAGGACTCCCTGAAGTCCAAGGCATCATTCTTGGCTTTGCTTACAATGATGAACTACAAGAGTATCCATTTCATCACAACACAGACCATCTGTGACTATCCAAACAGGATCACGTAAGGGAATGTCCACTTTCCAGACACCAGATCAATTCCTCACTCTCACAGCAAAAGGTTGCCTGCAGGAGCACATCGCTAAGGATTTTAATTTTCTGTCTGCTGAAATTAACGTTTATTGAAATACCTTCATCGTATGGGCTGCAGCAGTTCGGGGAGGCAGATTAACTCTATTGTTCCTACAGCTAATTAGAGACAGACAATAAATGCCTGCCTTCCTGTTGACACTCATAACCCAAGAATGAATTTTAAGAATTATTCCATTCAATCAACTCACGAACAGTCCCTTCCACAGCTGCACAGTGCAGTGGCTAAGTGCATTATCATCAGCAGAGGTCCCTGTGTCAATTCACCTGACGTAGATCCATGGGTTTCATCTAAAATGATTCACCAAAGATGAAATAGATTATCTGAGGGCACATGAAATAACTAGGGCTGCGATAAACATCATTACTCCTCCAGCTGTTAACAATTTCTTAGAGTCAGTCCATTCAATTTGGTAGTACTGTCGTAAACAACTAACTCACCAGAAGGAAAGCTCAGTTCAAAATTGTTAACTCCCAATGAAAATCAGTAGTACTGGCATCAGTAATACTGGAGTTCCACTTAAGATGTACAAGATCAGGTCAGACAAGTTTTATCAGTGCCCTTCCTTTCATTTCCAATTTTAAGTGGATTTTCCTTGGTATTTAAATCAGGAATATTTCTGATACAGCATTAAACACGAAGCTGGTTGGGTTATCAGGCAAAGTCATAACTGCACAAAAGCAAAATGTTGCAGATGCTGAAAATTTGAAATAACAACAGAAAATACTCAGCAATATCTCAAGCAAGGGAAACTTTCAGCTTGAGGAATGTTCTATCAGAACATAACCTTGGTTATCAGTTTAATTCTGAATGTTTTCCAGCTCTAACACATCGGGTGTCTGTCTGCTCTCTAAACAGGACTGTAACATGACACTCTGCACTCTCTCCTTTAGCCTAATTGACTTTTAATTATTCATCTAATTATGTTGAATGGTCTACTGATTTTGAACTTTGTCCACCTAGCAGATTATCATGTCTATTTTGGGGATGACCCCCACCCACCCTGCCCAAAAACGTGCCCAACCGAGGCACATAAAATTCAGTCTTCCATTTCGTCCTGACTTTGGAGCTCTAAAGCCCATGGTACATTCCTGCACCGGTGTCTCTACATCTAAACTACCAGCTTACTGCTAGTCTCAATACTAAAGCTTAAAAAAATACACAGCTGGCCCAACTCTGGTGCTCCATTACCGAGACTTATTGTACAGCAAATAAGAAATAATTTATGAACATCATTTATTCTTCAAATTTTATAGAATTCTTTAATCAGTTGTAGTAAGACTATGAATACATAATTTTGTAAACCCACAAGTGACTGAACACTCCATAAAGAATTAGCTGGATTAAAATAGCAATCAGTTACAACCTCCCTGTGAGACACTAGCTGATTTATAGAGGATGAAGTCCTATAGTCTGCAGATTGGATTACGTGTGGTACCTCCCATATAAAAAATACTAACACCAGAACTAGTTCACGTAATAATATTTATAATTAATACGAACAAAACCCAATGGATGCATCAGCAATTTTACGATGAGAGCATACAGCGGAGCTTCCCACTGCAAATTAATTGTAAATTCTATTGAATTGTTATAATGGATAGGGAGGAGTCAAAAATTAAAATGCATTTTAACCTAATTTCACGGTGTACAGTAGATATTTGATGTTAGGAGATCTCACATAGCATTGCTCAGGATGATTCACATTGATAGCAGCAGGAGCAGTATTCCATATTAACACTCAGAATATTATTCAACTGCTAATATGGAGCTCTGTCTTCAGGTTACAAGGTCTAATTGATTAAAATTGGTGCATCCTGAGATTACTTACCTTATATTTCCTTGTTAGGAAAGTTTCTCTTCATGGTAAGATTTATTCATTACAAATGAGCACCCTTTTTTTGCAGTGAAGATCATGAGTCTGTCGAAAACAGCAGAAAAGCACAATGCAACAGGAATAGCACATTCTCGACGGTGGAGGTAGATCAAAAAGGTACAGATTTTTCAGAAATACAATGATGACTGGCGTCAGTTATACCTCAATTTGAGGATGTCTTCTCAGGGTCCTGAGATCATGCCATGGTTTTTCATGCGACTGACGGCCCGATTCACAACATTTAGATCTTTGAGCACGTGGGACATAAGTATGTAAGAACTAGAAGCAGAAGTAGGTCATCTGGCCTTGAGCCTGCACTGCCATTCAATAACATCATGGCTGATCTTTACATGGACTCACCTCCATTTGCCTGCCCGCTCACCATAACCTTTAATTCCTTTAAGGTTCAAAAATTTATCTATCCTTGCCGCAAAAACATTCAATGAAGTAGCTTTAACTGCTTCACTGGGCAGGGAATTTCAGAGTCACAACCCTTCGTGTGAAGAAATTTGTCCTCAACTCAGTCCTAAATTGGCTCCCCCTTATTTTGAGGCCATGCCCCCTAGTTCTAGTTTTACCCACCAGTGAAAACAACTTCCCTCCTTCTATCTTATCTATTCCCTTCATAACCTTATATGTTTCTATAAGATCACCCCTCATTCTTCTGAATTCCAGTGGGTATAGCGCCAGTCTACTCAGTCTCTCCTCGTAAGCCAACCTTCTCAACTTCAGAATCAACCTAGTGAATCTCCTCTGCACCCCCTCCAGTACCAGTATATCCTTTCTCAGGTAAGGAGACCAAAACTATATACAGTACTCCAGGTGTGGCCTCACCAGCACCTTATACGTATCGCTCAGAATATAAAAACAGATAGCAAAAGTTTCTACAAATATATTAAATGAAAGTCAGTGGCTAAAATCAACATTCGTCTTCTCTTCCTCTAAAGGACCAATGTAATAACTGGAAATGAGAAAATGGCTGAGGCATTGAACAGGTATTTTGTGTTGGTCTTTTTAAGAACATAAGAATTCAGAGCAGGGGTAGGCCATCTAGCCCCTTGAGCCTGCTTTGCTGTTCAATATCATGGTTGATCTTTTTGTGGATTCAGCTCCACTTACCTGTCTGTTCACCATAACCCTTAATTCCTTTACTGTTCAAAAATTTATCTATCCTTGCCTTAAAAGCTTTCAATGAAGTAGCCTCAACTGCTCCACAGATTCACAACCCTTTGTGTGAAGAAGTTCCTCCTCAACTCAATCCTAAATCTGCTTCCCCTTATTGTGAGGTTATGCCCCCTAGTTGTAGTTTCACCCGCCAGTGGAAACACCTTCCCTCTTCTATTTTATCTATTCCCTGTCATCTAATCTTATATGATTCTGTAAGATCTCCCCTCATTCTTCTGAATTCCAATGAGTGTAGCTCCAGTCTACTCAGTCTCTCCTCATAAGCCAACCCTCTCAACTCCCAAATCAACCTACTGAATCTCCTCTGCTTGCCCTCCAGTGCCAATATATCCTTTCTCAAGTAAGGAGACTAAAACTATACACAGTATACTACGTGTGGCCTCACCAGCAGCTTATAGTCCATCCCTCTAGCATTTTCCCTACTACAGAGGTTAAGCTAACCGACCTATTGTTACCTGCCTTTTGTCTACCTCCTTTTTTAAACAGTGGTGCCTCACTTGCTGTTTTCCAATCTGTGGGAACTACCCCAGAGTTTTGGTAAATTACAACTAGTGCATTTGTTATTTCCCCTGCCATCTCTTTCAGTACCCTGACACATTCCATCAGGACCAGGAGACTTGTCTGCCTTTAGCACCATTAGCTTGCCCAACGCTACCTCTTTCGTGATAGTGATAGTTTCTAGGTGCTCACATGCCACAGCCTCCCTGTCATCAATTTTTGGCATGTTATTTGTGTCTTCCACTGTATAAGTCTTCCATTTATATCTGAGGAAATAAAGGAAGGTATCAAATTGAAAGAAAAGACATACAAAGTTGAAAAGATTACTGGGAACCTGGAGGATTGGGAAATCTTTAAAGGTCAGCAGAAAGCCATGAAAAAAAGCTACAAAGAAAGGTAAGATGGATTATGAGAGTAAACTAGCTCAGAATATAAAAACAGATAGCAAAAGTTTTTACAAATATATAAAATGAAAAAGAGTGACTAAAGCAAACATTGGTCCTTTAGACGACAAGAAGACAGATGCAATAACTGGACATGAGAAAATGGCTCAGGCGTTGAACAGGTATTTTGTATTGATCTTCACAGTGGAAGACACAAATAGCATGCCAAAAATTGATGACAGGAAAGCTATGGCAGGTGAGGACCTAGAAACTATCATTATCACTAGAGGGGTAGTGTTGGGCAAGCTAATGGGGCTAAAGGTAGACAAGTCTCCTGGTCCTGATGGAATATATCCCCGGGAAATAAAAGAGGTGGCAGGGGAAATAGCAAATGCATTAGCAGTAATTTACCAAACTTCACTGGACTCTGGGGTGGTTCCCACAGATTGGAAAACAGCAAATGAGGCGCCACTGTTTAAAAAAGGAGGTAGACAAAAGGCAGGTAACAATAGGTTGGTTAGCTTAACTTCCGTAGTAGGGAAAATGCTTCAATCCATCATCAGGGAAGAAATAGTGAGACATCTGGATATAAATTGTCCCATTGGTAAGATGCAGCATGGGTTCATGAAGGGCAAGTCATGTTTGAATAATTTGGCGTAATTCTTTGAGAACATTGCATGTGTGGTGGACAACGGGGAACTTGTGGATGTGGTGTATCTGGATTTCAGGAAGCATTTGACAAGGTGCCGTACATAAGATTAAGGTGCATGGTGTTATGGGTAATGTATTAGCATGGATAGAGGATTGGTTAACTAACAGAAAGCAAAGAGCCGGGGTAAATGGGTGTTTTTCTGGTTGGCGATCAGTGACAATGGTGTGCCTCTAGTGTTGGGACTGCAATTGTTAACGATTTACATAGATGATTTGGAGTTGGGAACCAAGTGCAGTGTGTCAAAATTTGCAGATGATACTAAAATGGGTAGAAGAGCAAAGTGTGCAGAGGACGCTGAAAGCCTGCAAAAGGATATAGATAGTCAAAGTGAGTGGGCAAGGATCGGGCAGATAGAGTACAATATTGGTAAATGTGAGGTCATCCATTTTGGTAGGAATAACAGCAAAATGGACTATTATTTAAATGGTAAAAAATTGCAGCATGCTACTGTGCAGAGGGACCTGGGTGTCCTTGTGCAGGAATCTCAAGGAGTTGGTTTGCAGGTGCAGAAGGTAATTAAGAAGGCAAACGGAATTTTGTTCTTCATTGTTAGAAGGATGGGGTTTAAAAACAGTGAGGTTATGTTGCAGCTGTATGAAGTGCTGGTGAGACCACACCGAGAGTACTGTGTACAGTTTTAGTCTCCTTATTTGAGAAAGGATATACTGGCATTGGAGGGGGAGCAGAGGAGATTCACTCAGTTGATTCTGGAGTTCAGAGGGTTGGCTTATGAGGAGACACTGAGAAGACTGGGGCTATAGTCATTGGAATTCAGAAGAATGAGGGGAGGTCTTACAAAAACATACAAGATTATGAAGGGAACAGACAAGATCGAAGCAGGGAAGATGTTTCCACTGGCAGGTGAAACTAGAATTAGCCGGCATAGCCTCAAAATAAGGGGAAGCAGACTTAGGACTGAGTTGAGGAGGAACTTCTTCACACAAAAGGTTGTGAATCTGTGGAATTTCCTGCCCAGTGAAGCAGTTGAGACGACATCATTGAATGTTTTTATGGCAAGAATAGATAAATTTTTGAACATTAAAGGAATTAAGGGTTATGGTGAGCGGACTGGTAAGTGGAGCTGAATCCACAAAAAGATCAGCCATGATCTTATTGAATGGCAGAGCAGGCTCAAGGGGCCAGATGGTGACTCCTGCTCCTAATTCTTATGGTCTTCTGAAGACCAACGTAAAATACCTGTTCAATGCCCCAGCCATTTTCTCATTTCCAGTTATTACATCCCCCTTCTCATCCTCTAAAGGACCAATATTTACTTTAGTCTCTCTTTTTCATTTTATATATTTGTGGAAACTTATGCTATCTGTTTTTATATTCTGAGCTAGTTTACCTCTCATAATCCACCTTGCCTTTCTATATAGCTTTTTTCATGGCTTTCTGCTACATTCAAAGATTTCCCAATCCTCTAGGTTCCTACTAATCTTTGCCACTTCGTATGTCTTTTCTTTCAATTTGATGCTCTCCTTTATTAGCTCAGATATCCATGGCTGATTATCTCTTTTTCTACAGTGCTTCCTTATCACTGGCATATACTTTTGCTGAGAGCATGTGGTAGTGGTATCTGGAATGCAGAACTTGCCTCCTTCTCTTTCCTTCTCATCTGCCTCACCATTAAGACATAAGGCTCAAAACATGATGAAACCTGATAGACAAGTTATTGCCATTTTGAACAAATGTTATCAAGCTCCTCCTGTTATGATTGTCAATGCTGATTTTTTTTTTCTTCTAGTTTGAGAGTTGAGGAAACAGGCGCTAGTCATGTAGATTTTTTTTTAGCCATTGGAACACAGTGTTCAGTATTTCGCAGTTGATTATGCAGTAGCTTTGCAGGAATGCATGTGGAGTTGGCTTCAGCAAGGACTTTAGTGCTTGTTCAACTGTCCCCCAATTGTGCAGGAGGCATTGCTGATGGAATTTCTTTAGCACTATGTATCGGTGATACACAAACCAGGTCTCCCTGCAGTATAGGAGTGCAGAGATAACAACTGCTCCATACACCAGGGTCCAAATTTTCACTCGCATATCGGGAGCACAGAGATGGCGGAATTCCCAGTTCCATAAACACAACCTTCTGATCAGCCTGCCAGATGAGTATCAAAGCTGTAAATGTTGTCCAACTGCTGGCTGACCCTGGAACAGATGGCGCATCATGTGCTTTCCCAATGGAAAAATTGCTATTGTTGCTGTTTAATCAAAGTTTACACGACAGAACCACTGAAAGTCTGGAGTTGATTCTCAAGACACAGCCATGAAGAGAGCATCATCCCTGCCATTAATACCTGGTACAGATATTATGTAGTCATGTAGTTAGCTGCAGGACAGGTGAATGAGTCATGCACGGTGGCTTGGTCACTATTCTACACTTGTCTTCTTGTCATCCATCTATCAGGAAGCACCCACAATGTTAAGTGCTGACCAGGTTCTTCACAGCTACTGATGGTCATGGCATAACTGTATGATTAAGAAGGAAGAACTATTAGGGCTGTCAGTGGCTAAAGAACATAGATTCATAGCTGCAATGTGCTAGGCACCAAGTATCTGCACAGAACCCTTTTTTCCAGCAAATTTTAGCAGTAATTGTTGATGTGTTAAAAATAGTGAGGGCATCTAAGCACAAAAGTGAATGGGAGCATTGTAATCTGAATGGCTCACAAACCTTTCTGCCTTACATTTTATTCGTAGATGGTCACACAGAAGATATATAGGGGAAGGGATGGGTCCACCCACTCCAGGCTTCAACCTCACCAGTTTTGGTGGAAGAGTTCCAGAAGTGGAGATAGTCCCCTACCCTGCTGGCCATCGTGATGCCTCTGCAGCAACCAAGATGGCCTTGGTTCAAATTGCAACTGCGGTAAGCACTGCAGGACACCACCAGTGCTCATGGATTCAGGTCAGCAAAAGGTTCCATAAGCCTCTTACATTCTGGCAAGATGAGTAGTTGGCTCCTCCACAGAGAGATAAAAGGAAAGGGTCACGTCTACATAGGGTAGCTAAGTTGTAAGAGGTGAAGCATACCTCCAACATTGATAATTGTAGTAAGGGCACATAGAACACATGTAAATGAGTACTGTGATGCACAGATGCAGTGAAGAGCAATATCACTTCATGCACTATACATCAGGCTAACATAAATTCATGTTGTTGCAGTTGAAAAGAGTGAAAAATGCCATGGGAGTGGTCTGGGCTGGGGATGAGTCAGCCTGGATGACATGCGTCAGTCTACAGAACAGATGGCCATGGAAATCGTCAGTGTTGAATTCACCTTGGTAAACAGTGGTAATAGTGAGGTCACGATGTCAGTTCACAGAGCACAATGGGATGCTGGCATGAGAAAGGAGTGCAATGGTGCGGTTACATCATAACAGTCATGCGAGCGTAGTTAAGGCAATAGCATGCCTCAGAAGGGTGCATTCACAATGAGAACAGCTATACCTAAATAGCTCCTTTTGTGTCTCACACCAATCCTGGCTCTTTTTCCTTTACACCGCCCCCCCCCAGGCTCTCTCATCCCTTGGACATTAGGAGAAAGGAGAGATGTCCAAGGAGGCGGCATGACATTTGATGAGTCCACACTCTGCCAAGTCAGATGTCAGACACTAGAAGAAGGGATGTTGATTTACTGAGCACAGTGCGACATTGGCATGACCTTGTATATAACACATTAGAGCATCGACTCAAAATATTTATTTACGCCGATATATGACTCAGTGCGTGTTCATAAACTGGAGAACTGAAAAAGAATGGTAACATTATGAAGGTGATTCTTAGCAATAAAAATGAGGGCATCACACTGAGGCCCATCTTGTAAAGAGGATCGATGTTGTCAATTGATTTACTATGTTTTGAAGGACTTCATCCTTCTCTGTCCTATCACATAAGAATTACAAGTTCAAAGGCTTCAAGCACTGTGATTTTCCTTGCATCTTTCACTGGTCACCCAAGCTTGACTTTAAGGGAGGCTAAGTTTTCGACTGTATGAACACAATCAGATGCAGATGCATCTCCAGCAAGAGTGTTGTTTGCAAGGCATTTAACTACGTTGCAGTGTAACACATTGGCCTCGGTTTAGGGGTCACAGCTCAAGGCTCTGTATCATCCAGGTAATATTGGTTATCTGCTATGTCCACCATTTTGGCTGCATTTGCATTGCAGGTGTCACAGTGTGCTTTGTGCAATAAGGTTTACACACAAGCCAGGAGGATTGCAGTGGTGCCCTTGTTAGAAACGGGACAATTGGCCAGAACCTTTCTTTCAAAAGGTTGTGTTGCACCATTATGGGCTCTTCATGCGCAGTATAACTTATTTGTATAAATACTACAAAATATAATCCTTTCATCATGTATAGAGTTTGAAATCTGACATTGTCATTCTTAGCATTGTGAGTATGATTTGATTGTGGACCATGTGGTGACATGGCTCCTCATTTGCAGTCTTTGGTGTTCTTGTGAGTGGGCTAGTTTGCGAATGACTTATTACCAGGAATGTTTGCAATGTGATGAGGCCCATGTATATGATGGTGAGACTTTCAGCCATATCAGCATGACTAAATCAAATTTTCCCTTGTGAAAGATAGGCAATCTCTTGAGCAACTGCGGAATCGGTGTACAATGTACTTCAGGTGGACGTAGGCCACCAGAGATTGGCTGATGGCAGTTGTGTTGTTGGAGGACGTTATGAAAATCTATTTTGCACAAGGACCCATTTGACAATGATCTTCTTCTGCAAAGACTCATCCTTGCTACATGGACATGCCATCTAGCTGCTCAGCCATTGGCTAATGCTCATACAGATCTGAATCATTAGAATGGACACGGGCTTTCTCCTCCTTTTACTCACCTTCCTTGTCTTCAGAGGGTAGAGCTCTGCTCATGATCTCGTCATCAGCCGTTTTTGAACATCTCCATTATGCAATGTTGTGTAGCATGCAGCACACCATTATTATTCTTCAAACCCTTGGTGGGACATATTTCAGAGCTCCACATCTTTAAAATGCCAATGGCTTGCTCTATGGTACTTCTAATAATGATAAAGCTGCTGTTGTACTCTGCACTCTGCCTCTGTTTTTAGTTTGTAAAGTGGGTAATTAGACATGTTCTTATGGAGTAACCCTTGTCCTAGAAGCCAGCCATGGATCTGAATCAGTGGCTCAAAAAACTGAGGGAGTTGGGAGCAACCAAGTATGAAGGAGTTGCGACAGCTGCTGGGGAAGTTACAAAAGTCTGAGGTTACGTACTAACGTACTCAAGAACAGCACCTTCCCTGCTGTCATCAGATTTTTGAATGGATCTACTTCACATTAAGTTGATCTTTCTCTCCACCTAGCTATGGCTGTAACACTATGGGCGGGATTTTATGACTCACTCAAGCAAGATCGCAAAATCTCACCTCAGGCCAACGGAGATTTCCATTCTGCGAGCCTCGCCATCTCGGAATTGGGGCGAGCGAGGTGGTAAAATTCCAATTGACGTTCTGCACTCTCTCCTTTCTTCCCCTATATACGGTATGCTTTGTCCGTACAGCGCACAAGAAACAATACTTTTCACTGCATACCAATACATGTGACAATAATAAATCAAATCAATCATGAAGGAAAACTTGTTGTGGTCACAAACCACCTGTCTATTAATTGAGTGGAAGGACTTCTGGTTGACAAAGGGAAATTAACGTGATTTCCTCAAACAAGGCGTCATCTATAGCTTTAGCACAGCTGTGTGCTGCTGCCGACTGGAATATATATCAGACATGCCTCCTGACGATCCTCTGAAAGATCATGAAACAGAGATGGTGGAGCTTCACAACTACATTCTACAGTTCTGTCATGGAGAATCATATGGATTCAAAGCATTGACTTTGTTTTTCTCTCCACAGATGCTTCTGGACCTGCTGAGTAATCCAGCATTTTCTGTTTTTATTTGAGGAGATGAAGAATAGAAAGTGGAAGATGACTAAATAAATTACTGTGGCTTGGTGTTTTTAATTCATTGAGGGCCAAGATAAGATTTCAGGTTCATTCAAATTGCTGTTGGACAAAGAAAAAGAAACATTTACCACATAAAGAAATAAAAGAAGTTGTGCAAAATAGGAAGATTCTTTCAATGAGGGATCACAATCAACCATATCATAATTGGAAATGCCCCATAGTTTAGGAATTAAGTTAAGTAAACATAATGCTATATTAATGGCTTAGTATATCAGGAAGCCTCAATAGACTGCCCTGAACCTGATCTGATTGTGTAAGTGATCCCGATAACACACAAACAACAGTAGGTCTGGCACTCTGGGGTCACAGTGATTTTATCATAATTAAGTCATGTCCTGGGATTCAGTACTACCAAGGACAAATATCTCGGCAAAAATTTCATAAAGATTAATTTTGTGATGTGAGGGAAGTTTACAAGTAGATTAACTGGGGAAAATGATTTATTAACTCCCCAGTTCAGGTGAAAGGGAACATCTTTAAGTGCCTGCGGGACAGCGTAGATGATAAATACTTAAAAGCAGCAAATATAAACAAAACAGTAATGCTCTGAAGTGAATGGTAAATAGCTACTGAAATAATACAAATCCTGAAGGTTCTGAGCTTGTGTGTTAAAGTGTTTTCATGATTTGGAATTTCTCCAGTATTTGTTCTGTGCCTTCACTGTGGCATGAAACTTGGTTTTAATTTTAATTTCAATTGCTTGGCAGATGGGAAAGCAGTTAAAATAAAAATGGAATCTCGCATTTCACTCTAGTCTGGCCAACTTGGGTTGTAAATTGCAGTTGGGAAGACCACCTCCTCCAACCCAGTAAGGTCCTCTTTAACAATGCAATTGAACTTCAATTACATTAGCCTGAGGCTTAAGGTAGAGATCAATGGCAGCTTCCCCACCAGGTAAAACTTGTCTGGCGCTGCATTAATGACCAGCAAAGACCCAATAAGGCAACTTATTTCTTCTCGGCCTTTTGGCTAAGATCAAGTGTAGTATCGACATGCTGCACTTGGTTGAAGTCATTAGGTTATGTTTCGGCTTCATTTGAAGCAATTTTTTAAAGGGGCATCTCGGCCTTTTGGCTAAGATGCAAGTGAGATCAAGCCTTGGAGGAGGAGCTACACCTACTCCAATCAGCTTGGATCAAGTAGATCAAGCCCAAGACAGGTGGTGAGAGCCCTGTCTTGTCAGCTTGGATCAGGAATGTCTCAACTTGTTGGGACTCTGAATTGGGTTTAATTTGACTTGATTGGATTGGAATAAAGTTTAAAAAGAAATTTAAAAACTTATTTCTCTCCAACCACCTCCCCCTCTCCCGAGGGCCAAAAGGAGCAGGGCCCTACGTGGAATCCATGTCCTGCAGTGCCTTTGGCTTCCCTCTTCTGCCACCCTTCACAGCTCCACAACATTCCCATCCCACGTCCCCGATCAACCTCCAAGTTAAAATAGAGACACTGTTCAGACCCATAAGCATTACTGTGATGCTACTGTACCACATTGGGAGCAGTTCTGAGAAAATTCCCATCCCATAATTCAAAGAACACCAATTGGCCCCAATACTGAGAATGCAGGAGTCTTCAGAGACATATTGAGACCTGAAGTCAGATTGACAAAAAGGAACCTAGAAATAGACAGAGACACTAAATGCGAAAGACACTAAAATCCTCCAAAGAAAAAGTGGTGCCAAGAAGTGGAGAAGATCACCATGAACCTGAAATAGGCCCTAGACAGTATTGCAGGTTTCCCAACATGCCCACCTCATCTCGCAAAATACAATGCTTAAGAATGCCTGATGCCTGCATCGTGGTGTATCTGGTGAAGAATAGCTCTCTGACTATACACTCATTGTCTTCACGAGGTTGGGTAATGAGTTGCCATCGTATGTAGAAGGATATTCCTTGTCTTTCATTCTGTGTGTTGGTGATCCAGTGAGAGCTGGGACAGCAGACTGCCTCAGGATGAAGCCATCATGGCTGCTGCCACGAGAGCAGGCATTCACTGACAGGATAATTTGTGCATGTTCAAACTCCAACTACGTATTAATGCAGTAGAATCCTCTACAGTTCCTGCACTCTCCCCATTGACATGTGGGAGCATGTGTGTGTGCGAACAAAAGCTCCTTCTGCCACTCGCTATCCTGACAAAGCCATGTGCCCAGTCATCCTATGTCTGTCTGCTTGAAGGGAATAGAATGAATTCATCATTCCTTGCCTACAGTGGCTGGAATTTTACTGACATGCCAGCCCCGATTCCAGGGGCAGGCTCGGCTCGGAGAATGGCATTCTCTGTTGGCCTCGGGTGGGATTGTGCGAAACTTGGGCTGACGTTCCGGTAAAATTCCGCCCAGCGTCTTGATCACCTTCCTAATGCAGCAATGCCCGAACACTGGGATATATTTGTTATATATTGAGTGGTTTGGTGGCACAGTGGTTAGCACTGCTGCCTCAGTGTCAGGGGCCCATGTTCAATTCCAGCCGAGGGTGACTGATGTGTAGAGTTTGCACATTCTCCCCGTGTCTGCATGGGTTTCCTCCAGGTGCCCTGGTTTTCTCACACACTCCAAATATGTGCAGGTTTGGTTGATTGCCCATGCTAAATTGACTCGTAGTGTTGGGGGGATTAGCAGGGTGGGGTTACGGGGATAGAGCCTGAATGGATTGTTGTTGGTGCAGATTCTATGGGCCTAATGGCCTCCTTCTGTACTGTAAGGATTCCATGATTCTATATTGTCTGCTGCCATAGACCATCATCAGTAAAACCCATTCCTGTTTATTTACAGATCGACATCCATCTCCATACTCTACTTGAGGTTCCACTTCCCGTGGGGTCTCAGTTTTTTAGTCATGTGACATTATACCGCAGTTAGATCAGATGCTCCTGATGTTACTCTGCCGACAGCGATACAAGAACTACAGTAAAATGTAGCCTCTACTTTGCAATGCAGCTTTATGGGCAGAGCACACGCTGTTCCTCCTATATAATGCGTTGATGCTTGAAATAGGCATGTTAGAGGAAATAATGTGGGGAAAGTCAAGCCACATGCACCCTGCTTCATTGACGTATGGATGAATGTATAACCAAAATGTCTAATAATTAGCTTTAAATCATTATAAATTGCCTCCTGAAAAATGTGCAGAATGTCTATTACTTGAAAGATCCACATTACTAAGCAGATCCATTCAAATAGGCTAAAATTCAGCATTCATTTTCAGATTTTAAAACAATCTAGCAATAGAAATGTTGGCAATGTGTTACTAAATACATTAAACATTAAATCAAAAATAGTACTGCCTGCAAACTAAGTGCACTGTTTAAATGGAAGTATCTGCAATTCTTACAGCTCCACTCACCAACTGATTATTCTTGTGCAGGTACCATTACCATATTACACAGAGGTTTGCTGAACAGGAACCACATGTTCCTGGATCAGAAGGAAATCTTAAGCCAGTTTCCTTGCAGCATCTGACTGCACGCAGTCTTTAATAGAAAAAGGGATAAGGGGGTTTGAAATGTCTGACTTTCTAATAGATGATTAATAATAGATTTTTTTTATACATGAGAGCAACTAGAAATTACATTCTCATCTGACAAAATGCTCCATTCAGTAGCCATCAAATTATCTGCAGCTTAATTGATTTGGAAACACAAAAGGATTTTGACTCATTCTTGGCAGTCTTTTTTTTAATAATTGGATGTGGGCGGCACTGGTTGGGCCAACATATTTTGCCCATCCCTAATTGCCCTTGGACGGCCTTTTCCGATGCCATTTCCTGGAGGTGGGCAATAAATATTGGCCAGCGAGCAATGCCAATGCCCCATGGTTGAATAATAATCAAAAAAAAGTCAACTACATTGCTGTGGATCTGGAGTCACGTGTCAGCCAGACCGGGTAAGGATGCAGATTTTCTGATGGCTTTTCACAGTAACACTTCCACGTTTATCATTCGACTTCCACCATCTGCCGTTGTGGGATTTGAACTTGGGTCTCTGGCTTCCTCGTCCACTAAAAATATTTGGCTTCCTGGTCTCCTACTTTTTGAAACTTCTATATTAAAATCATAACATGAGGCAGCACAAAAGGAAGCCATTCACCATATTGTGCCTTTAATGGCTCTCTGAAATAGTTATCCAATTACACCCAGTCTATTTCTCTTTCTTCATGGGCCTGCAAATGTTTCCCCTTCTACGGGTGAGGTCTTCTGACTGTTTACGCCAGCGTGATCTTCTCATCCCACCAATGCCACACCCCTACTGCCGTTTCCCAATGTCATGGCGTCGATTCAGTGGGAAATCTCATTGACGGCAGCGGGATCAGAAGATCTGCTGCCGACTCATGGCAGTCTGCCTCCTGTCACTGCAGGAGGGCCAGAGAATCTTGCCCTCTGTTCCTCCTGAATCTTCAGGTCGTGGATTCCAGATCATGGTCACTCATTCAGTGATGTAAATTCTTCTCCTCACCTCCAGCTTTTCCTGTAAATTACACCCTTCCTAGTTTTAAATTTATAAAATCAAAGACATAGGCCGGAATCTTACGATTCTCTGGTTTCGCTGCAGTGAACAGAGATTTGACTGGGTGCCAAATTCTCCATCTTCGCCGCAGCAGGAGCAGAACGTGAAAGGACAGTCAGATCACAACGAGTTGTATTTTTGTCACAAATACAAAGGATATTGTCCAAACATGAAGCTTGAAAAATAATGTTAATTTATTAAAGAGAAGAAAAGATCTAAAGAGGTTGCTTGTCATTTAGAAGCTGCAAACAATGAACTTCAACGTAAATCCTTCGAAAAGCACCTTCAGATGCAGAGGTGGACTAATTACCGAGACAATTGTGTGTCTTGTCCTAGCTAATGTAGAGAGAACGTGATGGTCCAAGTAGTTTTATTTTCAACTTTTACTTCCTTTCTCCGGCTTTTGTGTGGACTTACAAATATTTTGATATCTCAATTGTTCTTTTATTGAGATATTAGAGGTTATATGTTCTAATTAATAGGATTTTATTAACAACATCATTGTTTACAGTCTCAGAATGATAAATAAGGTGATAAATGGGTTGAAAATCTGAGGAGTGGCATTCACTGTTGGATGGCTGCTCCATTAACCAGTGATCATCTGGATAGAGCACTTGTGGAGTGTTCAGAGAATCAATCTCCTGAAGATGATGGTTCAAATCCTTGTCACATTGCTTCTGTAGCGTAGTGTTTATTACGTTCACCTTACTCGCAAAAGGTCCCCAATTCGAAACCAGACAGAAACATTTCCTATTCTTTTACACATGTTGTCGGTAAATAATACCTCTGAGACTAGCCGTGAGTCAAAGTACAGCAGGTTTATTACAAAAGCTTTTGGGAGAAGCCCAGTTTCCTAAAGTGGTTCACCAAACTTCTCCCCAAATATAATTAAGAGTAAAATTTTTTATACATCCCGGTTCCGCCCCTAGTTACGTCCGCACTTCTCCAGGATGTCTGTCATGGTTCACCATCCATCATGTGGTTATTGCTGCCTCAGCGATTTTATCCTTTGCGTAGTCCGTTGTAATCGTAGCTGTCCCAAGACCACAACTATTTCCATTCTGTTCCTCTAGTGTGATAGGTGGCAGGGTGGGTAGGTGATGAAGTGAGGTCAGGTTGGGTTGAGAGTCAAGAGGGGTGGTCAGTTGTACAGTTACCCAGTTTCTTATCCTGTCCAACATTTCCTGGGTAAATATCCAGCTAAGTGAATCAGAATATCCTAAAGGCACCAACTCTAACTCAGAGTTTGAGACTTTTCAAAGGGTTATTAAAGCTGAGATATTACTCACTGGAAGTTGAAACTTCCCAAGGAATCCCAGCAGGGTCCTTGCACGGGAACATCTAAGGGATTATGCGAGTGCATCTTCCAGGCTATGATCATCTGGAAACAAGAAGATATGGAGCAAGATGTCCTTTACATTTCTTCCAATACCTCTCCACTGTTGTCCAGCTGTGTAGGACTGTCCTCACCAGGTTCCATTTTCGTCCAACTGAGAATCATCTGGCCTGGCTTTCTTTTCTGCTCCTATACCTTGGGCTCTTCTGCTCTCCAAGGTTCCCTCCGATTACACAGGTACTGCCTCTCAGTGAGATTCTCCGAAAACACGTCAGTTTTCATACGTACGCTGACAATACCAACTCGATCTCATCACCCCAAATCTCAACTCTTTCACAATCTCTAAGTTATCAGACAGTCTGTCCAATTTTAAGTACTGAATATATATCAAGCAGAAATTTCCTCTATTTAAATATTGGGAAAACCAAACTCCTGCTACAAACTTCATTCTTGAGTCATTGGCTTCTTTCTTCTCCCTGGTAACTTTCTGAACTGAACTGTTTCCAAACTTATCATATTTGACATTAAGATGGTCTTCATACCATATATCTGTGCCATCGCTAAGTCTGCATGCTCCCACCTCCATAACATCACCATATCCATTCCCTGTTTCAATTTATTTGCTGTTGAAATTTTCATCAGTGCCTTTATTAACTCTAGACTTGACCACTGCAGTGCACCCCTTGCTGGCTTTCCATGTTCTACTCTCCATAATGTCATCTGCCTGGTACTCGATAGTTGGGAAATTCACCTGTGTGGGGCCTAATTTTTTGATGTTGCGAGTGCAGTTTTGCCTCCAAAACTGCATATATGGTGCATGTACATATTGTGTGGCTAACCATGCCAGATACCATTTTGGTGAGAGGGCATTAGTGCGCGTGCAGGGAGCATCCAATCGAAGTATGCAGATTATGACATCAGTCAGCCTATAGCACTGATTTAAGGTCAGTGGTGCCAATTCAGAACTCAGCTAACACCCTCTTTTACACCTTGCACAATAGTTGTACTGTACTTTTCTATGTTCCCACGCAGAACAATACAGTACAAAGAAACGTACACCAGATAACAATACACTGCAGATAAATAATTGACATCTTTTTCAAATTAGAAATATCTTCTAACCTCAAGCCTTCAGAAGACAGTTAACCATTTTGGAGTTATTCCAACAGCACGGTGATTTATCTGGCCCCTCTCCTTGATCTTAAGGAGAAGCATTTGTGACAAATGAACTTAACAGAACTGTTCCATGAGCAGTATATGACATAAATTCAATGCAGCTGAGACAATTCACAAAGAAAATTATTCTCTCTGTCTTTTATCCCTCCTATATGTTCAGTCAAGCACCGACAATATTGAGAGAAATACAAAAGAGAAAAGTGCATTGAAATGACTTGTTGAAGATAAAATTATGAGGGCGGAGGAAATACAAAAAGGAACTCAATCTTCTGTGGTGCTCCCAAATGGAGAACTTACATTTTATGTTGTTCTATTACAGGTATAGGTCAGAAATATTGTGAACAGGGGATCCATGATTGGAAGTTTCTGAAATTGCTCCAAATTAGTATGTTTGGGAAGAGATCTTCCACACAGTACATCACATATTGGGATTGGGCATTCAGACTCTGGTCCACAGCGCTCCACTCACCTGAGAACAGTCTAAATGCCTTTAATACGATGGTGGCCAATCTGCGGCCCAGGGCCACATAAGACCATCGAGCTCTGAGTGCAGCACACAAGACATTTTGTTGACCATTGCTCAAGTGTAGGGTTACCACACTCTGCTGATTTCCATTTGCACAGTTTTTGTTTCCTTTCTGTATGACTGAAATGATTTGCAGGTAAAGCAAGGGCAAGTGAAGTGCATGTTGATAGCTCACAGCATTGACTGTAAGGGCCATGTGCTCCCTCTGTGCCCAAAGTGTGAATAAGTCTTTTGTTTTTATATTTGAAGCTGATGATAGTTCTATTAATATATGAAACATTAGACATGCATTAAATGTAGTTAATCTTATTAATAAAGGTCATCATTAGTGAACAAACTTGATTTCAGCCCGATGATTTGCAGCCCACTGAGACGAAGGAGGATCACACATGCAGCCCATTCACTGCATAAGTTGCCCATCACTGCCCTAATAATTCATAGGAACATTGACTTCATCAGCATCCACATCTGGTTCTGCTCACTTCTCACATGTAGAACTTCCCTTTACAGAGCTGAGAGGTCTTTAAAATTAAGAAAGGTTTAGGCAGCGTGGAGACAGAGAGAACGTTTCCCCTTGTGGGAAAGAGCATAACTAGTGGTGGGTATAAATGAGTTGGTCAGCAAAATATCTAATAGACAATCAGAAGAAACTACTTATAATGGATGTGCAACTCAATGCTATGAGGAGATTTAAGGGGAAACTAGACACACATATGAAGAAGAAAATAGAGGGTTAAAAGTTTGATATATTTTGATAAGGAAAGATGGGAAAAAGATCAAATGAAGTATAAACAATTGAATGGTCTGTATAATGCATGAAATCTTATGTAAACATTCCCCAAATCCACAAGAATGCTCAGTTATTCGCTTGAATTTTATATGATGGTGCAACTCAAAAGATGTGTACCTAAACTTTCCTCTGAGCTGCTCATAGTCGGTTCTGTAGCTTCACCGAGGCGTGGAGACCCCGAGGCAATTCCCAGCCATGGAAACAAATTGAAACGTGAAATGTGGAACAAAAATAAAAAGCATGCAACTTGTCTAGCAAGCTTATTTCTTTCAGATACCGTATACCCTTCATCCTATCATGGTCACTAGGCCGTTCTCCCAAAGAAAAGTAGTTTCAGAATGACCCATTAATCAACTGATGGAGTAGGTTTTCATCTTTACCTCTAGGGTATTAAGCTCCAGTTGAGTGGAGAGCAGAGAACAGAAACTGGCACGGAAGATCACACACCAGTAAAGATGCCTACCCAATTATCCTCCCTGCACTCTGACAAGGTGATGCTTTGCCAGCAGTCAAAACAAAATTCTACTCCATGCTTTGTAACTTCTTAAACTTTAATCGATGAAATGTTTCTCAATGATTTTAAACTTGCGCATGCATGCATGTAAGACCCACTCATGCAAATACACCTCTGCAATGTCCAGGAAAAGGTGACATTACTTCACCAACATAGATTCAACATTGTTCAAGTCTGTGTTACATCTCATCCGTGCTTTCTGGCTGAACAATGAGTGGCCTTTGAAGTCATGTTGGTTGATGACCAGAGACTTAGCTCTCCAACAGTTGAATAACTGCTATCGCAAGTCTGCAGCTGAAACCAGATTTGGTACTGAAGATGCATGTGTGAAACTGGAATATGAAATTCAAAGAATAAAAGGAAGGGGGCATGATAATGGCACTAAACATATTGAACACAGATGAAAAAACATTAAATAGCTTGCAGATCAAAAACAGAAATTCAAAATCAGAAAGTTGTGGTAAAAGATGAGGAATGGGAAGAAAAGTGATAACAGTAGTTAAATAACATTGAATGCTCATTGAGATTATTTGAGTAATTGAAGGAGGTCTACTTTCCATCTCTTTAGAAGTAAGAGGTTCTAAATTAAGTCAAAAATGTTACTGAAGGCATAAAGAGTTACTCAGAAGACCCAACTAATTGACAGATAGATTTGTGGAGGTTCTTAGAGTCATAGAGCACAGTAGGAGGCCATTCAAGACTAAGGCAATTTGGCACGTCTGCAACAACTCTCATCAACTTCCTCAGATGCACCATAGAAAGCATTCTTTCCAGTTGTTACAGACATTATAAATTTCCTTAGTTTTTGTATGGCTCCTGCTCTGTCCAGCTCTTCCTGCTGCATCAGAAAAGCAGCCAGCATGATTCAGGACCCCACACACCCCAGACATAACCTCTTCTACCTTCTTCCATTGAGAAAAAGATATAAAAATCTGAGGACATTTACCAACTGACTCGTCTTTCCTACTGCCATCAGACTTTTGAATGGTCCTACCTCACAGTGAATCGATCTTTCTTTACACCCTAGCTATGATTGTAACATTACATCCTGCACTCTCTCCTTTCCTTCTCTATGAACGGTATGCTCTGTCTGTATAGCGCGCAAGAAACAATACTATTCACTGGTACTAAGACATGTGACAATAATAAATCAAATATCTGTGCCAGCTCTTTGGTAGAGTTATCCAATTAACCCTACAACCCTGAACAAAGAACAACAACCCGGCATGGGAAACAGGCCCTTCGGCCCAACGAGCCCCTGCCGCCATTTTAAAGCATTTTCCTGCACCTACCTTGCCCCGTGTGTATGCGAATGGTACCCCTACTGTAGCCAGATTCAGGGGAGAATAGTGTAGGGTCAATTTGGTGCACCAATCAGCCTAAGAACACATCTTTGGGAGGAAACCGGAGCACCCAGAGGAAACCCACTCAACCACAGGGAGAATGCGCAAACTCCCACAGACACTGGCCCAAATCCATGTATCTGCACAGTGAGCAGTGATAGTCACTGAGCTGTTGTGGTGCCTATCTGCTGGTCCAGATTTAAGCACACACATCGACACGAAGTACTGGGCTACTCTCGAAACATCCAAGAGCAGCCCATGCACGACCCACCGCGTGCATGCCCCTCGTTTGACAACAAGGTGGACCAACACCTCTGGATTAAAGAGACAAAACATTAACATATACTAATACATTTCCAGTATCGACCCGAGACTCTGTCCCTTTTTAAAACCGTCTTCTATCACCCTCCATCCCTGTTTCACTCATGTGCCTATCTAAGTAAACCTTAAACAAGTCTAGAGTGCCTGCCTCCACCACCTTACTTGGTAGCGCGTTCCATACCCCCACGACCCTGTGTGTGAAAAACCTTCCTCTAGTATCAAAATTATACTTCTCCCCCCTCACCCTTAGATCGTGACCTCTCGTGATAGTTGTCCCCAATCTAGGGAAAAGCCTGCCACTGTTGACTCTATCTATACCCTTCATTATTTTATACACCTCTATCAGATTTCCCCCTTAATCTCCATCTTTCTAAGAAGAGCCTCAGTTTTCCCAATCTTTCCTCATAACTCAGTCAACCCTGCGCATTTTTTTTCCTTCAATTATTTTTTTCAATTCTCTTTTTAATATTACTGTTGAATCTGTTTCCACCTTTGTTTCAGGCATTTCATTCCAGACCACAACAATTCGCTGTATGAAAAGAAAATTTGCTTTCATCCTGCTCTGGTTTGTTAAGCACTCACCTTATATCTGTGACCTTGGTTATTGACCCATCTGCCAGTTTAACTTTATTAACTCTATTAAACCATTCATGACTTTAAACATCAAATTTCCCCTCAACTTCAATGTGATGAGAACAAACTTCTCCCATCTCACCATATTAACAGATGTATTTAATCTCTAACACCATTCCAGTAAATCTCTTTTGCACCTTCTCTAAACTGTGGTGCCCAGAATTTGACACAGTACTCCAAATGATCCCTCACCAGTGTTTTAAATAAATTAGTTTTGATAGTATTCATCAGTAGTGTTTTCATGATTTGCTAGTTTGTTCTTTTGAGGAATATATTACCTCTAAGTATTTCCCACTGCATTCTATCTCTCTGCCACATTTTCCCATTTACTTTTCCTAGCTCATTTCTTAGTTGCTCAAATTCACATGCTGTTCTAATGTGCTTCCTTGGTCTTTTCCTTACTTATACCTTTCTCGATCATTATTTTAAAGCTCATAAGACTGTGATCGCTATTGCACAGATGTTCCTCTATATTTACCGCATTTATACATTACTGTATGGCAGCAGAGTGGTTAGCACTGCTGCCTCACTGTGCCAGGGACCCGGGTTCAATTTCAGCCTCGGATTACTGTGTGGAGTTTGCACATTCTCTCCGTGTCTGCGTGGGTTTCCTCCGGGTGATCCGGTTTCTTCCCACCGTCTAAAGATGTGCGGGTTCGGTGGATTGGTCATGATAAATTGACCCCAGTGTCAGGGGGAACTAGCAGGGTAAATATGTGGGCTTACTGGAATAAAGCCTGGTGAAGTTGTGGTCGGAGCAGACTTGATGGGCCGAATGGACTCTTTCATCACTGTAGAGATTCTATGATAATTTGTCTGACTACTTTTGAGCTATTCTTACAAACATCCCCACTTCCATTTTCCTTCCCTATACTTTCTGCACATCTTTTTTGTCAATATTTAACTGCTAATTCCG
Source organism: Carcharhinus amblyrhynchos (assembly GCF_965287045.1). NCBI lineage: Eukaryota > Metazoa > Chordata > Chondrichthyes > Carcharhiniformes > Carcharhinidae > Carcharhinus > Carcharhinus amblyrhynchos. The sequence continues at coordinate 9,541,294 of NC_137340.1, read as the reverse complement.
TTTTTTTATTAAGCCATGGTTTAGGTATACCAATAACATCTGGCTCCTCGCGACAAACTATTGTTTTCAACTCCTCCGTTTAATTTCAGATGCTCTGCACTTTGCTGTACACCCTCAAGAACATTAAAAATAATTTTCCTAAGTGTTTGACCGCTGATATTTCTAGTTGGCAACTGCAAATAGATAATTTACAAAAAGAATTGGCAGTAATGTGGATAGACAAGCCAATGTTGTTAAACTCAGTGGGGAGCTTGAGAAGTCCAGAAACAAAACTGTTGTATGTTGTTTCATGAAGAGGTCTAGTGTCTTGTATAGTTGAATAATAATTGTTTATTAATGACACATAACTACATAAATATTTATAGTATTCTGTTCTGATTATGTGCTATCTTCATGTTGAGTTTCACAGACTACATTCCCACGTGACTCTCCTCATCAAGTATGGGTTTTACCGTTTCCCCAGTACCATATTAACTTATATGGTCCGCTATACTTGAATATTATAACATGAATTATCTTATTTTCTTGGTTAGTAGAATCACAGAATCTGTACAATGCAGAAGGAGGCCATTCGGCCCATCAAGCCGGCACCAACAACAATCCCACTCAGGTCCTATCCCCATAAGCCTGTGTATTTACTCTGCTAGTCACCCTGACACTAAGGGGCAATTCACATGGCCAGTCAATCTAACCTGCACATCTCTGGAATGTGGGAGGAAACTGGAGCACCTGAAGACAACTCACGGGCGCATATGGAGAATGTGCTTCTCGGCCTTTTGGCTAAGATAAAGTATAGTATCAACATGCTGTACTTGGTTGCAGTCATCAGGTTATATTTTAGCTTCATTTGAAGCAGTTTTTTTAAAGCAGCATCTCGGCCTTTTGGCCAAGATGCAAATGAGATCAAGCCTTGGAGGAGAAGCTATTCCTACTCCAATCAGCTTGGATCATGTAGATCAAGCCCAAGACAGGAGGCGAGAGCCCTGTCTTGTCAGCTTGGATTGGGAATGTCTCAACTTGCTGGGACGCTGAATTGGATTTGATTGGATTGAATTGGAATAAAAACACATGTGGAGAATGTGCAAACTCACATAGACAGTGACCGAAAGCCAGAATTAAACCCAGGTCCCTGGTGCTGTGAGGTAGCTAACCACTGTGCCACCCTAAGCCCTGTTGGCTTGATGAAACAGAAAAGAACCTCAATGGAACTGAACACTGTAATCATATGCCATGCAGGCTTCAAAGAATTAGTGGCAGTGCTGACAGAGAATGCAAAAATATTTTAACGGTGAAATTCATGGAACAGATAACCTGCTCTTATTTATGGCAATGTCGTTTGAAAAATACACATCGGGAAGAACATTGGGAGACTTCACTGTTCTTCTTCAGATGGTACCATAGGATACTTTTTCATCCGCCCGAGAAGGTGGACAAGGCCACAGTTTAAAGGTAAGATTGCTGGAGTCCCAGATAATCAAAAGCTGCTCTCCCCTTTGAGGGGGAGAGCTGAGCAGTGGTGATTTAACCTGACGATCATGACACCTCAGGCGAGGGGCAAGATTGAGAAGGTCTTTCATGAATAGCCTCAGCCGGTTCAGGAATGGAACCCGCATAAGAGTATATTTTTGCAAAGACAAACGATGGGTGGGAAAGCTGGAGGGGCAGAGAATCCAATAAGAGTCCCAAAATGGTTTTTATGCTGGCAGGATTTCCTATTGAGATTGTCCATGCCAGTGACACAATGGGGTTCCCACCATGAAAATTTGGGAACTCCAACAGCATACACTTAGAGTTCATTAGCAACAGGTTTTGAGAAACCAGGTGAACAGAACCACTGGCGTGGACAGATAAGTAAAGCCTCCAATGGCAGAGTAGGTCATGCCCAGATAATGGCTCCTACAGTAGCACGATGGCAGAGTGTTTGTCACTGCTGCCTCATAGCGCCGAGACCCGGATTCAGTTTTCAGTGTGGAGTTCTCACAGTGTCCGTGTCGGTTTCCGCTGGGTGATCTTGTTTCCTCCCTCAGTGAAAAATGTGCAGGTTACATGGATTGGCCATACTAAATTGCCCCTTAGGTGTCCCAAGATGTGCAGGTTAAGAGGATTAGTGGGATAAATAGGTGGGGTTATGGGGATAGAATCCGGATAAGGCGCTCTGTCAGGCAGTCAGTACAGACTCAATGGGCCAAACTGTATTCTTCTGCACTGTAGGGATTCTCTGATTCTCAGTTCAGGTCTCTGCATTATTCATCCATGAGAACTGGCATTTGGAGAGGTGGTACCATCCAGATGTAGCTGTCTCTTGAGACGGTCAAGTGCTAACAATTGATGAGTGCTTTTCCTGACTGCACCACTTGTTAAGCAAGTGTCAGACTGGTATGAATGCACCCATGTGTGAAATGGTATTTCATCCACTTGAAGTCTGCCATGTCCAATGATTTATTGCCCCCATGGAAGAAAGGATTGCACAGTGTAGTTTTTAAAGGAGGTGCTCTTGTGGAGCGTTACTCACATTCCATAGGGGCCACATGTTCCCTAGGCTACCCTGCCTTCCCAAGATGATTGCATCAATAGATACGAAGGTGACTTGTGCTGCTTCCAGGACTATTGAGAGATTGATGACCCTGTGTGATATTTTGACGCTGACAATGAGGGTTTAGTTGCATCCTGCATCAAAGCCTGAAGGGAATTTTGATCATGCGAACTCCACCTTATTTGTCTTGAAAGCTGAGGTTGTCACAGGTACGTCTTCCACATACAATGGCATCTTCATGGAGCTCTTCATCTGAAGAGATGTGTAGATCCTCGGTGTCTCTCTCTATCTGAGCTCCCTCAAGTATCTCTGGCACCTGGGACTGATCTGAAATGTATGAATTGTGTGAGCTTCCGAGGGACCTGACACAAACATGCTAGATAAAGACAAATTACTGCAGATGCTGGAATCTGAAACCAAAAGAGAAAATTCTGGGAAATCTCAGCAGATCTGGCAGCATCTTCAAGGAAAGAAAAGAGCTGATGTTTCAAGTTCAGATGACCCTTTGTCAAACATCCTGAACCTGCTTTCAGCCAATCAGCTGAATATTCACAGAGTGAAATCTTTTCATATTAATGAATATCATAGGTTGCTGCCAGGGAACTCTTGAGGTGACATGTAGAGTTGACAGTACTGTGCACTTGCAATAAGCCTGGGATTACAGTGGCTGTCAGCAGATCTAGCAACCTGACTTGCTTCATCCATGCAGAACTGCACGTAATGATGAGTTATACTGATAAAGGGCATCTGTCATCTCCCTCATGCATTTGTGTATCTTTGCAGGATAAGATTATCTTGGAGGATGGTGGGTAGCTGCATTCATAATTAACGTCAAAACTAGGCTCAAAAAACTCAAGTCCTTGGATGCACAGTCAGGCTTCTGGTCAAGGTTCTCCAGTGGGCTCGACAACAACTATCCATACTCAACTTTGCACTTATGTCATGATTGCAAACAGGGTGCTTTGAATACCATAACTAGTTCAATAGGAGTATGTAACTTTGTAATGTCCATACTGCCTCAGTGCAACTGATGAACCCCTTGATTGTTAGTACCTATATCCATTCTCACCTGCCTCTATAAGGATCAGACCATATGCACCACAGCACCTATGTCAAACTTGTATTATCTTTACTGCTGCACCCAATATCTACCCATTCCTGCCACCCACCTCCCCCCCACCACAACCCAGCAATGGCATATGTTCCCTTTAAACTTATTGCTCTACTAAAATCTTTATTAAAATGAAATTTTGAAGCGTCATAAGCACCTAATTAGCTATGCTTGATGACAATTTGGTCTTAAGATAAATTGTTTTTCTTTCAGGCATTTTCAAATGCCACAACTAATCTCAGAAGAAACATAACTGGTAGATGATGACAGGTCTGTCTCTCTTAGAACTTCCTCCATCAGAACTTAGAATCTTATAATTAAAAATTCTGGAAGAGTTATAGTATTCATGAGGTTTACAGATAGAGACTATAACTAATTTCATGATTCTTATGTAATACTTTCTTATAAGCTTAAATATTGCATTAAATTTTTCTCCTCAGGGGTATGTTTAAAATTCAGCTCTGTTTTACACGGTGCCAATTTATCTGGGCAACAGGCAGCTCATATGTTGAGAATGTGGGATAATGATTGATTCTAGTTTATAGTGTGTTTGTCTAAACAGAGTGAATGCATTTGTTTACATCGGTTAACCTTGGGTTTCAGAGTAGGGTTTTGTTTAGATTGATTGACAACAGATGGAGTCATGTGTTAATGGAGGAGCTAAGGTTGCAGGGAAGAAGTTTCTCTTTTATTTCTAAACAGTCAGTTTTCAGCCTGGTCCTGAAAGAGGTGTCTTTCTCTATCTCTCTCTCTCTGGAGGATGCTGCTTGGGGCTGTCAGAAGACAAGTGATTCTTTCTCTCTCTCTCTTGCCCCCCCAACAATCCCCCCCAAACCCCCTGAAGTGTTTACAAGGCACTAGGACCATTGTCAAATACAACTACTTAAGTCTGGGGATTGATAACTGATTTTGCTGTGGGGTTTTAAGTCTCAGAGAAATATTACACCTAATTTAGCCAAATGGCAGTTTCCTGAACATTTCCAAATGCTTTCCAAAAGCTAGTGGAGGTTTTTTAAGCCTGTAACTTTACCTGGATTGGGGTTGTAGGTCCCAAGGTGAAAACTTCCTGCAAGCTGTGGGACAACATGGTGGCACAGTTGTTAGCAGTGCTGCTTTGCAGCGCCAGAGACACAGGTTCAATTCCAGCCTCGGGTATGTGTGGAGTTTGCACGTTCTCCCCATGGTCTACATGGGTTTCTTCCGGGTGCTCCGATTTCCACCCACGTTCCAAAGACATACAGGTTAGGTGCATTGGCCATGCTAAATTGCTACTTAGGGTCAATGGCATTAGCAGGGGAAATGTGTGGGGTTATGGGGATAGGGCCTGGATAGGATTGTTGGTGGTGCAGGCTCGATGAGCCGAATGGCCTCCTCCTGCACTGTCGGGTTTCTATGATTCTATTTGGATAAGCTGGAGTTGCTTTCTTTGAAGCACAGCAAGACAAACTTTGAAAGAAGCATTACACAGGATTTAGAGGCAGCAAATAAAGAAAAACTGTTTCAAATGGTTGAAGGGTCTAACCCAGGGCACAGATTTAAGGGATTGACAAGAGGGCCAGAGGTGACATGAGGAAAAACACTTTAATGCAACTAGTGGTTAGGAATGCACTGCATGACCGGGTGATGGATACAGTAGCCTTCCAAAGGGAATTGGTTAAATATTTGAAGGATAAAGCTTTGTAGGTATATGGGGAAAGAGAGGCAGACTGAGACTAAATGGATTGATCTTCAAAAGAGCGAGTGCAGACACGATAGACCAAAAGGCACCCACCTGTGCTGTATTAATTTATGAGTTTATTAAGTGGCTCTTCAAAGCATTCTTCCAAAGGCAATTCCATTTAAAACCATTAACGTTATAGCATTATCAACGTAAAAGAGTAAAGTACTTTCGTACAAGACTCCTGCTATGGAGTCGGAAAGTGATAAGGAGAAAAGACCGATGCAAATTTTCACATGGATAATATCCATGTAAAGGAATAAGTGTAACAATTGTGGAAAAACAAACAGAAAACGTTTGACACAGGCAGGTCATGCAGCATCGCCATAAAGAATGTTTAAGTGACATTTTGATATTAGACCCCTTGGAAAGGAAGGGTTTGACCCCCAGAACATTGACTGGCACTCTTTGACTGATGCTGCTTGACCTAGAGAGAGTCTTCAATGCCTTCCACTGTTGTTTCAGATTCTCAGCATCCGTGGTGTAATGCTCAAGTGCAGCGATTTGATTTTGAACTAAATTCTGTGAGCGAATCTGCAGGATGGCAGAAAGTAAGCAGTGGATTCTTGCTGTGTTACGGGGTCAAAAAAAAATTGTGAAAATCAATAAGGTTGCACAGAGAAGAATGAAAGTTGAAATCACATTGACATCCAGAAGAAATAAGGTGAAACATACTAAGATGCTGCATTGGGAAGAAGTGATGATTGTATTCTAGATTTGCTTAAGTGTATTCTTTCTACAAAGTGTCTCACACACACACTGTCAGTTTTTCACAAGTCAGGTGAGAAACAATACTTTTAAAATTGTGTAATTTAATGCAGGAAAACTTGACATGTTTGACTATGTACAAATGAACAACTGCTGGATTTCATTCATTTAACAGCCTTCCTAGGCTCAACCTCGCTCAAAAATGATTTTGTTGAAAGTTCTGCAGTCCAGCAATGGCTATGCTCTGAAAAAGTACTTGACAATGTCAACTGCTTGCATCCCGAGGTCCTGAAAAGCGCAAGTTTTTTTTAATTCTTTATCCTGCTCATTGTGAATCATGTCCATTCAGGTCCCACAAAAAGTGCAGCATTTGTATTGTCCATCTTATAAGAGACAAGGGTTTTAAAATTTCCGAGTAATTTAACATGAATGAATCATCATTAGTTTCACTGAAAAGGATATTGGCTGAGCTAATCAGTGCCCTAAACTGGTGCGTAATTTTTAGGTGTTTTGTATATATATTATCATTATGAAAGGGATTGGCTTTAAATTTGTCACATAAATCACTGTTGCTCGTAAATACTGTGACAATATACTGTCATAACTTTCCCTCCCCCTCATGGATCAGTGTTTATTCGGTGAGCAGCCAAGACCTCAAAGCTCCACAGTTCAACTGCCAGTCTGCATTGAGTTAGCTGATCTCCGCTGGGGTGAAGGTTAAGGGATCCTGCAGGCTGACTCAGCAACCTTATGCCCAGATAGAAAAAAAATCAAACAGAATGACCCACTCAATGGCTACTGGAAGTGCTTTTTTGTAGGTGAGGTCATAATCTGCAGTGATATCCTCAAAGCTCAAAAAGCCTATTGAGGACTATTTGCAACCTAATTACAATCACTCGAAATGACTACTGGTTATTGAACTGGTCGGGGTGCTCATTGAAGAGTGAGGAGCACCAACCCCACCCCGCCCTGCAAAAAGCCAGAGAGAGATCAGTAAACCAAAAGTAAAGACTTCCAAATGTATGCAACAGTCCTCCGACATGCTTGAGCTGCCGCATTTAACAGGGACTAAAATAGCTCGAGATCAAACTACCAATACAATAAAACTTGTTGTTTCTGCAGATGGAAGTGAGGGAAAGTGCTGCAAAAGCAATGTTTTTTAAACAGCAACTGTGCAATAATGATCTTTCAATGCTGAAACTTCTCTATGCAATGCTGTAATTCTTGTAAACAAGAGGACATTGGCACTGTTACAACCTTGAAAATGATTAAAGTACACAACAGAGCATTTTTTTTTCGTCACTTGAATGTCAGAGAATGCAGCAAATGGAGAAAAATCTATTGATTAATTAGCAAAGTACTACCATTTGTTTGCCAAGTACTAACTGGACAGGTCTAATTGACAAGCAGAATGACTTACATACTGTTTATGAGACAGAAAAAGGCCATTCAGCCCTACAATTACATGCTGGTATTTCTGTATTGTTGTGCCTGCCGCACAGTCTATTTTAACCCTTATACAATGGACAAAGAATTGCAAGTGGGCCTCTTGTTAGTACAACCAATATTTATTTAAAACACACAATCAATAATCACTCACCCAACCAACACTAAGTTATCTTACAGAAAATACTAAAATTCAAGTCCAATACTGGACCTTGACTTAACTTTGTGTGACTAGCAAATATCCAAGCAGATATTGGCCTTTATCTATGCGCTGGTCTCGGTAGTCCTCTATGTAGTCTTGTCCTTCGGTCTGGTTCTGGTCTTCTTTCCCCCTCCTGTGTGGTGGCTCTCCTCGTGCTGGTGGTGTTGGTGACAGTCATCGTTGTTGTAGCTCGTTCATGGAGTCAGAGAGAGAGAGGGGGAGAGAGCTCCTTCTGTTGTGCAGTGCCTTTTATCCCTCCTCGGTTTTGTGTCCTTTTGGGCAGTCTCTTGATTCTTGTCAATCAACCAATGAGGGCTTGATCACCCTGATTGATAAGAGCCCACTCAGGTGCTGCCACACCACTCTCTGGGTGTATACCCACCATAAGAAGTCTCACAACGCCAGGTTAAAGTCCAACAGGTTTATCTGGTCGTAAACGCCACTAGCTTTCAGAGCGCTGCTCCTTCGTCAGGTGAGTGGGGAGTTCTGATCACAAACAAGGCAATTAAAGGCACACCCAGTTTCTCCCTCGAGAGGTCTGCAAAAGGCAAGACGTGTTCCCCCGCCCCACCCCCCCACCCAAACCACCCCCCGCTGACGTCTCTCTCTGGAGTTTTGCTGATTGAAGACATATCTTTCTCTGGAGACTGCTGTCTGAGAGCCAGAAAATTGGTGTCTCTCTGTAACTCTGTCCAGAAATGTTAACAGCTTGAGGCCTAGCAGCTCACATAAGCTAACTGATTCTGAAGAGGACATCTTTAGGGAATATTGCTTAAATTGGAACAAAGAGAGATAGACTAGCAGTTAAGAATTATACCTTGTCACGGTTAAGTCCTTCAATTGGAAAAAGTCATGCTAATTCTTTTTGTTATAATTAAACTTAATTGTTAAATAAAATTTGTTTTTGTAAAAGCTCCCTAGTGGGGCAATAGACCCACCTGGAGCAAAACACCTTATGCTCACACTAATGCCAAAATTAAAAATAGTTGGGGTCTTGCCTAACTTCATAGTAAAACTTGGAGTTTTTCATCTGGTCTCCAAAGAAGAGATGAGCTGCCTTCAAGTGCATATGGAGAAAAATCAAAAGGAAAGTAAATTACTGCATCAGTCTGGAACTTCCAAGCAGCTGCAGTTTATTCCAGTTTCAAAAGGAATTAAATTTCACTATCCATCTTGCAAATATCACTGCTTGTGTATGTCAAGAAATAAATATCTAGACTTGAAATACATTGCCTAGTGAACGTAATGTTATTAAAGTAACTCACTGTTAGGCACAGCTGTGCTACGGTTAAAATGCATAATTGCTACATTTTCTGTAAAACTGAAGAATATAAATAGTAATTACATAAAATGGTATTGTACTATATAGTAAGTATTAGGAAAGATCTGCCAAAAAAAGTCACCCTTTGTTATTGAAAGCCAGTTAATGCCACTGAAAAACATTTTGTACAATTGGATACGACCTTGAATGAACAACCACAACAAATGTGATTTGAAATATATCAGGTTCACTGAATGATTACGGCACAGAAGCAGGCCATTCATCCCGTCATGACTGTGACAGTTCTCAGTAAGAACAATTCATTTTGTTCCACTTCCCCACCCTAATCCTGTAGCCCTGCAACTTTTATCTCTTCAGAAAATATTTAATTCTTGATTTAACCTGTTTCTGCCACACTCCCAGGCACAATGGTTAGCACTGTTGTCTCACAGCGTCAGAGACAATTCCAGCCTTCAGTGACTGTGAGAGAGTTTGCATGTTCTCCCCATGTCTGAGAGAGTTTCCTCTGGGTGCTTTGGTTTCCTCTCACAGATTAGGCGGATTGGCCATGCTAAATTGCCCCCGAGTGTCAAGTAGATCATCAAGGTAAATACATGGGTCTATGGGGATCGGGCTCGATGGGCTGAATGGTCTCCTTCTGCAGTGTAGGGATTCCATAGCTATGGGCCAGTGGCATCTGACTATGCATCAAAAGATTTCAGGTTTGGCTCCTGGCTGGCTCGTTGTGACAAGAGTTCAGTTCTTTGAAAAGATATGTTTGGGCTGCATGGTGAGACAGTGATTCGTACTGCTGCCTCACAGTGCCCGGGACACGGATTCAATTCCAGCTTGGGTCGCTGTCTGTGTGGAGTTTGCACGTTCTCCTGGTGTCTGCTTGGATTTCCCCTGGATTCCTCCTACAGTCCAAAGATGTGCAGGTTAGGTGGATTGGCCATGGCAAATCGCTCCTTAGTGTTCCAAGATGTGTAGGATAGGGGGTTGAATGGGGTTACCAGGTGGGATACTCCATTAGAGCGTCAGTGCAGAGTCAATGAACCAAATGGGCGGCTTCTGCACTGTAAGGATTCTATGAACGTATTCACGATCCAAACCACTCACTGTGTAAGGATATTTTTCCTGATGGTGCCATCGATTCTTTTGCCTATCACCTCCAATTTGAATCCTCTGGTTCGCGATCAATACACCAATGGTTACTGCTTACTCTGTCCAGACCCCTCATGATTATGAATATGCGATCAAATCTCCTCTTCAATCTCTTCTCCAAAATGAACAGTCCCATTTCCTTCAATCTCCCTATCCTTGCAGCTGAACTCTCTCATCCCTGGAAACATTCTCACAAATCTTTTCTGCATCCTCTCAAATGTGTTTACATCCTTCCTAAAGTGCAGACCCAAGATGATACTCTAGTTGAAGGCAAACCAGTGTTTTACACAGATTGATCATAATTTCCGTACTTTTGGCTTAGATGAAGCTCAGATCATGCCGGAATGGGGTGTAATGCCTCATCCTATCAGCTTGGACCTTGTTTGATCAAGCCCAGGATGGGATGTATATACAGTAAATGGCAGAACCCTTAAGAGCGTTGATAGGCAGAGGGAGCAGGGTGCACAGGTCACTGAAAATTGCAACGCAGGTAGAGAAGATAATCAAGAAGACATAGGGCATGCTTGCCTTCGTCGGCCGTTAGGCCACACTTGGAATATAGTGTTCAATTCTGGTCACCACCCTACCAGAAGGAGATGGAGGCATTAGAAAGGGTACAGAAAAGATTTCCCAGGATGTTGCCTGGTATGGAGTGCATTAGCTATGAGGAGAGGTTGGAAAAACTTGGTTTGCTCTCAATGGAATGACAGAGGTTGAGGGGTGACATGATAGAAGTCTATAAGATAATGAGGGGCATGGACAGAGTGGACAGTCAGAAGCTTTTTTCCCAGGGTGGAATAGTCACTTATTAGAGGGCATAGGTTTAAGGTACGAGGGGCAAGGTTTAAAGGAGATGTGCGAGGCAAGTTTTTTTTTACACAGAGTGGTGGCTGCCTGGGACTCACTGCCGGAGGAGGTAGCGAAAACAGATACAACAGTGAGTTTTAAGAGGCTTCTGGGCAAATACATGAATAGGATGGAAATAGAGGAATATGGTCCCCGAAAGCGTAGAAGGTTTTAGTTCAATCGGGCAGCGTGGTTGGTGCAGGCTTAGAGGGCTGAATGGCCTGTTCCTGCGCTATAATTTTCTCTTTCTTTGTTTGTATATTTTTGTCTAGTCAGCTTGGATCAGGTTTGTCCCTCATGTGGGAAATCCGAATGGACGTAGTTGGCTTTTTGATTAGGACCCTGGAATGGACCCCACCAACATCTTCTGAAAGAAATGGCAATGTCAGTTCTAAATACCTAAAGAGACTAATTGCTGCTTGTGTTCCTGATTCATAAGCTGACAAAAATTCAGTGCCAGTAACAAAGTATATTCTTAGCCACATTGCTTTGCGAGTTAAATCAGACAATCATTATCAATGTTTACTTTATTTCATTAGAAGTTGCAGCTTTTGCAAAAATCACAACTTTAAACCTCAATCAAAGCTGTTACAATGCCAATATAACTTAAGATTGGCAGTAATTAAAAGGTTTATGGTTAAGTGATACATAAACTAGTTATTTGCTTTTAATCAAATTAATCAACTAATCCAGACAACCTATACTCAAGAGTCTTAAAGTTGAACAATGTTAAAATTATATGTACGTTACCAACATTCACACCAGCAGGATTTTCCCACACTGCCACAGTGAACGCAGATTTGGCTGGATAAGATTGTACCAATAATTCTGAAAGTTCAAATGCAATTTTCCTATGGACTGGGAAGCGAGAACACTATTCTTTTTGTTTACTTCAAAATGGAATCAAGAACCACGTCTAAAAACAACAGAACAGTGAGCTCAACATTAAAAGTCCTTTAAAAATGATTTTATAAGTTTGCTTGAAAAATCAGAAAAGATGATAAAATGGCAGTCAGAATGAGTCTGGGAAAGAGGGGCTATACAAAACAAATCTACTAAAGTTTTTCAAGAACATTGTTGTCATTTGGATAAGGTAATACAGTTAAAATTTTATGTATAAATGATCAGTTAGCTTTTTCGCAAATCTGACATATCAAGGATTAATGCCCAAGGGAACACCAGTAAAGTATGATGTTTGAAAGATAATAGACTTAAAACAGTGAGCAGTCAGCAATGGGAATATTTCAGGCTGGAAGGTAAATCAGACCTAGAATCAAGATTACTTTTGATATCTCCCAACAACTTGGATGATCATAACATAAACAAATTCTCCAGCTTTATAAATGGTGTCAAACTAGAGAGGAAAATAAACTATCAGGGCTACAGGGCAATATGTTAACTCACTCACTCAAAACCAATTCACTTGCGTGAACAGGCTCAATGCATCAGATTCAGTAAATGGGGTCAATGCAGTAAAAGTTAGTATGGGAGCATTAAGGAACCAGAAGAACACTGTGCGCTACGTTTAATAACCTTATAGCACACACAACAGGATCTAAGACTTGAATTAAGTTCTATGACATCAGCAAATAAAGGAACATTAAAAAGGTGGAAGCCTATAGAATTAAAAAAAAATGAAGGTATAAATATGGAATTAACCCAGTGATAAGAAGCAGAGGATGCTGTCAGATGTCTGTTTTTCAGACTGGAAGGTGTTTTGCAGTGCTGTTTCCCGAAGTTCATTCTGCAATATTACCTGACAACTTATGTCATTGAGAATTGAGTTAAAGTGGATGAAGCATTTTTACGCCGCTATATGCACAGAAAACTTGTGGGATTTTGAAATATACACTGTGAGATGAAAAGCCTTTAAACCACAAAGCAGTAAAATTAAGGTTTCTGCTCCAAATAATAAGAAAGGATGGCCAATATGACAGTTTCTATGGCAGCCAAGAGACAATGCCAGTTCTCCTTCTTAATGACCCTCAACTAACCGTTGAACATTGTTCTGTGCTGACTATCTGATAGATGGCTCCCAGTGTCAATGCCTTCACATGATTCACCTTTGAGTTTGGGATTTCCTTGATGAAAATCCAACAGTCCTCCTTAATTATATCTCATGTGAGGGTGGAATGGTGGCACAGTGTTAGCACTACTGCCCCATAGTGCCAGAGACCGAGGTTCAATTCCAGCCTTGGGTGACTTTCTGTGTGGGGTTTGCACATTCTCCCTGTGCCTGCGTGGGTTTCATCTGGGTGCTCCAGTTTCCTCCCACAGCCCAAAGATGTGCAGGTTAGGTTGACTGGCTATGCTAAATTGCACCTGAGTGTTTCAAGATATTTAGGTCAGGGGTATTAGTGGGGTAAATACATGGGGTTACAGAGTAAGCCTGGGTAAGGGTTGGTGCAGACTTGATGGGCTGTTTCTGCACTGTAGGGATTCTATGATTCCATTCTATGATTTGAACTGTCTTGAAGCGGACTGTTACCATTTTCAGTATCACTGATTGCTTCTGAAATTTAAGTCATTCTTATAAAATTACAGCCATTCTGTGAACCTATTTATCTACAAAACCTATCATGCAAGTCGAACATTTGGAGTTAACTATGTTTTATGTGTTGGAGATATGCAGAGATGATACAGAGTTTCAATGCATTTAAGAGAAATTTGATTCAATGCTTTAAAATATGCGCACTCTCATGCTTCTGGCAGTTTACCTATTGTTCAGTTCCCTTTTCTATGTGACCACACCCAGGTTCAACTAATTATACACAATGAGCAGTCTACAGACATACATAATCAAACACTGAACAATGGAACAGTACACAATTTCCCTGCTGTTGCTGTCTATTCTTTCTCACAGTGACTGCCTTATTTAAAAAGGTAGCTGGAGCAGGTTACATAGAATTACAGAACAAGTTACATAGGATAGACAGAATAGAAACAGGCTATTCAGCCTAAGCTGTCCATGCTGGTCTAGTGCGCTGCATAAACGCCTCCTACCTCTCTTCATCTAACCCTACCAATTTCTATTCCTCTTGTCAAGTGCCCATATTTGATACAAATATTGTGTTATCTCAATGTCAATGACTATGCAAATACATTGACCCCGCAAATTACAGTGAGGTCAATGCTACAAAATTAGTGGCAGAAGTCCCACTTTTGGGGGTGCAAAATGGCATAAATGGTCCAGAGCTATAACGCTATAATGTAGTTTTCTCAGAGCCACCAGAGATTTATGACATAAATTTTCACACAGGGACACAGTGTCTCATTTGTAATGTGGACTTTTTCCATGGTAAATATGATTCTCATCAAATATGAGTTTGCTAAATTCTGGTAAATTAATAGATAATTAAAGCTGATTTTTGGGTCCAGTTACTTCTGTATCTTGATAAAGGAGGAATTGAGGAATATGATGGAAAAAGTACATTTATTTTTCCAAAATGAACAACCCTGTCAGACTAATGGTCTTATCACTTTCTTAGAAAGAATGCTATTTCTTCGTTGCCAAATCGTTTACTTGTTCTAAAGGAATAGCTGGTCAAGAGTTTGAAACATAATCTGAGTTGAAATTATGTCATACTCTGAGGGGGTTGTGCAGTCCATTTATAAACTCAATTGAACCTAGTGGTTATTTTATAGCCTCAAGCACGTACTCGCCAAAAGAGCTATTATTTTATGATGTAGTTCTCTCAGCCACCAGAGATTTATGACATAAATACTCACACTGGGACACTACTTCACGATAATACCGTCTCATTTGTATCATGGATTCATTCCATGGTAAATATGTATCTCTTCATTATATGAGTATGCTAAATTCTGGTAAACTTCCTAGGTTCTTAAAAACTGTTCTCTGAATGTCATTATCTGAAGGACATGAAACATCTTGTCAAAAATACGCCCATTAACAACAACAAACTACCTTAAAAGAACACAAAGGTAAAGTACAAGACTAATTCAATTTAAGACTCAGATAAATCATTCATACTTTATGCCTGTCATTGGTAATGTTGTTATCTGAATGCTACAATTAGGCTCAACTTTAGAATTTACTCTCAGGCTAACCATATTTTCACACAGTTTGCAGAACCGTATTCTCAATGCACAAACTAACAACTTAGTTTATTTCAAAGAAAGGCACACAATCTTTTGAATTACTCCAATAATTTAACTGAAGTGAGAATTATTTTCAATGTTGATACATAAGAACATAAGAAAGATCTGACATCCACAACAGAGTTGACCTGATGCATCCTTAGGCTGGTTGGTGTTCTCCGGTATTGCTCAGAAACAAAAGGAAAAATAAAATATTTGTCACTCTCCTTAAAGCAAAAGCAACCCCTCCACTTGGCTCCAATTTTAATATATCTGTATCTTCATTTCTCACTTTCGATTTCAATCCTTATGCCTGCATCAGTCTGTCACTGAGATTTTAGCAGAGAAGTCTCCGTCATATAAGTATTTTCCCTAAGAGGCTCATGCAAATACAGCAGAATGTTTGCCTTATATTCAGTCTGTTTATAGGGAAAAAATTCAACTCTTGTAGTGGCATGCCTCACCCCGCTATAGCTCAATCTCTGCGATCAATAGGGCGCACCACTCAAAAACTATCCCAGCCCTTGTTCCGAGTCCAATTGTTTGGGGGGGGTGGTGGTGGTGGTGGTGGTGGTGGTGGTGGGGTGGCGGGTGTAGCTGCGAGAAGCATTGCACCATGCATCACTGAGGGAGCCCTCAAAAAACTTTTCAATGGGGTTGAGCGGAGGCAGGAAACCCACGACTGGGCGGCCATCCAGCCAACAACTGGGGAGGCTGTGACCACAATTATGAGCGCCAGCTCACTCCATACCAGGGCAGGCTGCAGCACCGAAATAAGATGAATGACCTCCTTGGTGCAGCCAGAGTCAGTCTGTCTTCTCATGTCTCCCTCAGCAGTCCTTACCACACTCTCCTCAGAGCTCCATGGTGATTGCACACTTACTTCCTCAAACCATCACAGCATTTCATGGAATCCCTACAGTGCAGATAGAGGCTATTTGGCCCAGCAGATCTGCAGTGACTACAATCCCACCCGGATTCTATCCCTGTAACCCCACATATTTATCCTGCTAATCTGCTTATACTAGGGTTAATTTAGCATGGCCAATCAACCGATCTCACATATCTTTGGACTGTGGGAGGAAACTGGAGCATCCGGAGGAAACCCATGCAGACACAGAGAATGTGCAAACTCCACACAGACAGTGACCCGAGGCCGGAATTGAACCCGGGTCCCTGGCGCTGTGAGGCAGCAGTGCTAGCCACTCTGCCACCATGCTGCATTTGTCATGCATATCCACACTCCCCCATTCCGAGAACAATTACAGGAACGAAAAGCTTAACATATGAGGAACATCTGATGGAGTTCAGAAGAATAGGGGGATCTCAATGAAACATACAGAATGCTGAAAGTCCTGGATAGGGTAGACATGGCAAAGATGTTTCTATTAGTATGAGAGGTTAGGATCCAAGGGCACAGCCTCAGAGCAAACAGATGACCCTTTAGAACCGAGATGAAGAGGAATTTCTTCAGCCAGAAGTTGGCGTATCTGTGGAATTTATTGCCACAGAAGGCTATGGAGGCCAGGTCATTGAGCGTGTTTAAGGCAGAAATAGATAACTTCTTGATTGTAATGGAATTAAAGGTTATGGAGAAAAGGCAGGAGAATGGGGTTGAGAAACTTAGCCATGACTGAATGGCAGAATTGATTCAATGGGCCAAATGGCCTAATTTGGTTCCAATATTTTATGTTCTTATGGTCTTAAACTCCCAAGTTGTTCCGGTGCCCCTTAGGTGACCACTCCCACTCATCTCCCACACAAGCCAGACTTTATTCTCATCTGACATGACAGAACACCGACCTACACTCTCCCATATATTTAACTGCAGGTCAAACCCAAGTACGACTGACGCAGGAAGCCAGCTTGAGACCCTAACTCCAAACCATAAGCCCATTTGAGGAATGAGCCCTTAAGCTGGCTGGCAAAGAGTTGGATGGCACCTGTGCTACGGGTTAGGTGGGGACCAAAGATACGAGCACAAACCCACAACACATCTAGCCATGGTGCTAGCATCGCATGAATGAACTTTCTCCTATTGGTGATCCACTGACCTGCACTAATGCCATCTCCCTTCTATTGCAGGTCAATCAATCAACCAGCCCAGGCCATCTTTGTGGCCCCTGGACGTAACAAACCCGAGCAACTGAGAGAGAGATATGTTAGAGACCAGCATTGAAGAAGCTTCACACTGTCACCCACACCCACCACCCCTCCATCTGCCTACAAGTGCAAATCCTCACACTTGAGTGAGATTAAAAAGGTAGGTGGGCTATAGTTTGCTCATCAGTGAGCACCTCAAACCCAATGATCCACACAGGCAGAGGCAAGGACATCTCACGAGTCGGGCTCTCAGAGGGATGCTGGATCCCAGGCACTCTGCTGAGCCCCTGGCTGATGATGGGCTCCTGAGTACAGTCATCCCAGAGGTGCCAGAATTGCTAAGAGTCATGAATATCAAAAAGGAGTGACGGCACAATGGTGTGGGACACCTGCTGGGGACTATACTGGAGAGCCCCACCCCCTTCCCCCCAACTGGTCGAGGCATTGGAACAGCCTCTTGAGCAGGCCAGTACCTGTTAGACCAGTGCATGCACTGATGCGTGAGCCTCATTGTAGCGAGTCTCAGCAATTGATGGGCCTCTGCACTGGTACCCTAGCCCACCTCATGAGTGTGCACCCTTTAGCCTTATTCCTCCAGCCACAGCTCACCTTCAAAAACATGAGCATTCCAAAATGTAACAAAGGGTCATGGATGCTCTCCAGGAAACAGGCACACACCTACATTCAGCACATGGTGTGGTCACACATGATCTGAACATTGAGGGAGTGGAATCCCTTGCAGTTTTAAAATGGTGACCCATGCTGCCATGGGGAACATAAAGTCACTGGGTACAGTCAATGATGTCCTGCACTTTGGGCATGCCTGCTATGGGGGTGAAGTCCATGGCTTTGTCACCTGTTCCCAGTCAAAGTTGATGTACAGATGGGCCCTTGCAAATAGTGCATTTGTCGCCTCCCTAATGCTGGGAGATGGCACACAGGTCACTCACGCAGCCTTGAGATGAGCTGGTGGCATAGAAATTCACAGCAGCAGTTACTTTCAAGGCCACAGACAAACAGTACCCTCCCAGTCCTTGTGGTGCTAACTCTTGCATCATCTGGCACAGGTGGTCAACTGTCCCTTAGGGACAGATGCAGTCTTCTCCAGCAGTGGACCTCTGATGTCTAGAAATAGGGAGATCTCCAGCGGTAGACCCGTGACCAGTAGTGGCTCCTCTGAGGCTCTGCCAGCTGTGGCCTTGCACCTGGAAGATCAGCGGGCCCAGCCTCCCCCTCCTCTGCAGGACACGGGGTCCTGGCCTAATGTAGTTGCACATCCCATCAGGAGAGCTCGCAAATGATGTTAGAATGTATTTAAATGACGTTCCCACCCTTTTCGTTATGTCGTTGGCTAGAAAATTGAGAAACACTCTCTTGCCAGCGAGGATCGTGTTTCCCGACTCTTGTACTATTTTGTAGCCATGTCACCATTCTCGTTGACAGCCAACACGGGTTCAAACTTTCACCCCATTGTCGATAGTCATAAAAACCCACCTGATTCAGTATTCCTTCCTGTTTAGGGAAGGAAATCTGCTATCCTCACCTGGTCTGTCCTACATATGACTTCAGATCCACAGCAATGTGGTTGACTCTTAAACACCTTTAGAGCGGGATGGGCAATAAATACTGGGCCAGCCAACAAAGCCCATATCCATGTAACATATCATCAAAAGGAGGATAGGGTTACATGAAGCATCAGTACTGGAGACTGCCTTGACAAGGGGACAAGACAGGTGACATTTATTACAATGCACTTACAGCGAAAAAAAGTTTCATCATGACTTCTGACTGTTGATATTCCAAATATAGGAAACATGCCCACAGACTCAGCTCTGAAAATGCATTCATACCCCTATCTGAAAAATACAGCAGCAGCTATTGTTTTGGAACAAACATTATGTGACATTTAACTTTTAAATTGCCTATCACAGCACCACCTACAGATACATGCTTGCACTTTTAAATTACATCAAGCCATGGACACAGCCTAATTCAAGAAATTTCAGCGTGTTTCAAAATATAACGTTGTAATTCACCTCTTGGTTTCAGCGGATGTTTAATTTCCCAGCTCCAGTTCCTCGATCATGCAAATAACAACTTGGATTTTGAGTAACCTGACAAACAGCTGGCAGTGCTTTCTCATTCTACTGTAACATGGGGAATGTGATGACTGTTTGCTTTGGTGAGTTAAGCTTCAGTGGTGCTCAAGAAACATCCAGGAATGACGCTGGCATACTTTGGCAGACTTGATCAATTCATATTTATTTTACTTGGGCATGTACTTACGTTACGTTTCAGCATTTAAAAAAAAGTTTCATCTTTGTTCAAATAGAACAGCTTTGATCTCCTTCCACGACCCCCACCCGACCTGGTCACAGGTCATTGAGTTGTGGTCCATCTAATATAGACTCAGCACACATGGATTTCAGATTGAGGTCCTTTCAATGGGCAGAATTCTGTGTCTCTCTTTTGGAAGGACCTTGAATTGGATTCAATTTGGATTTGGAAGCAAGCAAAGAATGGATTCGGGTTCAGCCAGTCCAGTCTGAGCACTGGCTTTGAAACTTGAAGAATGGAGTAATAAATTAAAAGAAAACAATCCCCAGAGGCAGAATCACCTTTTGGCAGTATCCTACATATAGCATTGAAGGGAATTAAGGCCAGCAGAAATATTAATAGCCAACTGTTGCTGAGGTTCTGGTCACTGTCCAAAAACAGCATGAACAATAAGGTCACCACTCCAAGAATCCTTGGGCACCTATTGCTACCTCCCTAGTCTGTAAAACTTAAAAGACAAGTGTATCTTTTATTCAACTTACAGTCTATTTTGCCATCGCAAATTGATTTTCATGCAATCTAGACTGTAATCTGAAGCCATTTGCAATCAATACGAAAATTAGCTTCATCAATAAATTAGCTAGTGATGGAACACTATCATCTGAATACATAATCATAATGCTTGTCTGTATAATTAATTCATTGGCAACAGGTTCTCACACAATTTATGCATCCCCATCACTACCCCAGAGTCAGTTCACTGGGAAGTGCACTTAATAAATCTTTACATGTCTGTTCTTAGAAAGATCGTGTTAACAGGATGGTCACAGTAGAGATCACCTTCAAAGAATTGTTCTCAAAGTCTAGTAATTGACACATGCACGATCCTTAATAGTGAATACTCTCACTTGCTGGATCTGCAATACAATCTAAATAATTGACAGGATGTAATTTATTCCTATGAAATCCATTAAAAATAATTATAGATCAAGGCCAGTGAAAGCGAAGGCATTATAGCACGAAACCTGTGTGTGTTTGCTGCTTAAAGAGATGACCTTCTTCTCCGTCTATAGATGGGATTTAATGACTCGATTTCTTGGGACAAAGAAAGGGTGCCCCCAGAAGCCAATACTTGGACCAGTCAAAACAATCTGCTATCTCTTTTCGACACTGCCAGGGTGCCGGGGGAAAGGTGCCTTGAGAGAATGATCCTCGCCCCCTTCCTCCCCAGAGTTATGCTTATCTTAGCGTGTGCCTTTGACTACTTCACATTTTTAAATACATATTGTAAGCTTCACCAGTGTAACCTCATGTCGGCGAGAGGGAAATTCTTCATGTTGGGGGAACGTATGGTGGGGAAACTCTAAGTGCGTGGTGGGGAAAATCACAGAACAAGATCTTGATGTCAAGTTTCTCGTTTTACCAGTTTCACACAGTTTCACTTGAACTTCACCTTTTTTGAACACTGGCAGAAAAAAATCCCCCCTCCCCAACTAATATCTGAGAAATTTGGTAATCAGCAACAAGTAAGTTGTTTTCCTTCACAAATAGCCGATTACGTGTGGATATCCCTCCTTCACTTTTGTTGAACTATAATGAATATGCACGACTCAGGGCCGTAAGAATAAGCCATTACACTGAAGCCGTAATGATAAGCATCTCTGATTCCTTTTACACAGTATGTTCCGGGTCTCTTTTCCTTCAGTCTCTCTCCTCCCTAACCGAACTGAAAAATCAACCAGTGGATTTGCTTTACCCTGTGCAACTTCCAAATTCCTTTCCTTTGACCCCCGATCTGTGCTGACGTCGACACTTCCAACAACCTGCTCTATAGCAGCCTCATCCTTATCAGATTCTAGGCAGCCACCTGACATTACCCTAATAGAAACCTCTAAAGTCTCAATTCCACATCTCTGAATACAAATGCGTGTACGGAATTATGTCCATCGCTACATTTAGCTCAACATCTAAGGCAATACCACTTCGATTACACCATGATCAATCCACCAGCTACTCCAAAGTCATTCGAAGGAGCAAAGAGAGCTCCTAACTTTGGTAAAAGCAAAATACTGCGGATGCTGGAATCTGAAACCAAAAGAGAAAATGCTGGAATCTCAGCAGGTCTGGCAGCATCTATAAGGAGAGAAAAGAGCTGACGTTTCGCTTTGATACAGGGTCATCCAGACTTGAAACGTCAATTCTTTTCTCTCCTTACAGATGCTGCCAGACCTTCTGATATTTTTCCAGCATTTTGTCTTGGGTTCCCAATTTTGATCCTCTTCTAGCCTCTCCACCTCTAATTCTCTGTGTAGGGACTCAGCTCATGGAGAGAGATGCCTACGTGTGGGGACTAAGCTCATGGACTTCTTTATTTCAAATATTGTACACATCAGATTCAGATGCTAGTGCCTTTATACTTATTTCTCCCTTGCTAAAACCATCCCAACAAATCTGTCTAGCTCCACTTACCATGGTCCATGATTTATTTCTTCAGCCTCTCTCATTCAGACCTTACTATTTGCAAACTTGTCATACTTTTCATGTACTGGTGCCATGATTTTTAAAGCAACTCAGTTGACCCTCCATCTTTGACCCTTCTATCCTGTCAAATCATCAGCTTGTTTTCAACCAATTCATTCCCTCCATGGTTTTTAAAACTTATTAGAAACACTCAACTACATACCTATCTGTCTCCAGCCAAGTCTCTCTGACCTGCATTCTGGTCAACACAAATGAAGGAAACTGCCTGGATTAAAGTTGCAATATGGATCATGTTGTGCATCGCATCTTCCTCTTCTGCCTTCCCTCCACGTTCCACTTCTGGATTATCATGCTTGTATTCATATTTTTCCTGAAAGTATCATTACTTCTTCTCAAATGCTTTCTCTTCCCATGTTTGCACACCTAGATTGAAAGACTCCATCCCGTCCAAAGATTATATTTTTTTAATCTATTTGAACATTGTTGACAAGGCTAGCTTATATTCCCCAACCCTAACAAGTGGTGGTGGGCCTCCCTCTTCAACTACTGCAGGCTACTATGTAGGTAGACCCACAGTGTTTTTAGAGAGGAAATACCAGGATTTTGACTCAGCAGTAATGGTGCAATGGTGATATAGTTCCCAGTTAGGATAATAAGAACATAAGAAATAGGAGCAGGAGAAGGCCATCTAGCCCTACGAGCCTGTCCCGCCATTCAATAAGATCATGGCTGATCTGAAGTGGATCAGTTCCACTTTCCCGCTTTCTCCCCATAACCCTTAATTCCCCTGTCTATCAGAAACCTATCTACCCGCGATTTAAATATATTGAGCAAGGTAGCCTCCACCACTTCAACGGGCAGAGAATTCCAGAGATTCACCACCCTTTGAGTGAAGAAGTTCCTCCTCAACTCTGATCTAAGCTGCCCGCCCCCGCTTCCCTTGAGGCTGTGTCCTCTAGACCTGCTATCCTTTCTAAGCGGGAAGCATCTCTCTACCTCTACGCTATCCATCCCCTTCATTATCTTATACGCCTCTATAAGATCCCCCCTCATCCTTCTAAACTCCGACGAGTACAGACCCAATCCATTTAGTCTCTCTTCATAGGCCGACCCCCTCATCTCCGGTATCAGCCTAGTGAACCTCCTCTGCACTCCCTCCAAGGCCAATATATCCTTGCGCAAGTGTGGCGACCAAAACTGCACACTACTCCAGCTGCGGCCTCACCAGTACCCTGTACAGTTGCAGCAAGACTTCCCTACTTTTATATTCTATCCCCCTCGTTATAAAGGCCAGAACTATAATGCATGGTTTATAATGCATGACTTGGAAGGGAATTTGCAGGTGGCACTAATCCCACGCACCTGCTCCCCTTGTTATTGTCATTGTAGATGGTAGACATTTTGGGTTTGGAGGTTGTGTCAGGATTCTCAGCCTCTGACACGCTCTTGTAGTCAACAAACATAATGTGGCTGGTCCAGTTATGCTTCTCACCAATGGTAATCTGTGGATGTTAATGGTGGGGGATTCAGTAATGATGATGATGTTGAATGTCAAAGCGTGGTAATTAGATTGTCCCTTGGTGGAAATTGGGGTCATTGCCTGACACTTGATTGATTGATTGACCTCCAACAACCACAATCATGTTCCTTTGAGCGAGGCATGGCTCCATTCAGTGGAAAGTTTTCCCCAATGTGGCACAGCGGTTAACACTGCTGCCTCATAGCAACAGGGACCCAGGTTCAATTCCCAGGTTTGGTCACTGTCTGTGTGGAGTCTGCACATTCTTCCCATGTCTGTGTGGGTTTCCTCTCGGTGCTCCGGTTTCCTCTCACAATCTGAAAAGTGTGCTGTTTCGGTGGATTGGCTATGCTAAATTCTCCCTCCGTGTACCCGAACAGGCGTCAGACTGTGGCGACGAGGGAATTTCCACAGTAAATTCAATGCAGTGTTAACGTAAGCCTACTTGTGACTAATAATAAACTTTAACTTCAAATCTACTAGGGCTCCTTATTGACATTGTGAGTCAAATCTTGTCTTGACCTCACCGTCTCTCTTGAATTCAGCTCTTTCGTCCATGTTTGGACTAAGTCTGTAATGAGTTCTGATGCTGAATGCTAGGCCCAGAACCCAAACTGAGCATCGGTGAGCAGGTTATTGATGAATACGTGTCGCTTGACAGCATTGTTAATGACACCTTCAATTGGCTGATAGTAAACTGATGGCTGGTGACAATTTATTGTTTTTTTTGGGGACAGGGCAAACTCAGGCAATTTTCCATATTGTTGAGTAGATCTCAGTATTATAGCTACATTAGAGAATGGCTGGTTCAAAGGTTGCCAGGACCAATAGCTTTTGATATATCCAATACATTCAGCTGTTTCTTCATATAACACAGAAAGGAATGAATTGACTGAAGATTGGCAATTGTGATGCTCTGGATCCTAGGGAAAGATTGAGATGGAACATCCATTCAATGCTTCTGCCTGAAGATGGCTGCAAGTGATTCAGCCTCGTCTTTTGCATGCTGACATGCTGGACTCCCCTTTCATTAAGGATGAATAACTGGAGTCTTCTCTTCCAGTTATTGTTCGCCATGTGTGACAGGACTGCAGAGCTCTGATCTGATGCCTTCTTATGGGATCACTAAGTTCTGTCTCTAACATTCTGTTTCCACTGTTTAACCTACATGTGGTCCTTGTAGCTTCACCAGACTGGCATTTCATCTGTAGTTTTGCCAGGTACAGGTGATATTGTTTGATACCATCATTCACAAGCAATGAAATTAACATCTCCATGGACATTATTAATATCCAATCTTAGTTCTCTACCACCAATAATTCCAGAGCTATTGATGACTAAGGTAGATGGTGCAACAAGTCTAACAAAATGAACTGCTGGTTAACAGTGACAAAAATAATGCTACTCTGCTTAGCTCTCAATAACACTTACACAGCTGTGATACTGATATCAACCTTTCAGTGGCGAAAACCCAAATCCATCCCCGTAACCCCATGTATTTACTCTGATATTAAGAGGCAATTTATCTTAGCTAATCAACCTAACCCGCAGATCTTTGGAATGTGGAAGCAAACCACAGAACCTGGAGGAAATCCATTAAGAGACGGAGAGAATGAGCAAACTCCACGCAGACAGTCACCTGAGACTGGAATTGAACCCTAGCCCCTGGCACTGTGAGGCAGCAGTACTGACCACTGTGTCACCGTGCTGCTCTCTAACAGAAAAATGTGTGGGTCATGATTCAGACACACTAACCTCTGAACCTAAATAGTCAATCTGAAATCCTTGGAAAAATGAACATACATAATACGCTCAAGTTGCTCAGTCAGTTCCAACTTGATCAGCACTAATCAAAGATGCTGTGCATGAGGCCTATTTATTAAGTACTTTAGTTTCATGTGAAGAAGCAAGGTTCCCTCTCTAATATTTTGTTTGAGGTTCTGGAACCTATGTTTTACATCATGCAGCATATTGCTATTTTCCCCGCCAGTTAAGGTCAGAACAGGGTAACACCTTAACATATTAATAGGAGAAATTATGAATCACTTCTGTATTATTCCAAGCAGACTCTGGAAGTTAGAGTGTGGAGATGCCAGTGTTGGACTGTGGTAGACAAGATGAGAGGTTACACAATACCAGGTTATAGTCCAACAGGTTTATCTAAAATCACAAGCTTTTGGAGCACTGCTCCTTTATCAGGTTTCACCCATGTCCCTGGCGCTGTGAGGCAGCAGTGCTTACCATTGTGCTACCATGTCACCATTGGGCTCTGGTTTTGTCTGACATAGGAGCAGTGATTTCAAATAAACCTGTTGGATTATAACCTGCTGTTGTGTAACCTCTCATCTGGAAGTTAGGGAAAATCTTACACTATTGAGTTGCTATTCTGTAATTATTTAATTAGCTATTTGCATGAGAAAGGTTTCATGGACATTTGAAGACTACAAGGTCAACAGGGTTCAAAAATGTTTTAAGTATCTATAAGAAAACAATTTCTCACCCTGCTCCAGTCTCTTTGTGCTCAGGCCAGACTTTCTGCAAATGCATTGTGTTCAGATGGTGTAGGGTAATTGAAAAAAATGAGAAGATCAAAATTCTGCCTTGTTATCTTCAACTTCAGCAATATAGTTACTCCATCCTTTTGATCGTTATAACTGTGTTAGGCTCTGCTGGAACAATTTGCGTTTGCTTCTTTGTTCGCATGCTCACTGTAACCTCCGCTACTTCTACAAAATACTGGGCAGAAAGGAATCGAGTGTCACGTCACTGCGATCAGATGTGAAGTGGTTTGAAACAACTGTTCAGGCGGCGTTTCATCAAGCTTATTCACAAGATTAACAAGCTCAGCGGCAGCTCACCGTGAACCGGCTCCTGGAAACACTGAAATATCAGCCATGGAATAAAGGGCTTTAGCTAATTGATACGCCATCTAGTCTATCGCCCAAACAGATGTGTATTCCACTTGGTCGTCAGTGCAAAAAGCAGAGGGGAAGTCTGTAAATTGATTCTGCTGAATGTGTCCCATGGGACCACCAATCAAAGACTCTTACCAGTACCTGATTAATCCTAGTTTACTGAGAGTATTTAGAAAGCCATTGATCTTGAAGGTGAAATTGCAGTTCCTTGATGAAAAGTCTGGCATCTGGCATGGTATTTCCAGCTGCTGCCTTTTCTGTGTCCAATCGTTTAAAATCCTGCATCCCACTGACAGTAAACTAAATAGTATTGAAATTGTCTGGTGGTAATGAGTCAAATTTGCTCACCCTCCTGAAGGATAAATCCTATAGAAGCTTTATTGTGATTAATGAGACCACCACCTCCTTTCCCTGGTTTCCCAAAAAAAAAAGGCCCTTCCTGCTGCACTGCTGTCTTTAAAAGATTCTGGAGACAGAGTTCAGGTGAGAAGTAAAGGTTAGGTATTAGAAGTATTATATGTTACACTACCAGCATTGTGGACAGGTAAAAGGTTAAAAGGAGAAATCTGTTATTGATAGTTTTTGATCGAGTAAATCTTTATGTCTGACACACGTCAAGCCAACCCTTGGCAGGAGAACCAGAGCCATTTGTATGGTTCATTGGTACTGGCAGCATTAGCAGAATGCTCAGAAACGTGAGACAGCCCGCAGATTTCGGCAACTCAGACCTGCTCATTACTAAAGTCTATGGGCTACCAACCATGATCCCAATTCAACCTGAAAGTTCCTGGAAGTCTTCCCAAATTGAAAAAATACCCCTCCCTTTCTAACTTCGCTTTAATCCTAAGACCCTTCTGGGGATGACAGAGGTATGCAGAAAGATCAAAGTACCGCTTTAAATGGGGTATCCAGTTAATGTTTCAAACTGAAAATGAAGCAGGTGGTTTAAACCACTTACTCTGCCTCATTTTTGTGGTTCTAAATGGACTCACTACTTACCTGCTTCTTTTTCCTGAGCTTTGCACACAGGAACATCAGCGTTCCTTGAGTGCAAAAGCCAGGAAAATTGATCTGTTTTTGGCGTCGAGCTTCAAATACTTTGAATCAGAAAGCTTCAAGGTTAGATTGTAATGTATGTAATTGAGGTCCTCAGGCACAGGAGCTCTGCCAGATGTCTGGCAGAAGTGAAGTGGAAATCCTGAGGTTTTTCAGCAAAGCACTGTCCTGCATGTGGATTCTGGATCCTAAGGTTCAATGGCATTCCAGTGGGGATGCTCGGGTTTAGCAGTATTGGAGGCAGGTTGTAGATTTTGCTGTTCAAGAGACGATGGGACTATTAGAAAAGGAATTTGGAGTGGGTGGGGAAGAGTCTATGATGTGGCAAATAATGAGTGAAAAACGAGGTTCGACTAATTGAATGACTCTTTGGTATAGAGATCCCCGGTGTCAGATTCGTTGGTACACCAAAGATACACTGGGAAATCCCTCTCGGAGCTTCAAAGGTAACGGTTTGCACGGCAATTGACCAGAAGCTCTAACTTCCTCTGGACAACTGCCCTGCAATGGAAACTATCTGAAAACGTATCCTAAATCGCAAACTTCAGATGGTTCTATCATGGTTGCACCAATAGTTACCCGTTAAAAGTTAAAATCTCTTCCAACTTCTAAATAACTATAGTAGACAGCCTAACTAACCCCTGCACAGAACATCCCACCACCACCCCCCACCCATCCTGCTACATTATTCCCCAACACCTTGACCCATCATGGATTCCAAACCGTGCATGACACCCCCCCTCCCACCACCCTCTCCTTCACTCCACCCAACCTGTCTTCCCAACCCTTCCCATCAGCCAATCGCCTTTGCAGCTCTTGACCTGAGCTGACATACCCCAGACCTGTGAGCCCAAATCAACTGCCACAATGATCTCCGACTCACTCATCACCCCACACCCCCGGCCGTTCCATCCTATATCACTAACCAACATTTCAACATTTCCTATCTTTGTCAGCTACTTAGAAAGAGGGGCGTTGAGATGCTGGCATGGTGGATACAAATGGTTCCTTTTGGCATGCACTGAAAGGAAAGTCTTAGTGTCATTTTTTTTAAACTCTTGTACAGGATGTGGGTATTGCTTGCTGGGCCAGCTTTTATTGCGTAACAATAATTGCCCTTGAGCTGAGTGGCTTGCTGGGCCATTTCAGAGGGCATTTAAGAGTCAGTCACATTGTTTTGGATCTGGAGTCACATGCAGTCCAAACCAGATAAGGATGGCAGATTTCCTTCTCTGGAGGATATTAGAGTCATAGAGGTTTACAGGTCCTTCGGCCCAACTTGTCCATGCTGCCCTTTTTTGTTAAACCCCTAAGCTAATCCCAATTGCCCACATTTGGCCCATATCCCTCTGTACCCATCTTATCCATGTAACTGTCCAAATGCTTTTTAAAATACAAAATTGTAACCACTTTGACTACTGCCTCTGGCAGCTTATTCCAGGCATTCACCACCCTCTGTGTGAAAATATTGCCCCTCTGTACACTTCTGTATCTCTCCCCTCTCACCGTAAACCTATGCCCTCTGGTTTTAGACTCCCCTACCTTTGGGAAAAGATATTGACTATCTAGCTGATCTGTGCCCCTCATTATTTTATAGACCACTATAAGATCACCCCTCAGCTTTCTACGCTCCAGAGGAAAAAGTCCCAGTCTATCCAGCCTCTCCTTATAACTCAATCCATCAAGTACTGATAGCATCCGAGTAAATCTCTTCTGCACTCTTTCTAGTTTAATAATATTCTTTCTATAATAGGGCGATCAGAACTGTACATAGTATTCCAAGTGATCTTACTAATGTCTTATAGAACTTCAACAAGACTTCCCAACTTCTACGTTCAATGTTCTCACCAATGAAACCAAGCATGCTAAATGCCTTCTTTACCACCTTGTCCACCTGTGACTCCACTTTCAAACAGCTATGAACCCCTAGATCTCTTTGTTCTGTAATTTTCCCCAATGCCCTACCATGAACTAACTAAGTCCTGCCATGGTTCAATCGACCAAAATGCTTCAGCTCACATTTGTCTAAATTAAACTCCATCTGCCACTTGTCAGCCCACTGGCCCAATTGATCGAGATCTCATTTTAATCAGAGATAACTTTCTTCACTGTCCACTATGTCACCAATCTTGGTGTCATCTGCAATCTTACTAACCATGTCTCCTATATCCTTATCCAAATCATTAATATAAATGACAAATAACAGTGAACCCAGCACTGATCCGAGGCACACCATTGGTCACAGGCCTCCAATTTGAAAAACAACCCTCAACAACCATCAAGCTTGTCCTACCAAAATGAATCAACAACCATTGACAGAAGCCAATTTTGTATCAATTTAGATACCTCATCCTGCATCCCATGAGATTTAACCTTACGTAATAACCTACCATGCAGTACCTTGTCAAAGGCCTTGCTAAAGTCCATGTAGACAACATCAAATGCGCTGCATTTAGTGAACCAGATTGATTTCATAGCCTTCATTAAACTTCCAATTCCTGATTTAAAAAAAAAACAAATTTCACCATTTGCCATGGTGGGGGTGGGATTCAAAGCCGGGTCTCTGAATTACTAGACCAGAGACAATACTACTACACCGCCATCTCCTCAAAAAATTAACTTCTTGAATCATTGCTGTCCATGAGGTGTAGGCTGAAAAATTCTGCCGAAGTGTTTTATTCCAAATTATGCAATTTTAAATAATACATTTCTGATGTTATAAAAATTTCATTAACCATGTAATGTTTTACAAAGGGAAAAAGCTAGATGATGATTCAAACAACTTGGAACCATAGAATTCTTACAGTGCAGAAAGAGGCCATTTAGCCCATCAAGTTTGCACTGACTCTCCAAAAGAGCATCCCACCTTGGCGCTCCCCTCTGCCCTATCCCCACAACACCGCGCATTTACCATGACCAATCCATTTAACAGCACAGTACAGGCCCTTCAGCCCTCAATGTTGTGCCGAGCTATGTCCAATCCCAAGATCAAGATGTCCCCTCCCTATAATTCTGGAGTGCCCCATGTGCCTATCCTATAAAGTGTCTGACTCCACTATCACAGCAGGCAGTCTATTCCACACGCCAACCACTCTCTGGGTGAAGAATCTACCTCTGACATCCCTCCTATATTTCCCACCATGAACCTTACAGTTACGCCCCCTAGTAACAGATACATCCAACCGAGGAAATAGTCTCTGCACGTCCACTCTTTCATTCGCCCTCATCATCTTATAAACCTCTATTAAGTCGCTTCTCATCCTCCTCCGCTCTAAAGAGAAAAGCCCCAGCTCCCTCAACCTTTCCTCATAAGACCTACCCTCCAAACCAGGCAGCATCCTGGTAAATCTCCTCTGCACTCTCTCCAATGCTTCCACATCCTTCTTATAATGAGGTGACCAGAACTAAACACAATATTCCAAATGTGGTCTCACCAACGTCCAGTATAGTTGCAGCATAGCCCCATGGCTCAAACTCAAACCCCCTGTTAATAAACGCTAACATACTATATGCCTTCTTCACAGCTCTATCCACTTGAGTGGCAACCTTCAGAGATCTGTGGATGTGAACCAAAAGATCTCTCTGTTCCTCCACATTCCTTAGAACCCTGCCGTTGACCCTGTAATCCACATTCAAGTTTGTCCTCCCAAAATGAATCACCTCACGCTTATCAGGGTTCAACTCCACCTGCCACTTTTTGGCCCAGCTCTGCATCCTATCAATGTCTCCTTGCAGCCTGCAAGAGCCCTCTACCTCATCCACTAAAACCTGCACAACTTTGGACGATGTGAGGTAACTGGAGGACCAGGAGGAAGCCCACTCAGACATGGGGAAAATGTGCAAACTCCACAGACAGATAATGACCCAAAGCAGGAATCGGATATGGGTTCCTGGTGCAGTGAGGCAGCAGTGCAAACCACTGTACCAGCATGCCACCCTACAAACCTGTGCAAATTTTTTCAAAGTACTTGGATTTTTTTTTGTTTGTTAATTGCTAATTTTCCTTGCTGCTTCAAGTTTTGACATGGTTGAAATAATTATGAACATTTCTTTTGAATTATTTGATTAGTTCATCTTTTTAATAGATTTTCATAATTTCACAGTAACAACTTTGATTTGTCACTGTTTAATGAATACAAATTTTGAGTCACTCAGCATTAAGGAATTTGCAAATAATGCTACAAAGTGTGACACAAGTGTGGTGCGACTGAACTCGATATATCATGTGCATCCTATTATGATAAACTTTACTGCACATCTCAAAGTCAGTTGGAGCTTGTGCTGTTCTACAGATGGGGTCCTAGTGTGTGGAACTAACAGAGTATCGCACCTTGGAAAAATTTAGGTAAAGGTCTGCGAGAGACAGTAACGCTTTTTCAAAACTGTTTCTTGCAAAAGAAAATGTCCCCTAATGCACCGCATCGACAGAGATAAATTAGTTTATATTCAATCTTTCTGCCAGAACAGTAAACAAGTTTCATAAATGAAATGTAGCACAACCAATAATCTTCGAGGAAGATTTTCAAAAAAATCAGATCTAAGCCAATTTTTTAATGGCTTGCTTATAGCAAGTTTTGTTACACAAATTTTTGTTGACTTGTTATTCCAAGGGATCTGGACGATAGGTCTTCATCCTATCGTTTATCTTTCTTTTCCATACATTGATTTCATTTTCTGAATTGCATGAATCTATATGCTATACAATAAGTGATATGTTTATCACACGCATGGAGCAGGATCTTGTGGCCTGTCAGCTGCATGTTTCTCGGTGTCGGGAGATGGCATGCCATTCATCAGCAGTGGGATCTTCTGATCCCTCTGCTGTCAATGGGGAACCTGCGGCGGGGGCTGCGCCATCAACAGAAGCAGAAGATCCTGCTGATGTGAACGGTCGGGGAATTCTAGCCACTGTCTCTCTGGTCAGCACGGTAGCACAGTGGTTAGCACCGCTGCTTCACAGCTCCAGGGACCCGGGTTTGATTCCCAGCTTGGGTCACTGTCTGTGTGGAGTTTGCACATTCTCCTCGTGT
The DNA here is from genome assembly GCF_965287045.1 of Carcharhinus amblyrhynchos. Classification (NCBI taxonomy): domain Eukaryota; kingdom Metazoa; phylum Chordata; class Chondrichthyes; order Carcharhiniformes; family Carcharhinidae; genus Carcharhinus; species Carcharhinus amblyrhynchos. The sequence goes on along the minus strand of NC_137340.1, from coordinate 9,508,824 downwards.
CTGCGTGGGTTTACTCTGGGTGCTCCGATTTCCTCCCACAGTCCAAAGATGTGCGGGTTAGGTTGATTGGCTATGCTAAGAAATAGGAGCAGGAGTAGGCCATCTAGCCCTTCGAGCCTGCCCCACCATTCAATAAGATCATGGCTGATCTGTCGTGGCTCAGTTCCACATTCCCGCCCTCTCCCCATAACCCTTAATCCCCTCTCTCATCAAAAACGCATCAACCCGCGTCTTAAAAATATTTAGCGAGGTAGCCTCCACCACTTCAACGGGCAGAGAATTCCAAAGATTCACCACCCTTTGAGTGAAGAAGTTCCTCCTCAACTCCGTTCTAAACCGCACCCCCTTTATCTTGAGGCTGTGCCCCCTAGTCCTACTGTCCTTTCTGAGCGGGAAGAGTCTCTCCACCTCTATCCTATCCATCCCATTCATCATCTTATACGTCTCAGTGAGATCTCCCCTCATTCTTCTAAACTCTAACGAGTACAAGCCTAATTTATTCAGCCGCTCCTCATAGCTCGACCCCCTCAACTCCGGCATCAGCCTAGTAAACCTCCTCTGCACTCCCTCCAAGGCCAAAATATCCTTGCGTAAGTACGGCGCCCAAAACTGCACACAGTACTCCAGCTGCGGCCTCACCAATGCCCTATACAGCCGCAGCAAGACCTCCCTACTTTTATATTCAATCCCCCTCGCTATGAAGGCCAGCATCCCATTCGCCTTCCCGACCACCTGCTGCACCTGCAAGCTGGGTTTTTGCGACTCATGCACAAGGACCCCAACGTCCCTCTGCACCGTCGCCTGCTGCCCCTTAGTGTTCTGAGATGCGTAGGTTAGAGGGATTAGTGGGTAAATATGTAGGGATATAGAGGCAGGGCCTGGGTGGGATTGTGGTCAGTGCAGATTCGATGGGCCGAATGGCCTCTTTCTGTACTGTAGAGATTCTATGATCCTTCACTGCTATACTTTGAGAGCGAGGCCCAGATTTTCACCTTTTCGATGAATAGGTTCTCTGTCGTGATAAGAATCATGAAAATAGTTGAAAATTCCATGCCAGGTCAGGGTTCATTAGGTGCAGCTCATGGAGGCACATGGCCACGTAAATCAGCAGCTAGTTCCACTGGTAGGCAAGGAAAGTGAAACCCGCGGTGTTCTAATTAAAACAGGTAAAGGGAAGACGAGCTTGTTGGATTTGCTTGGCTAGCCAGAGACCTCCTTTAGAGGCTTCTTCGAATAGGGTCCAAACACACCTTTGGGAGAGGTATGGCACCCATTGAGATTGTTTCTAAGTGAACAAGATTGTGTTTCTTCTATGCACCAACTCATTAAAACTGGCAAAGAACTGCCAAATTGTCAAGGAATTGCCAAAGGATATATGGTAAGTTTGTGTGGAGTGGGTAGGGCAAAGGGTGGTGGAGACGGGGAATGGGTTAGCATGAGTTGGCACTAGGTTGGCAGGTGGGGCGGTGTGGGCAGAGGGGTCATGGTGGGTGGAGGCATGATGTGGCATAGACGGAGTCTGTGGAAGTCATAAAGGGGTTGAGTTGTGAGGGCTGGAGGGTCAATTTAGTTTTATTTTTTTCAACACCGTTCCAAAGCACAGAGGCAGGCATTCAGCCTAACTTGCTTCTACACCTGGCAGTATCCTAATTTATGCCAAGTGTGATGAGCCCGATTTCCAATCTCACCCACCTAGCCACCTGCGCTCTTCCTCCCACACACCCCTTGAATGAAAATCCGATTTGTGGGTTTTGCTTTGCAGATTGGTTGCTCACATTTGTGTACCCAACCTTGGAGCAAAAGTTTAAGCCTTCATCTCCAACGGTAGACATACCCAGTCTGTTGGAATTGCTGGAAAAGGAATATGCAAGGAGGTACAGCTATGTCAGTGACGATGTGGGGATTCCAGCTGGCGATGCCACACTCAGAACTCTCAGGGCCCCAGACACACAGAGGATGATCTTATCAAAAAAATTTCAAGTCCCGGATGAGTGTGAAAATGGGAGAGTTTCAGACTCCTTTTCTGGGGCGAGGCCACAAGTCCAAAGTTATGCCAACGTGAAAAAGAATGCGAAATCTGTTTCCCTCCAGCAGGGGGACAGTAGGCCTAGGTTCGCCAGAATGCAGGCAGCTCACAGCAGAGGACACAGTCACACATGTGCAGGTCTCTCTCTTCTGTGCTGACACAGAGCACCAACAACCCATTCTCTTACTACCAGGAAGTTCTCTGGGAATGTAATTCAATCAGAGCCCCAAATGAACTGGGTCTGCAGCCCTATTCCCCGACTTTTGTACTTGAGAAATTTGGTATTTTCAGGGACACGTCAGGAAAATCTAACTGCTCTTTCTCAGCTTTCTTACACATCCTCGAATTGCTTACATGACAAGCGCATTTTTTTTGTCCCCTGCATTCTTTTTCTCCTCCTTTCTGGGTACTGCTATCGCACACTATTTCGACTGATATTTTTTGTATTCCTCATAATTCTCGTGTGACTGCAAATGTTTCACTCATTCTGTAAATCTGTTCTCCCCTTTTGGTCTTCTCTCCTACATGTTGTCAATGTTTTAATATCGTTTATACATACGTATGTAATTTTAGCTCTGAAGTTTGATGCGGACTCAAAACATTTTCTCTCCCCAGAGATGCTTCTATACCTGCTGTGTTTTTGAAGTATTTTCTGTTTTTGTACTTTTACTATGTTTTATATCAGCAGCTGTTGCATATTAAAGATTTAGAGAAAGCAGACATATACTAGGTTTTAGGTCAGGATAATGTTATGAAGACATCTTATATAGAATACTAATCCATAATGGAATCAACATTTGCTAAGAAAAGGGCACTGGCCTAATGCAGCTCTTACGTTGCATTGCAAAGGACACAAGCGAACCATATGGAGACACACCGTCTATGGAAGCCTCAGACAGTGGCTAAAATAAACCCAAATTGAAACCAAAGAGAGATAGCGTGACCCAGATCTTACAGGATTTAAATAGATCCAGAAAGGCTGTTACAGGGCCAATAGCTTTAACCCATCTTGAAGCGTTAGCGCTATTCTGTCTCCATAGACGCTCTGTCTGAGGCCAGAACTCTCCATTCACCTGACAAAGAGGCAGTCCCCTCGAAAGCTTGTGAGTATTATCAAATAAATCGGTTGGACTAAAACCTGGTGTTGTCAGACTTTTTACTGTATTCCATAGATGCTGTCAGACCTGCTGAGTTTTTCCAGCGTTTTCTGCTTTTGTTCCGGATTCCAGCATCCACAGTATTTTGCCTTTATCACAACGCTGGGCATGATGAGCTTAGCAGCAGCGGAGTAGGGTCAGGGCTGGCTATTTGGGAAAAAAAAAGAGTTTATTGGATTGGGGCAACCCGGGGTGAGAAGAGCACCAAGTAAACAATGGCAACTTGTGAAGGAAACTGGGTGAAGGGATGTTGAGTCATTAATGAGAGCAGGTCCACCTGCCAAAGGAAACATGGAGAACAAATGAGTTCCATCCACAAAGGTGAGCAAGGCCAAGTTATGTTGCCAAGTGAACCATGAGTAGCAGGTGGCTAGAATTCCAGCACACACACACACACAGTAGCAAACTAGAGAGCGGAGCGGCGTGTCATGAATTATATATCAACCAAAATAACACTGGAAAAGAGAGCAACCACCAAAGCCCAAGCCAATAATTCAAGTTGTAAGCAATTACTTCAAATCAAGCCCTAGGCAGTCAACACAGGTGTAAACCTTTGTAAGTAAATGTTTTCCTGAGAATTAAAACAGAGCATAAGGAACTGCATGAATAATCATCATTTTATGCAGAATTGTTTAATTCTGCTTTAAGTGTTACTTTTATGGTTACAGTTTCTGACATGGTTAGAGTTTCTACCTGCTGAAATAGCCATCACGGTGATTCAATCCATTGTCTGAACAATTTCACTGGTGCTTCCATGTTTAGAATTAGTTGAATTAAAAAAAAATGACAATCTGAATGCTTTATTTTCTGTTGCCTACTTTCCTCCTTGGTACGTATCGACTGAATCATGCCACTTTAACTTATTCATATTCAGTTAATTGGATAATTACTTATTTCAGCCAAGCAGTAATGTTTGACCTGCAGACTTATGCAATTTGAGGTACGACAATTTGGACATTCTTCAAGTGCGCTGGGATCTGAGGTTACACTTCCAGATGTATTCCAGTTGAAAGGTAATGTGTGATGGACTAAAGCTTGATGAAAGACTTACATTATAGAACATAGAACATTACAGCACAGAACAGGCCCTTCGGCCCACGATGTTGCGCCGACCAGTTAAAAAGCAATGACCCTCTAACCTCAACCAATCCCTTTCCATCCATAAACCTATCCACGGATCTCTTAAACGCCCCCAAACTAGGCGCATTTACAACTGCAGCAGGCAGGGCATTCCAATCCCTCACCACCCTCTGGGTAAAGAACCTACCTCTGACATCCGTCCTATAACTACCACCCCTTAATTTAAAGTTATGCCCCCTTGTGCTAGCTTTCTCCATCCGAGGAAAAAGGCTATCACTGTCCATCCTATCTAAACCTCTAATCATCTTATACGTTTCGATAAGGTCCCCTCTTAGCCGCCTTCTTTCTAACGAAAACAACCTCAAATCCCTCAGTCTCTCCTCATAGGACCTCCCCTCCATACCAGGCAACATCCTGGTAAACCTCCTCTGCACCCTCTCCAAAGCCTCCACATCCTTCCTATAATGTGGGGACCAGAACTGCACACAATACTCCAAGTGCGGCCACACCAGAGTTTTGTACAGTTGCAACATGACGCTGCAGCTCCTAAATTCAATCCCCCTACCAATAAACGCCAAGACACCGTATGCCTTCCTAACAACCTTATCTACTTGATTCCCAACTTTTAGGGATCTATGTACACATACAGCTAGATCCCTCTGTTCATCCACACTATTCAGAGTCCTACCGTTAGCCCTATACTCTACACATCTGTTATTCTTGCCAAAGTGAATTACCTCACACTTTTCCGCATTAAACTCCATCCGCCACCTCTCGGCCCAGCTCTGCAACTTGTCCAAGTCTCCCTGTAAACTATGACACCCTTCCTCACTATCTACCACACCTCCGACTTTGGTGTCATCAGCAAATTTATTAATCCACCCAACAATACCCTCATCCAGATCATTATCTTTTTGTATTAAACTGGATAACTTCCAAAAATGAATTGGGGTTATACCCTGCCATTATAGTGCAGGCAACATGTCCTGTAACTTCCTGGCTCCCTCGTGTGAAATTTGGGGAGTACCCCAAAGATGAATTGGGGGATTCCTCTAGCAGATTCCCAGATAAAAGTTTACATGGTAATTGTCCAGAAGGGCCAACTTTCCTGGGATGATTGCATTGTGCTGGGGACCATCTGACAAAGCAGTTCAAATGGCTAACTTTGGATGGTTCTCCCATTGTTACCTATTAAATATCTGATACCCTCAACTTACACAAACTGGAAGCTATTCAACCATAACACCCACACCATTCAGTTATATTACAGGACACTCAATGAAGCATTTCCCTTGATTTGTAGGCAGTGATGCATAACAGGAGATAGCTGGAAAAAAACACTGGAAGAGGTGAAAGGTGGGATTTTCTGGCCACTCTCACCCCAGCTTTGGAAAATCCTGCCAGAGGTCAACAGTCCTTTGCATGGTCTGTGTCTTGTCCACTACAATTCCTGTGGCAGATGGGATGGTAAAATTCAAGTCCAAGTGTTTTTTTTTGTTCACTGGACATTGCTGGCAAGAACAGAATGTGTTGTCCATCGTTAATTGCTCTTGGGGAGATGGCAGTGAACTGCCTTCTTGAACCACTGAAGTCCATGTGATGTGCTATTAGGAAGAGAGTTCTGTGATTTTGATCTGATTGAAGTGTTGGAACAGCAATATAATTCCATGTTAGGATGATGTGTGGCTTGGAGGGAACTTGTAGGTGCCATCCATCTGCTGTTTTTTTCCCCTTCCAGGTGATAAGAGATTGCAAGTTTGGAAAGTACTGTTGCAGGAGCCTTGGTGTGTTGCTGCAGTGTAACTTGTTTATAGTACAGGCGACTGCCAGTGTGAGTTGGTGGTGCAGTGAGGTTTATATTGAGGTTCTGACGAAGGGTCATCCAGATTCAAAACACTGGCTCTATTCTCTCTCCAAGGTTGCTGTCAGACCTGCTGAGTTTTCCAGCATTTTCTGTTTTTGTTTCAGATTCCAACATCCACAGTATTTTTCTTTGATGTTAAATTGATGGATGATGGATGCCAATCAAGTGTATTGCTTTGTCCAGGATGTTGTCGAGTTTCCTGAGTGTTGTTGAAACTGCACTCAGCTAGACAAGTGGAGTGTCTTCCATCACAGTCCTGACTTGTGCTTTGTAGGTAGTACATGGGCTTTGGGAAGTCAGGTGTGAGTTGGTGACTTTAGACTTCCCAGACTCTGACCTGCTCTTGTAATAATAGGATTTATTTGGCTGGTCCAGTTCAGTATCTGCTCAATAGTAAATCCCAGGAAAGTGACAGTGGGAATTCAGTGATGGGAACACAGTTGAATGTCAAAGGTGCAATAACCCATTTGCTTTTGGGTAATAATCCATATTTTATGTTGGCGTGGTCGTCTGTTAATGAACCATGTTCCTCTGGAAGAAGATTTCATGTCTTGTATTTATGGATAGGACATACCTAGGTAATTTTCCACATTATTCGTAGATGCCAGTAGCCACTTGGCTAGGGGTTCAGCTAGTTCAGGAGCACAAGTATTCAATACTACTACTGGGGTGTTCTGAGGGCCCACAGCCCTTTCAGTATCCAGCACCTTCACTGTTTCTTGACATCTTGTGGAGTGAATCAAACTGTTTGAAGGTGCTGGAGGTCTCAGGAGGATACTGAGATGGATCATCCACTTGGTACTTCTGTCTGAAAGTGGTTGCAATTAATTCAGTCATGCCTTTTGCACACCTGTGCTAGGCTGCCCCGTCATTGAGGATGGGGATGTCTTTGGGTTCTCCTCCTCAAGTTCATTCTTTTATTGGTCGTGATTCATGACTGGAATGTTACAGGATTGTAGTGCTTTGATCTGATCCTTTAGTTTTGGGAATACTTAGCTGTCTTTCTGTTGTTTGGCATGAAAGCAGTCCAATGTTTTAGCTGCACCTCATTTTTAGGTATGCCTGGTGCTGCTCCTGGTGTGCCCGTCTGCACTCTTCATTGAAGTAGGATTAATCCCCAGCTTGATGGTAATGGTAAAGTGGGGGATATGCAAGGCATGAGGTTACAGATTGTGATAGGATACAGTTATATGACACTGGTGATGCACAGCATCTCATGAATGCCCAGTTTTGATCTGCTAAATCTATTTGAATCTATCCTATTTCGCAATGTGGTAGTGTCACAACAAAATGGAGGATATCCACATATGAAGATGAAACCTAATCTTCACAAGGACTTTGCAGTGGTTACTCCTACCAATAGTGTAACGGACAGATGCACCTGTGACAGATAGATTGGCAACAATGAGATGTGGTAGGCATTTCCTTCACCATCTTGCACACGTCTAGTCTGGCCAACATGTCCTTCAAAATTTGGTCAGTGGTGGTGCTAACAAACCACTCTTGGTGATGGACATTGAAGTCCTCCACCCAGAAAATGTTCTATGCCCTTGCCACTTTCAATGCTTCCCCCAAGTAACGTTCAACTTGGGGCAATTTGATTCATCAGTCAAGGAAAGGCCATGGGTGGTAATCGGGAAGAAGTTACTTTGCCCATGTTTTGCCTGACGCCTTGAGGCTTCATGGAGTCTAGATTCAATGTTCAGGACTCGCAGAACAACTCCCTATCTACTGTAAAGCACCATACCAGCCTCTGCTGGGTTTGTCTGGCTTCCGGTCACTGTGTGTTTGTGTGTGTGGCGTTTGCACATTCTCCGAGTGTCTGCTTGGGTTTCCTCTGGGTGTTCCGGTTTCCTCCCACAGTCCAAAGATGTGCTGGTTAGGTGCATTAGCCATGCTAAATTCTTCCTCGGTGCACCTGAATGAACGCCGGACTGCGGCAACAGCGGGATTTCCACAGTAACTTCACTGCAGTGTTAATGTAAGCCTGCTTGTGACCCTAATAAATAAACTTAAACGTTATAACTTTTAAATATGCTAAGTAAATCCCTTACCAAGGCGGCTTCCTCCACATTTCTCATTGGAATTATTTACACACATTTCAATGCTGTGACAATCAACAACTGGCACAAAATGATCCATTTTGGTCCCCATAAAAATATAGAGAGAAGCCTTCCAGCACTTATTTATGTTGAGCTAAAGTGCAAGACTATAAAGCAAGTCTGGGTAGCTGATGATATCTATAATAGCTCCAGGAGTCGGCTGTAAAGGAACAATGCTTTATTGCACAAAATAAAGTAAAACAAAGCCACAAGCCTGTGGTGAGCACAAATAGGTCCCAGCTGGGACAATGCAATAACAGACCCACTCAGGGGCCTGCTTTATACAGGTCTCAGTATACAAGCTCCACTTCGTGAGTTAATTACCAATATCCAGGGAGCTGGTATTCAATGAGCCCGACAGGGAAATCAATCAGTGATTCCCCATGCAAATCCTGGTGGTTATCACAATATCCATAACAGTTAAATACAGTAGTCCTTGGAGAAGGTGTTAAGTCAATGACAGTCATGCAGTGTATTCCTTGCTCACCTATGCTGATAAGGTAATTTAAGAGCAATTAAGACCATTTAAGAAGGCATGCTCCCATTTATTCTTGAAGTTACATTAATACAGAGGTTTAATTATATAACATTTTCCAGCTGATGCTTTCAGAAAAAAAAATCAGACTCTTTTTTAATAAAATGTACAGGAACTTAAGAATCCATGTCGCACCTTTTACATTACTATTCATGAGCACTTTTTTAGAAACACCTGTTAACCAGTTTGTGTAACATTCCGATTTGCATCATTTTAACAATATCGTTCACCTGCTTATTAGAACACTGAGAAATTGTAGTTAAATTAATAAAGATGAAAAACAGCAGTTTGTCGTAGGGTAGCTGTCTAAACTACAGGATAATGACAACAATCTGAAGGATATAGCTTTAAGTTAAGGGGTGGTAGTTATAGGACGGATGTCAGGGGTGGGTTCTTTACCCAGAGGGTGGTGAGGGGTTGGAATGCCCTGCCTGCTGCAGTTGTAAATGCACCAAGTTTGGGGGCGTTTAAGAGATCCGTGGATAGGTTTATGGATGGAAAGGGTTTGGTTTAGGTTAGAGGGTCATTGCTTTTTAACTGGTCGGCGCAACATCGTGGGCCGAAGGGCCTGTTCTGCGCTGTAATGTTCTATGTTCTATGATATTTTCCAAATATTCTGGGGAATTTATTAACTGCACACATTGTGTTGTGGTCACCAATTGAACTGCCAATGCTTATTGGGAACAATTTACATATCAAGCCATGAAGACATTCTGGAGACTTCCAACAGTCAGTTACTTTGGCTGGAAATATTTTGGTCCCACCTGTGGTAGAGATCATATTCAGCATGGACCAGCCAAAATCCCAGCCTTTGTCTTTTGGTTAACAGCAAGTGTAGATCTTGAGTTGTTGTGGCGATTGCCCCTTTAAAGGGCAACACAGCAGAAGAAGGTCATCTGACTTGAGGGTCCAACTGGGACATCACCCCAGGAGATGGAGTCCTGTCTTGGGCAGAAGGCATCTTGAAGACAAGGACAGCCTAGCCTGTTGAGGGCGGGGGCAAGGAGCTGCTAGCCTCTGCATAGTTTCTCCTTATTAATAAATATCCTGATGAAGTCTGTGAGAGTGCATCATTACCGTTACTTATCTTGTTAAGTCAGCACTTGAGTCTCAATTTTTTTGTCTCCAGTCAAAGGAGGCTTGAGGCATCTGACGAGGAACAGCTTTCTTGATAACCCGGGAACTTTAATGAACCAAGTGGACTTTTATCGTTGTCAAAGGAATTGCATTCTTTGTGTAAACTGTTCATACACCAGTTCTCAAAAAGGCACCACTGTTTCTTTAACATGAAGCTACACTTGGGGGCACATGGCTGAGACTGCACTGGTCACATATACAATCTAAGATCTATCATCTCTCTCACATTAAAGTGATAATAGTATTTCTTATTTTTTCAATGTGACCATACAACCTAATGATTGTCAAAATACCATGTACCTGCGAGACAGTCAAAATCCTATCCAATGAAACTTTTTCAGGCTTTATAGCCTTTCCCTTTGTAATTTTACACACCTTTTAACCACATTACGTCCATTCCCACCCACAGCTTTCAACTACTGTTTCTCAGCATAGAAACCTAAAGATCACCTTCCAATCTTCCTTTATACGTCCCACTCTAAAACAAATCAAATCCACTACTTCTGACTTGTAGGCTGTTGAAACCACTTTCTCAGCAACTTTAGCATGCATCATCAATAAAGGGTTTACTCTACCTCTTTTACTGATGAGGTCAGTATTAATCTTGAATCCTTTGCTTACCTGCATGTACTTGAACAACTCAATCAATCATGCCATTCCCTTGATTGAACCAGTAATTCAACTAAACTCCAAGATCCTGACATCACCTCCATTCCTGACTTCATCACTGTGTGGGTATCTCTATCCACAAGACTTTTCAGACTACTGCTAAATTACATTCTGTAAAGCAATCTTGGTCAGCACTATAAGTTAACCAACTACAGTCATATAAGATTTGCTGCTGCCTTGTAATCTAATTGTTTCTTCTACTCTTTTGACCTTTCTATCTGTGCCAAAACAATTAATGTTGTTTTAACTGGCATGGAAAGTTTCATATGTCTACCTTCTCTTATGATTAGATCTAACACTACATCTTGGCTCAATCGTGCCAATTGCTCTTCTGTCTCAATTATTCTGGCTATTTTATCTCAGACATTCTAATCCAACTTTGTCCCTCTTCATAAATTCTGCACATCAAGATAGTAGGGGTCACATTTACTAACTCTAAGAAAAAAAGGCATCTGCTATTTCCTGTCTCTCCTCCACCAGTTGTTCCTTCTGAAACCACCTGTCAACCCGAAGTTTTCTTCAGGTAATTCCATCCTCCTTTCTTTAATTGCCCCACTCTCAATCTATCCTTTCCCACTCTTATCTTCTCTGACCATTCCCTCACTTACACCCAATCTTTTCCATCTGGTGGCACTGTCACTCAAATAGTAATCCAAAGATCCAGAATAATGTTCTGGGGCCTGGGATCAACTCGCACCATGGCAGATGGTGAAATCTGAATCCAATAAAAATCTGGAATTAAAAGTCTAAGATAGCCATTATTGAATATCACAAAAACCCAGCTGGTTCACAAATGCCCTATAGGGAAGGGAATCTGCTGTCCTACATGTGACGCCAGGTCCACAGAAATGCGTAACTCTTAAATAGCCTCCGAAATCATCTAACAAGCCATTCAGTTGTATCAAACCACAAGTGAAAAGGAATGAAACTGGGAGAACCACACGGCATTGACCTTGGCACTGGAACTAACAAGGGCAAACTCAACCCTGTCAACATTGCAAAGACCTCTTTACTAACATCTGTGGACTTGTAGGGAAGCCTGAATAAACAAATGTTTGACACAAACATAGAATCATACTTTACAAACCATTCCTGGGTATCTCCTGCCCCACTGATATATTTGGAAGGGAGCTCTCCTAGGTATCCTGAACATCAACTCTGGACCCCCTGAAGTCTCACGACACCAGGTCAAACATAAGCAAGGAAATCTCCTGCTAAATACCATGTACCACCTCCCCCCTCCCCTTGGCTGATGAATCAGTCCTCCTCCATTTTGAACAACACTTGGAAGAAGCATTGAGGGTATCAAGGTGCAGAATGTCCTCTGGGTGGGAGATTTCAATGGCCATCACCAACAGTGGCTCACCATAGCACCACCACAGACTGAGCTAGCAGAATCCTGCAGCAGGTGGTAGGTGAAATTGGCACGTGAAACCAGAACTAGGAGGCATAACCTCAAAATAAGGGAGAGCAGATTTCGGACTGAGTTTATGAGAAATTCTTTCGCCCAAAGGTTTGTGAATCTGTGGAACTTTCTGCCCAGTGAAGCAGTTGAAACTACCTCATTGAATGTTTTTAAGGTAAAGATAGATAAATTTTTGAACAGTAAAGGAATTAAGGGTTATGGTGCGGGGGCTACTCAGTGCAGCTGAATCCACGAAAAGATTTTATTGAATGGCGGGGCAGGCATGAGGGGCCAAACGGCCTACTGCTGCTCTTAGTTCTTACGTTCTTATTATGGAATCACCAAGAGATGAAAACATATGTGACCTCACCCTCACTGACCGACCTGCGGCAGATGCGTTTGTCCTTATCAGTTTACATTACTTCAGAATTCTGTGTTATAAATTTTGAAATTGTGCCATCTATATCCAAATCTAGGGTATTAATAGATTTCAGGAAAAGTGGAGATTCTAACACTGATCTCTGCAGAGCTCTACTATGTATTTCCATCAGTCCGTAAAAATAATAGTTCATCACAACTCTGTTTTCTGTCACTCTGCCAAAAATGTATCTCTACTGCTTCTGTCCCTTGGATTCCCTGGGCTCTAACTTTGCTGACAAGCCCGTTATATGGCACTGTATCAAATGCTTTTGGAAATCCATGTGCACCACATCAACTGTATTATGCTCATCAACCCTTTCAGTTCTCCTATCAAGAACTCAAGCAAGTTAATTAAATGTGATGTGCTATTAACAAATCCATTCAAGTTTCCCTTCATCAATCTACATTTGTCCAAGTGACTGTTAATTTCATCCCAGATTATCATTTCTCAAACATTTCCCATCTGACTTTGAACTGATTGGCCCAAGATGGGTTGCACTGCCTTATCTTGTCAGCTTGGATCTTATTTGTTTCTCTTGTGGGATCCAACGGAATTTGATTTTTGGAGTAAACAAGGAATGGATCTGTATTCTCCCAGTTCACTCTTCAGCATTAGCTTTGTAACTTTAAGAATGGAGTAAAAATGTAATTGCTGGGCTTACCCTGACACAGTTTTCAAACGAGGCATAACAGTTGCAATTCTCCAGTCACCTGGCACCACCCCTGCATCTACTGAGGATTGGAAGATCATGATCAGTGCCACCACAATTTCCATCCTTACTTATCTCAGTATCCTCAGATACACCCCATCTACCCTTGTGACTTACCAAATTTTAACACAGCCAGCCTATTTAATACTTTCTCTTTATCAATCTCTAGCTCATCCAGTGTCTCAACTACATCCTCTTTCACTGGAACTTGGGCAGTATCTCCTTCCTTAGTACAGATGCAAAGTACTCACTACTTCCCGCCTCCATGATTAGAGATCCCTTTTAGGTCTCTCATCAGCTCCATTCGACCTGTGATCTCCCACTTGCCACATATACACCAATAGAAAATTTCCTTTTCTATTGGCTCCTAGTCTCTTATACTCTCTCTTTGCTACTTTTATTTATTTTTTTCTCTTCCCCTCTCAAACCTCCATATTCAGCTTGTTTTTTTAATTGAACTATATATCTACATCTGTCATATGCATTTTTCCTGGCAGATCTTACTCACTATGTCTTTTATCATCCAGGGACCTCTGGATTCATTTGCCCTATTTCCCTCCTCGTGACTGTACCCAAACTATTGTCTTTCCAAAGGCAGCACATTGTTTCACTAAAGACAGAGAATCCTTGTCATACTTAGGAACCTTAAAGTGCAGAAGGAGAGCATTTGGCCTATCGAGTCTGCATCAATTCTCCAAAACAGCCACCCTGCTTTCCAACTGTGGAGGCAGCTTACCATTGGTTTCCAGCGGGATCCCCTGGTCCTGGCAAGGTCTATGTCAGAATCTCATCACCGTTCACACTGGTGGGATTTTGCCATCCCACTGCAGTGAACAGAAATGCCCTGTGGCATTTTGCCTGCATCACCTGTTCTGCTATCAGGGAAACTACATTGGAGAAGGGGACAGGGGGTGTCACCTTCAGTGGGATCAGGAGATCCCACCAGTGACACAGGCAAGAAAATCCTGCCCCGTGTTTGCCCAAAAGTGGGCAGAGAGGGGTGGAAAAAAGGGCCCCATAGCATTGCCTGTATGAAGATTGTAATAGTCCAGAAATCCAGGTAGTAAAGGATATCATTGAAACCAATCCGTACACTTTTATCAGTATTAATTTACAAAGATATAAGATATTCATTATAAACACCCACCTCCCCATCCAAAGGCCATATTTCAGTCTATTTCTTCATCTAGGAACACAAATGAATTCCCAGTTTTTGGTCATCTTGCACATAAATTTTATGTACAATGAACAATCTCCCTTGGTTCTCTTTAAATAAAAATCAGTTGTCATATTTACAAGCAACATTTAAAAGCAAATTAAATACCTTCCTATTCTGCACAAAGCATTCCATTGCAAGAAGCCGCTCCTCTTGAGCTCTTAAAAAATTAATGTAGATGTATCGTTTTTTGTGAAGCAATCTGACAGTTGATGACTTCCACCACCCATGTTATCTCAGAGAATTTCTTTCGCCCCAGCAGTTCTTTCAATTTCTCCCACACATTCAATGGGTGTGCTGTAGTCAGTATGGCCATTGTACAGAATGCCATATCTACTGCCTCCACAAGATTCAGTGTTTCAGCAGCCAACATACTTTCAACAACCCTTTCTTTGCTTCTCAAAGGAAACGGCCATGATTTAGCAGGTCTATTTGCCATGGAAGCAAATCCTATTATGGCCGCAAACTCTCACAAGGGGACCTTAATGGGTTTGGCGCTGGGGAGATTTTCCCCACTCACCCACCCCCACTGACATAATCAGGTTCAAGGCTGGCGAGGGCATAAACCTGATTACCATCGATTTGAATGGATTTAAATATTCTTAAACATCACGTGGTGGGAATTGCTACTGCTCTCCAGCAGTCGGGATGACCCTGCCTGGGGCACGGAGGCCAGTGTAACACTCGGGTGGTCAGGGACATGGCAGGGCAGTTACCTTTCTGCTATGGGGGAATAAAAATGAGGGCACCCTGATCTCCGAACAACTGAGCTGTTTCATCGATCAGGTGGAAGAATACCACTTTGCAGCCACTGCTAACACCAACGGGAAACATTCTCATTTTCCCACTGGCGTGGTCACTTAGCTGATTCAGGACAATCCACTTTGCCCTTGCCACCTTGAGAAAATTCTGCCCAATATTTCCAATTCTTACCTTTCAGGAATCATGAAACCAACTGTACTAGAATATCCATAATATTAGAGAGTCAGACTGATAAAAATTATTAGCTTCACGTTCTTTTGGTCATTTAAGGATCAGAACTTAAGTATGTATTTATCCAGATTTACCTTTCTTAATGCTTTATTCATCCTTAAAATATTTGCTCCTTTAGGATGATTAATTGCAATGCAGAAATATGAAACAACAAAACATCTGAGCAGGATTTTCACTCTCAGGTGCAGGCAAGAAAATTCATGACATTTCTGCACTTCACAAATTCTAGAGTTGTCTTACGAATAGAGAACAAAATTCTCCCAAGCCACCATCCAGACATTGGATGGAGTGTGTGACGAGGGTGGAGAGAATACGTCGGGAGGCCCAGGAATCGATTTCACGCCAGCATGAACTTACAGCAAAATCTTCCTGCCATGATGGGTCAGAAAAGCAAATGGAGGACAGCGTGAAATTAATTTGTTTCCTGTTAATCAGATGCAGATGAAAACCTGAACCCTAACCAGAATCACTATGGTGCTGGCAAGTAAACACACCTGTGCTAAACAATGTGGCAGACTATTTTGCGACTCACCAATCAGAGCCTGGGAACTGCTTCGCGGGTTCGGGATGGGGGAAGCCCACAAGCCTAGAACAACATTTGGTGTCCTGAAGGGGGTCCATAGATTAATGGATATGACTAAACCCTCCAACCATCCAAAGTGAATTCTTTTGCATAAACTGTCCATGGTTGGCAACTTGTAGTATTGGTTGGTGAGCTGAAGTTCCATGCAACATTCTGTCAATCACTGCATGACTCCTTTCACAGAGTCCATTTGTGAAGGGACTTTTAGCTGTGATAGTCATGACAATGTTCTCAGTTTCATATGTCTGAACTTAACATTAACAATTCCTCATCAATGTCAGGCAAAGGGATAGATTCCCATTGAGATTTTTTCATTGATATTTTTTCATTGATATTAGAGGCTTATACGTTAGCATAAAATAATGTGCGACCATAAACGTGTTTGTGTCACTTTACACTACGATCTCCATTAATTCAAAAAACTTGACCTTGACACAAGGCCCTAAAGTACTTGCAATCAGTCCCCACAACATATGGAGTGGAGAGAGAATGGGAATGCGTTACTGATCACTGTGGATTGACCATTCCATGTTTCAGGATGCGCTGGAGAGTAGCAACTCTTTGCGAGCTATGTATGGTATGGTTTGTACGGATAGCATGCAAAACAATACTTTTCACAGTAACTCGTTAAATGCAACAATAAAAAAATCAAATTAAAACAAAAATAAATGAAGCTTTGGGTCAATAATGGAATGCTGAAATCTCAGATCCAATCATGTGGTGAACAACACCACCAAGTATCACCTCCCAACAACGTGAGAACTGCTAGCAAGTTACAAGAAGGCAATATCTGAACCCAGTAGGGATGCTTTATTTCCAAGGTTGAAATGGGAAATAAAGCCTGCCTAAACCTGTTCATTACTACCTAGTTTGTTAAATTCTATACTATTATACTTAAAAAATCTTTCTAACTTGTGACAAATTGAATCAGCGTCATTGTCCACTTTTTTTGTCAGGCATGAACACAGTTAATCTTACACATTGTGTGACGTATGAATTATATTACAAAAAGGCAAAATCTTATTAATCAATTCTTCGTTCTGGTCGTTTGGTGATTGCTGTTTTTCTGTTTGTTGATTTGAATGTAGACTGTAAAATTTTGCAAAATCTTTAACATTCAAAATTCCAGCACTCTCAACCCTCCCCCAGTTATCAGCAAATTCCTCCATTCACTTCATATCCTTCTGCAGCTAATGCCATATTCTACACCTCTGAATTTTCATACTATTACTGTCTTCATCTCCTCAAGGGGTGGCACAGTGGTTCGCACTGCTGCCTCACAGAACCAGAGACCCAGTTTCCATTCCTGGCTCAGGTCACTGTCTGTGTTGAGTCTGCATATTCTCCCTGTGTCTACATGCTCTGGATGCTCCGGTTTCCTTCTACAGTTCGAAAGACGTGCCGTTAGATGCATTGGCCATGTTAAATTCTCCCTCACACTAACTTCACACCTCTGTCATCCTTCCACCTCTGTTTGACACCTTTGTTTAACCTTCGTATTCTCCCAGCATCTTACTCGACAGCCAGTTAAACTCTCCCCTCTTTCTTGCAGTGCTGGTGTGTGAACAATTGCAGAGAGCAGGAGATGCAGGGGAGGACAGCAAGCATCGATTCGGGATGATTACCTAATGCAACAGTCCTGTGTTATCAGAAATTACCCAAATTCAGCCAGAGAATGCCACCACAAATCCCCAGCAGCTAGAAAACTATCCAGAGCCTTGTTTCACTGTAGGTCAAGATCCATTTCAATACCGCAGCCTCTCTCGTAAGTATTAATGCCTGCCTTTTATTCTGGCAGGGGGTTGGAGCTAGGAGGTGGAGAGCTGACTGGTGGTGATTTAACCTGAAGATCATCACACCTCAGGTGAGGGGCAAGGTTGAGAAGGCAAATCTTCATGAACAACATCAGCCGGTGCAAGCACTGAACTCGCACTGTTGGCGTCGCTCTGCATCGCAAATCAGTTGTACAGGCAACTAAGCTAAACTAACCCGAGTTAAACCGACTTGAGTCAATGAATATAGTCTGTATAATAACTTTGTCCTGCATGCAACTGCAAAAGGAAGAGTGAGGGAGAGCGAGGGGGTGGGGAAGTGGCTTGATGGGACCGAGAGTCACAATAGCATGGGAGAGTTGGTTGTGTCTGAGTCGAGGCAAGTTGGAAACATTAGAGTAAAAGTGATAAACAAATTTCTCACATGCAGTGGTTTCAAAATGGATCAGGGTTGGGGATTCACAAGAAAAATATCAAAACTCCTGTCTCTTCTCACTGTCTGTCACACAAAGCTTGTGGACAGACTGGCTTAACCTCAGACTGTTAATAAGGAGTTGGTAATTAGTGAGTTTGGTGCAGGGACCGAAAATGACAACTTCTAGGGTGGACCTGAGATATTGCAGACTGGGTTTGTACCACCCTGACACCACAGCCAATTTCCTTCTGCTTTTGCTGGCCCTCCTCAGCTAACTGCACTCAGTGGAGCACTAAGTCTAATCATTTCAGGAGGTACAGTAGTTTTCACCTCAACTGCACAGCAGTTCACCCGTCATTACAGACAAACAGACTGCAGTCTATGCAGCAACACCAGTTTCATCAAACAGCCAGTGATACACTGTGCCTGTGGCACGATGAATCTTAGAATAAATTGTACTTTCCACTGAACTTTTATACCATTAATAACAAGTCTGAGTAGCCTTTAGCACACCATCAGTGCTGCAATGCCCACAAGCTATTTCCTCCATACAGCAATTTAGCAGTCTGCTCAAACTGGCAGAGACTGTGTATATCTCCACAATCCTGATAATTCTTTTCAGTACGCAAATAGTGTTTGATTAATTTCTAAGCTATAGCATTTCATTATGTTTGAATTACTAAAATCAGCACCGAGAAAATTTGGCTTCTTTCGTTCGGTGCTCTCTGTGCCAGTTTTATTCCAAAGTTGCATCCGCAATGCACACACGTGCAAGTACACACAAATGTATGCAAACACAGAACATTTTAATGTGCACCAGAAATACGTAGACTGTGACATCAGTCAGCCTGTCATGTTAATTTGACTGTAAAGGTACCATTTCAACCTTAATGTTCCAACTAATGCCCCCTCTTAACTTTGCACAGCTGAACATATGTTAATCAGTAGGAAAGCCCGCACAACAGCTCGATTTTCAAGGATCATCAACTACTTTCAGGTTAGTTGTTCATTCTGCAAGCGTTGCTTCAAGTTGGTGGAACATGTTTGTAGTAGTATTGCAGGCAGTGAGAGCCTGGCTTCTCCTTTCAAGGGGTCTGATCAGTCATTGGCTATCAGCATGATGGGGAGATTAAGCAGAGGCAACACACAAGGAGGAAAATCTCTATAAAAGGGGGAATGAGTAAGGGGAGACGGGCTTATCAATCATGATCATCAGGGAGCAATGCTTAAATCTCAACCTTGGTGAGAAACAACGTTCGAGGTATCTTAGCTTCACGTAGAACGTGCTTATTGAAATTCACCAGCTGTAGGCAGACCTCTACCCTCTGAACAGGGTGATGCTCCCAGCAGTTGTGAAGGTGACTGTGCCATGAACTTCTTTGCTTCATAATCCTCCTGGGGGGGAGCAGGTGACATTTCCAATTTGCCAAACAGCGTTCTACAAGGGAAAGTCACCGAAGCTCTGTCTGCAAAGAGAAGGAATACACTGCTTTCTCGCTAATACAAGAGGAGCAAGCAGAGAATGCCTGTGGCTTTGCTGGTTTTTTTCATGATGTAGCATTTCATTGACTGACAACATGGTGCTTTTCAAAGCTGGATATAAATTCTGAGATGTACCCCAAACATAAATGGTTCCATTCCCTCAATGTCTGGCTGGTTTTTGACCATACTCAGCACACCATGCAGATGAATGCTCAGTATCCTGGCAACAGTTATGATGACTTTACACTGTACTGTTGAACCACCACATCAAAACAGAGAGTGACTATCTGGCTCAGCACCATGAGGTGCAACTCACGTGGACGACATGGATATCATGACAGCCAAGCTGCTACACAAAATGTCACTGAGAAAAATCACTGGGGTACTGAGCAGTATGAGAGGTTAGTGGTGCAGTTGGTGGAATCTGACTTTTGAAGATTCCAATCACTAATCTTGGCCTTCATGTGAAGTCACTGAACTGATTTCAGCACAGCAGTCAGATCCTCAAACCTGCACAGCTATCTGCTCCCATTACCTTTCATGAGTATGCCTGGAGAGCCTCGTAGTCCCCTGTGGATAAAGGACTTCTCTCCTCCTTTCAACCTGCTGCATCAAGGTCACCAGTGCTGCATTGGAGAACTCTGGCCGTCATTCTCTGCCACATTATGCCATTCTTGTGTCTTTCATAAATAAAAATCACTTGTGCAATGAATTCCAGCAGCTGCTCCAGCCAAAAGGCACCTCCCCTTTAAGAAGTGCAGGCTTACTTTATGTAGCATAGACTAGCTTGAATTTACACCAGCCTCTCATAATTTTGTGTCCCCAATGAAACATGCAATCACTTAACAGCATGCTGCAATCATATAAATAAGCATGCTGTCTCCATCGGAATGAATAGGTCCAGATTTATCGCCCATTGCATTCCATTTCTCCGTTTTTGTCCAATTTTTCACCAGTGCTTCGAGTGAGAAGCAAATGGAAACTTATAAACAACAGAACAGGATATCATTATCCTGGTTGTTTTAATAGTGCAATGTACTGGAATTTCAATGGAAGCCTTGAACTTGAATCTCTGATTTACCTCAAACTCATGCTCAGACTTCCCAAAAGGCAGTAGCTTAGCTATTCTCGTCTAGGTCCTGTGGGAAAGTGAGGGGATTTTTATATCCTATTCAAGTGTATTTTCTTATAGATTGACCAGAGCAGAACAGACGTTGCCCAAGAGGATATGCCGGAAAATAAAACTTGAATGTGGGTGAAAAAGGACAAAATAACATAACAAAAAGAGCCCAAAGTCAATCCTGCCTATCCAATATTGTGTCACCATATCCACCGGTTTATTAAATTGCTTTCAGTAAAATGGCCCTCACCAGACATGTGAGCTTCATTATATTTTTCCCTATCAACTTCAGTTCAATTCATCCTGCTCACATCACTCATAAGAGTGAAAAAGATACCCAAAAATTCATCAAAGAAATTAGCAATGATCCATTTAGGTATTTTGCACAACATTAAAAAGCTGTTTGCACTGTTTCGTCACCTCAATTAATTAATGGAATGGATTGTCATTTCACAACAAACTAAAGAGGATGTTAGCAGGTTTGTGTTCTAATGCTGAGAGCAACTTTGAGTACGACGAGACTCTGGTAGCCAAGAACTCAATGAGCTGCGAAGCAGAGCATCAGTAGCTGACTGAACATAAACAGCAGTAACACTGCAAAAGGGGTTACAAGTCACTGCTGATGAATAAACACTGCACCAATTTGAATAGATGCAGCGGCAGCTCTTAACGTTAACCAGTGAGCCCTGTCAGAAGTTAAATTTGTTACGAACAGTGGTGGTATTTATTAGAACAGTAATGGACTCTGTAACAGTGCCAAGTGTCAGTACTGCTGCTGACATAAAACTATGACCTAAAAGACAATTATTCTAATTAAGGATTACGAATGGAATTTTCTCATTTTTTGACAATGTGCCAACTCAGGTGGGAAAAGAGGTGTGTAACCCACCAGCTGCACTGTCGGCTTTTCAAGCAAGGGGATGATTTTCCTGCCCGTTGCCCGCTGCACAGCTCGAGCAGTGCAGAGGGTCGGGAGACATCGGCAGGGGCTGGTTTGCAGGCTTTCCCTGGGCGCCTGGGATTCCGCGCATTTCTGTGGCAACGTTTTTCAGTGTCATCAGCACTGTGCCGGAAAAAGCCTCCATCTTTCCAGTGAAAACAATCCTAGTTTATTTAAGCTCCCCTCATAGACAACACCCTCGAGACCGGGCAACATCCTGGTGAACCTTCTTTGCGCTCTCTCCAAAGCTTCCACATCCTTCTGGAGGTGTGGTGAGCAGAACTGCACACAATGCATCGAATGCGGCCTAACCAAGGTTTAATATAGCTGGAACATGATTTCCCAACTCTTGTACTCAATGCCACGGTTGATGAAGATAAACATGCCAAATGCTTTCTTAATCACCTTAATTTCCTTAGGTGCTGTAACAATATTTTCTTCCCTTGGCAATCAGGTACTTTAAAGGCTGTTTTATTTAGTCTTAAATATGAAATGTGGCTGCAGATTACAATACACCCATGCAAATCATGGAGCGATCCTTTAGGAGAAGACAAAGGCTATGTAGCAGATGCTTCCAGCATTAATTCACCTTCACACAAGCTCTGCAGCATATATATAGGTTTCGGATGAGGCCTGATAGATGTTATTGTACAAGATATTTGCTCAGAACTACTGGACCTGTAAACACACTTCAGAGGCAAAGCTGACAGAGTCAGGCACCTTTTGGCCATTTTGTCCATAGGAAGGATTTGAAAATAAAAGTGTTCCTTAAATATTGTTTGCTAACCATTTGCAGAGTCATTATAGCACAGAAAAAAAGGCAATTTCACCTATCAAGTCCATGCTGGCTCCTGCAGAGCAATCTAGTCAGTTCCATTCCCTGCTCTATCGCCACAGCTCAATACATTTTTTTCTCTCAAGTGCCAATTTCCTTTTGCTATTGTTCATCGTCCCTGCTTCGATCATCCTCATAGGCAGCGAACTCCGGGTCATTATCACTTGCTGCATGAAAATAATCTTCCCCACATTCCTCCTGGCATCTCTTTTCCAAAACCTGACATCCATGTCCTCTGGTCATTGTACCAACAGCTAATGGAAACAGCCTTTGTCCAACATGTCTAAATCTGTAATAATCTTGCACATGGACATCTGTCAAACCTCTCCTCAACTTCTCCAACCTAATCTTGCAGCTGAAACGTCTAATCCTCATTGGTGGTACGCCCCTTCACTGCGGATCATCACATCCTTCATAAAGTATAAAGACCGGAATTGGATGCAATACTGGTCTAACCAGAGCTTTACAAAGGTCAGTATAACTTCCCTGCTTTTGTACTCAGTACCTCTATTTATGAAGCCCAAAGTTTGATAGGCTTTGCTAACTGCATTTAATATATTTGTTAAGAGCCATGGCTCAGTTGATCGCATTCTTGTAGCTGATTCAAAAATGTTGTAGATTTAAATGCCATTCCAGACATTCGTACACAAATTCTGAACTGATACTTAGTATAATACCGAGGAAATGCTGCATTGTCAGTAGTGAGTATTTCAGATGAGATGTTAGATGTTATAATGATTATGGTTATGTCAACAAACAACTATTGCAACTGCCAACTTCCACGGATACAGTATAAAGGTTTGAAGTTTATTTATTACTGTCATAAGTAGGCTTGCATTAACATTGCAGTGAAGTTCCTGTGAAAGTCCTCTAGTCACCACAGTCCGGCGACTTTTCAGGTGCAATGAGGGAGAGTTTAGCATGGCCAATGCACCTAACCAACACGTCTTTCAAACTGCGGGAGAAAACTGAAGAACCCAGAAGAATTACACACAACTGAGGAGAATGTGCATACTCTGCACAGACAATGGCCCAAGCTGGGAATCAAAGTCAGGTCCCTGGCACTGTGAGGCAGCAGTGCTAATCATTGTGCCACCATGCCACGGTACAAAGGTGAACAATATAACTTTGCATTTTTGAATAGCAGGTAATTTAAGTTACTTGACAGTTAACAGTTCTACCAACCTCACCCACTTTTCATGGACATGTATCAATGACTTCTCTAAAGATCAGTAACTCCCACACTGCAGGATAAGGCCCCTGTTCCAGGGAAATGGGTTCTGTTTGAAGTGAGCACTGAGTTCAAATGGTACAGTTTGAGTTTTGCACATGTGGGGATCAAGTATCACCCCTTTCTCCCCCAACTCAGGCAAAAATAGGATCTGTTGGGAATGGGAATGAGATTTCCATTTTGGATCCCACACTCAACTTCTTGGTCCCCGAAGTTTCCACGACACTACTTCAAAGAACAGCAGAGTTATCCCCAGTACCTTGACCAATATTTATCCTTCAGTACAACAGGTTAACTGATCATTACCACATTGCTGTTTGTGGGAGCAATGTTTGCTGTGTACAAACTGACTAACACATTTCCTACATTCCAACATTGACCACATTTCAAAAGTGCTTCACTGACTGCATGTTGGACATCCTTTGGTCACAAAAAGTACGATATAACTGCAAACTTTCTTTTTAAAGCTTCCTGTTTTCCTACAACTAAAGAAAAAGGAAGTTCCAATGTGCAAAAAGCCACTCGTTAACATCAATGATTGGCTTGCGAGCAAGCCAGTAAGTGGCAGGAAGGGAAGTGTAGGGAATTTGGGGAAAAGGAGACTGCTACAAGGACAAACACTCTTCCTTCTTTTTCCTGCCTGTTCCTGTCTTTGTGAAGGTTAACAAGGGCTTGCAAGTTTATAAATTAAGAACATAGCCCAGTCCTTCACGCAAACCAGCCTCCCATCCACTTAATCTGTCAACACTCTCCGCTGCCTCGGAAGAGCAGCCAGCATAATTAAGGATCCCAGACATGCTCCCTTCCCCTTTCTGCAGTTGAGAAAAAGATACAAAAGTCTGAGGTCATAAACCAACCGACTCAAGAATAGCTTCTTCCCTGCTGCCATCAGACTTTTGAATGGACCCGTCATATATTAAACTGATCTTTCTCTACACCCTGGGGCAAATTTTCCCATTCCGCCTGCCATGGGAAGTGGAGTGGGTGAGGGGTGGTCCATAGAAAGGTCTGTTGACCTCGGGCGGGATTTTCTGGTTTCAGGGCAAGCGTGGCCGGAAAATCCTCCCCCCACCCCCCCACTCCACCTTTCTGTGATTGCAACACTATATTCTGCACCCTCTCCTTTCCTTCTCCCCAATGCACTCTGTTTTGACTGTATAGCGCAGAAGAAACAATAGTTTTCACTGTGTCCTAATACGTGTGACAATAATAAATCAAATCAAATCACACAGTAAAGATATACATTTACCTTGAGCCTTTTTGATAATTGCCTGGCAGGAACGCCACAGCAGTTCAGGCCCGACTTAAAATCTAATAGTTGAAACTGGAATCCTGATGGCTGACATTTCAACTGCCCCCAATAGTTAGCTAGCTGGGCACCTCATGTTTGATGTAGTTAAAGTATCAACCATCTGGATTCCAGTGGGAACACATAAATCAGGCTGACGCTCCAATTTAAAGGCATCTTGCAATGATCCCATGACACACGATAGGTTAACATTCCAGTCAACCTCTTTATTGGAACTTCAGATCTGATAAAGAGATGATGAGACCCTGTTTCCCTGGCAGACTTAATGGAAACAAAAAAAAAGTAATTCAGAGACATGCTCAGTGTGAGAGAACACGAGTCTCAAAGTCAAGCTGAAGAATTTGTTTCATAAAAATGTTGAAGGAGATCTCGCTACACTTGTACGTATCATTTGGCAAAATGTGCAGTAGAGAAAGGAAGGTTATGTGAGCAAAATATATTTGAATTACCTTCTTAAAGTAAACCACTCATTTGTTTCAACCACTGAAAGTAACACGGGTAGATCTCAATGTAGAGGACATAAGAATAGGCGATAGGAAATAAACAAGCAGACAGCCATCCATTATTTTTAGATCTAAATTCAGATATCTCTGCAGTGCCACCTTGGGGTAGTTCATTTCAATGTTCTCAATTGCTTGAAGCATTAATGGAGGCAAAAGGAAACAATCAGACTCACAATTAACACACTAAGATTTTATGAACTTTCTGATGAAGCAAAAAATTGTTGCAGTGTCCAATTGTCAAACACAAATTTGTTTCCCTTAAGAATGGAACAAGTCAGCAAGTAGTGGGCTGAAGACAACATCAGAACTCTACTTTTACAGAACAATACAGAACTACAGTTCTGTTCAGACTTAAGTTTCTTTTCAAATCGCCATGTTATGAAAGAAGCTATTTGTTGTCTTTAAGCAAACAAGGGTTAGTGAACCATATTTCAAACGGTTTAGAAATTTGATGTAGCAACCTCCCATATTGTTATATCCTCATTGAACTTAAGCTAAAAGTTCATGTTTGCGTGAAAAGAGGGGGTGAATAACTGAATTTAATTATCTTATTTTGATCATTTGTATGCATCCAAAGATTAGGTAGAATTAGCCGTGGTAAATGTGCAGGATAGAGTGGAGGGGAGGGCCTGGGTGAGATGCTCTTTCAAAGACTCAGTGTAGACTTGCTGGGCCGAATGATCTCCTTTGCACTGTAGGGATTCTACGGTTCTGTGGGTACCCTCCCCAGAAGTATCTGATGCAACCACCTTGGAAACAAACAACCGTCTCTAGAACTTAGTGGAGTTGGTGCAAAGTGAGGAGAAAGATGTCAACCTCAATTAAAGCTGAAGTACAATTCAGAACGCCTAAAGTACCTGTTTCAAGGCAAAATGCAATACACCTTTCTTTTTGTTCAGGCCAATATATTATATGTTGGGCTTTTGATTACTTCCTCAATCAAAGAATAATGTACTTTAGGAAACAGGAAAGTTCATTTGAATTGAGCAGCCCTTTAACATCACTGCTGTTGATCAGATAAGAGACAGATGGGCCCTTTTCAATAAAACAGCTATTTATGGATAGATAGCACATTAGCTGGTATTATCACATGTGCTAGTTTGAAAGTAGAGGCACAAAAATTGAGAGTTGCTGATAGTCACTGGGAATACTGGATCTACGATAAAGGTTGCTTGGAGATGAATGTCTCAGCGTTACATTTGTTAATACTGAATGTCATAGACGATGTTCCTCAGTCTTCATCACCTGAGTCTCTACAGGTAGAGCAAAGCAACAGCATGTATTCCTTTGGAGTTACCTGACATCTCTAGCAGACACTTTCTAATCTTGCCAATCCCCCTTTGCTCAGGAAGCACTGAAGTAATTCCCAGTGCTGTGAATGCTCTGTCAACAAAAACTTAGAGAAACAGCATCTCCTTTCACAATCCTGTCACTAGAGAACATCACTAACATTTAATTTATACAGGCAGTAGATGCGCATAGCAAATGCATTGGTGAAGACTGCAAATTTGTGCACTAGCCCCTGAATTAGTAATAATACTCGCAGCAACTACCACAATGAGGTTAATGGAGAACCACACAGTACCCTTAGAATTTCTACAGTTACACTGGACAGCAAACGAGCACACATTTTAGCTCTACATAAAGATTTAAACTAATAGTAGGGTTAAATCACCATACTGCATATATGTTTCCTAATGCAGTACCACTATCAAGGTCTTACTGATGACAATGTTGAGCTAAAATGGATAATAGATTCTGGTAGAAAATGAAGAAATGGTGCAAAAGCTGAGATTTAGACAAAAAATGTAAATAATTGGACAGAATTTTTTTGAGAGAAAGGAGAAGACTTAATAATTGGGTAAGTGAAATTGCAAAGTAAAAAAAAACTAATTAAATAAATTTTGGCCCATTAAAAGAAAGATCGCCACAACTTATTTGATTTACTGGTTGTGCACTGAATTGATCTAGAAGCTCTTACTTTCAAGACAATTGAGAAGAAAGGCAAATATCATTGTTGTCAGCTGATGCACCCAGGGTTGTGCTGGGGCAATTGTCTTGATCCAATTAGACTTTGCACACTGTAAAATAAGTCTTGTAATAGACCATTTAACTTACATCAGCTGCTGTATGTAGTTAAAGATTTGAATGAAAACATTTTAACAGTCATAAATGTTTGGAAAATAGCTACACATTGACAGCTGCTGCAAAGCAGTCCTATCATTTTTCTAAATTCAATTTTCGTGGGCTTCAGATCATCTAAGTTCCAAATTAAAGTCATATTGGACTTAAATCTCCAAATTCTCTGGCTGTTCATGTCGACGGGATTCTGCTGCCCCACTGACATGGGGCGATGCCGATGGGAATTCCCAGGACCAGAGAATCCTGCTGCTAGCAGTCAAAACGCTACCTCCCAGAGAGGCTGGAGATTCTCACCCAAAATGTTAACTCTGTTTCTCTCCACAGATGCTGCCAGATCTACGGAGGTTTCCCAATATTTTCTGTTCTTATTTCAAATCATACCTTGACCATTGGTGAAATACAGCAGGAAGGACGTCACTGAGTTTTACCTGGCAATCACAAACTTATTATTTAGGAAAGCACTTAGCAGTCTGATAGCCTCTAATAGCCTTGAGCTATTCACACATAAATTCGTATTATAATTCCAAATGTCAAGCGTAGCAATTCAATTGTCAGTTTCGGGCACTGCTCAAATTGGATTCTTAGTTTGCTCTGAATCAGCTTTTAAAAATATTGCAAACTTATCTAAGTGGTATTTCGGGTCCGTATACAGCCTGTTATTTGCTAGGAGCAGATATTATTCACGTCCTACAAACATAAAATTTGAAGCATACACAGTGAATGATTAAATATAACTACAGGTCAAAAGGTCCCTGGAGTTAATTTCAACTTCCAAACTCAAACTTGACTTCTTACAACCTTCCAAGATGGATGATAATATGAGCAGGCCAACATGAGGTGGATATTGCACTGGAGAGACCGCTTGGCTAAGACATTCAAAGCTTTTACAATCTTTGTAGACTATTTTTTTGCTCCAAAACTTGTTTGAAGACCTGCAACTTGTAGTGAGTAACGAAGAAAGTTATTTTTGGGCTGAAGAAGTTTTTTTTTTAAATCCATTTTATGGATTGTGGGCATTGTGGACTAGGCCAAGATGTATTGCCCATCCCTAGTTGCCCTTCAGAAGGTGGCAGTGAGCTGCCTTCTTCAACTGTTACAATCCCAGAGGTGTAGGTACCTACACTATTTGGGAAGGAGCTGGCAGGGAAGGAGCTCCAGGATTTTCATCCAGCAAGTGTGAATGAGCGATGATACATTACCAAGTCAGGATGTTGAGTGACATGGAGGGAAACCTCCAAATAGTGGTGTTCCCAGGCATGTACTGCTCTTGCTCTTCCAGATAGTGGTGGTCATGCATTGGAAGATACTGCCTCAGGTACTTTGGTGAGTGCCTGCAGCTCATCTGGTACATGGTACATATTGCTGTCACTATTCATCGCTGGTGGAGGGTTTGAATGTGGAAGGGGGAGCAATCAAGTGGGCTACTTTGTCCTGGTTGGTGTCAAACTTCTTGAATATTGTTGGAGCTTACTCATCCAGGCAAATGGAGAGAATTCCATTACATTTCTGACTTGTGCCTTGTAGATGGTAAAAAGGCTTTGGTGGGTCAAGAGGTGAGTTTCTCGCAGCAGTATTCGTAGGTTTTGATCTGCTCTGGCATTTATTTATTTATATGGCTGGTCCAGTTAAGTCTCTGGTCAATGGTAACTGCTCCCCCCCACCACCAAACCAGGATGTTGATTGTGGGGATTTAGTAATGGTAATGTCACTGAATACTAAGGGGTATTGTTTCAATTCTCTCTTATTTGAGATAGTCATTATATGGCACTTGAGTCGCTTGAATGTTACTTGCCACTTGCAGCCCAAGCCTGGATATTGTCCAGCTCCTGCTGCATTTTGACATGAACTGCTTCAGTGTCTGAGGAGTTGTAATGGCTCTGAGTCATTCTTATATGATGAAAAGGAGGACAAAATGGAAATGGCTAGACTGAGGAACCATGAGAAAAGGACTCCAGTGAAGATGTTTAATTTCCCTCTGGAACCCAAGAAACAAGGAGGGAAGTAATACAGTTGTCAAAGATGCAAGAAATAATTAAGAAAGTCAAGAGGCACTGAAGGTTCCAAGTGATAACCACCTCAATTTCATTCCTGCAAGTTGTGTGCAACAGCACTCATCCTTTGTCAAACATTTACGTCAATGCCCCAGAAGATGAATTGTTGCTTTCATCCTGCACCATCCAGCGTTCTAGTCCCAATTACTCAAAATCATTTTATCAGGGATGATTGACTCTGGATCAACATTATCCCCTGAGGTTAAGACTTACAACTCCAATGTGTCATGTAGACAGAGGGATTACATCAACAGTGATAGAGCAGACAAAGGCATTCAGAAGTTTCATTTCAAGTCCTTGGATAAATTTCCTGGAGCCTAGCAGTTATACGAGCATCCCTAGAATCAAATCAGTTTAACGAATGCTCCCCAATGTTTTTGCATGGAAACGGTTACTACTTCCCGATACTGAAAGAAATGGCAAATGTGAAGGCACTCCATGTTCAAAAACCAGGTAAGGTTTTCCTCACCTTTCAGGGCATCTACCACTCCAATTCCATGAGCAGGACCTTCCCTCCAAAGACTTCTATTCTGTTCCTCCAAAATACAGAAAGCCCACTTGCTTGAAGGCCACTATGCTGTGGACATGAACCCTCTTCTATGTAGTCATCGTGTTTTAATCTTTTATAACAAAATTCACAAAAATATCAATAATTTAATGTCCTCGAACTGTAACTATGTCTTATTAATACTTCTATGCTTTTGTTCAATCACTTTGCTGATCCAGCTCCCAATCTACGTGTCCTATGAAGTGTTTCCTGAATGTTGAAAGGTGGATCAGTGAAAAGATTCTTCTGGAACCTCTAGGTGACCGTTGTCTTAGTGAAGTTGCTTTACCTTAAGTAAGATTCCATTACCTTGCATTACCAGCCTCCCATCCATTGACTCAGCCTACACTTCCCACTGCCTCGGCAAAGCAGATAGCATAATTAAGGACCCCACACACCCCGGACATTTTCTCTTCCACCTTCTTTCTTCGGGAAAAAGATACAAAAGTCTGAGGTCACGTACCAACCGACTCAAAAACAGTTTCTTCCCCGCTGCTGTCAGACTTTTGACTGGACCTTCCTTGCATTAATTTGATCTTTCTCTACACCCTAGCTATGATTCTAACACTACATTCTGCACTGTCTCGTTTCCTTCTCTATGAACGGTATATTTTGTCTGTAGAGGGCATAAGAAACAATACTTTTCACTCTATGTTAATACATATGAAAATAAATCAAATCAATTCATTATGTCAAGTTGCTGGGCCTAAGTCTGAAGCTCTTTCAGGCATTTATGTTAAAAAAAATGCCTTAAAGAAGTTACACAACATTTATATTATGAGAGATAGCAACATCTGCAACTATCCGAGAGGCCATTGGTCATTCCTGACCAAGTAATCTAAATCAAGAACAGAGGATGCTGGAAAAATTCAGCAAGTCTTGAAAGTGCAAATGTTGTTTTCAGACTAATCCTCAAAGCATACTGAAGCAGTGGTAATCACCACCAGTATGATAACCTCCTGACAACATGGCGTCATAGAAATCTCATGGACTTCTCACTTCAGTCTGAGTGTCTTGCATGTCATGAGAAACATCCCACATTAGTCAACTCAGCCGTAACCCAAGAATCAATTGAGTGAACTTTTATTGCAACTCCTCGAAGGTAAGCACATTTACGAACACAGAAAATAAATACCAAGGGAATCTGAGGAAGTAAGGTTACAGTAAATGCAGACATGGATGACCTCACATTATAAGGCGACGACACAGAGGTAAGTTACATGGAAATAATTTTTTTTTTTAAATGGTTAAAATAACAATAAAAGCAAGAAATTCACCCTATCACAGAGGCCCAGGTTGTCAGGGAATCATCTCAACACACTGTGCACCAGTGATTTGATTTATTATTGCGACATGTATTGGTACACTGTGAAAAGTATTGCTTCTTGTGTGCTACACAGACAAAGGAAGGAAAGGAGAGGGTACAGAATGTAATTTTACAGTCATGGCTAGGATGTAGAGAAAGATCAACTTCATACAAGGTAAATCCATTCAAAAATCTGATGGCAGCAGAGAAGAAGCTGTTTTCAAGTCAATTGATACATCTCCTCAGACTTTTGTATTTTTTTCCCAGTGGAACGAAGTGGAAGAGACTATGTCCGAAGTGCATGAGTTCCTTGATTATGCTGACTGCTTTTCCAAGACAGCCAGAAATGGAGACGGAGTCAATGGATGGGAGGTTGGTTTGCGTGATGGACTGAGCTTCATTCACGATCCTTTGTAGTGTCTTGTGGACTTGGACAGAACAGGAGCCGTACCAAGCTGTGATACTACCAGAAAGAATGCTTTCTATGATGCATCTGTAAAAGTTGGCGAGAGTTGTAGTGGAGATGTCAAATTTCCTTAGCCTCCTGAGGATGTAGAGGTGCTGGTGGGCTTTCTATAGTATCAGCATGGAGGGACCGGGACAAGGTGTTGGTGATCTAGACACTTAAAAACTTGAAGCTTGTGACCACTTCAACTTCATTCCCATTGCTGTAGACAGGGGCATGTTCTCCACTACACTTCCTGAAGTCGATAACTATCTCCTTCATTTTATTGACATTGAGGGAAAGATGATTGCCATTGTACCATTTCATCACATTCTCCATCGCATCATTGTTTGAGATCCGACCCACTAAGGCGGTGTCATCAGCAAACTTGAAAGTAGAGTTGGAATGGAATTTGGCCACATAGTCATAAGATTGTCCAACAGGTTTGAAATTCTTGCAGTTTGGATGGAAGGTCATTGATGAAACAACTGAATGGTTTGTCCTCGGACATTACCCTGATGTCCTGGGACTGAGATGATTGACTTCCAACAACTAGAACCACCTTCCTTTACGCCAGGTATGACTCCAACTACTGGAGAGTTTTCTATTGACTCCAGTTTAGCCAGAGCTTCTTGATGCCACATTCGGTCAAATGCCTTAATGTCAAGGGCAGTAACTATCACCTCATTTCTTCCAGTCACCTTTTTGTTCATGTTTAGATTAAAGCTGTAATGGGGTCAGAAGCTGAGTGGCTTCACAGAATCCAAACCGTGTGTCAATGAGCAGATTGCTTCTCAGTAAGTGTCACTTGGTAGCACTGTTGATGACCCCCTTCCAGTGCAGCGAAGGTTCACCAGGCTGATTTTTGGGATGACAGCATTGTCCTATGAGAAGAAATTGAGTCAACTAGGCCTGTAGTCACTGGAATTTAGAATAAGCGACTATCCCATTGAAATGGATAAAATTCTGACTAGATGCAAGAATGATGTTTCTTCTGGGTGAGGAGTCTAAAATAAGGCATCACAGTTTCAAGATACGGGGTAGGCCACATAGGACCGAGATGAGGAGATAGTAATCAAGAATGTTTAAATCCCCATACACGATGATGGTGATGGCCATTGTTTAGTTCATGCTGTTTCCAGGGCTTTGGTGAGCAGAAAACGTTTCCAGCATGCTTTGCCCGAAAATTTCGCACAGCACTTTCAGCTAAACCTTGATCGTTACAAGGCATTATTTCATGACTTCATTGATGCGGCAGAATGGGAGGATGCCATTAATGAGTGTGATCCTTTGTTTGTTCCTCCTGAAGGAGTACCTTTAGGTCTGTGTAATATTCTTCACTCGAGTATGGTGAACCTATTAAATTCCCTGCCGCGAAAGGCTGTGGAGGCCAAGAGTCACTGGATATAACTAATAAGGAAATAAATGGATTTCTAGATTGTAAAGACATCAAAGGGTATGGGGAGAGTGCAAGGCTAGAGTGTTGAGATTGAGGATTAATCTTGGCCATACTGAATAGCAAAGCTGGCTCGAAAGGCCGAATGACCTATCCCTGCCCCCATTTTCTATGTTTCTATCACTTTGCTTATGATCAATACTAGATTGATGGGATGGTAATTGGTTGGGTTGGACTTGTGCTGCTTTTTGTGGACAATCTGAATCATTTTCCACATTGCCAGGTGCATGCCAGTATTGTAGCTGAAGTGAAGCAGTACCTAATGAAGTGAACTAAATTGACTGAATCTGGCATCTGTGATATGGGGACCTCAGGCGGAGGCCAAGTTGAATCATACTCCTGACTAAAGATTGTTTCAAATGCTTCAGCCCTACGTTTTGCACTGATGTATTGAGCTGGTGGTGAGAACTCCCAGGGCAACTCCCTCCTAAATTGGTGGGACAGGACAGAGTCAGCGATGGTGATGGTGGTGTCTGATAAGTTGTCTGTAAGTTATGAATGAGCGAGGACAACTATGTAAGGCCAATGCTTGACTAGCTTGAGACGCAACTCTCAATTTTGGCATTACCCTCAGATGTTAGTAAAGTGGACCTTGAAGGGTGACTGGGCTGTGTCTAACATTGTTGTTTCCAATGCCTCGGTCGATACCAGGTGGTCCATCTGATTTCAATGCCTTTTATAGACATTGCCATGGTTTGATACAATTTAATGGCTTGCTTGGCCTTCTCACTTAAGAGTCAACCAGATTGCTGGAAGTCTGGAGTTGCATGTATGCCAGCCCAGTTAGGGACAGCAGATTTCCTTCTCTAAAGGACATCAGTGAACCAGATGGATCTATCTGACACTCGACAATGGTTTCAAGTTGACTATTACCAAGACGACCTTTTTAATTCCATATTTATTAACTGGTTTTAACTTCACCATTCAATGCCATGTCCCCAGTGCATTAGCTTGGGCCTCTGGATTACTAGTGCGGTGACATTACCACTATGTCACTGTCCCCACCCCCCCATTGACATTTTAGGAGAGGACTAGAATAGGTGATTTGATAGTTGTGCACATCTTTGGCCACGTTGGAATTTTATTGCTCCACCTGCCGTAAGAATCAGAGACGGCAAGGGGTGGAACATAAAAAGGTCCATTGACCTCAGGTGGGATTTTACGGTTTCAGGATGAGTGAGACAGTAAAATCCTACCCTAAGGGATGATTTCGCATGGTCAATCCGCCTAACCTGCACATCTTTGGACTGTGGCAGGAAACCGGAGCACCAGGCGGAAACCCACAACACGAGAGCAGTACATTCTAGAGCCAGCCACGGGACAGGATATTCTCGGTGTGCTAATGTACAATGGGAATGGGTAAATCTATAACCTTATTGTAAAGGAGCCCCTAGGTGACAACGATCATAACACGCTACAATTTCATGCTCAGTTTAAAGGGGAGAAGCGTGGAACAAATGTTGTAAACCTAAATTAAATGTAATTATAAGAGTCTGAAGGCGGAGATAGCTAAGGTGAACTGAGAAACTAGGTTGAAAGTGAGAACAGTAAAAATGCAGAGGCAGACTTTTAAGGAAATATTTAATAACTTTCAGCAAATACGTATCCAGGGAGAAAGATAGAAAAAAAGACTATTTGAGAAAAACGCATCTCTTGTGCCGAAATCTGGAATGAACAGGGGAACGTGTACATATACTGTACTTGGATTTCCAAAAGACATTTGTCAAAGTTACTAGAAAAGTGCAGATGGCGCAGGGAGTAACATATTAGTACGGATAAAGGAATTGTTAGCTAACAGGAAGCAAAGAGTAGGGAAAAAATGGGCCTTTTCAGGTTGGCAAGCTGTTAGTAGTGCAGTGCCAGAGAAATCAAGGCTGGGGCCTCAACTATTTACAATCCGTGTCAATGAATTGGATAAGGAGACCAAACGTATGGTAACTAAATCTGCTGATGACACCAAGATAGGCTGTCAAGCTGTTAGGGAGCAATAAGAGATATAGATATGTTGAATGCATGGGAAATCAACCACTTTAAAGAGGAAGTGAAACCACAAACCGTACTCAGGCTTAGACTCTGTCAACATTGTGGTGAGGATCAATGAGGTACCAAAGGTGCATTCAACCATGGAGGGATGTAGAAGTGAAGATAGAAATCCATTGAGTTGGCAATTGAATTTTTTTTTTTACGGGCACTGCATCTTGAATTTGTTACAGATCAAAGTGCAATCGACAGGGAGGGTTTCAACAATTTCAACTTTCTAGGAAGCCTCAGCAACTTCAAATGAAAGGTGTGTGCACACATTGGGGCTGAGTGCACAGCTATGCAGAAAGGACCCCTCCCTCTCCCACCACTGCCCCTCCCCCACCCCACCCTCCGCTCCCCATCCAGGCGCAATTGACACCTCGTCTCTGCCAGAGGACTGCGAAGTTGTACGCCCTCACTTGCAACTTCTGACATGGAGGAAGGGAAATCTCTGCTGCAGGATGGAGTGCTGCAATGACTTATCCTGCTGAGTGACAAGGAGGCATGGAGATTAAAGCGACCTGACCATTTCAGAATTTACACGTCTGACAGGCCGGAATAAGGTATTGATCACAAGGCCTGCCTGAAATCATTATGTCAGGGGTGATCTTGAGGTCTGCCAGGGCTAGAATTGGTTGGACTTCAACCTGGTGTTGTCAGACTTCTTACCGTGTTTACCCCAGTCCAATGCCAGCATCTCCACATCAGGGCTAGAAGGTGTGGTCCAGCCATGACACCCTTCCATCCCAGCAGAGAATGGTGAGGTCAACTTGTTGCCCTCAACCTGAGCCCACACAATCCCCAGGACTTCTAAGGGCCTTCCTCTGCAGAGGGGAAAATGGCCACTAGACCTACCTTCTTGTGCTCCCTAGGGACCCAAGATGTCAGTGCCACTGTTGGCACTGCCAACGTGCATAATCTGAAGGGAGGCAGAGTGGGAAGTCTGAGGGGGAAGGGGAGCCTCAGTGGAGGTTTAACAGGGAAAAGGAAGTCTGAGTGGCTCTGAGGTGGGGGAGGTGGAATCAGCTCAAGTCACCTTCATACCTGCGTGGTATAGGAGGCGGGTGTGGTTACCCGTTATTTGTGGGTGAAGGGGAGGATGCTCCTCTTTTTGTGAGGGGTTTGACGGTGCATCACTTTTTGGGTGGATCATGGACACCATGGCGCCATTTAAAAATGGTGGTCTGGTCTCATAAAAGCATGGCTGGCCAGCGGGTTGTCCAGTGTGCATAAATTAACATCTATCATGTGAGAGAATCTCATCTGTTGGTTGTGGGAAAGCCTCCAGTTTTCCTGCTGGCTTGGGCACTTAGCCCAAATTTATGAGAATTGTGGCCATAGTAGATGGAGCATAAATATTGAAAAATGTGCGCTTATCCATTTTGACAGGAAGAATAAGAACAAAGAACAACACAGCACAGGAAACAGGCCCTGCGGCCCCACAAGCCCACGCCACCCATTTTGACACTCAGTGAGTGCCTCATTCCAATCCTTCTTCTACCTACCACTTTTGCCTACGCCTCTTGGACTTCACAATAAAGGGGTGCAAATAGAAAAACAATACTGTATTTAAATGGAGAGAGACTGCAGAATTCAGTGGTACAGAGGGATCTGGGCATCCTGGTACATGAATCACAAAAAAAAATTCATATGCAGGTACAGCAAATTATTAGCAAGGTAAACGGAGCGTTGATGTTTATTACAAGGAGAATGGACTGTCAAAGGAGGGAAGTTTTACCACAACTGAACAGGTTGGCCATACTGTGTACAGTTTTGGAATCATTATTTGAAAAGGGACATAATTGCGCTTGAACCAGATAAGGGAAGGTTCATGTGACTCATTCCCAATAAAGAAGTTATCTTCTGAGGAAATGTTGAATACACTGGGATTATATCCATTGGACCCCGGGAGAATTGTAATGAAATATATAAGATCCCAAGGGAACTTGATTGGGTGGATGCCAGGAGACTGCCTGCTCTTGTGGGGGAGACTGGAGCTGAGGGATGCAATTGAAGAATCAGTCTCCCAATTAAGATGGAAATGAGGATTTTTTTTCTCATCCAGAGGATCATTGGAGTATAGAATTTTCTTTTCCCGAAACCAACAGAGTTATTCAATTTCTTCAAGCTAGATCGATTTTTGATATTTATGAAATGAAGTCAAAAGGTTATGGGAAGCAGACAAGGAAGTGGAGTAGAGACTGCAACCAGATCAGCCATGACTTTATCAAATGATGCAGATGGCTTGAAAGAAAGAACAGCCTGCTTCTGCTCCTAATTTCTATGCTCTAGATATATTTGTTACATAGCTTGTTCAGGGCCAAAGGGCACAAGCTTACTAGCCGCTCATGCCACCCTCTCGCTGCAGCGTGGTCACAGAATGTCACGCCCAGCCAAATCTCTGTTCACTATAGCGGGATGGAAAAAGCCTGCCGGTGTGAACGGCCGTAACATTCCGGCCAAAGGTGTGAGTTCCAAGTCGCATTAATCACAACAGGAACAAAAGGCAAAACCTTTAGAGCAGTTTTCATGAAAAACGTTTCCCAATAGCTATTCCCATTGAAAGTCAGATAATACATAGCAATAGCAGTTAGACAGAATGTGTGTAACACAGAAGAGATTCTCCTCTTCTAAGACACTCCTCTTCTTCAGAGTTAAAAATTTGTCCCCCCTGTTTTTGGACACAGATGTTGCAATTTGCAATCTGCCCCCAGTCCTGTTGATGCTGGCAGCATACAATCATAGAATCCTCACAGTGAAGAAGAGGCCATTCAGTCCATCAAGTCTGACAGAGTACCTTATTCGGCCCTCTCCCCACCCTATCCCCATAACCCACGCATTCAACGTGGCCAACCCACCTAAACCTGCACATCTTTGAACAATCTGGAACCGCCTGGACAATTTTTGCATGATTGGAGCATATAGCCATGTGTGATCCACACCGCTGTCTGAATGTTCAACAAGGAAGCCTTGCAGCCCATCAATGCAGCCTGCCCCACGAAACGGGAGCTGTAAACATGAGGAGAAATTTGTTGCTAACTGTTTCTGCATGGATTGAGTGAAAGAAAGTACATCCCAAAAGGAACAACAGGGGAAAAAAAGGCTCTTAGGTTCATGGTGATGGCACAGGAGGGCTTAGTGATAGATATTGTGAGGAGGATACAGGCCACGTGGCCCTCAAAGAACATGCTCCAAAACGAATGGGTTCGGGAGGCAAAAAACCGAGAATCTGGTCCAAAGGACTGAGCAGAAGTGCCATAAGAAGTTTCATGGCCTCAAGAGGGTGGTCAAAGCCTGTGAATGCATTTTCAAAGGATATCTCGTGCTGATGCACCATCAATCTTTCAAATTTCATAATGCACCACAGCTGTATCACTGACCAATCAGCATTCCAAACCCTGGACTTCCATTCAGGAAACCAGAGTATAAACAGGGTACAGATAGTCTAGGTGACTCTTCTTTGCCTCCTCCTCTTTGTTCTCATTTAATTTCACCAACACTTGTAGGCTTAAGTGGATACTCTTGTACTATTTATTGACAAACATTATCTGTTAACTTAGGCTGGCATTAAATAAGGCAGCGACATTCCAATTTTCATCCTCAACAGTGGGGTTCACTTGATTTCAGACTGCTTCCCTGTTATCTGCTTCAAGGTTTCTTTAATTTAAATTTACAACGTTTCAGTGCTAATTGGTTGTTTGACTCCAATGTTATTTATGAGAAGAATTTTCCAATTACAGCAATCAACTATCCTTGTCTAATAGCTCAAAGGTATCTATCATTCATGCATTCTTACGTCATTGCATTTTGAATAAGCAGCACAGGACACAAGTATTTTTGTTTTCATCGTTCTTTATTTTACACTAGTACTTGGTCTGACTTTAAGTAATGCGATAAAACAAATGTGAAAATAAATATGAAATGCAAAGAAAGAACTTAAAAGTATACTGGATGTTTTGGAACCTCAGGCCGGTCGGCGCAACATCGTGGGCCGAAGGGCCTGTTCTGCGCTGTAATGTAATGTTCTATGTATAGCATCTTGGAGCCAAGGGTGTACTTTTGTCTCGTCATTGGAATAGAACTTAAACCCCAAATCTATCTGATTCAATATATTTTCATAACATGAAGTACAGTTGTACCTCACGGGAAAGTTCTTTGTGAGTACCAACTTGTTGCCTCATGTGTTCAGTTCTTCAGGCATTTTCTGCAGGGACCTGGGGACTTGGCAATGGACGAAAGACTTCCTATGTTTTATCTGCACTCAATGTATAAGAGGCAAGAGTATGCAAACCTCCTGCCCTCTGTTACTTTAAGACTCTAAATAACATATTAATGTACAAGTCTCCATGTGAGACTGTAAATAATGCAAAAAAACTTGTGAAAATTTGAATAGCAAACATACCATTAAGTCAATATTAAAATATTTATTTGTACCATGGGGTTCTGGGGATTAAATCCAGATGTGAGATGAAATTTGAAATATGTACTAAGTCAAAAGCTACCATGAGCCTGAGGCTGCTTGGAAGTGCCTTACTGTTTCCTAATCATGTTTATATAAGATGATTCCATTTGAGAATCAGACACAGGATTGAATTTTCCCCTGGGACCAGCGTCCACTTCCCCAGCATAAAAGACAGCGTCAAGGCTACCTCTCCATGACTGTCGCCCTACAGCCATTTAGCGGCTGTTAGGCCTTCAAATGGCTTGAGGCAAGCCTTTGGCTCCAATCCGAGGAGGAAGTCCCAATCAAACGGTCAGCGGGTGCTTTGCTCTCAGCAGTGCTGTCAGTCACGATAGCAACTTCTAGGACAGCAGACAACCCCTAAAGGCAGGCAGCTCGTAGCTAGGACTTGCCGGGAATTTCAGGGTTTTGCCGGGGTCAGAGTGGTAGGCCCCAACAAACCTGAGTGGGGAATGAGGTAAGTTTTTTTGATGGGAGGGGCCAGAGTGAGTCCACCACCCAGCCTGGCCACATGGCTCTCCTGATTTTGCTGCTAGCCATTAACTGGCCAGCGAAAGGCTCCCACCGGCCAGTGGCTGCCGGACACGTCTCCCACAATGGATGGAACACCTGTGTTCTCAGAGGTGGTGGACACAGCATCATTATCATAGTGTCCAATTATGCATACCACGGTCCCTCTCCAACCACCCCACCCCCCACCTACCCCACCTTCCCAAATTCACTCGGGGCAGTGTAAAATTCCAGGTGTACCCTTTTGTTTTGGATGAATCAACCAAAGCCCATAGATTTTTGCGAACTTGGTGAAGATCAAACCCACATACCAGTGCTTGGCATGGATCATGGGAAAGCACCATGTTGGTCAATGCCATATTCAGAAGAGATAAGGCCTTGGCCTTGTTCTTGGAACTAGGTGTGTGATAAATCTTCACTTCAACACACCGGAATGGTGAAGTAAAGAATTCCTTCTATTCGCTTCATGAGTGACGAGTGGTGTTTTTGATGTGTAAGATACATTTTGGTGTCAGCGAGTGGCACCTAACGGCAAGATGTTGACTTGCTGCTTCTCAGAATCTCAGTTAGATTTGATCAACACCAGAGTCAAACTTCATGCAACTGCTTCAAGACAATATTCAAAGGTTGCAACACCGCAGGCATCAGAAACATCTGAGCACCTATTAGGGGGATCAGACATTCTCTTCACATTGACAACCAGCAGCAGTAGAATAATAGCAAAACCCAGTGAGTCATGTTGCCAGATGTGGGACTTTTCACCTTCCATCTTTACCCAACTCAACTCCAGAGGGAACCAGACACAGTCTCTGATTTTAAGAGTGTTGAATTGCAGTTGGTTGGTAGGGGGATGGGTTAGCCAATTAGCGGCTGCTGGGGGCAGGAATAGAAGCTGGATTTTGCCAGAATGAACCTCATTTAAATTCACCATAGCAGCCATTACTGTGTTTGCCCTTTGGCTGATACAGCAGCAGTAATGATGGATGAAGGAAGACAAGTGGTGGAATTTTCTGGCCATGCTCGCCCCCAAGGTCAGAAAACCCCACCCGAGATCAACGGACCTTTGCAATGGTCTGGGTCCCACCTGCTACTACTCCCATGGCAGGCAGGTCAATAAAAATTCTGCTCAAGATGTCTGACATCTGAGGCCAGGCTGCCCTCACTTGGACGACCATAAGGTCTTCCTTGAGGCATTGAGGGAAAGGAAGTTCATTCTCTTCCGAAATGATGGCGACAGAAGGGGAAATGGTGATGTGGTGACAATGTCACAGGGCAAGTAAGCCAAAGCTCATGCTTTAGAGGACATGGGTTCAAATCCCACCAAAGCTGTTTGTGAAATTTAAATTCAATGAATAAATCTAGAATTGAAAGCTAATCTCAGTATAGATGACCATGAAACTACTAATTTTTGTAAAAACACCCCAAGTTCACAGTTGTCAATGCCAATAGATGACGGTATGGCAACATTTTGGATCATGGCATTTGTCTTCCTGAGAGTCCATTTGCTAGTGTAGGTGTTCTTCTGTATGGAAGAGCATCACATGACATGTTAGCTCATTTTCTCTTTAAAGATGCAACCCTACCTGACCTGATGAATAGTTTTACATCATCTTCAGATTTCCAGCATCCATAGTATTTTCCTTTTGTCTAAATATAATTCAGTTGCTTTGGCTTTATGTACCAGATTGCCAGGGCTCAAGATCTTTAGACATGACCTACGGACTATAATATGGACACTCATGGACTGACTGAATAACTGAAATATCCATCCAGCCAACTGAACTGTTAAAATTATTTCTAACCAAGGTACTTCGCTTAACACTTTAAAAGGAAGATTAACTGTAAGAGTAAAATATAATGCTAAAGCTGGAAACTGTAATAAAAATAAACATCAGGTGTATTGCACCTG
Organism: Carcharhinus amblyrhynchos; assembly: GCF_965287045.1. Classification (NCBI taxonomy): domain Eukaryota; kingdom Metazoa; phylum Chordata; class Chondrichthyes; order Carcharhiniformes; family Carcharhinidae; genus Carcharhinus; species Carcharhinus amblyrhynchos. The sequence goes on along the minus strand of NC_137340.1, from coordinate 9,466,470 downwards.
CAGACACAACAGGTGAATCATCAATTGAGGTAGAACCGTTCCGACAAAGCCTGATAAAGAATCTGTGTTATTCTGAGGAGAAAATCTACATCTGAAACATTAGTCAATCTTTTTCACAGATGCTGCTGAGTATTTTGAACACCTTCTGTTTTCAATTAATGATAATAAATATAATGTAATGGGTACAAATAGCATCTACTGTTTACCATATTGGGTACTTATCCCCTACTGATACAGATGACTCTACTAAATAAACCTGTCATGTGACATATTTCCAAGGATATGAGTTATATCCAATTTTGATTAAGGGTAAAAGCAAAGTAACTCATCAAGAGAGAGTCTGCATTGAGCACCAGAGACCAAACATTCTTCGTTCATTCATTTCTCACTTGGCAATAACATAAATCATTGCCGTTTTGTGATCATTTGAGAGTAGCCCTGACCTCTGAGGATTAGACTGCTGTTTCTCACTCAAGGATTTGATAATGTCAGTAACAACTGTATTTCTCCACAGGGAGTATCCAAAGAAACATGTTTGCATCTAATTTACATATTCAATTTATGATATACTGAACAAAATATTCAGTTTAATGAGTGACTGCTTATTAGAACTTCAAATGTTAAGACTTCATTGAGTTTCCCAAAATATTACAATCATGTGTAATATTCGTTAGCAGCACTGTTAATGCAGTATGACCAGTTAATTTATTATAACCACTTTGCTTCAATACAAGTATATATTGCACTGGAACACACGAACATCTAGAATAGGAGCAGAAGTAGGCCATTTGGCCCCTCAGCCCTGCTCTTTCAGTCAATAAGATCATGGCTAAACAGTTCGTGTTCAAATTCCACATTTCCCATCTTTGCCTGATAATCTTTGATTCCCCTGCTTAAGAAGAATCTATCTAACTCCGCAATATTCAATGACCGCCCCCCTCCCCGACCCCTGCCACCTCCACCGCCTTCTGAGGTGGAGAGTTGCAAAGTTGCACAACCCTCAAATATTCTCCTCACCTCTTTCCTGAAAGGACGACACCTAATCAGAAACAACATTTCCACATCCACCTTACCAAGGCTGTTCAGGATCAAGTCACCCCCCACTCTTCTAAACTGCAGTGGAAACAAGCCCACTATGTCTAACCTACCCATTTCCAGATATCAATCTAGTAAACCTCCTCTGAACCGCCTTGAATGCGCTTATTTCCTTCCTTAAATAAGGAGACCAAAACCGCAGACAGTACTTCAGATGTGGTCTCAGCAATACCCTATAGAACTGAAGCAGAACATCCCTGCTTTTATGTTCAATTCCTATTGTAATGAAGAGTGACATTCCTTTATCATCTTAATTCCTTGCTGTACCTGCATACTGACTTTTTGATACCCATACAGATTGCATTTGTTGCATAATGTCTTTCAAGTTTTAAGCAACATAAATGAATAAAATTAAAATAATAGGTACAGAACTTTGTAAAGGTCTTCAATATGGCATCATAAAGTAAACTCCTGACTAAGAGAGCATGTAAAGCCAGGGGACAACAGAATTATAGACAGTAAACTGGCTATAAAATAAAAAATAGACAGTATGGGTTGAAGTTATTTACTCAAATTAATGGAAGGTAGTTCGTAGGGATGAGTTCTGGCACCGCTGCTGTTCTCCAGTTACATAAAGGATTTGGATTTTGAATCGGAAGTACAATACCAAAATCTGCTCATGACACTGAATTGGAGGACGTAGATTATAGGGTCAACATAATGAAAATGCTAATCGCAAGTACATGATCAGGCCATTATGTTCTTGGCATTTTAGGCAGCAAACAGGTAACTCTGAAGTGCCTTCCCTGCAACTGATGATGCACACACTGTAAATAGTGTATATAAACTACTTTTTAAGTCAATATCCTGATACACCCACAGCTCTTCCTTATTAGAAGCTTGGCTGAGCAATCCTACAACATGGTAGCACTGGTGGCAGCACCTACTTGGCTAACTGCTGATGCAACATGACAAGCACCCATTGCGCAAGGTGATCACAATCCTGGGTCGGCATGAGGCCTCGTTAAATGCCTTGGTGACATCGTCACCAAAGTTGGGTAACGGTGACAGTGCTGCAATAAGCAACTGCCCCTATCTGCCTGTTTTCAAGCCTCAAAGTCCCAGATTGTTGCTGGAAGACTTGCTGCAAAAACTTTCTATATTTAAGCGTGGTCTTTGGTCTCTTGACCCAAATACAACCAATCTAGGTTGGTTCTTTCCCTTCTTTTGCGTGACTGGGTGTGATTCAGATCATTGATACCCATGTCTCTCGGGTGTCAGATGGGCGTGTTCAGTCTGTGCCTAATAACTAGTTCCGACCAACAACAGCCCTCACCAAAGCATCATCAGCCTGTCCCAACCGAGCAAGTTCAGTACACCACCTGGATATACGCTGAGGTGCTCAGAAGGTCCACTTGTCTTGCGGTGCCAAACTCAGAAACACCACTGAAGCCGAACCAGCCAAAATGGTACATAAGGCTGGAAACCTGTTCGCCATCATTTTGAAATGTTTATATTGTGATGTGAGGTGACAGTACAGACGGCAGAATTTTTCCACAAGAGGCACTGAGTGGCTCAGATGCTGCAGTATGGGACACTCCAGTGTTTCTGCTCAATTAGATTCTCCATCACACCCATAAAACTTGAAAGAGATCATAAACTGTCCAAATCCTCACCTTGTTGCACCATCACCAGCTCTGGAAGTATTTTGCCACTCTGGCTTTCAGCTGGCTAAACCTACCAGAACCTAGAGCTCCTATGTGAAAAAACACTCACTGGACTCTGACATTCACATGAATTAGTATCCTTTTTTTTAAGTTATTCTTAGTTGTAAAACTCTTCTGTACTACCTTCTTCCTGTGTGCGTGTGCGTATGCAGTTGTGATGACCAGTCCTCTGGTTTGAATGTACGAATAAACAATACTTTGGATTTGATCTAAAAGACGGTTTGCTGCAAGTCACTTTAAAATGACTTCATAGACAGAAAGGTTTGGGGAAACATGTCACATTGGCTATTTCAAAAATTAAATCTGATTATGAACAGATGGTGGAAAGGAGATCAGTTTGCCTCGCTCCCCTGGACGTAACAGACTCCAGCAAATAGGGAAAATAAAACAACAAAATAACACCTATCTCACACTTCGAAAGTAAAGTTTGTCTGCATTCCCAGGATTTCTAGTCAATTGACTGAGAGGTCAAAGGGCTCCCAATGTGCTTCAAATTTGACACAGGCACTGGCTGATCACCTTGCATGGCTCCTCACAATTCCTCTTCAGCCTTCCAATGTAAAACTTAGGGGTTGGGAAGAACAAACATGTTCAGGGTCAGATTACCATCACACCTTGCTGCATGGGGCAAGAGATCAGAGAGACCCTTTATGTCATTTGAAACCAAAGCATTTACCTACATAGGACAAATGTATGTGTTTACAGTAGGGCATCTGACAAAGTTGGTGAGATTCTTCCAATGGACACCAAGGTCACATTCTGCGAGGTCAGTGTGCCTGCTCACCCCTAGAAGGGTGCTACACCCACTACTACCAAAGATTAAGGAGGAACTTCAAGGCATGTTGCACAGGCGCATTATTTCCTGGGTCATACAACCAATCAACTGGTATTCCGATCTGGTCATCGTTCCCAAGCCCAATGGCTGTCTTCCACCTTGTGTGCATCTTACACACCTCAATGAAGACTTACACTGGAAAATCCACCCAATGGCATCAGTAGATAACTGTTTGGTCAAGCTCGCCAATCGCATTCTTTTTACCAAGCTCAATGTGAACCGCAGCTTTTAGCGAATAGCCCTTGACATTGGCTCTAGACTGTCAAAACCTTTATCATGTCATTTGGTCAATTTTGCTTAAACCACCTCCATTTTGACATTTCGTCACCCCCTAAAACACTCTAACATACCATGTCAACAATCCTCGAGGACAAACAAGGTGCTAATCTGCCGTATGGACATCATCCTCACACATAATTCTACAAGAGTTGAACACGATCATAAGGTAAAATAAATCCTCAAGGCTGTCCAGGAAGTGCGCTTCATGTTAAATTAAAAATGTGTGTTCTCCAAGACCAACATAAAATTCCTGGGACATATCATCTAATGGCATGATATTATAGTTGATCAGCAGAAAATGATGGAAATTACTGAGTTTGTCCAACACAAATTCAAGGTTTTCTTGGGATGTGTGAACCAGGTTGGAAAATTTATCATAACTTGTCTACAGTCATGGAACCCTGAGGGGATCTCCTACGCAATTTCCAACAATGGTTCTGGGGCGTGGAATAACTAAACGCCTTTTAATTCATTAAATATCGGCTAGTTTCCTTGGATGTTCTTGACCACACTTTGTTTACTGCCATCACCGCAGACGCCTTCTCCACTGGTTCAGTGTGAAATGTTAACAGATTGGATATGTTAATCTATGAGGTACATAATAAAGTTACACTGACATCTGGCAGTCATGTGCCAAGTACACTAGGCAACAGACAGTGTGGCCTTGATGGGTGATGTGCCTCTCCTGGAGCCCACAACTGATTTTTTTTAAAGTTAACGGAGGGTTCAGATAATACAGAGCAAGACTCCAACGTTCAGAGAAGGGAGAAAGCAATTGGGAGGGAAGGGACAGATTGCACTGGTCTTCATCAGTACTGCAGTGATACTTTTAGTTCTGTCCTTACCACTGATGTTAGCAGTAGATTTCCAGTGTAGAATATGTATGTATACACCATTTGTCACATTATGGTGCTGATTTTATGTCTGTATATGAGACATGGATTTAAGCAATTTCTGGACCTTGGTCTGAAAAGGAAATCTACTGAATAGACATCTTGAGGAATTTGGTCAGAAAATCAAATATTGATGAGAGTCCATGTGGACATTTTCAACAAAATGCAAAACTTTGTATGAACCATCCACCAGCACAACTGATCTCAAACGTTTTATTTAACGGAACTAATTAAGCACAAAGACCATATGTAACTATTACTTCAACGAAATAAAACCACCTGTGCAAATAAAGGAAACAACAAATCTATTCCAGCTCACCAAGATGCGCAGAGCTATAGGTCCAAAGGGAGGTTGCTGCAAACATGATCGACAGGTATTCAAGCTTTCCTTAAACATAGCAATAATTATGATTTTACGAACATGAATCTGCAGGTTACTTTGCATCATTCAATCATATATACGCGCGGTGGCTGAATGAATGCTCACATGCTTGAAGACAGTTTTGCTTTACAAACGTCAGAGGAGTTAGTCTTGTTTTTGTTTGATTGTTCAGAAACAAACAAGGTGCCTCCTACCTTATCCGCTCATACTTCTGTTGGTGACAATAAAGTGACAGCAGCATTGATTCCACTCTTGTGAATTATGTCATCACCCTCCTGCAAAACAGTATTACTGATTAGTATTACTTCAGGGTCTTTACATCAAGTGCAGAATTAGAAGTCATTTGCTTTTCCTTTCGAACCTCTCTGCATTTTCCTTAAATAACATGTTTCAATGAATAAATTTGACGAATTTAATGAATAAACGAATAATGCTTTGCGAACCGCAGGGGCGTTGTTTACAATAAACATTGAGTATCTGCAGCAGTCTCAGCTTTGGAAAACTTACTCAATTCTTCTAACTTGGCTCTTGAACTGGTGGGTTCAATAGTTTCAAAATTCTGCTGAAATATTCTTTGCGAAAGCTACCTGAGGGGTGCTTCCTGAAATAAGTCAATCCATCAGAAAGTACAGATCTAAATCAAATTTGTTTCGCCAGATATCAAAAACGGAAAGTTTTCAAAGCTGCATTAAAGCAATCACTTTTTATTTGAACTGCTCGTAATTCAGAAAATCAATCACGTCGTTCTCTGAGCTGAGATAATATAAAAAATACAATATAAAAAAGGATAGCAAGAGTTTTTATAAATATATAAAAAGGAAGAGGCTGGCTCGGGTGAATGTTGGTCCTTTAGAGGATGAGAAAGGGGACCTAGTGGTAGGGGATGGGGATATGGCTAAGGTCTTGAATAACTTTTTTGTTTCTGTCTTCACGGAGGAGGACGACGTGAATAATTTGCCGGGTGTTAGCGATGGAAAGGTGGTAGGACTGGAGGGTCTTTATGACATTACTGTTACTAGAAAGGCGGTGCTCGACAGACTGGAGGGGCTGATTGTGGACAAGCCCCAGGACCGGATGGAATGCATCCGAGGGTTCGGAAAGAAATGGCGGAGGTGATAGTGGATGCCTTGGTGGTTATTTTCCAGACGTCGCTGGATTCCGGGGAAGTGCCGGATGATTGGAAAACGGCTAATGTTACGCCGTTGTTTAAGAAGGGTGCCAGGCAAAAGGCGGGGAATTATAGGCCGGTTAGTTTAACGTCTGTGGTAGGTAAAATGTTAGAATCTGTCATTAAGGAGGAAATTGCGAGGCATCTTGAAGGGAATTGCTTGATAGAGCAGACACAGCACGGTTTCATTAAAGGGAAGTCGTGTCTGACAAATTTACTGGAGTTCTATGAGGATGTGTCTAGGGCGGTGGATAGAGGAGAGCCGGTGGATGTGGTCTTTCTAGATTTTCAGAAGGCGTTTGACAAAGTGCCTCACAAGAGGTTATTGCAGAAGGTCGAGGGACATGGAGTTGGGGGTAGGGTGTTAGCGTGGATAGAGGATTGGTTGTCAAATAGGAGGCAGAGAGTGGGGGTCAACGGGTGCTATTCGGATTGGCGGATGGTGACTAGTGGAGTGCCCCAGGGGTCGGTGCTGGGGCCTCAGCTTTTTACCATTTATATAGATGATCTGGAGGAGGGAACCGAGTGTAGAGTGTCGAAATTTGCTGATGACACCAAGATTGGGGGAACGGCAAATTGTGCGGAGGGTGTGGAGAGTCTGCAGAAGGATCTAGATAGGCTGGGCGAATGGGCCAGGGAATGGCAAATGGAATTTAATGTTGGCAAGTGTGAGGTGGTCCACTTTGGTAGGAAGAATGGTAGGAAGGACTATTACTTACAGGGCGAAAAACTGCAGCAGGCGACGTTGCAGAGGGACCTCAGGGTCCTTGTGCATGAGTCGCAAAAACCCAGCTTGCAGGTGCAACAGGTGGTCAGGAAGGTGAATGGGATGCTGGCCTTCATAGCGAAGGGGATTGAATATAAAAGTAGGGAGGTCTTGCTGCAGCTGTATAGGGCATTGGTGAGGCCGCAACTGGAGTACTGTGTGCATTTTTGGGCGCCGCACCTGCGCAAAGATATTTTGGCCTTGGAGGGAGTGCAGAGGAGGTTTACTAGGCTGATACCGGAGTTGAGGGGGTTGAGCTATGAGGAGAGGCTGAATAAACTGGGTTTGTACTCGTTAGAGTTTAGAAGAATGAGGGGAGATCTCATTGAGACGTATAAGATGATGAATGGGATGGATAGGATAGAGGTGGAAAGACTCTTCCCGCTCAAAAAAGACAGTAGGACTAGGGGACACAGCCTCAAGATAAAAGGGGGGCGGTTTAGAACGGAGTTAAGGAGGAACTTCTTCACTCAAAGGGTGGTGAATCTCTGGAATTCTCTGCCCGTTGAAGTGGTGGAGGCTGCCTCGCTAAATATTTTTAAGACGCGGGTTGATGGGTTTTTGATAGGAGAGGGGATTAAGGGTTATGGGGAGAGAGCGGGAAAGTGGAACTGAGCAGCGACAGATCAGCCACGATCTGATTGAATGGCGGGGCAGACTCGAAGGGCTAAATGGCCTACTCCTGCTCCTACTTCTTATGTTCTTATGTTCTTATGAGACTGTGGAAAGTCTAATTTTGTTTCATTTTGGAAGAACACAGTTCACACATAATTTTTGGACAAAGAAAGAAATCATGCCATTTTACTTATCAAATCTTATCAAGTGTTTGTCTCTGCATGAGACACCCAATTTGTTCCTTTCTCCTGCTGCTTGTACCTTTAATATTTTCTTTTTTTAAAAAAACAGAAACATCTAATTTCTTGTTAAAAGATTTAATCGATTCTGCTTCTGTAATGTTTGCCTGGCAGAGTAATTTACAAATGACGTAGTAGAGTTGTGGCGTCCTGCAGGCTTACCTCCACACTTGATTTGCACACATTTCAATTGTAGAAAAAAAACGTCAAGGTTATAACTACTGACGACCTGCTCACCCCTATTTCAGCATCTACAACACAGCCCTCAGCCACACTAAGAGCTCACAATATAACAAGTGGCCTGCAAGCTAAGGTAGCGGAAAGAAGGACAGGGTTCTTAAGTTCATAAGTTGTACTTTTCTTGTGTCCACGTCTTTAACACGAAAGAACTCAAATTTGTTTCGTGCCTCTCAGGACCTCGTGATGTCCTAAGGTGCTTTTTAGCGAATTAATTACATTTGAAATATAGCCACCATTGTTATTTAGGGAAAAAAAATGGCAGCCAGCTTGTACACAACAACATTTCACATACAGCAGGAGGTAATTAACTGATCTATTTTAATTCAATTATTATAAGGACATCTTTGACCAAGTCCATAAGAAACTACAAACAGTCGTGAATGAAGCCCAGTCCACAACACAGCTTCCCATCCATTGACTCCATCTACAATTCCCACTGCTTCAGAAAAGCGGCCAGCATAATTAAGGACCCCACGCACCCCAGACATTTTCTCTTCCATCTTCTTCTGTTGGGAAAAAGTTACAGAAGTCTGATACCAACTGCCTCAAGAACAGCTTCTTCCCTGCTGCCATCAGACTTTTGAATGGACCTACCTTATATTAAGTTGATCTTTCTCTACACCCTAGCTATGACTGTAACACTATATTCTGCATCGTCTTCCTTTCCTTCTCCCCTATGTACTTTATGAATGATATGCTTTATCTGGATAGTGCAAAAGAAACAACACTTTTCACTGTATACTAACACATCTGACAATAATAAATGAAATCAAATCAAATGTAAGCTTTTTTTGCCAGCAGCATATGTAAAAAAGCAATTAACGTTTGAAAATAAACTAAAAAGAAAAATTGCACTTTATAAATATGTTTGATTTGCCTGTGAAAGATGGCATTTACTCCAATAATTAGCAAATATATTTAAAAGAAATATTTAAGTTAAGTAACTACAGATTAAACAGGATATGTATCACCAGTTTAAACTTAGTAAAACAATGTAAGAATGACAGGTGGTCTACATATTTGAGATTGTCCTCTTGTGCATTGTGCTCTGTTCTGGTTTTATTACCCTCCAGTTTAGTAAGTAAATCCCAAGTACTGCTTTTCTGACAAGACGATAACACTTATTTTAAATGCTGTCTCTTTTGACAACCTGCATACCCATCAATTACCAGGTGCTCTGGTTATTTGCCAGCGATGAGGAATTTAAAATCTAACTAAATCATATTGATAAAGATCGCTTTTGTGGACTATAAAATTAAAGGTCACAGCGTAGCATCGAAATACCAGCAGGTATTTGTAGCAAATAATCAACTGATTCAGAAAGATACTGTTAAATGTTACAGTAGGTGACTGCAGCATTCAGAGAACGTTACAATTCATGAAGTGGCTGCTTAAGTATCTAAATGAACACATTCTGCCTACTTTATTCTGGCACATTGAAAAACTGAATGTGCATGCCATGATTTTCAAAGCAACTATCTTGATGAAATCTATGGATACAAAGCTTATATTTTCTGAGGCAGATCCAAATTGAAAATGGGAAATCGGAGACAGGGAACTGACCCTCCTCCATTCTCTAAGGAAACAAAAACTGAAACAGAGATTAAAAATTAAAAAGCAAAACTTCTGGCAGACTAAACGTGGTTGAGATTAGATATAGGGACACCCGAGCTCTGTTGCTGCAGTGGAAGATCGAATCTAATGACGCACTCTGGGCACGCTGAAGAATGATGTGGGTATGCCGGCGTTGGACTGGCGTAAACACAGTAAAAAGTCTGACAACACCAGGTTTTAGTCCAACCTATTTATTTGATAATAAATAGGTTGGACTAAAACCTGGTGTTGTCAGACTTTTTACTGTGTTCACGCTGAAGAAGACAGAGGCCAGTTCCCAAAGCTGCTAGCTCAGTAAGTTGCTTCTGTTGTTCCTGTTGCTTGTAGAAAACAGTGGTGGATTTATGCCATCCAGACAGAATTGAGAAAGTTCCGCACATGTGCCATTTTTGGTAAAGTCGGTACCCAGTCGGTTGGGCATAAGGTTAACTCTGAGAAGAAGGGGAGCTGAAATTCTTCATGAGGAAGACAGAATTTAAGGATTTTGTGTCCGAGTTTGATGACCTAAGTCCACTGCCCAGCCAATTTGTAAACTCTTTCTTAGCTGTACCTGCCACTTAATGTGCAATTTATTATTTGCCTCTCAATTCAAATGTAACTAATGTTGATTCTTTGTTAGAATAGCGGTTGTCATGCTGAGCAAAGGCTTTCCATTTCATAACTTCGAACTTAGACTGTATTCCTGTGGAAACTTCTGGAATTGTTTTACATATTTTACAATGGCCACTCACAAAGGTGACTAAGATGGCTGGCAAGAGGTCAGGTGACTTTTGCTTATTTAACATACTATCTCAACCTTCCACAAAGTTATTTTTAAATAACCCTGGATGTGAGGCCTCCCCAAATGGACAATCTCCCTGAATAGTCCAAGATCTACATTTTAAAATAAATTAAAACACAATTGATATTTTGTTTAAAACATTAAATGAAGTGATAAGTGACAACTGTGATTAAGATCTTCCATCTGGACCCATTGTTATAATGTATGTACTTTATAATTTGAACCATATACATTAGTTTCATTTGCCAGTTTTTTAAAATTTCTACGATTTTACATTGTAAATGCAATTTAGTCAAATGCAATACAAAAAACACCCCTTTGTAGAATTCACAGCTGCCATTGATCGAAGCTTACTCAAAACAAAATCAATGAATTTCTACACTAGGATTGCAAAAGAAACAAAGTCTACAGGACACATTATCCGCAAGTTAAGCTTGAAAGACCATCATCTATCTCCCATTTTGTACTGATGTCTCTGAATTTTCAAACCATTTTGGTTGTACGATGCCAATAGTGGTCATGTGATTGAAATTGAGTTGACATAATAAGTTCTATCCAAAAACTCAGTAGAGATCTGGGCAGTCTGCAAGAGAACACAGAAAGAGGCAGAAAAAACAGAGTAAATAGGCACTGTAATCTTTGCCTTTAAGAACCTGGAGGCTGTGAAAATCTTAGAAGTCTCTTAGCCTGATTCTTCTTTTCCTCAAAAAATTCCACCAGCACAAAACTTGGCCTCCTGGTAAAGAAGCCACAAGGAACTGACTTAATTGAGCTGCTGAGAAGCCAACCCTTCTGGAAATGCTGCAATAATCTAAATGTTCAACTTTAGCAATTTAAACTTATCTCAACTACATTGAGTGCAAAAAGGATCCTCAGTAACATGCCTGCACAGACTGACCTGCTGCAATAAGCCAAACACGTGAACTGTTAATTCTTGTCTTGGTTTAAACTTGTAGAATCTTCTTTCATTATATCTGTCCTGGGTGCATGGTGTGTGAATGACATAGCATTCGGGTGCTTTTGGGGTGAACGTGTGAACAAATAATCGTAATTTTTAAACCCATGAAAGTTTGTTTCTTTAAATTGACACACTAAAGGGGTCTTAGAAACACACTTTTCAACATGAACTGATTGTGGACAGTAACAAAAGGGAATTGGAGGTTTCAGTTTTTTCCTTCTCCCCTGTTTGGAGCAAAATTGTTATCCAAAGCAGTATCTAGAGCTCTGGTGAAGTGTCATCCAGGCTCGAAACATTGGTTCTATTCTCTCTCCACAGATCTGCCCGACCTGCTGAGATTTTCTAGCATTTTCTGTTTCTGTTTCAGATTCTAGCATCCGCAGCACTTTGCTTTTATCATACTAGGTTGATTCTGGAGTTCAGTGGGTTAGCTTATGAGGAGAGACTGAGTAGGCTGGGGCTTTACTCATTGGAATGCAGAAGAATGAGAGGAGATCTTATAGAAACATGTAAGATTATGAAGGGAATAGGTAAGATAGAAGCAAGGAAGTTGTTTCCATTGGAGGGTGAAACTAGAACTCAGGGACATAGCCTCAAAGTAATGGGAAGCAGATTTAGGACTGAGTTGAGGAGGAACTTCTTCACACAAAGGGTTGCGAATCTGTGGAATTCCCTGCCCAGTGAAGCACTTGAGGCTACCTCACTGAACGTTTTTAAGACAAGGATAGATAAATTTTTCAACAGTAAAGGAATTAAGGGTTATGGTGAGCGGGCGGGTAAGTGGAGCTGAGTCCACAAAAAAGATCAGCCATGATCTTATTGAATGGCAGAGCAGGCTCAAGGGCCCAGTTGCCCTACCCCTGCTCTTGTTCTTATGTTCTTATATTGCTTAGTTTGTTTGACTCTTGTATAATAAAAAATCTTTTGTTTTACACCACAAAGTCTAGTAACTAGGATTTTGGATGTTTTCTTTTTACTAACAAAGTTGCCATCGTCTACCAAGATCAAAACAATCTTCTTTAGAAATATGACTGTTTTTCTTCATTTGCAAAAGATCAGCAACTTAAAATTATGAGGACAAATGTTGCATACTTCATGGTCTTTGGCCAGACCCCAGGTTTTCGGTAAGGTTTGATTAGGAACCAGTACCATTTGATTTAAAATAGACAAAGTTTGAGATTCAAGACACTGGCTAATCAACAAAGCCACAAGATTATATGGGTATTGAACAGACAAAAATAAACTTTGCTATACAAGGTCATAAAGATAAAACAATTTACAATATACATCTTATTCTCTAACATTAAGGGTCAATAGAAGATGTATGTAAACTAATAGGCAAACTGTGATTGAACACATTACACACTAAATGGTAAGAGTGACAGAGTCCATGGTTTCTCAACAATCCACCCAGACGTCAGTAAACAGTGACTCAACCAATCTTGTTGAAACTCTGTCTCTCCCGTGAGGGATTCCTGTCCTCACTTTTAATGATCTCACCTTGAAATTCTCTCCAAAGATGGTTCCAACTGCGACAGCATTAATCACGGTTTGTCTCGCAAGCTTTTGATCTTGTCTCCCAAAATTCTGTTTCCCTGGATTTCTGAATATGCATTCAAGCACCAACTGACAAGCACACTTTCTGCTTTATGGTCAGGCTGAGCAAAATGCTACTGCTCTAGAGTGCGACCTTTGTGCCAAAGACCAGCAGCACAGAATCACCAATTGTCCAGCTGCCTCCCAAGATCTTCACAGCATCATCTGATTCACTTTGATTGCCAGGACTTCTCCTGAGCTATCACCACAGCCAACTGCAGCCCTTCCTCTGGAGCCTTTCTCTTGCTCTTCTGTTTTTTCTCATCTTAAACTATCTTCATCCCCTGAGGCTCCCCTTTTGGAACCTCTCCCTCTTTGGGGCCTCTCATCATCCCCTGCCTGGGAGACTTGTTTTCAATGGCATTCTGCTCCATTGCGCAACACCATTTTCCCTTTCTACACAGGCTGTCTCAGCCCTAAGGACTCAAAATGCCAAACTGCCCATGCACAGCCCACTCTGTTTATGCACTAGAGGAAACTCAAAGGTCTGCCACAAGGCACTGACAGTGGTATTGTCATTTGACTAGTAATCCAGAGATCCAGAGTATTGTTCTGGAGATCTGGAATTTGAATCCCACCATGGCAGATGGTGGAATTTAAAAACTCAATAAAGTATCTGGAATTAAAAGTCTTATGATGATTATAAAACCACTGTTGATTCTCATAAAAACCTAGCTGGCTCACTGATGTTCTTTAGGGGAAGAAACCTGCTGTCCATATTTGATCTGGCCTACATGTGATTCCAGACCTACCACAATGAGATTGACTCTTAAATGCTCTCTGAGAATGGCCCAGCAAGCCACTCTGTTGTACTCAACCACTTCAAATGGAACAAATAGGAATAAAACTGGACAGGCCAACAGGCATTGACCTGGGAATCAGAAATGACAATGGCAAACCCAGCCCCGTCAATCCTGCAAAATCCTCCTTACAAACATCTGAGGGCCTTGCGAAAGCTGGGAGAGCTGTCACACTGACTACTCAAACAACAGCCTGACTTAATCATACTCATGCAATCAAACCTTACAGATTATATCCCAGACACCACAATCACCATTCCTGGATATGTCCTGTGTCACCGGCAAGTGGCTTGACAGTACCATCACAGACCAAGCTGGCCGGGTCCTAATGGACGTAGCTGCTAGACTAGGACTGCAGTAGGTGGTGAAGGAATCAACAAGAAGGGAAAAAAAAACATCCTTGACCTCATCCTCAACAACCTGCCTGCTGCAGATACTGTCCATGACAGCATCGGTAGGAGTGACCACGGCACAGTCCATGTAGAAACAAAGGTCTATCTTCACACTGAGAATAACCTCCATTGTGTTGAGTGGAACTACCACCATGCTAAATGGGATAGACTTTGAACAGATCTGGCAGTTCAAGACAGGGCATCCATGAGACACTGTGGGCCATCAACAGCAACAGAATTAGACTCAAGCACAATTTGTAACTTCATGACCCAACATATCCTCCACTCTACCATTACCATCAAGTCAGGGGATCAATCCTGGTTAAATCTGAAGTGCAAGAGACATGCCAGGAGCAACACCAAGTATACTTAAACACGAGGTGTCAACTTGGTGAAGCGACAATACTTGTGTATTGAACAACATAAGTAGGAAGTAATAGGCAGCTAAGGAATCCCACAACCAAGGATCAGATCTAAGCTTTACAGTCCTGCCAAATCCAGTGAATGGTGGTGGACAATTAAACAATTTACGAAAGGCTCCATAAATGTCCCCATCCTCAATGATGGGGGAGCCCAACACATCAGTGTAAAAGTTAAGGCTGATGCAGTCACAAGAATCTTCAGTGAGACGTGCTGAGTTAATTGATCCATTTTGGCCACTTACCGAGGTCCCCAGCATCAAAGATGTCAGCCTTCAGACAAATAAAATCATTCTATGTGATCTCAAGAAATGGCTGAAGGCATTGGATACTGCAATGGCAATGGGGCCAGACAATATTCCAGCAATAGCACTGAAAACTTGTGCTCCAGAACTTGCCGCACCCCGAGCCAAGCTGTTCCAGTTCAGCTAAAACACTAACATCTACCCAGCAATGTGGAATGTCCTGAACATGAGAAATAGGACAAATCCAGCCAACCAATTACCCACCCCATCAATCTACTCTCAATTATCAGTAAAGTGATGGAAAGGGTCATCACAGTGCTATAAAGTATGGACGGCATGGTAGCACAGCAATTAGCACTGCTGCTTCACAGTTCCAGGGACCTGGGTTCGAATCCCAGCTCCGGTCACTGTCTGTGTGTACATTCTCCCTGTGTCTGCATGGGTTTCCTCCGGGTGATCTGGTTTCCTCCCACAGTCCAAAGATGTGTGGGTTAGGTTGATTGGCCATTCTAAATTGTCCCTTAGGGTCCCGCAATGCATAGGTTAGGGATTAATGCCTAAACACGTAGGGTTATGGAGATAAAGCCTGCGTGGGATTATGGTTGGTGCAGACTCGATGGGCCGAATGGCCTCTTTCCTGCACTGTAGGATTCTAAGATCCTGAGTGGCACATTCTTAGCAATAACCTGCCCATGGGTGCTCAGTTTGGGTTCCATCAAAATCATTCAGCTCCTGATCTTATTACAGCCTTTGTTCCAACATGGTCACAGAGCTGAGCACTACAGACGAGGTGAGAGTGATTGCCCTTGACATCAAGGCAGTAATTGACTGAATATGGCATTATATAGCAAAACTGGAGTCAATGTGAATCAAGGGGAAAGCTCTCTGCTGGTTGGAGTCATACTGGCACAAAGGATGGTGGTTGTGGTGGTTGGAAGTCAATCATCTCAGTCCAGGGCATCATAGCAGGAGTTCCTCATGGCAATGTCTTAGGCCCAATCACCTTCAGCTGCTTCATCAATGATTTTCCATCATAAGATTAAAAGTGAGGATGTTTGCTGATGATTGCAGAATATCATTTGCGACACCTCAGATACTGAAGCAGTCCATACCTAAATGCAGTAAGGCCTGGACAATATCTAGGCTTGGGCTGACAAGTGGCAAGTAACATTTGTGCCACACAAGTGCCAGTTAGTGACCATCACCAACAAGAGAGGATCTAACTCTTGCCTCTTGACAAATCAATCGCATTTCCATCACTGAATCACCCACTATCAATATGTTAGGTCTTACCAGAACTTAACACCACCCACCCACTCCCTGCCCCATTCCTCCCCCTGCTCCAACCCACCCACTCCGTGCCCCATTCCTCCCCCCACCACCCACCCACTCCCTGTTCCATTCCTCCCCCCCAACTCCCCACTCCGCCCCACGCACCCCCCCCACCCACTGCCCGCCCCACGCACCCCCCCCACCCACTGCCCGCCCCACGCACCCCCCCGACACAACCCACCCCCCGCAATTATTACCAAGTAAAGGATTTGCTTCCATTGTAGGATCCTCACCAGCGCTGATTCCGGAGTGGGCAAGGCTGTCGGTTTCTAGCCATAGAGTCATACAGTGCAGAACGGGCCCTTGAGCCCATTGAGGCTGGAGTACCAAACTAGGTTTGGGATCTGGATATCACCAACAACATCCTGGAGGTTACCTTTGACCAGAAACTGAAATGGAGTAGCCATTTAAACACTGTGGCGAACAGAGCAGATTAAAGGCTAGGAATCTAATGGCGAGTAACTCACCTCCTGAGTCCCCAAAGCCTGTCAACCATCCACAATACACAAGTCAGGAGTATAAGAAATTTGATACCATCCAGGACAAAGCAGCCCACTTGATTCTCACCCCTTTCACAAATCTTAACAGCCGTGCATACTATGTACAAGATGTATTGCAGGAACTCACCAAGGTTCCTTCGGCATCACCTTCCAAAGCCACGACCACTACCATATAGAAGGACAAGGTCAGCAGATACCTGGAACACCACCATTTGGAGTCCCTCTCCAAGTCACGTTCTACCCTGACTTGGAAATGTGTTACCATTCCTTCACTATCGCTGGGTCAAAATTCTGAAATTCCCTCCCCAACAGCACTGTGAGTGACCTACACCAAAAGGGACTGCAGCTGTCCAATGAGGCAGCTCACCACCACTTTCTCAAGGACAACTAGGGATGGGCAATAAATACGGAGCTGGCCTGCAACACCCACATTCCCATAAATGTGTATTTGAAATTTAAGACTTCCCAACCTCTGCTCTTGTTGAGAAAGTAAGTTGGTTTTCGCAACCAATAATAAACAATAATAGTACAAATTACTTCAATCTAGCACATTGTTACAAGATAAAAGAAGGTGTAAAGCAATGACTGTAAGCATATTTATACTCTTGGTAAAATGGATCAGTGACAGGATTTTAATGTTACCCTATATTTTGTTATAATAAAATGCATATCTGCGGTGGCAACACTATAAAAATAGCACTTCCCTCACTCACCTTCTGGCATCATAAAGTTAACAGATGGCTGTGTGAAAACACACCTAAAAAGTGTTTACTCTGGCAATTCAGTTTTATTGCCTATAAAACCGAAACTTTACCTGAAGCTAACCTTACAATTGAGTGCTTCAATGTGACACTGCAGGTCAGCAGCCAGCCAAAGGCTGCAGTTCACCTGTCACCAGTGAGCAGTACACTGTATTGGCCACTCGCATCTATTCAATGTGTTGTGCCTGCTGCATGTCTGGCATGCCATAACCGCTGGGAAAGTATCCAACCTGTTTGTAAATCAAGAGTCCCACTGATTGCTTCAAATTCCACTTTCGAAAAAACACTCACAAACACACATAATGCACTTCACACTCCAAAACAATGTGCGCATTAAAACACAAATTGTACCCCTGTAAAATACTGCAGTGATTAAATGCGGACACTGTGCCATCTTTCATCTGATTGCTATCCCCACGCAGCTGGTGCGAATCCCATTTTTCTCAACGGCAAGCAGTCTCCCCAACTGTGCCACGGATTCCGGCTCAGAGTTGCTTCTTTTGTGTCCGTAGCTTGTTCCTCCATGATGCACCTCCATACAGCCTCCCACACAATTTGGGGTGATCACCGAGATTACCTGATGGCCAGTTAGTGTGACGCACATTCCTCACACCTGCTCATTGGAGCTTTGCAAGACTGTTTGATGCTCTGATCATTAGACTTCTAGGTAGCTGGTTTCTTGGTCAAACAAACAAACTTGCAAGTGTTCTGGAACAAATTGGGGTGGTACGGTGGTACAGTGGCTTGCACTGGCTGCTGCCTCACAGTGCCAGAGACCCCCAGATTTGATTCCAGCTTTGGATGTCTGTCTGTGTGGAATTTGCACGTTCTCACCATGCATGTGTAGGTTTCCTCCCACAGTCCAAAGATGTGCAGGTTAGGTTGATTGGCCATGCTAAATTGACTCTTATTGTCCAAAGGTATGTCGGTTAGGGGGATTAGTGAGGTAAATGTGTGGGGTTGCAGGGGTAAAGCGGACCTGGATAAAATGGTCTGTCAGAGAGTCAGTGCAGATTCGATGGGATGAATGGCATCCTTCTGCATGATTCTATGAAGTTCCATGATTTCTATGAATTTCTGAACAAAGGCCCATTAGCATTAAGTTACATGATGCAATAAAAATTGTTACGTTCTCTCTCTCTAACCATTTATATTTCATTACCATCACCAGCTTCCCTGTTACTAAGAGGCCAGAATCTTACCACCACACCTGTCCCAGAATCAAGACTCGCAGAACAGAATTCTCCGTTGGCCTCGGCGGAATCTTACGAGCCTGGCCCGAGCAAGGTCGTAAAATACTGGCCAGAAAGGATCTTTGTTCAAGATGTTAGTATTATGCTAAATGTAGCTCTCATGAAGTTAAGCAACAAAGCGAGGAGCAATAGGCTAGCATTCAGTCAGAAGGCTTTTGAGAAGTTAGCTCAGAGATTGCCAGTGAATATTAACATTTGCTGAGATAAGGATTGTATCTGTTCATCTGAGAATATATTCGTGAGAAAGAAACAGTGGTTCAGTTCACATGCCTCTTGGTAAATCCCTGAAAGAACTTCAGGCCCACTTTCTCAAATACTCAGTGAAAAAGTGACACTTGGGCACTCAATAATGTTTCAAACAAGGGACTATAAGGTATTGATCTGGGACCTGCAACTGGATGTTTATGTGTTAAGAAAGCCTTGCCTTGTGAGGGGAAACTTACGCATCTGGAGGCTAGGAAAGGTTTGGTCTATCTTTTGAAAATTTTTTTGTTATTTTGCTGTTGAATTTTCAAGGGGCAATAGTTAGATCCTCTCTTGTTGGTGATGGTCGCTGCACGGTACCTGTGTGGCACAAATGTTACTTGCCACTTGTCAGCCCAAAACCCAAGATGAAATATGAGTAAAATTGTTAGTCTGTACCTCTGATTTGATTTGCTTTATTATTGCCACATGTATTAGCACACAGTGAAAAGTATTGTTTTTTGCGTGTTATATAGACACAGCATACCATTCATAGAGAAGGAAACGAAAGAGTTCAGAACGTAATGTTACAGTCGTAACTAGGGTGTAAAGAAAGATTAATTTAATGCAAGGTAGGTCCATTCAAAAGTCTGACGGCAGCAGGGAAGAAGCTGTTCTCGAGTCAGTTGATATGTGACCTCGGCCTTTTGTACCTTTTTCCCAATGGAAGAAGGTGGAAGAGAGACTGTCTGGCATGCATGGGGTCCTTAATTATGATGGCTGCTTTGCCCAGGCAGCAAGAAGTACAGACAGAGTCAATGGATGGGAGGCTGGTTTACATGATGGAATGGGCTACATTCATGACCTTTTGTAGTTCCTTGGAGTCTTGGGCAAAGCAGGAGTCATGCCACATTGTAGTAGAACCAGAAAGAATGCTTTCTAGGGTGCATCTGTAAAAGTTTGTGAGTGTCATAGCTGACATGCCAAATTTCCTCAGTCTTCTGAGAAAGTAGAAGCATTGGTGGGCTTTCTTAACTATAGTGTTGACATGGGGGGGAGGCTGGGGGTGGGGGGGGGGGGGGGGGGACAGGGAGAGGGGGGAAGGGACCAGGACAGGTTGTTGGTGATCTGGACACCTAAAAACTTGAAGCTCACTACTCTTCCTACTTTGTCCCCATTGAAGTAGACAGGGGCCTATTCTCTTCTATGCTTCTTGAAGTCGATGATAATCTCCTTTTGCTTTGTTGATGCTGAGGGAGGGATTATTGTTGCCGCACTATTCACTAGCGTTCATTATTGTCCACTAGATTCTCTATCTCATTCCTGCACTCTGTCTTGTCATTGTTTGAGATCCAACCCACTATGGTGGTATCATCTGCAAACTTAAAAATCGAGATGGAGGGGAATTTAGCCGCACAATCATAGGTGTATAAGGAGTAAAGTAGGCGGCTGAGAACACAGCCTTGTGGGGCACCAGTGTGGAGGATGATCGTGGAGGAGGAGTTACCTACCCTTACTGATTGTGGTCTGTGAGTTGGGAAGTTCAGGATCCAGTCACAGAGACAGGAGCTGAGGCCCAGGCCACGGAGTTTGGAGTTGACTTTCATAGGAAGAATGGTGTTGAATTCTGTTGGATTGCCTTGGTGCAAATACAGAGCCAGAGGATCAGGAGATACCATTTGACATTGATTCAGGAAAATAATTCTGCAATCCTAACTGATCAAATGTTGGATTTATGACAACCTTCCACCACCTCAGGACATTTCAAAGTTAATACCAGCCAGTGGAATACTTCAAAGTGTAACTGCTGTTGTAATATAGGGATATATGGCAGCAAATGTACACACATCAAAGTTCCACAGCCGAGAAAATGGTCAGATCATTTTCGTTCACTGATTATGCTGTTCATGTTTTCTAACCCCATTCTCACCCAGTCACATCACTCCTAGTTTCCACACTTCAGATGCAGTAGATAACAATTGATCCTTGTGGAAAAAAATAGAACAGCTTAATTATTTTCTGACGATGCTCTTTACGGTGTTTCAGTCCCTCTCTTTAAAAATAGGACAAGTATATTGCAGGAAAACCCAAGATCTGGTTCAGGTTTTAACAGAGTCCTATTGTGGCACCTCTGCGTTACTATAATCATATAATTAGATAGTAGGCAGCACAGGTAAAATTCTAAAAGAAAGATGCTCAAGTTGTTTGTTGGATTTACTAGCACACCATTTCCAAGAGACTACCCAGAATTTCTGCCATTATTACATCTTGCTGTGAGGTCAAAGGCATTAATAAGAACAATTAATTTACTACAGTGAGTCCTATTGTTAGTTTTAGTTCAGTGATCGCTGTGTTGCCTCCAAATCAGAAGACATTGAGTCCTGATCCAAGGATTTAAACAATTTAATTTAGTGCTGAATGAGTACTACAATGATGTGGAGATGCCAGCGTTAGACTCGGGTAAACACACTAAGAAGTCTCACAGCACCAGGTTGAAGTCCAACAGATTTATTTGGTAACAAACGCCACTAGCTTTTGGAGCACTGTTCCTTCGTCAGGTGAGTGTGGCGTTCTGATCACAAATAGTGCATAAAAAGGCACACGCTCAGTTTACAGAATACTGATTAGAATGTGAGTCTTTACAGCTAATCAAGTCTTAAAGGTGCAGACAATATGTGTGGAGATAGCATTAAGCACAGGTTAAAGAAACGTGTATTGTCTCTAGACAGGACAATAAGTGAGATGTTGCAAGCCCAGGCAAGTCATGGGGGTTACAAATAGTGTGACATGAACCCAAGATCCTGGTTGAGGCCATCCCCATGTGTGTGGAACTTGGCTATCAGTCTCTGCTCAGCAACTCTGCACTATCGTGTGCCGTGAAGGCCGCCTTGGAGAATGTTTACCTGAAGATCAGAGGCCAAATGCCCATGACTGCTATGCTTAATGCCATCTCCACTCACGTAGTCAGCACCTTCAAGACTTGATTAGCTGTAAAGACTCACACTCTAATCAATATTCTGTAAACTGAGTGTGTGCCTTTATGTGCCCTGTTTGTGATCAGAACTCCACACTCACCTGACGAAGGAGCAGCGCTCCGAAATCTCGTGGCATTTGTTACCAAATAAACCTGTTGGACTTTAACCTGGTGTTGTGAGATTTCTTACTGTGTACAACAATGTCAAGGTGTGTCCTGTGGGCAAGCTTAACAAGAGTCAAGTGGGACTTTCACCGGGGAAGAGGTCCCGTCCGCTTGACCTGTTGGCCAGACAGGGGGATGGGGAACGAATTTGAGTTTAAGGCTTTAGGGGTTAAGAATAGAGGGAAAGGTTCTATCTTAGATGGGCTGCCCCTGAAGATTGAACATGCCCTTCCTTCCTGCCCGTTGATGAAAGTTGTTAATAATAAAATCGGCTGCCTTCTCCTGCCTCACTATCCACACCAAATATTTGATGGAGTAGGCAGTGCTCCGGTGTTGAGGATTATCATGGAGGAGGAGTTGCCTATCCTTACTGATTGTGGTCCATGGGTGAGGAAGTTCAGGATCTAGCCACAGAGAGAGGAGCCTGTGATCAACCCCACAAACTACCCCTCTCCCACCCCATACAAACTGCTGGAAACACGCCCCGCGGGGGCATGTTGAATGCAGCCCAATGTCTATAGTGCAAACAATACTGCCATAATGATTACCTTTCACAGACTTAAGAAGTACGGTACCGAGGCCAGCAGCCACACAGCTGCTATCGGTTACTACATGTCCTCTGCCTCACGAAGGACTCCACTCCCTGGGGTGATTACCCACTCTCGGTCTCAACTGGTCCCCCAAAGCCAGGTGACCCTTAAATCTGTTGGGTTACCCTAAAGGGACAATCACCACAAATCACAACAACAACTTAAATGGAAGCAAAGCATGCTGGGAAACCCTGACACCATTAAGGTTGCTTTAGAAACACAAGTCCTTTTTAACTATGTAACAGATCTACATACTGAACTTCTAAATTCAGTTTCTGTAGAGTTTGCAGCAAGGTCAGTTTTAACAAAATTGTTAAAATTGTCATTTGTAACAGATGTATCTATGGAATCTGTCCACCCTTGCTTACCACTCTTAGCTAACACGGTTTTATCTGCCACTGCTCCTCTCTTCTGTTCCTCTCCCTGTTGTCTGTTCAGCCTCATGCTGTTCCTTTTCAGCAGCCAAAATTCTTTTTCTTTAGCTAATGTCGATATCACTACTTTTCCTTTCCAGAAGCAGTCAAAAAAATTCAATCTCATGTCAGTTCCGAATTCGCTGCCACCAGTCTAGTCAACTCCAATTCTTTCTCCCTTTTTACGTTTCTTCTGCTGCAAATATCATTCTTTGCCTCTCTTGATTTACTTAAGCAGCTGCGCTTGCTTTGGACATGACATCAATCCTATTTTAACTGCTACCAGTTGTTGAATATTAGGACTTTTCCAGCACCTACTTACATCCGGCAAGTTTCCTTGAACAGGCCATGAGCCCGATTTTACCATTGCGTCGCGTCCATTTACTTGGTAAAGTCGGGCGTGAGGCCATTAACATGATCTGCGCCCCCAGATGCAGATGCGTGCAGATGCCCATGTTACCAAGGCCCAAAAATGGCCGCAATCCGAATTGCACACGAAACGGCAATTTAAATGTGTTTACACGCATTTAAATTGAATTAATGGGTTGCCCACTCTTTACCATCGCATTCGCCCTTCCAGATTTGGCATGAAGCAGACATGATCGGCAAAGGTCTGTTTTGGGCACTCCAGCTTCTGAAGAAGTTCAGAGCTTCCAATGGCTCTCTAACTTAGATGGGGGGGGTGGGAGTCGCGGGGGGGGGAAGGGTTCAGGGAGGAGGAGACAGGTCAGTTGTATCTCTGGTGGCCGGGGGAAGGAGGAGGGAGGCCTGATCATTCTCTGATGGGGGAGGGGGAAGGGTAGGGAGGCCAGATCGTCTGGTTGGTGGGTGGGGGGCAGATCGCTGTCTGCTTGGTTGGGGTGGGGAAGGGAGGCCCGAACATTCTCTGATGGGGGGGGGGGGGGGCCCAATTATTCTATGGTGGGGGTGGGGAGAGGCCAGGAGGTGGGTAAGATGTATCTCTGGTTGGGGGGTTGGGTGGGGGGGCAGGGTCGGAGAAGAAGGCAGTGGGAGACCAGATCTCTCTCTGGTTGGTTGGGAGGTGGGGGAAAGAGGGGTGGAGGCCAGATCATTCTCTTTGTTGTGGGGGGCTGGGGGGGGCAGATGGATCTCTGGTGGGAAGGGTAGGGGGTGTCCACTGCCACTCTGCG
Source organism: Carcharhinus amblyrhynchos (assembly GCF_965287045.1). NCBI lineage: Eukaryota > Metazoa > Chordata > Chondrichthyes > Carcharhiniformes > Carcharhinidae > Carcharhinus > Carcharhinus amblyrhynchos. The sequence goes on along the minus strand of NC_137340.1, from coordinate 9,442,164 downwards.
GGCAATTGGTGGGCGGGAAGGGGGGCAAAAGGTCACGATCGGTCTGGGTACCGGGGGCTGAGTGGATAAGGGAAACAGTTATGTTTATTGACAGTTATATGGGGGTGAGGCAGATGTCTGTGGGGGCCATTGCTCCTGCTTTTTGCTCCTGGGCCACTTTATCCACTTTTTGGGGTCCAGGAGCGAAGTCCCAGGGGCGTGTTTTTCAATTTTTTTTCCTCAACCTGCATGTGCAGTTCAGCATTTCAGACGTGATAAGCCCTGCCCACAGCACAATTCAGCCTCGTGATTTCTTTTCCCAGGCTACGTGCATATGGGGGTGCCTGAGAACAGGTTTCCAAGTCGGATCTGAATTGCGCCCAGATTCAGCACTTAGAATCAAAACGGTAAAATTGAGCCCCATGTCTCCTGCATCGCAGTCTATGCTATTTTATCTTCACCCCATTGAGCTAATGTAGTCCAAGTTTAATAATCAACATCAAGGATATGCATTTATATCGCCCTTTTAACATAGTAAAATGTCCTAAAGTACTTAATCGGAGATTTATCAAACAAAATTTGACACTGGAAGATAGTAGGGCAAATGACCAAAAGCGAAGCAAAGAGGGTAGGTTTTAAGGAGCTTCTTGATCAAGGAAAGCAAAATGGACATGTGGGGAGGTACAGACAACGAAAGACATAGCCAATGCTGGTGGAGCAATTGAAGTTGGGGTTACTGAAGAGGCTGGAATTATAGGAATTGGATTACCAACATGGATTTGATGGGTTGAATGGCCTCCTTCTGTGCTGTAATCATTCTGTGACAGCATAGTCAGCTGATTTTCCTCTCTCATTTCCTATGCTACTATATGTCCTTAAATTGAATGATTTCATGTGGATGATGTCATACAGAGTAATTAGTCATTTTTTTTAAGCAGCTATTTTAAACTAAATTGGTGAATGCCATGACTAAAATACTCTTCTATCAACTTTCATTTCCTATAGTGGATGTAGGAGAAGGATTAACCACCTAAAGTGGCTCAGGGTTGTAACCTCACCCGTGAGTCAGGAAATTGTGGCTTCAAACCTCACTTCAGGTACTTGAGCACATAATGAAGGCTGACAGTTCACTGCAGTGCTAAGGGGATGCTGCAATGTTGATGGTACCATAAGTTGGCAGCGATGTTAACTTGAGGCCTTATCTACCCCCTCAGGTAGCCCTGTTCAAAGAAGTGCAGGATAAGTTCTCCTACTGTCCAAGCTCAACAATTATTTCTTGAACACCACCACTAGAACAGATCACCTGGTCACTTAATTCAGTGTTCTTTTTGTGAGAATGTGTGCAAATTCGCTGCTGTGTTTTACATATTATAACAGTGATTACAATTTTGGCTGTGTACAGCTTTGGCACATTCTGAGGTCAGGATCAGTGTTTTATAAATGCATGTTCCTTTTTTTGTCTGACAGATTCTAATAGAATATGTATTTGCCACATTTTCTGTTTGATAAGAATTGTAAGAACTACGAGCAGATAGGCAATTCAATCCCTTGAGCATGCCTTACTATTTAATATGAATATGGATAATCTCAACTCAGCCTCAACTCCATTTACTTGCCCATTCACCATAGGCCTTCAAACCATTGCTAATTAAAAATCTGTCCATCTCTTCCTGAAATTTACTCAATTTGCATCCACCACACTCCAGGGTAGTGAATTCCACAGAATCACGACTCTTTGAGAGAAGTAATTCTTCCCCATCTCAGTTTTAAATCTGCCACCCTTTATCCTAAAAGTATGATCCCTTGTTCCAGATTGCCCTACTAGAGGAAACATTCTCTCCACGTCTACTTTGTCAATCCCCCTTATCATCTTGTACATCTCAATTAGATCTCCTCTCATTCCTCTGAACTCTAAGGAGTACAGGCTTCAGCTGCCCAATCTCTCTTCATAAGACAAACCCCTCATCTCTGGAATCAATCTAGTGAATCTCCTCAATCAATTCTAATGTAACTACATCCCCCCTCAAAAGATATGGATCATTGCTAGGGGGATGTGGGTGTCTTCCTCCAGCCTGGAACCATCCTCTCTGGTGAATGAGGCCGCCAATTCCATCCAGCAATCAGTGGAACCCAATGTCATGAAGCGTCTGATTGTGGAGGTCATAGTTTTTACAGAATTCATAGCTTCCATGGGATACTAAAACGCTTTACTGGAATAGCAAAGTGATGGCATAGTGCCTGTAGACTCCTTGGTTGAAAGAGATTGGTAAAATTTTACCAAAATTTATCAATTGTCTCAAATGCTGAGAGATTTGTCTTCCAGCAAATCACTGGAATTCCCTGAGGTGGTGGCATGGGAATTGGGGAGCAGGAACTTACTGGCCTCTCTCTCACTTTACACTGCATTTCTACCTCTGTCCCCTGCCACTCCGTCACTGCCCTTGCAGTTGCCTGCCAACCAAAGCGTCCAGACTGCTGAAGCCCTTGCTGAGACACTGCAGACTGATGCAGGGCCATTCTCACCCACAGCCTCTCAAGCTCATCTCAGGACACCTGAGCTGCCATCTTCAACCTCATCAGCTGCCCCTCAGGTTATACTTCATAGAAGAACCAGAATTGGCAAGGTACTTACTTGTAGGTTTAGTCACTGAAGGCCAGCCCACGAGGGAATAGTTAAACTTTTGTGATCCCTGTTGGTTTACACAAGATTTCATTGCTTTTGCATTAAATAATGATAATTGAATTGTGGTGGAATTGGGGCCCTTTTTCATTGTGTTCTTCATGCTGAAGGATTGGGTGTAGAACTGGGCTTCTTCATGGATCCCCAGTTGTACAAGTTAAGATGAAACCTGATGATGGAAGTTAACATCAATTAGATGGCGACAAGTGTCATTCCCATGTCAACCTGGAACCCTCTTGTGTGCGCTTTAGTTCTCCTCGAGTTCCTGCACCTCCTCCTCTTCCAGCTGCACATCATATTTGACTCTCTACCATGTGGAACAGGCTGGTCTTATGATAAGGGATGCCAACTCTCCAGGGTTGGCCCAGAGTTCCAGGGATTGAAGATTAATTTCCAAAACACTGCTGGAAAAAAATCAATTGAGTCATTGTAAAAGATTGTTTTTTTTGACATTTTCTTCGAAGATTTCTTTATCCCCAAATATAAAAATACCAAAAATTGGAAATAAAAAGTTGTTTGGCTGATAAGAATCATCCAATTGTGTAATAAATCCTTTTGCTTTCCAATTGGCATAGGAAAGCCAAGAACGTCACAAGAATGGATATGTTGGCCAACTAATAACCGGAGTGTGCGGACAAGTCATGTAATAAACCCTCCCAGAATACATTGAATCATAGTTGGCAATTGTACTCACGACTGCCAGATTGTACAGCACGTCCCACAAATCTGGAGTCTTCCTTGTCCTACTATGCCTACTGTTCCTCCTCATTGCCCCTCCTCCAGCAGCTGGTTTCGCTCTGCCTGGCCTCATCCAGAATAAAAGGAAGCCATCAGCAAGATCCCCACAACCAAACACTCCGCTTTCTCCTCGTTGCACTTATAAGATTGGCAACCAAGTACGGGACACCACTCGTTGGCTGAAAGTTTCTATCCCTTCCCGCTGGCGGGAACTTCCCGGCAGCGTGTTCCCCAAGAAAGTCCGGGGTACACAAAACCCTGTAGACATGGGCAGGATGGTAGGCTGCCTCCTCCGCTGGCAAGTACACCAGGTGCTGGGGCGGTTTGGGGGGGAGGGGGGGAGGCGGCGGGGGGAGTTGAAAATTCCCTCTCATTCCCTTTCTGTGAAATCGTCAGCAATCTTTTCCTGAATAAATGTTCACAGTTGAAGCCTGGATGTAATATCCCAAAGCGTGTGCTGAAAGTCCTTTTTAAACACAATTGATCTCCAGCAGCAAGCGAACAGTCAAACGACTTTAAGTACCACTCACGATCCTCACCAAAGAAATCTTTATTCAGCTGGTTGGTCATTAATTACAGTGCTAGCCAGCAAACTGGCATGCAGCCTCTTTAAGTGAGCATTAGGTGGGAATTTAATTGGCCATCAGAGCCTTAATCATCCACAGGGTAGCTATTCCCACAGCACATTTAAACTCCTTTACCAAGATGTCATCCTGTGCGAAAAAGCAGGTTAACCAGGAACTGCAGCTCAAGATTCCACCTGGGCCATCTCATAAACTCTTTAGCAGCTGAACTGCCGGGGGGGGGAAACAATCTCTAATGTTTTATTTTGCGTTCGTCTTTTCTCTTTCTCTCTCTGCTAGTCTGAGAGTGAAAGAGATGTCTGGCAATATTTCAAACAGAACCATTAATCTTCCCCATCCCCCACAAGCAGCCTTCTCCTTGTGATATCTTGTGCATTTCATCAGCGATGACATCAGTGACTTGGATCAAACATGAACCTCTCTCCATCCTGAACACCACTCCATCACAAAATTGCTATAAAATAGCAAGACGGCTCATTTCTGACAACCTATTCAGCATGCTGCTAAAAATTTATTAAAATATGTAAATGAACACAACTGCTACGCCTGTAATACAGCGGCTTTTATGCATCATGATCAATATAGTGCTAATCTGTGGAGGTGGAACATCAGATACAACGGAACCAGTTGAGACACCTTGATAAAATTACTCCTTGTTTTTAAAGCTCTATCCCTGGTATTCTCCTGTAACTATTTAGGAGTTATTTATATCCCATTGATAATGTGCAATATCCATTTCTTTAAAAAGGTACAGGCATAACTTAAGAACTGAAAATAAATGCGAGGATTTAGAAACGTATCAATCCAACCACAAGGAGAAAGATTAACTAAAATAAAGCTGATGTGAATCAAAATTATTCGGATTTACATGCTGAATGGGAGTAAATAACTACTTGACCTGTGCAAAGGAAAATGAGTTTGTGCTGTGAAGTGCAAGAATGTAAAACGAGCTTTACACCAGCTGTCTAAACCACCATCATCCAATGGTTCAATAAACTTTCCAAACTGCTGATAAATGCAGAGGACATCTGAAAATATATCAGTGACACAGTGCAGCCTTTCCTGTCACCTACATGCACCTATGCACACATCAATCAAAGTGCAGATTAACTGCTCTCTCTGATCCAAACCTACTTATATTTCCAGGCTCAAGATCATGTGCACAGACCCATGTGAACAACCAATGAATTCGGAGTAGGAATAGGTCACTCAGCTCCTTGAGCCAGCTCTTCCATTTAATGGGGTCACGGCTGATCGGATTGCAACCTCAATTCCACATTTTCACCAACCCCCAATAACTTTCACCCAGTCGCTTATGAAAAATCTAACTGAGTCTGTCAGTGGGCAGCACGGTGGTACAGCGGTTAGCACTGCTGCCTCACATCGCCAGAGGCCCAGGTTCAATTCTGGACTCAGGTCACTGTTTGTGTGTGTGTGTGTGTGTGTGTGTGTATATATATGTGTATATATGTTCTCCCCATTTCCTCCAGGTGCTCCGGTTCTCCTCCCACAGTCCAAAGGCATTCAGGTCAGGTTGATTGGCCATTCTAAATTGCCCCTTAGTGTTAAAGGGGACTAGCAGGTAAATACATGGGGTTAGAGGGGTAGAGCCTGGGTGGGATTGTTTTTGGTACAGGTCCGATGGGTCAAATGGCCTCCTTCTACACCACAGGGATTCTATGATTCTATAAAAACATTCAAAGACTCTTCACCAACTTTCTGGAAGAAAAAATTCTTCTAATCTTTGTCTTAAATGAACAACCCTTTATTTGTGAACCCAATCCCTAGTTCTAAATTCTAAACTCCAGCAGTTAAAGATTTAGTGTCCCCCCAGCCTAACAGTATAAATCACACGCTATTTTCTCTGGTCTCCAACTCTGAAAAAGGGTCATCCAGACTCGAAATGGGAGCTCTATTCTTTCTTCACAGGTGCTATCAGACCTGCTGAGATTTTCCAGCATTTTCTGTTTTCATTCCAGGTATTAGACTGGTAAAACTTTTCTGAACTGCTTGCAATGTATATCCATCCTTCCTGAAATAAGGAGATCAATACTGCACACAGCACTCCAGATATGGTCTCACCAATGCCCTACATAGCAGAAGCATAACCTTTCTACTTTTGTATTCAATTCCCCTAACACTAAACAATAACATTCTATTAGCCTTCCTAATTATTTGCTGTACCAAGACACGAACCTTGCACAATTCATGCACTGGAATAACCAGGTCCCTCTGCATCTCAAGAGCATTGCAATCTCTCACCACTTGGATAATAAGCTTGTTCTTTATTCTTTGTGCCAAAGTCGACAACTTCACATTTAATCACGTTACATTCAACTTGCCAAATCTTTACTCACTCACTTAACCTATCTACATTCTTATACACGCTTCACAACTTACCTTCCAACCTATCTTTGTGTCATCAGCAAAGTTAACAACCATATTATCAGTCCCTTAATCCAAATAATTTACATACATTTTAAAAAATAGAGGTCCCAGCACTGATTCCTTGGCACATCACTTGTTACATCTCGCCAACAAGAAAATAACCTATTTATGTATACTCTGTTTCCTGTTAATTAGTCAATCTTCTATTCATGCCAATAGGTTACCCCCTACACTGGTTATTTTCCACAATAACCTTTGATGTGGCAACTTATCAAATGCTTCTGGAAATCTAACAACAGTACATCCATTGGTCTCCCTTTATCTACAGCACATATTATTTCTTCAAGTAACTTCAATAAATTGGAGAAAGAAGAGTTCCCTCAACAATATCATGTTGGCTCTGCCAAATTACTTTGAATTTATTTACATGCCCTGGTAAAAATGTCTTTAGTAATAACTTATAACATTTTCCCTTTG